>NC_138771.1:177967762-178597762 GCF_965119305.1 Pelophylax lessonae
GTCTGTCACACACTGCTCTTTTAAGGTCTATACATAGATTTTCAATTATGTTGAGGTCAGGAGATTGTGAAGACCATGGCAAAACCTTCAGTTTACGCCTCTTGATGTAATCCTCCGTGGATTTTGAGGTGTGTTTAGGACCATTATCCATTTGTAGAAGCCATCCTCTCTTTAACTTCAGCTTTTTCACAGATGGCATCAAGTTACCATCCAAACTTTGCTAAAATATTATTGAATCCATTTTTCCTTCTACTCGTGAGATGTTCCCTGTGCCATTGCTCATTCCGGCCAAAAAGTTCAATTTTAACCTCATCGGTCCACAGAATTTGTTTCCAAAATGCATCAGGCTTGTCTATATGTTCATTTGCAAAGTTCAAACGCTGATTTTTCTGGTGAGGACGTAGAAGAGGTTTTCTTCTGATGACTCTTCCATGAAGACCATATTTGTACAAGTATCTCTTTATAGTGGAATAGTGTACCACAACTCCATTGTCTGCCAGATCTTTCTGGAGGGATCGTGCAGTCAAAGGTGGATTTTGAATTGTTTTTCTCACAATCCTGCGAGCTGTTCTGTCTGATATTTTTCTTGGTCTTCTTCCAGATCTTGCCTTAACTTCCACTGTTCCTGATGACTGCCATTTCTTAATTACATTCCGAACAGAGGATATTGACATCTGAAAACGCTTTGCTATCTCCTTATAGCCTTCTCCAGCTTTGTGAGTGTCAACTATTTTCAGTTTCAGTTTTCTAGACAACTGCTTAGAAGATCCGATGGTGCTGATTGTTGTGGCAAGGTCAGATGAATCTGGGCATTTAAAACCTTTGAGATTGACATCACCTGGTCTTCCCAGACGATGATTGAGAACAATCCATGACACTGGCAGGTCTCAGCCTTGCAAAGGGGTCAGTGCATGCTATAAATTCTGCAGGGTGCCCAAACTTTTGCAGACGCCATTTTTTTGTTTTCTGAAAGTGTCAATGATGGAAATAAAATCTAACTTTTGTTGACATATTATAAGAATGTCTAATCTGTAATTTGATGCCTTTTGGAGATTTTTCCATCTTTCCTTGGCTTCTTTATGCACATTAATACAAATTTTTACCTGGGGTGCCCAAACTTTCGATCCCCACTGTACCTGACCACTACACAGACCTACCTGACCACTACACAAACCTACTTGACCACTACACAAACCTAGCTGACCACTACACAGACACCTACACTGACCTATATTATTCCTACCCTGACCTACCTTATTCCTGCACTAACCAACCTGATCACTACACTGACCTTCCAAATTTCTATACTGACACCTACACTGACCTACCTGACCACTACACAGACCGACCTGACCACTACACAAACCTACCTGTCCACTACACAAACCTACCTGACAATTACACTGACCACTAAACAGACCTACCTGTTTCCTGCACAAACCTACCTGATCACTATACTGACACCTACAGAGACCTATCTGACCACTACAGAGACCTATCTGATTCCTACATTATCCTACCTGATTACTATATTGACACCTACACAGATCTACCTGACCACTATACTGACCAACCTGATCACTACACTGACCTACCTAATTACTATACTGACAATTACACAAACCTACCTGACCACTACACAGACCTACCTGACTACTACACAGACCTACCTGACCACTACACAAACCTACCTGACCAATACACTGACCACTACACTGGCCTACCTGTTTCCTGCACTAACCTACTTGATCACTATACGGACACCTACAGAGACCTATCTGACCACTACAGAGACCTACCTGATTCCTACACTAACCTACCTGATTACTATACTGACACCTACCTCACCACTACACAGACCTACCTGATTCCTGCACTAACCGACATGATCACTACTCTGACCTACCTATTACTACACTGACCCCTACACTGACATTCCTGATTCCTACACTGACCTACCTGACACCTTCACTGACCCCAACACTTACACCCCTACACTGACCCCCCCCCCCGCACTGACCGTCATTAACACCTACACTGACCCCTTCACTGACACCTACACTGACCCCTTAACTGACACCAACATGGACCCCCCTACAGTGACACCTACACTGGCCCCCCTTCACTGACCTTTCTTCCCTGCCCCTCCTTCACTGACCCCCCTTCACTGACCCCCCTAGACTGGCCCCCCTACACTGACCCCCCTACACTGACCCATTCACTGACACCTACACTGACCCCTTCACTGACACCTACACTGACCCCCCTACAGCGACACCTTCACTGACCCTTCTTCCCTGCCCCTCTTTCACTGACCCCCTTTCACTAACACCTACACTGACCCCTACATCGACACCTTCACTGAACTCTACACTGACCCCTAGACTGGCCCCCCTACACTGATTCTCCCAAAACTGACTCTCCCTACACTGACACTTACCCCTCTAAACTGACCCCCCTACACTGACACCTAAACTGACCTCCCTACACTGACAGCTTCACTGACCCCCCCTACACTGAAACCCCCTACACTAACAACTAGGGGAATGTCTGGCGACATAGGTCTACGTTGTCATACGTTATCGAGCCACTTTGCCGCAGTAGAGGCTCAGTGAGCAGAGGTAAAATGGTTAAAGGGGCTGCTGGCATTTCCGGTAACAATGGCAGACCCTCATCAGGCTCAATGCCTGGAAATCCTGCTACACATGATATCAACATTGTGGTGTGGACAGGGCACATACTTGCACTGCATGATAATGGAAAAATGAAGCAGCACATGACTTCCCATGTGGCAGCAGATGACTTCTCATGTTTGTGTACTAGGCAACAACAAACAATAACAGGGGTAACTAACCTGAACATCATTTCTCAATGGTGTCAAATCTTTTGCTAGATCAGCCTTTTTCAACCAGGGTGCCTAGGCACCATGGGGTGCCATGAGGCTTCTTCAGGGGTGCCTAGGAAAAATGCCTAAAAAGTACCCTAAAATTGTATACAAGCCAGCAGGTGGATAAAACCTGACTTTTAGTTACACAAAGCTACAGGTTTTCATTGTACCCCACTACAACCTCCTAGCTGCCAACCTCCTATTGATCAATGACATCATCAGTTGATCAGGATCAGGAAGATGTCAGTTGCCTGCATAATATCATCCTCCCTTGCCTCTCTCCATCAGCTTTGGGTTCTCATTAGCTAAGTGATGGAGAGAAATTAAGGGAGAAGAGAAAAATTTAAATACTAGTTGGTACCCGTTTGCAAAAGTGTATTGGCTTGAAGAATAAATCACCTTTAATGTTGGGTGTCCTACATGTATTGATGTTGCTGCATTATGTAAAACTATCAGAATAGTTTTTACATTTTAGAATGGGGCGCTTCAAGACTGTGAATAATTTTGGAGGGTGCCTCGAGATTGTCCATAATTTCGGAGGATGCCTTGGCTGAAAAAAAGGTTGAGAAACACTTCTCTAGATCATTATGACGTATGTGGTTCTACTTAGCATGGCATTATTTCCACTCCTTTTCAGGTAAACTCTAAAAAATATTGCCTTAGAAACTAAAACAATTAGCAAAACAGTCAGTATGGTGGATGATTGTACATTTTACAGTGTTGATTTTTTTTTTTCATAAAATATATTATTTCTGTTCTAGAGTTTTTGCCTATAAATTACCGTAGGATCCTTGAAATCCCCTCTCAGACACTGGGAAAAAAGTAATTGAACTTGGGTTTGTATACAGTTCCTTTCCATGTGCACAGCAATGTCCTGGGGCTGAACAAAAAATAGGCCCACACTGTTACCATGGCAGTAATTTAGATGTCTAAATTACCAAGACGGTACAACAAAAGTCAACTAATCATTCTTGTTCCATAGCGCTGCTTGAAATGTGTCCCTTACTGGAAAATGGCAAAGGCTTGAGATAAATAAGGCCATATTTTAGCAGCAAATATTATTTACGTGCTGCCTCATAATTTCATTCCCTTTGTCTGTAGTATACAAACACATGAATCAGAAATAATAACATTTTTCTTGCCAGTTAGCATTTTTACTGATACAAAAATTTAGCTGTGAGTCATGGGACTGTCATATTAGAAATGAAATAAAGATATTTTAATGCAAGTGTTTTGGATCAAAGCTGACTCCCCAGCCTGCGCTGTGCCACAGCGTGAATATTTATGTAAACGTTATTAACCTAGGCCACAAAAAAGGCTTATGTCTGAATGAATTGATTGGATGGATTCTTTTTGGGATATTGAGAAGGTGTTCTCAGCTCCCACTGCATTACTTTATGTTAAACAAAAGGAGACTAAATACTTTTACAATGATTTATCTTTATATCTGTTTCCTTTTAAAATGTACACTGCAGTAATATTGTACTGTTACTTTATGTTGGTCTATACAGGTACATTATATTATATTTTATAAGTATTTTACGTAAACCAGTCACTTACAGGGGCAATTCAATCTAAGTTTATGTTAAAAATATGCATAGTCTTTGCTTACATTTTGTAAAAAACTGATGTCAGATGACTACTTTGTACAGGGCAGTTGAACTTATTTAATCAAATCTAAAGATCTCTTCTATAAAGAAATTACCCTGGTTCCACTCTTTTCTATTTCTTCAGCCTCCCTAAAGGTCTTTCTATAGGATAAGCCCTCAAAGTCCAATAGGGATGAACAAGGAGTGGGGTAAGCTTGACCTAAAAACAACAAAAACAGAAAACTTATGTATAAGATATATTTATTGATGTATTTTATATCTAGAATAATGTCATTATATGATTTGGGATCCTCACTTTTCCTAGGAGGCTGCAGGAAGTATGAGTGGCTTCACCAGGGCCTAGGAGATGAGGTCAGAAGCTAAGATTTTGAAAGTGTCTTTTACTTTTAACTGCTTAATTTGTTTTTACCTAGCAGTTTTACATGGGGGTATGAGGCTAAAAAATAGAGGTCAGGTCTATTTTATTGCAAGGCTTGCTGCTAAGTGGATTAATCATGCAGATTGAAAATATATCTAACATTTATATTGGAAAGTTCAGCACTGCAACCCCCCATCTGGAAAGAGGTGTAACCGCTCTGGAGAAACTGGACCCTTCAGAAAGCAATGTCCAAGAAAGAGGACTCCGCTTGATGCTGCAGAAGAAGCCTTGGCGGTGTTACAGAAATTGCTATTCATGGAATTAAAGGGCAACTTTCCTAATTCCAATCCCAGCGGAAAGACCCACATCCCAGGGGAAACAGCAGGAGAGGACTAAAACTCACCCAGGGCCCCAGCTGTTACTGTCCTACTCACTTCCTTTGAACATAGGTACTTCATCCATGGAAAGCAATACAAACCAACCTGCTAAAACTCAGTTGAGACATCTACTAATGTATCATCGGACTGAGAGGGGAGCTCAAGTACAAGCTATTGGTTCTGAAGCCCTAGCTTCTTTAAGAAAGATCACTGACACACTAATCTGCCCTTTTCCCATCATGCCAGTCCATGTAGAAGGTATCTACACAAAGGCCCTTCTTGATTCAGGAGTGCAAGTGACTCTGTTGTATCAGGACTTCCGTGATAAACATCTAAAGTACCCGCCCTAATGGAAGTTGGAAGATCTGGAAATTTAGGGTATAGGAAGCTGAGGAGATCCCTTATGATGGGTATCTGATGGTCAAATTGGCATTTGAACCATCTGTAGTTGCGCAGCCAGAGATATAACACCTTGCAGTTTGCTATATGGGAGTGTATCTGGACAAGAGTGCAGCATGAGAAAAGTGCATAGTTTAAACTGCAGTAGCTGGATACATTAATTTTAAAGAATGCCTAATTGCCTTACTTAAATTGGTTGGGAGTGCATCAGGACAGAATTGCAGTAGGACAAAAGTGCCTAGTTTGAAGAGCAGTAGTTTGAAAACAGCAGGAGTTTGGAGACAGCCAACATTTTTCAGTTAGTTCCTGTGTTTGAGGCTGGGTTTACACTTATGCGAATTAGATGATGGCTTCCCCGCATCCAATTCGCATGACAGGAGAGTGTGTCTGGCTCTCAATCGAGCTGGTTCACATACCTCCAGGGTGGCTGCGGTCCAATTTGCAGAAGGGTCCCATGGGTCTTCTGGTCCCTTTCAGGTGCGAATTCAGTAATGTTGTGAGCTGCACACTAGCTCGCAGCTAGTGTGAACCCAGCCTAAGTGTAGGTAAATCCTTCTTTTCATCTGATCTTTTTAGTCAATCTCTTTTGACAGGAGAAGCTCCCCATGACTAGTGGACATCAAATATTGTACCTATCCACAAGAATGGTAGCAAGATAGAAGCTGACAATTATAGGCCAGTGAGTTTAACATCTTTTGTAGTCAAGTTAATGGAATCACTCAAAACTGCATCTATGTTAAAATGGGAAGTGGATCTTAATCAGACCATTACACAATGGTTTGACGCATTGGCGGCTACATGTGGTGCATCTGCTTGCATTGACCACTGGAATAATGTTCAGAAGATGCTCCATCGATGGTATCTGACCCCTATAAGGCTCCATGTACACGGGACGTTGTAAATGGCCGTTTAGGAGCAGTTGGGCGTTTTTTTCAGAAGCCCCTCTACATCTACATTTCAGAAGCCCCTCTACATCTACAAACCCATCTACATTTTATCTTATCTGACCATGTACACTGGGTCGTTTACAGTCATTTGCAGGCAGTTGAGTTCAGGGACGTTTTTTGGAACGCAATTATTTGCGTTCGAAGGTGTGCTTCCTGGCGTTTTGAACGCAGAAATGCGGCCGATCATGACCAAACGTGACCGAATGTGATGAACATACGTTCAGCCACGTTATACGTTTTTTTTCTTCCATTCAAAATCAATGGTTCCCTATTGATTTGAATGGAAGGCGCATCGCAAGTCGGATCAGGATGATCCGACTTGCGGTGCGACTTGCGCTGTGAGAATCTTGAGGGGGAACTCCACGCCAAAAATTGGAAAAAAACTGCGTGGGGGTCCCCCCCAGGTTCCAAACCAGGCCCTTCAGGTCTGATATGGAATTTGAGGGTAGCCCCATGCCGAAAAGAACGGCGTGGGGTCCCCCCCCAAATATATACTAGACCCTTATCCGAGCATGCAGCCCGGCAGCCCAGGAAAGGGGAGGGGACGAGCGAGCGGCCCCACCCCCCTGGACCATACCAGGCCACATGCCATCAACATGGGGGGTGTTGGTGCTTTGGGGCAGGGGGAGCTCTGCACCCCCCACCTCAAAGCACCTTGCCCCCATGTTGATGGGGACAAGGGCCTCATCCCCACAACCCTGGCCGGTGGTTGTGGGGGTCTGCAGGCAGGGGTCTCATCGGAATCTGGAAGCCCACTTTAACAAGGGTGGCCCCCCAGATCCCGGACACCTCCCTATGTGAATGGGTATGGGGTACACTGTACCCCTACCCATTCACCCCATAAAAGGCAGTGTATGTAAATAACGACAGGAGACGTTTTGGAAAGTTTATTAAAAATCTTCATCCGGACTTCTCCGCTCTGGTCTTCTCCCTCTCCGCTCTTCTTGTCTTCTGCTCTTTTGCTGTCCGTTCTTCTGCTGTCCAATCTTCTGCTCCTGGAGAAATTTCCCTAAAGCTTGCCACAAATTTAATTTAATTCCATTTAAATCAACTATATTATGGAACATCATTATGCATAATAGAACACTCAGAGTTAAGGTGATGGTACATGTGAATCTAGCACTCTATCTATTGCTTACACTATTGTTAAAATCTCTGGTTTACCAATAGGGACATAGTTCCCTGCCTTGGGGAGGCTTTCCCTAAGGCCTATCTAGGATGTAGGATAGGGTATGGTCACAGTTTGATCCCAATAGGGGGACCAACCCTTCTCCTTAATGGGGATTCCTATAAAGTGACGTAGGGAAAGGAAAATTTTACTTTTTTCAATTTTCTCATTTAGAAATGCCTGGCCTCAATGGATAGATAATTTTCAATATTGTTACTTCAATGCATCTGTTTTCATGTTTGTACCAGTCAAAATGTGTGTTGAGTTTTTTTTATTCATAACTTTGCAAAAAAGTTATAAAAAAATGTAATCACTCCTGAAAAGAAGAATTATTGATTACTTAAAAATATACACCTTGCTAGACCGAAAGCAACATGGCTTTACTGAGACAGATCATGTCAGACTAATTTTATTTTTTTTACTTTGGACCAGGGTGGTGCTGTAGGCATAGTCTATCTTGATTTCAGCAAGTCATTAGATACAGTTCCACATAATGATCTAATGAAAAGGTTGTACAAGCTTATAAGCTAGGACTTAACCCTTGGGTGGTTCAGTGGATATGCAATAGGCTAAATATAGGCTAGTTTGGGGTTCATTCAAAACAGGGACCAGTCACTAGTGATGTACTACACGGCTCTGTACTAGGTCCTGATCTTTTAAATCAATATGTAAATGATCTAACTAAAGGGTTAGTGGGGTAATGTATGTCTTTTTTCTGATGACACAAAGGTGTGCTATAGGATTGATATCCACAGAGGCTTCTGTAACATAGAACAGGCCTAGGCATTGCTGGAAGATTGGTCAAAGCAGAGGAAACTGCATTTAAATGTGTCTAAATGTAAAACAATGCATCTAAGGAAAAGTAATCCTTTGACGAAGTACAGCAAGAAGGGTACAGTGTTGGCCAAAAAAAAAAAAAGATTTGAGATTACTTATCTTAGATAATTACAAAATAAGCAAACATTGTGGCCAGGCAGTGGGAAAAGCTAATATAACTCTAAGATGCATCACTAGAGGGGTCACCAGCAGGAAGCTCAAGTTCATAATGTGGATGATATTGACATAGCCCAAAATGAACCATTATGGCTCAAAATTGATATGGTCCAGAAATATTTAGACAGAATAAAGGTGAATAAAGCACCTGGACCAGATTGCTTACACCCAAGGGTCCTAAAATAATTGAGCTCTATATTGATTCCTTAGAGCAGGCCAGGGCAGGTCCCCCATAGATCCCCCTTTAGTGCAGGCAAGGACAGATCCCCCACCATAGACCCCCCTTTAGAGCAGGTCAGGCCAGGGTACCGAATATACATCCACCTTTAGAACAGGCCAGGGCAGGTCCCCCATAAATCCCCCTTTAGAGCAGACCAGGCCAGGCCAGGGTGAGGGTCCCCATATAGATCCCTCTTTATAGCAGTCAGGTCCCCCAGAGATCCCCTTTAGTGCAGGCAAGGCAAGCAGGTCCCCCATAGATCCCCTTTTAGAGCAGGCCAGGTCAGCCATGGTTTCCCCATATAGATCCCCCTTAGAGAAGGCAAGGACAGGTTCCCCATAGTATAGACCCTCCTTAGAGACTTGACTTCTTATTTTACTTCTCAGTCATACCTTAGGCTCTCTCTCCCCAGTCCCCCTGCGAAGAATATATTTATTCAGCAATATTAATATTTATTTTCATCCAGTCCACCACGAGTACACGACTATCCTCCTTCTCCGGCGGTTCTCTTCTCCCGTGCGGGGCGGCTGCACTACCCACTGTATACAGACAGAGACGGTCCCTCCCCCAGCCAGGCCCAGACAGATCACTCCACGACCATGCAGTCGCGCATGCACGTCTCTCGCCACCACCACTCCACTTTGTGGACGGCACCGGCAGCCGGCCAAATCTCTAGAGCTGAGTGGGAGGTGAGAGCGGCTGGGCTGAGGGAGGCCCTGCCCATGAGCCATCACGTTGGGGATTGGTCTAAGACTCTCACTGCAGTGAGTCAGAGTCTCATAGACAAAAAAAAGACTGCGGCAGCACGGTGGACCCTGCAAGGACCGCTCATGGGACACCAGTGTCCATGTGCGGGCACCTTGCCGACCTCCGAAAATCAGTGCAACAACACTTGCAAAGTGCACAGTCTGTTAGCCTTTTGTAAGTTAACCCCAAAGTGTCCTAAAAGAAGACAATGACTGTATAGAAATTAATAACTGTTGAAAGACCTGAGTGCAGCCATAAGTGCTCATTGCATATGCAAAGTCTTTTCAGATTGACAGACTACAACAGACCTTCTGGGGCTAATTTATTAAAGCAGTGGAGGCTGTTCACTTTGCTGGGTAAATGTTTGCTTAGCTCAGTAAATAAGGTAAAGGTCTGTTCTTACCTTCCTAATCACATGCATGGGAAATAAAAAAAAAAAGAAAAAAAAATGTTTCTAGCTTGTGATCAGATAATTGAAGTAAACATAGCTTTAAAATATTTACTAAGATAACTGAACATTCAGTTTCATTGGTGAACAGTCTCTATTCCATTAGTAAATCAACCTCTTTTGTTTGGCTAATTGATCTTATCTTAGAAGTCACTTAGCAGAGTTTCTTTACAATATGTACTCACCAACAATACTATGTTTCAAGCTGTTGGAAAAGGGAATGTGAAGTGGGATACACTTTTTATGTTTGTTTTTTAAAAAAAGACAAGCTAATGGGAACAAATACAGGAGAAAAGACCAAAGGAAAAAAATATTCTAAACTTAGTGTGGTTGGATAATCGACTTAAAGTGTTACTAAACCCACAACAGAAAGATCAGTCTGTCTATGCAGTAAAACATGCTTGTTATACTCACTGTGGGTTAATCATCTGCATTGTGTAAAAAGGCTGTTTGATCCTATCTTCTCTGTTCCTCCCCTTCTTCCACAGTCCCCAATCTATCTGCTGATAGAACAGAGGCTAGGGGACAAGCTAGCCTCAAAAGCAAACTTTTATTAAAATGCAGTTTACCAATTCTTAGATGTGATAGCTGCATTTGTTTTCTTTGGCTTTCTTTCTTCTATTTTCATCTGGTGATCTGTCCAGTAAAGCAGGCCATAGATTAATTGAATCCTGGCTGGTTCAGCAGGGACCGGCCAAGATTTTAACCATCTATGGGCAAGCTAGTGGTACTAAAGTCGATACATTGTTTAAGTGATCACTGTGTTCTGCCTGCTGGGAACACAATAGCCCTGCCGGCAGGACACAATAGTGCTGCTGGAGATATTCCCCCATCAACGCTGACTACATCATCTATTGCTTGCCTTAGTCTGTTGTTTTCCAAAAGAACAAGGTCCCTTGAAGATTTTGAGTTAGAGGGATGAGACAAACCATTTACTGGCAGGGGTGCTTACAGTGATCAGGTTTATTTATTTACTTTATGTAAAACCTTTATCTTCATCCCCAGATTAACAGTGCTGATGTCAGAAGGTGCCACTGTGCTCCTTCATCCAGAGTGGGGGCACTGTAAAACAGGAAGTGTGTTACTGGCCAGATCACCTGGTGAAAACAGAGGGAAAAAGCAAAAAAAAAAGAAAAAAAGAAAAAGAAAACAAATGCAGTCATCTAATCTAATGACTGGTAAACTGCAATATATACAATTTTTGGTTTTGGGTTTATTACTGCTTTAAGTTACATCAAGTACTACAGAAATAGATAAATGTGTGTCAGGCCTATGCTCCATTAACTGGCATCTGACTGACTATATCATTTCATTAACAGAGCATTCTTACTGGCCACTTGAGTAAGTCCCATTGGACAGTAGAAAAGCGGTTGGCAAGGCTTAATGAAGAAGTTAGGAAAAGTAAAGTCCCATAACAAGGGTAAGAAAAAGTGTTTGTAAACCTCAGTCATGAAATCTGAACAAAGCACTTATATCTGTAGTATTTCCTTGTTTCAACATGTTTGGCCGTCCTGCTTCCTGGATCGCGTCCTCCGGCCATATGATTGGCCGGAGGTGCGATTACATAACTGTGCGATTGCACGCTTGGCCATTCCTTCAGAGCGCATGACGTCATCGACTTCATGCACTGTAAATATCTCCTAAATGGTGCAAGTTTAGGAGATATTTATAGCACCTACAGGTAAGCCTTAAAGAGGAAGTAAACCCTCCTCAGGAAGTTGTACCTATAGGTAAGCCTATATTAAGGCTTACCTATAGGTACTGTAAATATCTCCTAAACATGCACCGTTTTGGAGATATTTACCTTTAATGCAGCCAGTGACGTCACTGGCGCATGCGCTCTGAAGGAACGGCAGATCGTGCCGTTCCTTCAGAGCCCCGTGCCGTGACCGTCGGCTCCCGCGCGCGTGCGCGGGAGTGACGTCACCGCGGCTCCGGCCAATCAGATGGCCGGATGCCGCGATCCCGGAAGACGGGCGACTATACATGTCGCCCGTCATACAGGTAAGCGGACGGCACGGCGGGGGCTCGCTCTAAGGTAAGTATTTCATAATAAGCTACTATGCGATGCATACTAGCTCATTATGGGTTTCTCTTTCAGGATGTAAAGAAGAGAAAAAAAATTTTTCTCGGTGTACAACCTCTTTAATATAGGCTTACCTATAGGTAAAAGTATCTTAATTGGGTTTACAACCACTTTAAAGGGTTTAGAGAAGAGATGGCTGCAGATAAACAAGTGAAACTTATGTAGGAGGATTTGTTTCATCTCTGTGTATCACGTGAGGCTATTCACTGCACTGGGTATATGAGAGGGTTTGCAATCACTTTAAGGTTCGCTACCTTTATGGGGTTGATTTACTAAAATTGGAAAAAGCTAAATCTGGTGCAGCTCTGTACAGAAACCAATCGGCTTCCAGATTTTTTTTTTTTTGTCAAAGCTTAATTGAACAAGCTGAAGTAAGAAGCTGATTGGCTACCATGCACAGCTGCACCAGATTTTGCACTCCCCAGTTTTAGCAAATCAACCCCTAAGAGTACAATGGGCTTTAATTGGCTCCTGATGGTTATGAAAGCTTTCTTCAACATCTTGGACCTAGTTTTTTCCAAAAAACAGCCCCTCATTATTTCAAGTTTTTTTTAGGCAGAAAGAAAAAAGTAAAACGTGACTAAACACCCTATAACTAAAAAATAGACCTTTGTAAAGCAAATTTTACCTAATGAAACTGGGAAATGTTTGCTTCAGCAAAATTTTGCAGAAGATTAAAGTGGTAATTTTGCAGCAAAATTAATTTAGCCAAAATCACTCTGCTCCTCCCTAGCATCCTTGAATTGTCCTATCTAACTATGAATTTCAGCCTGCTTGCCAGCAGTTTCCTGCTGAAACAAAACAAAGAAAGACTGAAATGTATCAGTTAGGTGCTAGAAGTCTTACCTTCTAAATATATAGGGAAATTCTGCTTTCTGTTTAGGCGTCTAAATTACTCAGGACAGTATTCAAGTCTGTAGAAAGAGTGAACATAATGGATCAGGCATCAGCCTGACATTTTACAGATATGTGACAATGAAGAATAAGGTCACATTTAGGACACTGGGGTTGATTTACTAAAGAAAAAGAGAAAAGAGAGGGCACATGGCCTAGTGCATTATCCAATGTATTTATTAGAATGATAAAAACATATAGATGTCTACTCACAAACAGCGCAATAGTAAAAGCTCATTCGCAAAAAAAAAAAAAAAAAGGGTTATGAGAACACTGAATATAAGAGTATATATGTGTGTATATGTGTACAGACAGAGAGGGGTGAGGATGTAGGGGGGAACAGCACAAATCACTGCTGTGATAGACCACTGGATGTACACATAGTGTTTGGGGTAGGTAATTAACAGTAATGTGCAAAGTGTATAACAATACACGTACCATAGCTCAGCTGAGTCAAATGGAGTCACATACTGCACAATAGATCCCTGCCAGATTGGCAATTAGGAGAGCATGGCTCCACTCGGCATGCAGCCCTTCCTCAGTGGCATAATAGGGGATGGAGATGCATTCCAGGCGGCATTTCCGGACGGTATATGCGTCACTTCCCTTCAGACGACCCTCCCCTATATTTGCGGATCCTGTCACTAGAGACCAATGGTCTCTTGCTCCGAAAGGGGGGAATGATCTATAAGGAGAAATCCTAGATAAAGGAAGCGCCTGTGCCCCCAATGACATGGCTAGTTTAAAGAAAAGTGGGGGACACTGGGGCTACATAGCTCTCACCCCATGTGTACACAGTGCTAGCATTAGACCACTCCATGATGGAAAACAGAGCAAATGAATGTGAATAGGAGTGTCTCTGCAAATGCAAGTCTATACATAAATGGTATAAAAAGGTATTATAATATAAAAATAAATGTAGGTAATTACAATGGATTATTTGAGGCTCTCATTTTGAATGTGTGTCAATGGCTATCGATATAAATTAATGGTATAAGATAATGTTGTTACAAAATATATCAAGGGTATGACAATAGTAAATAAAATATATATAAGAAATATTGTGTATAAAAAATGTTTTAAAAGGTTGTAGATGGGTCTGTATGGTATAAATAGTGGCATGTGAATTATTTTCAAACTAGGTTCTGAAGAAGAAGGTCGGTCCTTTGAAACGCATTAGCTGGTTGGGTCTCGGACAGGGCTCCTTCCCTCAGTTAGAGGTCATGGTCATTCATAGGCATATAGCCACATAGGTGGCCTGATGAGCTTTTACTATTGCGCTGTTTGTGAGTAGACATCTATATGTTTTTATTACTATTACATTGTATAATGCACTAGGCCAGTGCACCCTCTCTTTTCTCTTTTTCTACAGTATGGTCAGGACAACCCCAGTCCTAGAGGGCAGCAAGGCTACCTAATAATTATCCACTGTACGACCGGGCATCATTGACACCATAACCCCTACATTGTCTATCCACTCATGCACAGGAGTTTGTTGCTCTGTGTTGATTTACTAAAACTGGAGAGTTCAAAATGTGGTACAGCTGTGCATGGTAGCCAATCATCTTCTAACTTTAGCTTGTTCAATTAAGCTTTGACAAAAGAATCTTGACGCTGATTGGTTTCTATGCAGAGCTGCACCTGATTTTGCACTCGCCAGTTTTAGTAAATCAACCCCAGAGTTTCCAGTTTATGGGCCAATTTTTGATCTTGATCAAGGGTAATGGATTATAACTGAATATAGAAAATCATTCAAGCTGTGAAATGAGTTTTGGGTGTGCTCTCAGTGGTAGGGTGAACAATTCAGTAATTAGAATAAGGCTGGCCATACATGTTCAATTTTCTTGTACAATTTTCTGTTAGATTTAACCAAAATCCATATAATATGAGGTCAAAACTAAACAACTCTTTCAATTGTATCCTATGAGTCAGGCCTTTGCACTACATAGTTGAAGGTAAATCTAAATAAAATTGTACAGAAAATTGTATAATGTATGGCCAGCCTAACTTAATTAAAGTAATGTGAATGTTCTTGCACTCTGCCAAGTAAGGCTTAAATTTCTAATTAGACAGCTGCCAGGTGAAAGGTGTCGTGTCCTTTGAAAATTAGAAGTGTGAGTTCCCAGCGGTGTCTGTGCTCTATTCAATATGTGCTCTATGTGCTATATATACAAGAAAAACAAAAAATATTAAAAAATATAAAAAATATATAGGTGTAAACATCCAATCCTATAGTATTTTGGGTGATGGTATATATCCCCAACTCTACCTGCTAAGGATATGGTTATATTTCATATATGAAAACTGTTTAACAGTGCTGATAACACATCCATATTGAAAGAAATTGCAATAGTATGAATATAGAATAAGTTCATAAGTTCATAAAGTGCTGAAAATTTCTGTGCCAAGGTAGGTTTAAAAGTGCAATCCGTGCGATAACATGTAATGACAATGGTGAAGGTGCCGTACTCCTCTTCCTCTTGTGCCCTCACTCACGACTCCCATAAAAAAATATTGCCTGTAGTAAGAACCCTAGGTGTTTCTGTCAGATGGTTTCTCAGCTGTTCCTTGTATCTCCCCAGGTTGTACGTTATCATAGCAGGAAGATCTGAAAGATCATGGCATAATATAGTTTTACATTTAAAAAGCTTTTTTACGTCGGTCGCGTGCCTGCAGCTAGGGGGCGAGCGTGCGCAGGCAGCGCCGTGCTCCCACCCCCACTCGGCAGCGGGGACTCAGATGCATGGGGCAGGTGGCTCCGATTGCTGCCTGACACCCGCGATCGCTCCCTGCTGTGAGAGAAGGACGGTCAGCTGTTGTAAACACAGCTAACCGTTCTTCTCTCTGGAATGATCACAGGTCTCTGTGATCATTTCACAAGCCCCGCCCCTCCACAGTTAGAATCACTCCCCTAGGCTCACATTTAACCCCTTGATCACCCACAGTATTAACCCCTTCCCTGCCAGTGGTATTATTAAAGTAACAGTGCATATTTTTAGCACTGATTACTGTAGTAATGTCACTGGTCCTCCCAAAAGTGTCAAAAATGTCAGTTAGGGGTCCAATCTGTCTGCCACAATGTCGCAGTCCCACAAATAATCGCAGATCACTGCCATTGCTAGTAAAAAATAAAAAACATTCAAAATGACATAAATCTTTCCTGTAGTTAGTAGACTTTTGCGCAAACCAATCAAAATACGCTTATTGAATTTTTTTTTTACCAAAAATATGTAGCAGAAAACAAATTGGCATAAAATGTTAAAAAATATTTTGATTTTAAATTTTTTTTTTTTGGAATGTTATATAGCAGAATGTGAAAATTGTTTTTTTTCAGAATTGTCACATTTTTTTGTTTATAGCGCAAAAAATAAAAATCGCACAGGTGGTCAAATACCACCAAAAGAAAGCTCTATTTGTGGGAAAAAAAGGGCATCAATTTTATTCGGGTACAGCATCGCATGACCGCACAATTGTCCGTTAAATTAGCGCAGTGCCAAATCACAAAAAAATGGCCTGGTCATTAAGGGGACAAATCCTTCCGGTCCAGAAGTGGTTAAACAGTTTTTCATATATGAAATGAAACCATATCCTTAGAAGGTAGAGTTGGGGATATATACCATCACCCAAAATACTATAGGATTGGAGGTTTACACCTATATACTTTTTTATATATTTGTTTTTCTTGGATTGTTTGGTTATAATCACACATATTGAATAGAGCACAGACAGAGCTGGGATCTCACACTTCTAGTAATCAAAATGCATCTTAGAGCAGATTAGCTGCTACAAATCAAGAGAAAGCAATGGAGATACAGTAGGCATTTATGTGGGTGTTCTCTGGGAGATTGCACTGGAGATGTTAGAACATGTAGATCTGAACAGAACTCCTAAAACCAGAACCTACCATAGGTGGCCTGAGAAAACCTTGTCATCCCTCAGGAAGAAATTGATTGTCTGGTTATGCTCATGGAAGTATGGGCTGGCAAGATTAGCAGGCCGCCTGAGGAGTACGATTTGGATAAACAGATTAAAAATGATAGTAACTATGAGTTTTACTATCCTTGTGGCAGTATTGCAAAGTGCAGCACACTCAAATCACTGTCAGCACATAAATGTTATAAATTCCAGCTACTCGTGTGAGCTAATTGTTACAATAATCGCCTAATTATACTGCACATTAAAGTTGTGTCTTTTTGTATTATCCTGAAAACATACCAATGACGGTATCTTACTGACTTCAGAAGAGCACACACCAACATTTAAGCTTTCAGTTATCAGTAACTTTTTTAGGCTAAAGAATATAGCAGCTTAATAAATATTCAAACAACCTTAAAAATTAGTACACTCAGGGAGTATTGCATGCACTGGGATTTACATATTCCAAGCTCTCTGGAAAACTGCAGAAATAAAAGGGCTTTGAAATAAAATAACACATTAGAGTTGCTCCTATTTATGATCATCGAATGGAAGTTGAATATGTTTAGGGATGTCCTCAATAACCCCAGACATTAAGGGGCTCTTCCACTAAGCAAAGAACTTGTGTCATTAAGCTGTAATGGAAGAAGCCACTCCCTAAGGTGTCTGAGATAAGGGTCACTTTGCTTAGTAAATAGGGTTATCTTTTTTTTCCTTTGAGCTTCTCTCAGAGCCTAAGCATGCAGGTAGTTTGCTTTGTAATTTATTCCAATGAATTCCTTAAAATGTATTTAAGCCATTTTTTTTTTGTAGATTTGGATAGAGCAGGCAATGATCTAATTCCCTGTCAGTTTTTTGCTGTCCATTTTGATCATCCGAATGCATTCAACATTTTATATAATTTGGAAAATCCATTATATGTATCAGCTAAATAAGGTAAGACAGTAGACAAAAATAATAAAAAAAAAATAGAAATAAACAGGAAAGGAAATAAACACATTAAATGATATGTTTAAAGAAAAATATTACATAAACAGATAATAACAGATGCAAATATATTAAACAAAAAAGTACATTAGGCAATTTAAAGAGGAAGTAAACTTCCATCTTTAAGTTTTACCTATAGGTAAGCCTATTTTAAAGGCTTACCTATAGGTAGTGTAAATAACTTCTAAACATGCACCATTTAGGAGATATTTACTGTCATAGCAGCCAGTTACGTCACTGGCACATGAGCTCTGAAGGAACGGCTGCCCGTGCCATTTCTTCAGAGCAGTGTGCCGTGACTGGCATGCGCGGGAGTGACGTCATCGTGGCTCCGGCCAGTCACAAATCCGGAAGGAAGACTGGGTATAGATGAACGCTGTCTCCAGTGATGACATTGCATCACTGGAATGCTTCAATTTCAGGTAAATTTCACATATTGTGCTAGTATGCAATGCTCTTTTTTTGCTCAATCAAATACCTCAGTTAATATTATTTCTATGACTATATACATGTAAGGGAGCAATTTAGAATGGCAAATCTATTGAAATGCCCACCTCTTCGAAGTTTTAAATTGGAGTATATTCTCAGTTTAACCATTTACATTACAATAAGGAAAATGTATATAGAAGTTTGTATAGTGGAAGTATTTCCAAAACCTTAACCACTTAAGCCCCGGAAGATTTTACCCCCATTCCGACCAGGGGGTATTTTGCGATTCGGCACTGCGTGAATTTAACGCACAATTGCGCGGTCGTGCGACGCTGTACCTAAACGAATTTGACGTCCTTTTTTTCCCACAAACAGAGCTTTCTTTTGGTGGTATTTGATCACCTGTGCGATTTTTTGATCACGCACTATAAACAAAAAAAGAGCGTCAATTTTGCAAAAATAGCAATATTTTTCACATTTTTTTATATGAAATTCCCCCAAAAAAAAATGTAAAAATCAAAATTTTTAAAAATTTTTGGCCAATTTGTTTTATGCTACCTATGTTTGGTAAAAAAAATCGCAAAAAGCGTATTTTGATTGGTTTGCGCAAAAGTTATCGCGTTTACTAACAAAGGGAAAGATTTTTGTCATTTTTGTTGTTTTTTTTTTAACGCGTAATGGCGGCGATCTGCGATTTTTTTTGCGGTACTGCGACATTGCGGCGGACAGATCGGACCCTTGACTGACATTTTTGACACTTTTGGGGTTACCAGTGACATTTCTACAGTAATCAGTGCTATACATATGCACTGTTACTGTAAAAATACACTGGTAGTGAAGGGGTTAACTTTATTTGGAAGGGAGGGGCTGTGTGTGTCCCTAGGGGCGTGGTTTCTACTGTGATTGGCTGTGGCTCTAGCTGTAAGGACACTGATCAACGGATCTACATACCAGATCCGTTTTATCAGTGTCTTTGCAGCGAGGAGAATGACAGGCAGTTTGTTTACACAAGCTGCCTGACATTCTCCCTCTCCCCCGCCGATCGCCGAGTGACCGGCGGACATCGGGTCCGCTGGTCACACGCGCGGGGGGGTCCGTGACCACGCGGGAGCGGGAGCGCGCCCCCGGGGGCGCGCACTCGCTCCCTAGACCCTCACAAGCAAGCAACGTAGCCGTACGTTAATTTGCCTGTGAGGGGCTGACCGCCGACGTAGATAGTCGTGCGGCGGTCGGCAAGTGGTTAAAGTGACCCTGCTAGGAAAATAAAGATTTGCCCAACATTCACTCTGTAGTCCACACTACTACTGTAATCACTGTTGCATTAAGGAGGGACTTTCCTTGAAGTATGTAAAAAAAAAAAACGCCAGAGAGTGTGGATCTTCTGGTCCACCATTGTGCCCAGTGGCTCCTCCTACCAATCTACACGTCACTACAGGACACAGTAGTGATGTGGAGATCAGCAGAAAATTCCACTGAGCGCAACAGGGGACCAGGACATCAACACTCCTGAAACTGTCAGTTCCTGAACATACTTCTCTTGAACAGGGCGATGTCCAGTAAGTATTCACTTTCATCTTTTTATGTAATTTTAGTCTGTCAAGCATACTGTTTCCTGCAAGTATACTACATATTAGTAATAATATATTTTATACAGCAAATTGATAGCTAAACCATAAGGAATCATTTTATTAGCTAGAGGGTATATAAACAAAACACCTATTAATGTTATGTGTGCAATAGTTAGAACTTGCCTTTATTGCACCTCCTTAATCCTAGAACACCTTTCATTAACTAAATTAACTAGAAGTGGGGGCTATCTACAGTCACATTTTTTAACTTTCCAAATAACAAATGGTCTTCCAGGTTGTTGGGGACCAACTAGTTAAATCACTTTTTTTAAGTGTTTAAATTATTTTTTTGTCTCTAACGCTTGGGCAAAAAGAGAAATCCTCCTTCATCACTCCCCTTATTTTTGTTTCCCACAAGATATGCCAGCTATGATCAATCCAATTGACTTCATTACATGAAACTCTGATAGAAATGCAATTCACCTTTTTTCATCTTGTTTTTTCACCTTCATGACAAAAATCTCCCAATCTTGCACCATTACTCTTCCTGTAAACGGTTCTTTCAGATATAAGCCAATTGAATATGAAAACGATTGACCTTTTTTTTTTTTTTTTTTTTTATCTATAACTTGGTTAGGCTTGAGTTCTTCTCTCTGAATAAAGTCAAATCTAAGATGTTCAAAGATGTTCTACTTTAAGTAAGTGCATCTACAAAGTTGAGACATGAGGCTGGTAAAATGATGGACTAATTTGAGATCAGATATTCACCTGAAAAATTACTTGGCTAAGGCAAGGCATTACAGGAAAAATAATATGTGATTTAGAAGGTTTAATAACTAGAATCACTATAGAAATACAAGTGATAAAAGAGTAAGACAGCCTAAAAGGATGATGAAAGCTTAGGGAACATTTCAGTAACATCATCAGAAAAAAACACTCTAAAGAGGGAAAAAATGAAGTTTCGAAATGAATCTAACAGTGTATTTCCAGTATTCAAATGAGATGCAAATGCACAGTTGGCAAATTTTGGCACTGGTCCAAAATGCCCTGCAAAGCTTTTAAACTGGTTAGAGCTTCACAACGGCCAGAAAAGGTGTGGAAACCATATAACCCAGCCCATCATAGGAAGGGAGGTGGAGAACAGCCATAGTGTCAGTTTGTTGGCGCTGGATCATTAAGAAACAAGTTTGCACCACATTATTCTGTGATTCTGGAGAGTAATATATATATATATATTTATATTACTAGGTTTTATTAAAAAAATAATAAAATGAAACTTGCTTAATTATATTTATCTTAATGTTTAATTTAAAAAATCTGGGTTGCTGTGTTTCTGCCCAGTGGGAAAATACTGGCTAGGATCCGGCAAAAATAGACCAGACCACTTGTAGACCTTTAAGCCCTGACAGGCAATTGTCTAATCATGACTCTACTTTACTCCAGGCAAGGGTCCTGTGAGGAAATAGACCTCTCAGCAGCTATATCCTGACAGGGCAGGAGGCCTGGGAGGCAAATAACTTTTCACCAATACTTCCTCTCCAGGTAAAGACTGAAAGGAAAAGGACTCCCAAATGTTTATTTCCTTACCCAGCCCACAGCAGTGGCATAACCCTTGAGTTTTTGATCAGGTTAAATTAAATAGTCATTACCCCAAATGTTGCATCTTCTTGCTTTACCTATGGGAGAACATTTAACAGTAGCAGGCAGAAGCAAACAATGTCCTTGGGCTTAGAGGAAACCCAACAAACCTGGAAAACAAAAGCAAACAGAGCTCAGGGTTGCTAAAGTCTAGCTGCCAACATTAAATTTGGAACAGGTACACTCCAGCTTAAGACAGGTTCCTTAAGGCATTCTCCAAATTTGCATTTAAAAGGATTTGTATATTCCATGTTGCCATTGAAGATATACGGTTTTCTTATTTAATTTTTTTTTTATTCCATAGGCAAACATACCCTACATAATTAGCTTTCCTCACTAATTATAAGGGTTTTCACTCTGCAATTAAAAAAGAAACCACTTCTGGTGCAGCTGCATGAAGTGGAGGGAGAGCAAACGCAAGATGAGTAAGTGCTGCTGCAAAATGCAATATATTGCATCATACTAGTTCTTAGATGTGGTAGTTGCTTCAGTTTTAGGATTTTCCTCTCATCATTTTCATCCAGTGGTACAGCCAATAACACACTACTGGTCCTACCTTTGCTTTCCTGACTTGTACTACAAGCACTGTCATTTTTTAGTTCACAGAAGACAGCTGGGAAAGCTGATAATATTATTTAAGCTTTTTAGTTCAGCGTGCATGAAGTGACAAAGACACAGGATTTGTAGAAAATGTTCTTGACTTGGAAAAAAATGCAGCCATCACATCCAAGGGTTGTTGTATATACAGTTTTTGTTCTTTGGTTTAGATATACCTTAAAGGAAACTTTTTGTTTGCCCTGTATGCGAAAAGCACAGGTTTTCTTGAAATAAGCATAGTGCCTTTACCTTTCATGTCATCAGGGTTTATTTATATTACTTAGTTTCACTGCCCAGTCATTAATTTGGCGAGGATGCAAAATACAGTTCAATAAAGATAAGACCTGTGCCTGCATCATGGTGCCATTGTAAATGTCCTTTGAGAGCACAGAACCCAGTGATTGCACTTTAACTGGTTACCATTCTTCATAATAGGTATCCCTTTAATCTGGTACTACAAGGAGATAGAGAACTCTAATTTCTCTTTTTCCAAATATAATTTTGCAGGTCATGCAATGACTTCAATTACATACCATTTTCAAGACATGTACAATTCAACTAACTTAATAGTTTAAAATATAAAATACAGTATATACTCGCGCTATAGTGAATATCCGAATAAACATGTAAAATATCTGCAGCTGCTGTGCACACAATGCTTATCACTTGTAAACATAAAAATAAAACGATACAGTGCTTGCAACCATATACAACATATATGAAACCAAATTAGAAGTCAAAAAATGTCCAACAAAAATCAATATCCAAACAACATCTCTATATAAAGTTCTCCAAACTTCATATAAGTGCTGAAGTGCTCCAAATGATAATTCACTCCATTATGTGACACACTCCCCTCCTATGTCCCTCCTTACCAGAGATAATGGATTCTCAGCTTTTCAGTCTGGGGTTCAGACAAGCTTGGCTCTGATATAGGGAATGACAGGTCACAAGGATCCAGTAAATATCCCCCCCAACGTGGCTTTCAAACATTCCAGATGCTCCCCATGTTAAGAATAAGACAGGGAGCCGATAGTGAAGTAATGTAAGGCTGATAATTTATTGCGCAGTAAGAAATATACTTACAAAAAGATAAACACGGGGATGTAAAATGCAAGAAAACTTCCAGGAATGCCGTAACCAGCATGCGTTCCACGGCAACAGGAATTGACATCATTAGGACTCTAGATCTAGAGAAAACTAAGAGAATGGTAGGTGACATTAGTAGAGAGGATTTGTTTAAAAATAAAGAAAAGACTTTGGAGTTGCTTACATGACAGGTTTCGCCTGCCAGTATAAGGAGATGGAGAAAATCATCTAGCAACATTGGCCGATACTATTAAAAGATGTAGAATTGTTAAAAAATTTGCCCCGATAGACCACTGTTCATTTACACCAAACCGTACATCTAGAAATTGCTCATAAAGTAGTTGATCTACCCAAAAAGACTTGTACATTTTTAGACCAAGTGGGATTTTTTAGTTGCCGTAAGTACATGATTTGTAGAACTTCCAAATACAGAAAGAGTAAAACCTCACATTTTGTCCTATAACATTCAAAACTTTATTACATGTGGGAGCACATATGTTACTTACCTCATAGCCTGCCCCTGCGGGCTCCAATAAGTGGGTAGAACCATGCGAAAACTGGGAGCCAGGCTTGGGGAACATGTAAATAACATTAAAAAGGGTTAAAAACACCACAGCCTATCTAACCACTTCAGGCACCACAGGAGGGATCCAAGTGGTTTGACCTTTTGTGGGATAGATAGATTTGAGGCCCACTGGAGAGGAGGTAATCTTAAAAGGGCCATTTCCCAAAACGAAAACAGTGGATCCATCGTTTGGGAACTATGGGCCCTCTAGGGTTAAACATTGAGTTGGCTATAAGCTGTTTACTTTCAAATTGGTGAATTAACATTGTATATTTTATTATATAATGTTATTTCAGTTTCTTTTTTTATTTAATTTTTTTTCATATTTTTTATTCATATTCTATTCTCATTTTTATTTAAATTTTTAAATTGTTATTCTTATTTTCATTTGAATTTTTTTTATTAATTTATGTTTTATTCTTATTTCATTTTACTTTAATTTATATTTATTATTATATTTTTTCCTAGTTTTATTTTTTTATTTTTACTTTTATTTTTATTTTCAGTTTTTAATGTATTTTTATATTTATTTATTTATTTATTTATTTTATCTCCAATTTGTTACCATGCTTTGGTATTCACTTAATAAGAAAAATTCAATCATGTATTATTATCTGCTATGGTGCTTTGTAGAGAATATAATAATGTTTATATGAATTTATTTTTTTGTAGTAAAGTATGCTTTTAATTTGTAATTATCTTAAATGCATTAAGATGGTGGAACTGATGTCATTGTGACAGATTTACCCTATAAGTAATGGGAATCAAGGGCGTATACACCTAAAATGGCCGCTATTCATTCTGATTGATCACAGAGAAGGAGGCTGCTCCCCTCGGGTATAAATTTCAGGTTTTTGTTTACCGGAAATGAGGTCCTTGATGACGCCCTTTGGGAGGAAACCCATTGATGCAATTTCTGGTTGGTTGCGGCGTTCCCGCAAGTTTCCTTGCATTTTACATGTCCGTTTTTATCTGCGTTCTTGTAAGTACCGTATATTTTTTACTGCACAATATATTATCAGCCTTACAGTACTTTACTATTGGTTCCCTTTCTCATTCTGAACATAGGAAACATCTAGAATGTTTGAAAGCCACGTTGGGGATATTTTTACTGTATCCTTGTGACCTGCCATTCCCTATATCGGAGCCAACCCTGTCTCACCCCCAGAATGAAAAGCTGGGAGTCCATTATCTCTGGTAAGTAGGGACACAGGAGGGGAGTGTGTCACATCACAGAGTAAATTATTATTTGGAGCACTTCAGCACTTATAACAAGATGGGAGCACAAGAGCACTTTATACAGAGATGTTGCTTGGATATTGATTTTATAGGAGATTTTTGAACTAATTTCATATATGTTGTATATGCTTGCAAGCTCTGTATCGTTTTATTTTTAACTTAATAGTTTGCCACAGCATTTTATTTATTTTTGCAACCTGTATGAATTTCTTAAAAGACTAGAGGCTCTTGTATTTAACACGCTTCCTTACATCCCAGGATTAAGTCATTTGCCTGCAGTGAGGACAGTCCATTACAAATTATAGTTTATCCAGATATTGCTTGAGAGAAGACATAAAAATTCAATACTGACAATACTTGCAATGCCTTCACATTTCTCAGGTGGCTAAACTTTAACATTGTCCCCATAAGGGCTTCAGAAGCAGGTGAAAAAAAAATTATACTAACTCAAAGTTTCTTTTCTCACATTTCTTAGAAACCGTTCTTCCATTCTTCACAATTGTTCATTGTCATTTAGTAAATAGCAGTTTGACTTGCTTTTACATGGGATTTATTACACATTGGTACTGCTTAAAGCTGAACTCTGTGCTCCAGGACCACCCCCCAATATTGACCACCTCCCCTTCTTGTTCCCCCAGTGTATTTTTATACCTTTTTTGTTATACATACCTTTTTTAGATCTCTTTAGGCTGGTCATGTAATGCAACAGTGGCCTCTTCCCCTACAACTTCTCTCCAGGCTGGGCTGTCCTCCCTGATACAGGGGTGGCTCTCATGTGATATTGTCAGCACCTTTCTCCTATTACACAGGGGACAGGACGTATGCTCTCACTCTTACCGGTTGAGTGACACTGGCCAGAGCTAATTTTATGGCTGAGAAGAGGTACTGTGGGGGATATCTCCAGAATGAAGTTGAATATTTCTGAGCTGGTTTTTTTTTCATAACACTGTCTGGTGAACACTGCAGATCGTGTTTGTGGGTTTGTGAACCTTATATCATGAGTAAAAGGGCCAATAGACATTCAACTGACTTTTAAAGTTATTAGTGGCCGTCATGATCAAAACAAACAACCCTTATTAGGACAATACAAAGTCCATTGGATTTATTATGGTCCAAATAGGTGCATTTATGTTGTGCACCAATACTTTTGTGTTTGTGTGTGTTTTTTTTTCTGTGTGGTTTTGTCTCTTTCTATTTCAATTTTTTCACGATGAGTAGGGTGTGGGTCCTCAGTCCTTGAAAATCTTGGGAGGGGGTGGATACGGTCTTCTGGCTTAGTTCGCCCTCTCTCATGGGGTCTCCCTTTGGGGAAGCCCCACCTAGTACTTGGGGTGGGCTGTTTTGGCAGTCCTACCAGAGAACGGGGTTTGCCTGGTTTCAGCCGGGCAGACCATAGTGAGTACCTCAGTCCCTGTCAGGAGTCTTGCGCCCTGGGGGATCAAGGTCAGGGTCCGTCCTCTTCGGAGGTGGACTTTTTCGCACACCCTGTGCACTTTTTGTGTTCTCACATTTGCGTGTGTGCACTTTTTTATGCACCTGGTGTTAGTTCGAGTGTGTTCACACACCACGGGCTTTAAAAAAAAAAAAAAATAATCTTATACATTAGGCAAATGTCCATTGTCTATCCTCTAAAGTCAAAGAATTACCATTGTCACAATCACTCTCTGACCATAAATTCGTGACTACGATGGGAGGAAACACACTCCATTGCAGAAGTGAATAAGAATTTTGTATCAGTCC
Source organism: Pelophylax lessonae (assembly GCF_965119305.1). Classification (NCBI taxonomy): domain Eukaryota; kingdom Metazoa; phylum Chordata; class Amphibia; order Anura; family Ranidae; genus Pelophylax; species Pelophylax lessonae. The sequence goes on from NC_138771.1 coordinate 177,994,664, forward strand.
ATATATGAATGAACAATTTATTTCCTATTTTTGCTAACAGCATGATGCAGAAGAGATGGGACCAGAGATACTGTTCAGTGTATAACATTGCAGTGCAACATTTCTAATGGTGCTAAAAATGAAAGTCAAGAAAATGTTGTTTTCTCTGTTGCAAATCAAACCCATAATCAGTGTTACCTAATACATTATTTTGTGCAACCGGCATTCCAAATATTAAGGGATACTAAAGACCAGGCCCAATAAAGAGTGATAGTCCCTGGTGCCACACAATAAAATGGCAGTGGTCTCATCAGTGCTTACAGTGAGTACTGGAACGATCCATTGACATGAACACCTCTTGTCCCACCCATAAAGGCTGACTGACAACTATACTTTCCTGTGGCATGCCTACGGAGTGCTTTGCAAAGCTGATATCCTCCCCATGTTAAATGACTGTATGACATATTACCAACATAATCCACTGCAGTGAACCCTCCACGTAAACTGCATCTTTTGAAATAGTGCGTAGGCAAGCCAAACCATGTGACCTAATTTTAGGTCCTTCTACAATATTCTAAGTAAAGTTTTCCAAACTTCTGTAGCATTGGGCCTAAAGGTTAAATGCTGCCAAATATTAGCTAGATATTATTCTTACATTTTTCTTACAATAACGCTTTAAAAAAGATAGAAATATAATATTTAGTACTAAAAAAAAATACTATTTTTTATTTTTATTTAGTACTAAAAAGTATTTTTTCTTTTATTATTTAGTACTAAAAAATGGCAGCAGAGTTTATACTGCTGAAGTGTTACCTCTAGATAATAAAATGCAAGCACTGTTGCAATTATAATTCACAGTATGTTATAAACTGACATTTTATAAAATGATTCATTTAGGCAATGTCATGTTTCTTCAACATTAATAAATCAGCTTGAGTTCAAGTAATGTTAGTTTTGATCTATTTACACTATTTACACATGAAACTAAATTAGATTAATTTCATAAAATTTCCCTTAGAGACACTTTGCAAATAAAAATAAATTGCTGGTCAATAAGAAAGCCATTATTATCTATATTATATATATATAAACATGTATGCTTCCAGGATCACTCAGGCCCTTTAATCAAACCAGGGCTAACTATAGTTTTATGAGTTCTTATCAGTTTTATTAAAAACTGAATCGGAACGGGCAGTGGGTATGAAGAAGGACAGGAATGAAATGGTAGTTTTTCGAAATAACACCATAAAAATTAATTTTTTCATTAATCCATCACCAAGTTTGTTGTAAACCCCGTGTGCACCTCCATCCCTTCCACCATTAATTAAAGCGGTAGTAAACCACTGGATTTTTTTTTAATCTGCAAGGCAACGTTATAATGTGCTAGTGTACATCGCAAACTAGCACATTATGTGAAACTTAACTTAAAATTAAGCCATCCAGTGTTGCGCGGTCACTGCTGACAGGGCTTCCATCTTCACCCGGTCTTCCTTCATGGTTGGCAGGCTCCGGTCCTTTGATTGGACGAGCCGCGATGACGCGCGGGATCCGCTGTTCACGGCACAGGACTCTGAAGGAAAGACACGGGTATGCACAGTACATGTTTAGGAGATAATTACTGTACTTATAGGTATGTTTACTATAGGCTTACCTATAAGTAAAAATCAACTTTACCCCCACTTTAAGCTCTGTATGAAAATACATTTTTTCAGGTTAACTACATGAACTTTGAAAGGAAAGTGATAATAACATCACTATTAAAAAATCTAAACCTGAGAGAATAAAACTAGATGCAATAAAAGTTTGATCTACCCAAAACTAGTATTTCAGGTGTGGCTGGACTCTAGAGGGTTAAAACACCATTTGACTTCATATATGTACAGAGAATACATCTTTCCTCCTGACTTTGTATCTCTCTCCATTAAACAACCTATTCTTCTTGCTAAATTCTCACTCATGTATAATATATTATTAGTCGAAGACCTTACCACCACTCATTGGCATATGGGTGGACCCTGGAATACAGAGTGAAAATGTTGTTGTTGCAGTCTTCAAAATATATAAGGTGCCTAACTTTTTTATCTAGAGATATCCCTTTTGGGTGAATTTACTCTTTACAACATATGGCTAGTCTGCTCCAGCACCATGTTGCAAAAGGTGGCCCATGTATGTACCATATTTTATACTGACTAGATAAACCTGGTAACTTCTATAGCTTCACAGCCAAGGGTGATTTGACAAGCTACGCATGGACGTATGGAAGATCTTGTTGATCCTTAAAATCTTTATAATTTTTGTACAGAGAAAATGTATGCCCACCAACAATGAAGAAAATATAAATCCAGCCCTGGAAACACACATTTTATGTTAAGACAAATCAGGTCACCAAAAAACCAGATGACTTTGTTAGTATCCCTGGTCTGTCACTCCTAAATGTTTCCTGGCTAATCTTTGAGCGCCATTCATATATAAAGTACATTCCAAATTTATTTTCATGCAAGTTCCTATACTCACATTCTAGTCCAACAACTAACTGGTTTTCTTTGTTTTTTTTTTTTTTTTTTATTTAATAATGTTTTTAACTTAATTCTGTTTATGTGTTTTTAACACTGTAGAAAAGAAAGAAAAGAGGGCACACCAACCTTGCACATTACCCAAGTGGTGTTATTGACAAAAAAAAGCTCACAAACAAAAATGTCACAAAAGCATTTCCAGTCCACAATGGACACAAAGGGACCAGGTCAACAGGACCATGTCCATCACACAAGAGGACCTTCCAGATGCTCACTTTTTTTTGAGGGGAGATCCCCTCTTCCTCAGAGCCAAATTGATTTGGCTCTGAGGAAGAGGGTATCTCCCCTCGAAACATGTCAGCCATCTGGAAGGTCCTCCGGCGTGCTGGACACGGTTCTGGTGACCTGGTCAATTTGTGTCCATTGTGGACTGGACATGTTTGTTTGTGAGTATATTTATTTTCTTTGTTTTTGTCAATAAACACCAGTAAGGTAATGCGCAAGGTTAGTGCGCTCTCTTTTCATTCTTTTCTACAGTTTTTCCATTGGGTATCCCCTGACCCTAGCAGGACAGCAAAGTCTGAGCATATACCCAGAGCCATAGACATTTACCACCGCCACATCACTTTCGAGCGCAGGAGAATTCGTTTGTTTGTTTTCATAAGTGTTTATTAAACCTAGCTAAAAAAAAAATTAGATAATAAAAAGGTATTCACCTAAAGTACACCTGTTACAAACTTGAACAACTTCAACTAATGAGAAATGCACAAGCTAAGTTTACGTTTAGAGTAATGTGCAAATCGCATATGTTAAAATATACGGAAATATACACAGCTGAAGTTTAATGCAAATGCCTGTAAGGTTGAGCTTATTCCCACCCACCTCTGTCTGCGCTCCTATTGGTCATTTTAACCATCCATCTCATTAAAGGACCAGTAAGGAGCATTGATAGGTGGGAGGAAAGAGCCAAGTTCAACTTTTACAGGTAAATCTGAAATTTGCAAACTTCACAGTTCATATCTCCAAATTTACTTGACCATTTTGACATTTTATATCACCCTTCCTATTCTGAATAGTTTCAAGTAAAGTGCATTCCCCACCTGTCACATCTTCACTGTACACAACAGCAGGTCCTCGTTGTTGTGCTGTTTACTGTTCTTGGCAGACTTAAGTCTTTGAATCCAAATGAAGATTTGTGACCACTGTGTTGTGAGTGCATTACAGGGTAATGCTTTTAGCATTGATTTAACATTATTTCATGACATATTCATGGTGTTCATTATAACATATTGTATAATAATAGTATATTAAACTTCAATAAAAGAACTGGCTTTCCTGACCTTGTTGTTGTAGCAAATTCTAACTCAGAATTATATGGTGTCAGTCAGGTGTTTAATGCCTATGATTTTTGTGTGTTTCTGATTTGTGGTGAAAGATATAATTAGAAACAAAAAACACAAAAAATAAACAGAAGAGCAAATGTAGTTGTGGCAGTTCATGGACAAATAATGTATTCAATTGTATTTGTTGTCATGTTGTTATATAACACAGTACAAACAAGTGTTTTATTTTTTTTTTTCATTTATTCAATTTATGGAAAAGTTTTACATGTAATCACTATAGCAATTCCATAACAGGGCATTGTAGATAATAATAAAAGCGCAATTTTTCACTTTCAAAGATTTTCCTCATGTAATACTCCTTTACAGATACTAGAGGAATGGGTGGAAAGGGTCTTTCTTATGTCCATTTTAAAGTTAACCTGTGGCCAGGCTAAAGACATTCAATTTACAAGCAGTAAATTAGGTTTAAAGTAAACCTTTGCTGTTTTGTGAAGCTGTAGGTACTGTGGAGAAATGAATTCCCAAATTTCATAGCAGAAATACTGAAGCCAATCAAGGTATTCTTTCAGCAGCAGTCTTCCAGCTTTCAAATCTCAAGTGTAACCACTGTATAGGTGCACTGAGATGTGGACGCAGGGTGGGCTTAACTGCAGAGGGAATTACTTGAGTGACTTCTTAGCTTCTGTTGTGAAATTTAAGAATGAATTGTTCTACAATGTCTGCAGCTTTGGGACTCAATGAGGGCTCATTTTAAATCTCTTTTACTGCTTATAAATATTTTTTGTGAATATATGAATGTCTACTGTATAACCTGGCCAGAGGGTCACTTTAAACCTTAATGTGCAGGCATAGTTAGGGTTGGACCTCATATTAAGTGTTTATTGCTGTCTGGAATTCATAGTCTTTATGGTTGTTATTTATCCTGCTAACCATTGTCACTGGGACAATAGGCAATGGAAAATCCCAAATTTTGCCATCAGAATAAATCTTTCTATTGGGGACACCAGTTATGGCAATAACTGTCGAAAAGGGGAACTTCCTTTTCCTTACGTTTCCTTTTCCAATACTAGAACAAAAAGACAAGAGAAATTTCCCCAATAGGACGGCTGAAAGGGAATTTAAACCCTTCCTTAATCTATCCAAAATAAAAAAGAAAAGCTTTATCTATCTCCCTCTCTCTCACCCCGCTGTTGATGTGATCTCAGTCCAGTCACTTATCTATGTCACGGCAGGAGTGACTCACTCAACTTTATTATATATATTATATATAAAGAGGTGTCGAGCTAATCCTAAATGCAAGCAGACCAGTCCATAAACACGAGAGAAAATTTACGCCCACACTAGCCGGTCAGAAGTGCAGGGAGAGGAAAGAATCCGCCACCAGATATTGTGACTAAATACTCTTACCAGAAACACAGACCCAAAAAGGGTCATACAGCGCCAACAACGCAGGTGTAAGGGGATGAATATGTAGTCTAACTCTCCCCCACAGCTTATTGATAAGATGGTCGGTGTGACTTCTTGGTAGCCTCGCCACTTAGGAAAAAACAGATATGCCCCTCATAGTGTAATAAGCCTTTAAATGTTTATTAAAAAAATAAAGGAAAGCAGCTTGCAAGAAGAGGCAGAGTCTCAGCGTCCTGTTTCTGTGTAATCCACAAACGTAGGTTGGTTTTCCCACCAACAAAATGGCCACCGCGTCCCCCATCTGCGCATGCGTCAGCCGTTAGCCAAACCGGCCGCGTTTCATCATACAGTGACATTGTCAGGGGTGTGGCTATGCGGAGAAGCAGCACCAATATATAGTCAGGGGAGGCGGAGCAATCAAACAGCACCCGGAAGCGGACGCTTAACCACAAGCGCTCCAGCCACCGGAAGCTATTCATGTATATAGGGAGTAGCCACTACGAAATGCCTTGACTCCAGAATAGAATTAAACCTAAAAACAAACATATATGCCCTAAATATAATTGACACAATAGGTATTGAGTCCCATAGAGCACCGTTTAGAAATAAATGTCAATCTATTAATAGCATATTTCAGCGCAGATCGGGAGGCGGCTCGGGAGAGTTAGACTACATCTTCATCCCATTACACCTGCGTTGTTAGCGCTGTATGACCCTTTTTGGGTCTGTGTTTCTGGTAAGAGTATTTAGTCACAATATCTGGTGGCGGATTATTTCCTCTCCCTGCACTTCTGACCGGCTGGTGTGGACGTAAATTTTCACGCGGACTCTCATGTTTATGGACTGGTCTGCTTGCATTTAGGATTAGCGCGACACCTCTTTATACAGTGGGTACGAAAAGTATTCAGACCCCCTTAAATTTTTCACTCTTTGTTATATTGCAGCCATTTGCTAAAATAATTTAGGTTCATTCTTCTTCCTCATGAATGTACACATAGCACCCCATACTGACAGAAAAACACACTGTATATACTATTGTTTTAAGATTTTTTTATTCATATCTTTTTGTGTCAGCTGCTTCCATTTTAACTTGGTGTTTAATAGATCAACATTGATATTAGCACAGCAATATAGACTTATCATTAGCTTTTTTTGAATTTTGAAGTTCTGCAGCTGAACTAATAATAGTATGATTTGAGTATTCATTATCTTTATATAATGGATATATTTGATTTTCGTACCACTCATACCATTAACGTGGAAGGTATCTTCACTCCCTCTGATGAGACTTCCGATGACATGGGAGGTCTATTTTTAAGATTAAAAAACCTCCTTACAACTGAGCTTGATACCAATTGGGACGTGGCCTTTTTTGAAATATATATTGCAGATGGTATGGTCCCTAGGAGTTTACAGTGGGAGGTTTATCCATAGAGTGATGTGTTATATATACCAATGAGTGGTTTCCATTTTTTAACAAAGCTGGATTGAATTTGATGAATTTTATGTTAGTTAAGAAAAAACAGAAGTTATTGCGGCTGGATGAAGAAATGAACACCATTAAAGAGAAGCTTAGCTCTTTTAAAAGCAGAGAGGAATACAAGAAAAAATCAGAACAACTAAGGAAACAGATTGAGAAGGAGGACTCTGAACAAAAAACCAAAAAGAAGAAAAAATACTCTAGAGACATTGGAGACTACAAATCCAATAAAGTCTTTAAATGGCAACATACCAACTTGCCTTTAGAACCTACCAGTGAGGGTTTATCCATAGCGAGCATGAGGTAGGGCAAGGGAAAGGGGTAGAGGGAAGGACCGCCCCACATACTCCCAACAACAAGGGGGTAATGTGTCAGTTTATAACAGATTTACACCACTAAATGAGGTTGATGAGCCAGACAGGTTCATAACCTCTCATCCATCTGAACAGGATAGAGGAGTGGCCCGTAGGGATGAGCGGGCTTATTATGCCCAATCCATCGACCCATTATGCCCAATATTATTGACCACTCCCGCAGTATCATCAAGAGGTAGACTATTCAAATAGATTAGGGTCATATCCTGACCATTATGATGATGGTAGAAATCAGGGTTTTCCCCGGGGTACCCCAAAGGCAAAGAGGCTAAAAGACCTAAAAGAGTGACCCGAGGGGGGAGGAGGGTCAGAAACAAAAAGAAGGCGGCTTTGAAGGATTGTGGATTGTTCAATTTAAGTTCAGCCAGTATTTCCAATGAGGAGAAATTTGGCTTAAAATTTGCGCCTCCTAAGACGTTCAATAAATTTTTAAACATTTATTGACCTACAAAAATATGTTCGCACATTAAAAGATACATGATGACAAATCCTGCTCGCTCCAGACCTGATTATTCTATGGGTATAAGGGATACCACTTTTTCAAATACCTCAACTTTTAACTCTCCGGGGCCATTGGCACCCTCTTTGTCTGTGTTTAGAGACCGGCCAAGGATCTTGACTTATTGCAAGTCATGAAACCAAGGAGTATCCCAGCTTTTAATAAGGGGTTAAAACTGTTGAAAGAGAGGAAAGACATTATAGTGAGGCTCGCGGATAAAGGGGGAGTTATTGTCATTTTAGACACCTCCGCCTATATTGCCGAAATGAACAGACTGTTGTCTGACCGCGACACATATGTCCCTCTGGCTGGAAATCCTACTAATATTTATAAAAAAGAATTGATATCATTAGTAGATAGTGGTTTCCAAAGAAAGCTACTGACTAAAAAAGAAAAAGCATTTCTGGTGCCTTTCGGCGACGAGGATTCCAGTCATGTACTATTTACCGAAGGTGCATAAGGACCCGGTACACCCACCCGGGAGACCTATCATCAGTGGCATTGATTCTGTCACCTCCGGGGTGGGTAAGTACATTGATAGCTTTCTGCAACCTTTGGTGGTTAGAATGCCCTCATTTCATTTCTAAGAGATTCCACACAGGTCATTAATGAGTTTGCGAACATTATTTGGAAGGATAGCTATGTCCCGGTAACCGCTGACGTTTCGTCATTATACACTATATTCTCCCACCAACATGGAAGGGAGGCGGTTGCTCAGTATTTGGATCAGGACACGATTCCGAGTTTTCAAAGAGAGTTCCTATTGTCCCTGCTGGATTTTGCAATGAGCCATAACTACTTTTGGTTCAATGATACCTTCTATCGGCAAAACCGCGGGGTAGCTATGGGCGCGAAATTTGCGCTAAGTATGGCCAATTTATTTATGGCCAGGTGGGAGGTGGGGGTGTCCTTGGAAATGTACCTAGGCCTGAGCTTGTGCTCTGGCGTAGGTATATTGATGACATTCTCCTCCTATGGGATGGCAATTTTGAGTCTCTGAGCCAATTTATGGCCACTTTAAATGCCAATGATAAGTGCATAATTCTGCAGTACGAGTTTAGCAGAACGGAAATCCACTACCTAGATTTAAATACCAGGGTGGTTGATGGCCATATTATAACCTCTACTTTTTTCAAGGAGACTGACAGGAACGGATTCATACATACCACCAGTTGCCATCATTCTGCATGGTTGAGATCTGTTCCTGTCAGTCAATTCCTAAGGCTCAAGCAAAATTGCTCTAATAGGGGCGGCTTCTTAAGGGAGGCTTCCTCGCTTTGGAAAAAGTTTTTGGAGAGAGGTTACAATGAGGCTGAGTTGGATGTTGCCTTCACAAGGGCAGACCAACGCGACAGAACTGAACTGCTGCAGCCAAGAGTAAAGGAAGAAAAGAATGACTCTTTTCAACATGCCTTTTTTTCATCTTACTCGGTGCAGCACTATTCAGTCAAAAAGATCTTAGGCAAGCACTGGCATGTGCTGCGGAATGACAGTGTACTTGGCTCCCTCCTACCGGATACACCTCCTGTGGTGTTAAAGGGGGTACCTCCCTTGCAGTTGCAGGTGGCTCCTAACACCCTGTATACTCCTAAGAGGGTGTCCTTCTTTCAGGAGAGGGGTGGTTTCTATCCGTGTAGGAGATGTGCCGTATGTACACTGAACACTGCAGGCAATAGGAGAGTAGATTCATTCCAAACGAACTCAACTCATGAAACCCATAAAATCAGACCATTTATTTCCTGCTGTACCAAGTATGTTGTATACATGATTAGGTGTCCATGCGGCCTGGGATATGTGGGCCACACAATTCGGATGCTTCATATCCACTGAAAGAGCATGTGGCCAATATAATCAAAGGATATCCTAAACATAGTGTCTCCAGACACTATGACTTGTGTCATAATAGGAATCCGAATGGCACCTTGTTCCTTGGGATTGATAGGTTTAGGGGTAGCTGGAGAGGGAGTAACATGACCAGAGGTGTGTCAAGATTGGAGACAAATTGGATATATAAGATCAAATCCCATGCCTCGTTTGGACTCAACAACGAATGGGACATAAACGCCTTTAATAGCAATTCCTAAATGGCCATGTTCCCCTGCAGCTTGCTATTTTCCTTGGTACTATGGGAAGAGCTTCTATTGAAATCCAGCTGCAATATAGGAGATTTTATGAGAGACAATCGAATAGGGTGGAATAACTATTTCAACTCTTATTTTGTCGATCCATTAATTTATTGATTTTGTGATTTTACAATGTACCCAGCTTTTATTTTATTTTATTTTATCATGCTATGGTTTTATATCTACATATCCAAATGACTAGTGGTTGTATGGATGTTTTTACTTGTTATATTGGTTTTCTGCCACTAGATGGAGCCGCCTGCCGATCTGCGCTGAAATATGCTATTAATAGATTGACATTTATTTCTAAACAGTGCTCTATGGGGCTCAATACATATTGTGTCAATTATATTTAGGGCATATATGTTTGTTTTTAGGTTTAATTCTGTTCTGGAGTCAAGGCATTTCGTAGTGGCTACTCCCTATATATATGAATAGCTTCCGGCGGCTGGAGCGCTTGTGGTTAAGCGTCTGCTTCCAGGTGCTGTTTGATTGCTCCGCCTCCCCTGACTATATATTGGTGCTGCTTCTCCGCCTAGCCACACCCCTGATGACGTCACTGTATGGCAAAATGTGTTGGGATTGGCTGACGGCTGACGCATGCGCAGACGGGGGACGCAGTGGCCATCTTGTTGGTGGGAAAACCAACCTATGTTTGTGGATTACACAGAAACAGGACGCTGAGACTCTGCCTCTTCTTGTAAGCTGCTTTCCTTTATTTTTTATTTATTTATTTATTAAACGTTTAAAGGCTTATTACACTATGAGAGGGTATCTTTGTTTTTTCATGAGTGGCGAGGCTACCAAGAAGTCACACCGACCATCTTATCAATAAGCTGTGGGGGAGAGTTAGACTACATCTTCATCCCGTTACACCTGTGTTGTTGGCGCTGTATGACCCTTTTTGGGTCTGTGTTTCTGGTAAGAGTATTTAGTCACAATATCTGGTGGCGGATTCTTTCCTCTCCCTGCACTTCTGACCGGCTGGTGTGGACGTAAATTTTCACTTGGACTCTCATGTTTATGGACTGGTCTGCTTGCATTTAGGATTAGCGCGACACCTCTTTATATATACTATTGTTTTAAGATTTTTTATTCATATCTTTTTGTGTCAGCTGCTTTCATTTTAACATAATGTTTAATAGATCAACATTGATATTAGCGCAGCAATATACACTTATTGTTAGCTTTATTATATATATCTATAAATATATATATCTATATATATATATATATACAGTGCATTGCGAAAGTATTCGGCCCCCTTGAACTTTTCAACCTTTTGCCACATTTCAGGCTTCAAACATAAAGATATAAAACTTTAATTTTTTTTTGAAGAATCAACAACAAATGGGACAAAATCATGAAGTGGAATGAAATTTATTGGATATTTCAATTTTTTTTAACAAATAAAAGACTGAAAAATTGGGCATGCAAAATCATTCAGCCCTCTTAAGTTAATACTTTGTAGTGCCGCCTTTTGCTGCGATTACAGCTGTAAGTCGCTTGGGGTATGTCTCTATCAGTTTTGCACATCGAGAGACTGAAATTTTTGCCCATTCCTCCTTGCAAAACAGCTCGAGCTCAGTGAGGTTGGATGGAGAGCGTTTATGAACAGCAGTTTTCCGTTCTTTCCACAGATTCTCGATTGGATTCAGGTCTGGACTTTGACTATTTGGCCATTCTAAAACCTGGATATGTTTATTTGTGAACCATTCCATTGTAGATTTTGCTTTATGTTTTGGATCATTGTCTTGTTGAAAGACAAATCTCCATCCCAGTCTCAGGTCTTTTGCAGACTCCATCAGGTTTTCTTCCAAATTGGTCCTGTATTTGGCTCCATCCATCTTCCCATCAATTTTAATCATCTTCCCTGTCCCTGCTGAAGAAAAGCAGGCCCAAACCATGATGCTGCCACCACCATGTTTGACAGTGGGGATGGTGTGTTCAGGGTGATGAGCTGTGTTGATTTTAAGCCAAACATAACATTTTGCATTGTTGCCAAAAAGTTTGATTTTGGTTTCATCTGACCAGAGCACCTTCTTCCACATGTTTGGTGTGTCTCCCAGGTGGCTTGTGGCAAACTTTAAACGACACTTTTTATGGATATCTTTAAGAAATGGCTTTCTTCTTTCCACTCTTCCATAAAGGCCAGATTTGTGCAGTATACGACTGATTGTTGTCCTATGGACAGAGTCTCATGGGCCTCTTGGCTGCATCTCTGATCAGTCTTCTCCTTGTATGAGCTGAAAGTTTAGAGGGACGGCCAGGTCTTCGTAGATTTGCCGTGGTCTGATACTCCTTCCATTTCAATATTATCGCTTGCACAGTGCTCTTTGGAATGTTTAAAGCGGTTGTAAACCCTATTTAAAAAAAAAAAAAAAAAACCTGCAAGACAAAGGCATAATGAGCTAGTATGCATCGCATACTAGCCCATTATGTTTAACTTACCTTAAAACGAAGCCCCGACACGGACCCCCGGACATCGATGCGGGCGCTGCCATGATCCCTCGTCGTCTCTTCCGGGTTCGGCGGCTCCGGCGCGCTGATTGGCCGAAAGAGACGGCTCCAGCGCGCTGATTGGCCGGAGCCGCGATGACGTCACTCCCGCGCATGCGCGTGGGAGTGATTTTTCCGGCAAGCTCCCGGCAAGTTAATTGAAGGTCCCCCCGGACCTTCAGAGTGCATGCGCCGCTCGCGCGAGCGGCTGCATGCACTGTAAATATCTCCTAAACCGTGCCGGTTTAGGAGATATTATTTGTACCTACAGGTAAGCCTTATTATAGGCTTACCTGTAGGTAAAAGTGTCAAAAAGCGGGATACAACCGCTTTAAAGCTTGGGAAATCTTTTTGTATCCAAATCCGGCTTTAAACTTCTCCACAACAGTATCTCGGACCTGCCTGGTGTGTTCCTTGTTCTTCATGATGCTCTCTGCGCTTTAAACGGACCTCTGAGACTATCACAGTGCAGGTGCATTCATACAGAGACTTGATTACACACAGGTGGATTCTATTTATCATGATTAGTCATTTAGGTCAACATTGGATCATTCAGAGATCCTCACTGAACTTCTGGAGAGAGTTTGCTGCACTGAAAGTAAAGGGGCTGAATAATTTTGCACGCCCAATTTTTCAGTTTTTTTATTTGTTAAAAAAGTTTGAAATATCCAATAAATTTCATTCCACTTCATGATTGTGTCCCACTTGTTGTTGATTCTTCAAAAAAAATTACAGTTTTATATCTTTATGTTTGAAGCCTGAAATTTGGCAAAAGGTTGAAAAGTTAAAGGGGCCGAATGCTTTTGAAATGCACTGTATATATATATATATATATATATATATATATATATATATATATATCTATATATACAGTTCCTTGCGGAAGTATTCGGCCCCCTTGAACTTTGCAACCTTTTGCCACATTTCAGGCTTCGAATATAAAGATATAAAACTGTAATTTTTTGTGAAGAATCAAAAACAAGTGGGACAAAATCATGAAGTGGAACAAAATTTATTGGATATTTCAAACTTTGTTAACAAATAAAAATCTGAAAAATTGGGCGTGCAAAATTATTCAGCCCCTTTACTTTCAGTGCAGCAAACTCTCTACAGAAGTTCAGTGAGGATCTCTGAATGATCCAATGTTGGCCTAAATAATATTGAAATGAAAGGAGTATCAGACCACAGCAAATCTACGAAGATCTGGCCGTCCCTCTAAACTTTCAGCTCATACAAGGAGAAGACTGATCAGAGATGCAGCCAAGAGGCCCATGATCACTCTGGATGAACTGCAGAGATCTACAGCTGAGGTGGGAGACTCTGTCCATAGGACAACAATCAGTCGTATACTGCACAAATCTGGCCTTTATGGAAGAGTGGAAAGAAGAAAGCCATTTCTTAAAGATATCCATAAAAAGTGTCGTTTAAAGTTTGCCACAAGCCAACTGGGAGACACACCAAACATGTGGAAGAAGGTGCTCTGGTCAGATGAAACCAAAATCAAACTTTTTGGCAACAATGCAAAATGTTATGTTTGGCTTAAAATCAACACAGCTCATCACCCTGAACACACCATCCCCACTGTCAAACATGGTGGTGGCAGCATCATGGTTTGGGCCTGCTTTTCTTCAGCAGGGACAGGGAAGATGATTAAAATTGATGGGAAGATGGATGGAGCCAAATATAGGACCACTTTGGAAGAAAACCTGATGGAGTCTGCAAAAGACCTGAGACTGGGATGGAGATTTGTCTTCCAACAAGACAATGATCCAAAACATAAAGCAAAATCTACAATGGAATGGTTCACAAATAAACATATCCAGGTGTTAGAATGGCCAAGTCAATGTCCAGACCTGAATCCAATCGAGAATCTGTGGAAAGAACTGAAAACTGCTGTTCACAAACGCTCTCCATCCAACCTCACTGAGCTTGAGCTGTTTTGCAAGGAGGAATGGGCAAAAATTTCAGTCTCTCGATGTGCAAAATTGATAGAGACATACCCCAAGCGACTTACAGCTGTAATCACAGCAAAAGGTGGCACTACAAAGTATTAACTTAAGATGGCTGAATAATTTTGCACGCCCAATTTTTCAGTTTTTTACTTGTTAAAAAAGTTTGAAATATCCAATAAATTTAGTTCCACTTCATGATTGTGTCCCACTTGTTGTTGATTCTTCACAAAAAATTACAGTTTTATATCTTTATGTTTGAAGCCTGAAATGTGGCAAAAGGTCGCAAAGTTCAAGGGGGCCGAATACTTTCGCAAGGCACTGTATATATATATATATATATATATATATAAATATATACATACATACACTGAACAAAATTATAAACGCTCCCCTTTATTTTTGGCCCCCTTTTTTCACGAACTGAACTCAAAGATCTATGTACACAAAAGGCCTATTTCTCTCAAATGTTGTTCACAAATCTGTGTTAGTGAGCAGCACTTCTCCTTTGCTGAGATAATCCATCCACCTCACAGGTGTGGCAGATCAGGGTGCTGATTAGACAGCATGATTATTGCACAGGTGTGCCTTAGGCTGGCCACAATAAAAGGCCACTCTAAAATGTGCAGTTTTATCACACAGCACAATGCCACAGATGTCGCAAGTTTTGAGGGAGTATGCAATTGGCATGCTGATTGCAGAAATGTCCGCCAAAGCTGTTTCCTGTGAATTGAATGTCCATTTCTCTACCATAAGCCATCTCCAAAGGCCTTTCAGATAATTTGGCAACCCAGGACCTCATCCATGTCCTTTGGAAAAGGAAGGGGCCATCCCAAACTGTTCCCATAAAGTTGGGAGCATGAAATTGTCCTAAATGTCTTGGTATACTGATGCCTTAAGAGTTCCCTTCACGTGAACTAGGGGACCAAGACCATCCCCCAAAAAAACAACCCTACACCATAATCCCCCCTCCACAAAATGATTTGGACCAGTGCACAAAGCAAGTCCTATGAAGTCTTGGATGAGCGAGTTTGGATTGGAGTAACCTGACTGGCCTGCACAGAGTCCTGACTTCAACCTGATAGAACACCTTTGGGATGAATTAGAGTGAAGACTGTAGGCCAGGCCTTTTCATCCACTTCTGTGCCTGACCTCACAAATGTGCTTCTGGAAAGAATGATCAAACACTCCAATACTTCTGATTGGGGGAGGAGCCTGCATTGCGCGCGCGAGTGTTCACTGGGGAACAGCTGCACTATCCAGGAATGAGACGGCGGATCTCTGCTCCATAGCCGTCCCTCCTCCCTCCTCCCCTTCGCATGGTGTGATCTCTAGCCGGGGTCCCTCCCTGAGACAGAGCCGGGCATACCGCCATGACTGGCTGCAGTATAGGAGGCGCAGGACTGACCGGAACGGACAGCGCCAGCAGGATTGGAGGAGATCCGAAAAATGATGCAATCTACCTGACCAGATCCAACCATCACCTATGAGCTAGCATCTGTGCGGACCTGGGACCTTTAGTCTGTCCAGGTGCAATTGAGTGCAGGAAGGAAGGAGGAGTGGGCAACATACGATCCCGGAGTTTGGAGGTGATGGGTAGAGTCTCTGGGATAGAGGAGGGCTGTAGCAATGGGTAAGAGCATTAGGTGGGATTATCAGAAATAAACAACCAGACCCCCATCTGATCAATACTTACAACTCTGCAGCCTCCATCTACAATGCAGCGAGAATAACTCAGTCCTCTCCTATTTTATTTATCTTTATTTACTGCTGTACATTATAAATCACGGCTGCTGATCTTGTTTCTTAATGACTGTGTTAAATGTCTGCCTGTTGTTCCTGCCTGCCTGTTGATCTAGATCCTGACCAGGGCCGGTACAAGGGGTGGGCGGGAAGGGCAGCTGCCCTGGGCGGAGTGTAGGAGGAGTGTGGGAGGGGGCGCCAAAACACTGAAGAATCACCTTGTTTTTAAGCTCCTGTGTTGCTAAAACATGTCCAAATGCAGAGCCAATAATGCGCCCACACCTTCTGCAGGCTTCCCGCCCCTTGCTGGAAAGGAGAGAAGCACTCTCCTGGGCACAGGTTTCGTACAGGCTGGCTGGATGGATCGGGACCGTGAGAGCTCCTGTACAGGTGGGCGGAGCAAGCAGAGCACACTACACGGCAGCCTCGATCACTGCTTTCTGCCCAGCAGACATCGGAGCTCTCCTCTCCTCTCCTCCTCTGCAGACTGAAGATAAGAGACAGATAGCAGACTGCATTTCCTCCTCCTGTGAGTCCCGATCTGTCCTGTCCTGTTTTACTGTGCAATGCTGTGCTGTAAACCTGTACTGACCCTTGCAGTGCAGGTTTACTAAAGAGAAAGTAAAATGCTTTGAATAGGTTAGGAATAGGGTTGAGCGGACACCTAGATGTCCGTGTTCGACGGGTTCGGCCGAACTTTAAAAAAAAGTCCGGGTCCGTGTCCCGGACTTTTACCGAACTTTTCCCGGACACCGAACCCCATTGAAGTCAATGGGGACCCGAACTTTAAGGCACTAAAATGGCTCTAAAACACCAAAGGAAAGGGCTAGAGTGCTGCAAATGGCAGCAAAACGTAATTAAGAGCATGGCAAGTGCTCTGCAAACAAATGTGGATAGGGAAATAACTTAAAACAACAAAAAAAACCAGAAAAATAAAACAATGTTCTTCTTCATCTCTGAAGGACGAGGCCCATATGGAGTAGGAGGGAGGTTGAGGTGGTGGTGGATGTGGCGGTGACATAGGCGTGCGCACAGGGTGTGCTGGGTGTGCCTGGGCACACCCTAATCACCTAGGGCACATAGCATTGCCAGTGAGGAGATGGGAAAGATCTCCCTGGGACCTGCTCTGCTCTATTTCTCCTTGCCTACAGGTACATGGCCCCGATACATTACTCTCCCTGCTGGCAAACACATGCATGTGTATTTCAACTTTGGGGTGCACACCTTAATGCAATAGGCTGCGCACACCTATGGGCGGTGTAGGTGGAAGCGGCGGTGGAGGAGGACCAGGGCCGGATTAACAGCATCATGGGCTTGGTGCTGAGGATTTTGAAGGGCCTTAAGGGCCGTGCCTTGCCATGCACCCAGAGGAGGAAGGGTGCAGCCATGCATGCCTAATTCAACATGGGATGCTGTCTCTGAAGCCCATAAACACATCCATGCATCGCCAACTGTCCCTCCTTGTCCGGCCTTCACGCTGTGTGGGGAGGTTCTGAGGGTGCTGCCTGGGGAAGCGAGCATAGAAGCCAGACTTCTGTGTTTACAAGTGACAGAAGAGCGGTAACAGTGAATATGGCCAACCCGGGGCCTATATAAAAGGTAGGGGCCTGGAGCTGCAGCTCCAATAGCCCCTACATTAATCTGGCCCTGAGGAGGAGGACGAGGTAGCCAACACTGCTTCTTTTCAAAAATTTTAAATGAGGGTACACCCCAAAAGAGTGAGAAAGAGCAAAAATGGAACAATGGGTGGGTAAGGTCGGTATCCATTGCTATTCTGCATAAGGTACGGAAAAGTCCCGTGGGATCCATGCCTGGTTCATTTTAATGAACGTGAGCTTGTCCACATTGTCTCTGGACAGGCGGCTGCGCTTGTCTGTTATAACGCCCCCAGCCGTGCTAAATACCCGTTCAGATAATACACTGGCTGCAGGGCACGCCAGCACCTCCAAGGCGTAAAGGGCAAGCTCAGGCCATGTGCCCAATTTGGAGACCCAGAAGTTGAAGGGGGCAGACCCGTCATTCACTACATGTAGGCGTGTGCACACATACTGCTCCACCATGTTGGTAAAATGCTGCCTCCTGCTAAGACGTTCCATCTGAGCTGCTGGTGCTGCTGTTTGTTGTGGCGTGCTGACAAAGCTTTTCCACATTTAGGCCATGCTAACCCTGCCTTCTGAGGTGCTGGCGGTGCCCTGGTTGCGTTGGCGACCTCCTCCTCCTCCTCCTCTGCCTTGTGCTTCCACTGTGGCCCCGCTGTCAGATGGGAATGCCAGCAGCATGGCGTCTACCAGCGTGCGCTTGTACTCGCGCATCTTGCGATCGCGCTCCAGTGAGTGAATTAAGGACGGTACGTTGTCCTTGTAACGGGGATCCAGCAGCGTGGCCACCCAGTAATCAGCACAAGTTAGAATGTGGGCAACTCGGCGGTCGTTGTGGAGACACTGCAGCATGTAATCGCTCATGTGTGCCAGGCTGCCCAGAGGCAACGAAAGGCTGTCCTCTGTGGGAGGTGTATGGTCCGTGTCCTCTGTATCCCCCCAGCCACGCACCAGTGATGGCCATGAGCTGGCCTGGGTGCCACCCTGCTGTGAACATGGTTCCATCTCCTCCTCCAGCTCCTCCTCCTCCTCATCCTCCTCATCCTCCAGAACTGTGCCCCTGCTGGACAATTGCGTCCCTGGCGTTTGCGTGTGCAGGAACCCACCCTCGGAGCCCCTTGCGAATGACTGCCCTGAAAGCCTTGGAAATGTTACCTCTTCATCCTCCTCCTCCTCCTCATCCTGTGCCACATCCTCTTCCATCATCGCCCGAATTGTTTTTTCAAGGAGGCATAGAAGTGGGATAGTTAAGCTGAGAACGGCGTCATTGCCACTGGCCATGTTGGTGGAGTACTCAAAACAGCGCAACAAGGCACACAGGTCTCGCATGGAGGCCCAGTTATTGGTGGTGAAGTGGTGCTGTTCCGCAGAGCGACTCACGCGTGCGTGCTGCAGCTGAAACTCCACTATGGCCTGCTGCTGCTCGCACAGTCTTTCCAGCATGTGCAAGGTGGAGTTCCACCTTGTGGGCACGTCACATATGAGGCGGTGAGCGGGAAGGCCGAAGTTACGCTGCAGCGCTGCCAGGCGAGCAGCAGCAGGGTGAGAACGCCGAAAGTGCGCACAAACGGCCCGCACTTTCTGCAGCAGCTCTGACATATCGGGGTAGTTTTTAAGGAACCTCTGCACCACCAAATTCAGCACATGCGCCAGGCAAGGGATGTGCGTCAAACCGGCTAGGCCCAGAGCTGCTATGAGATTTCGCCCGTTATCGCACACCACCAGGCCGGGCTTGAGGCTCGCTGGCAGCAACCACTCATTTGTCTGCTGTTCCATGCTCCTCCACAACTCCTGCGTGGTGTGTGGTTTGTCCCCCAAACAGGCAAGTTGTAAAACTGCCTGCTGTCGTTTACCCCTGGCCGTGCTGAAGTTGGTGGTGAAGGTGTTACGCTGTCCGGATGAGGAGGCGGTAGAGGATGAGGAAGCGGAGTAGGAGGAGTTAGGAACAGGAGGCAAACTGAAGCGCCCTGCAATCCTCGGTGGTGGAAGGACATGCGCCAAATTGCTATCCACCTCAGGCCCATCCGCCACTGCATTTACCCAGTGTGCCGTTAGGGAGATATAACGCCCCTGACCGTGCTTACTGGTCCACGTATCCGTAGTTAGGTGGACCTTGGCACAGATGGCGTTGCGCAGTGCACACCTGATTTTTTCCCCCACTTGGTTGTGCAGGGAAGGGATGGCTTGCCTGGAAAAGTAGTGGCGGCTGGGCACGACGTACTGTGGGACAGCCACCGACATAAGGTTTTTAAAACTGTGCGTCTCCACCAGACGGAATGACAGCATTTCAAAGGCCAATAATTTTGAAATGCTGGCATTCAGGGCCAGGGATCGCGGGTGGGTAGGGGGGTACTTCCTCTTCCTCTCAAGTGTTTGGGAGATGGAAAGCTGAACGCTTCCACGGGACATTGTGGAGATGGTTGTTGGTGACCCAGGTGGTGGTGTTGCTGACAGATCGTCTGTTTGCGGGGTGGCAGGTGCCGGTATCACTACAGATGTGGCTGGAGCGGCCGAGACTGCAGCAGAAGAGGAAGCAGGATGAGCCAGAGACGTTTCTTGGTTTTGAAGGTGTGTACTCCACTGCAGCTCGTGCTTTGCACTTAGATGCCTGATCATGCAGGTTGTGCTCAGGTTGAGAAGGTTCATGCCTCGCTTCAAGCTCTGATTGCACAGGGTGCAAACCACTCGTGTCCTGTCATCAGCACATTTTCTAAAGAACTTCCACGCTAGAGAACTCCTTTGAGCTGACTTTGGTGCGCTCGTTCCCTTGCTGCGTTGGGCAGTAGCGGGCGTAGTGTCTAGGGCACGGCCGCTCCGCTTCTGCACCCTGCTCCCTCTTCTGCTGTGCTGGTGGCTCTGTGCGACCACCGCCTCTTCCTCCAAACTACTCAGTTCACCTGCATGACGTTCATTCCATGTGGGGTCGAGGACCTCATCGTCCTCCACATCATCTTCCACCCAGTCTTCACCCCTGCCCTCCTTGTCGGTCTCCACAATGCTGAACGCCGCAGCAGTTGGCACCTGCGTTTCGTCATCATCGGAGACGTGCTGCGATGATCCTTGCATGTACTCATCTTGAGAAATAAGTGGTTGGGCATCGCTGCACTCAATCTCTTCCACTTCTGGGGCAGGGCTAGGTGGATGGCCCTGGGAAACCCTGCTGACAGAGTCCTCAAAAAGAATAAGAGACTGCTGTATGGCTTGGGGCTCAGACTGCTGGCCTGATTTGCAAGGGGGTGAGGTGAAAGACGGTTGGACATTGGCTGCAGGTGCCAACTCTGACCTTTCTGCAGTAGACTGGGTGGGAGACAATGTGAAGGAACTGGAGGCACTGTCAGCAGCAAACCAATCTACTATCGCCTCAACTTGTTCTGGCCTCATCACTTCTAGGGGCGTTTGATGCCCTACCAAATACTGATGCAGGTTCTGTCGCCTACTCACACTTGAGGAAGGTGTTTCACTTGTGCGTGTAGCTGGCACAGATCGACCATGTCCTCTCCTTGCAACAGGAGCTCTACCAGCAGCACCACGACCCAGGCCACGGCCCTTATTTGACGGTCTCCTCATATTTCTGTAATTTAAGATCTTGCCCTAGAAAGGTTTTTATTGAATAGCGGAATAGAAAATATGATCCAAAAAAAGTGTATGTATATCACACGTACACAACCACACTAGGCCCCAATTACTATTGTTTGTACCCCTAAAAGGCTAGGAGTAGGGGGAGTATGGAACAGGCAGCACCCTCAAACCTTCAGAAGTATGAGATGAACCCCAACAACTTGGAAAGGTGGATCTCTCTCACACGTACCAACACAGACTATCCCCCAATTTAACTGATCCCCAAAGGTTTTTGATTAAATAGCGGAATAGAAAATATGATCCCAAAAAAGTGTATGTATATCACACGTACACAACCACACTAGGCCCCAATTACTATTGTTTGTACCCCTAAAAGGCTAGGAGTAGGGGGAGTATGGAACAGGCAGCACCCTCAAACCTTCAGAAGTATGAGATGAACCCCAACAACTTGGAAAGGTGGATCTCTCTCACACGTACCAACACAGACTATCCCCCAATTTAACTGATCCCCAAAGGTTTTTGATTAAATAGCGGAATAGAAAATATGATCCCAAAAAAGTGTATGTATATCACACGTACACAACCACACTAGGCCCCAATTACTATTGTTTGTACCCCTAAAAGGCTAGGAGTAGGGGGAGTATGGAACAGGCAGCACCCTCAAACCTTCAGAAGTATGAGATGAACCTCAACAACTTGGAAAGGTGGATCTCTCTCACACGTACCAACACAGACTATCCCCCAATTTAACTGATCCCCAAAGGTTTTTGATTAAATAGCGGAATAGAAAATATGATCCCAAAAAAGTGTATGTATATCACACGTACACAACCACACTAGGCCCCAATTACTATTGTTTGTACCCCTAAAAGGCTAGGAGTAGGGGGAGTATGGAACAGGCAGCACCCTCAAACCTTCAGAAGTATGAGATGAACCTCAACAACTTGGAAAGGTGGATCTCTCTCACACGTACCAACACAGACTATCCCCCAATTTAACTGATCCCCAAAGGTTTTTGATTAAATAGCGGAATAGAAAATATGATCCCAAAAAAGTGTATGTATATCACACGTACACAACCACACTAGGCCCCAATTACTATTGTTTGTACCCCTAAAAGGCTAGGAGTAGGGGGAGTATGGAACAGGCAGCACCCTCAAACCTTCAGAAGTATGAGATGAACCCCAACAACTTGGAAAGGTGGATCTCTCTCACACGTACCAACACAGACTATCCCCCAATTTAACTGATCCCCAAAGGTTTTTGATTAAATAGCGGAATAGAAAATATGATCCCAAAAAAGTGTATGTATATCACACGTACACAACCACACTAGGCCCCAATTACTATTGTTTGTACCCCTAAAAGGCTAGGAGTAG
Source organism: Pelophylax lessonae (assembly GCF_965119305.1). Lineage (NCBI taxonomy): Eukaryota > Metazoa > Chordata > Amphibia > Anura > Ranidae > Pelophylax > Pelophylax lessonae. The sequence goes on from NC_138771.1 coordinate 178,017,129, forward strand.
GGGGAGTATGGAACAGGCAGCACCCTCAAACCTTCAGAAGTATGAGATGAACCCCAACAACTTGGAAAGGTGGATCTCTCTCACACGTACCAACACAGACTATCCCCCAATTTAACTGATCCCCAAAGGTTTTTGATTAAATAGCGGAATAGAAAATATGATCCCAAAAAAGTGTATGTATATCACACGTACACAACCACACTAGGCCCCAATTACTATTGTTTGTACCCCTAAAAGGCTAGGAGTAGGGGGAGTATGGAACAGGCAGCACCCTCAAACCTTCAGAAGTATGAGATGAACCCCAACAACTTGGAAAGGTGGATCTCTCTCACACGTACCAACACAGACTATCCCCCAATTTAACTGATCCCCAAAGGTTTTTGATTAAATAGCGGAATAGAAAATATGATCCCAAAAAAGTGTATGTATATCACACGTACACAACCACACTAGGCCCCAATTACTATTGTTTGTACCCCTAAAAGGCTAGGAGTAGGGGGAGTATGGAACAGGCAGCACCCTCAAACCTTCAGAAGTATGAGATGAACCCCAACAACTTGGAAAGGTGGATCTCTCTCACACGTACCAACACAGACTATCCCCCAATTTAACTGATCCCCAAAGGTTTTTGATTAAATAGCGGAATAGAAAATATGATCCCAAAAAAGTGTATGTATATCACACGTACACAACCACACTAGGCCCCAATTACTATTGTTTGTACCCCTAAAAGGCTAGATGAGGAGTAGGGGGAGTATGGAACAGGCAGCACCCTCAAACCTTCAGTATGAGATTGTGTTCACTGTACCCCACAAAGATTGAGTTCACTGCACCCCACAATGATTGTGTTCACTGCACCCCACAAAGATTGTGTTCACTGCACCTCACAAAGATTGTGTTCACTGTACCCCCCAAAGATTGTGTTCACTGCACCCCAGAAAGATTCTGTTCACTGTACCCCACAAAGATTGTGTTCACTGCACCCCAAAAAGATTGTGTTCACTGCACCCCAAAAAGGATGTTGTTCACTGCACCCCAAAAAGGATGTTGTTCACTCCACCCCAAAAAGATTGTGTTCACTGCACCCCACAAAGATTGTGTTCACTGCACCCCAAAAAGATTGTGTTCACTGCACCCCAAAAATGATTTTGTTCACTGCACCCCAAAAAGGATTTTGTTCACTGCACCCCAAAAAGGATGTTGTTCACTCCACCCCAAAAAGATTGTGTTCACTGCACCCCAAAAAGATTGTGTTCACTGCACCCCACAAAGGATTTTGTTCACTGCACCCCAAAAAGATTGTGTTCACTGCACCCCAAAAAGGATGTTGTTCACTGCACCCCAAAAAGGATTTTGTTCACTGCACCCCAAAAAGATTGTGTTCACTGCACCCCACAAAGGATTTTGTTCACTGCACCCCACAAAGATTGTGTTCACTGCACACCAAAAAGGATTGTGTTCACTGCACCCCAAAAAGATTTTGTTCACTGCACCCCAAAAAGATTGTGTTCACTGCAGCCCAAAAAGATTGTGTTCACTGCAGCCCAAAAAGATTGTGTTCACTGCAGCCCAAAAAGATTGTGTTCACTGCAGCTCACACACAGAAAAATGGATGTGGATCACTGACACCTGCCTATCTCCAATCCCACACCACACAGCAATATCGATTGTAGTTTGTAGAACACAGTTTCCCTAAAATTCAGCAGACTCTGTCCCTAACAGGATTGAGAAGAGATCGTAGATCAGGATTGAGTGCAGACCCCACCCCCCACACAGCAATATCGATTGTAGTTTGTAGAAGACACTGACCCTATATAATTCAGCAGACTCTATCCCTAAAATGCCTACAACTCGCCCTGCCTAAACACTCCGACCTGTCCCTCAATTCTATCCGGACACAAATGGTTTTTTCCTGCCTATCTTTCCCTAATCAGCAGCCAGCACGTTGATGTGTGCTCTGTCCCTGAATCTAAGCAGCATAATGACGCCGCTGCGGCTGCCTCGAACTTATAAAGACTTGGTCACATGCTTCAGACGGCCAATCACAGCTACTGAGACATTTGCAGGCATGGCTGGGATGGCTTAAGGCACACCAGTTAAACGATTGTTGATTGGCTGTTGAAAGCCCGCCATGAAAAGAGCGCCAAAGCATGCAAAACCCGGAAATAAAACGACCGAACACGGATTTTTACCCGAACATACAGTAAAGTGTCCGTGTCCGTGTTCGGGTACAAAAAATCCAATTATTCGGTACAAACACGAATAATACAGTCCGTGTTCGCTCAACACTAGTTAGGAATATAATGGGACTTTTCAGGCTCCACATACTGTAGATGTATTCCACATACACACTGTAACTTAATGAAAATCCTGCCTTTTAATAAGATATAATGTGTTTGTGGAATACATCTACAGTATGTGGAGCCTGAAAAGTCCCAATATATTCCTAACCTATTCAAAGATGTGACCATAAACAAGTGATATGTTGCAGCCCAACTCCAGCAAAGTGAAACAGTCCACCCTTGCAGTGCTGGGGGAAATAGCCTCATGTATACTTTCTCCAGCCAGCTACAGTGCTCTCCTCTACCACCCAAAGTCTCATCACATATCATACAGGAACATTAACCCTGTATGGTATGATTAGGCTGGAGTGTGACCCATTCACAGTTTACCCAGGAGCTTCCGAGTACCAGTCACAGCACTGGAGAGAGCCTACTGCAACAAGGAATTAAGGTAAAGCTGGGTACACATGAAACAAAATTTGTTCGGTTCAGCAGGGACCAGCTGAATTTTGATCTATGTGTGGCCTTGCCTGTTGGCCGCCTGTCAGAATGGGAGCTTCTGTAGAATGGGAGCCTGCTGAAAATCCTTGTTTGATCAGCAGCTTGCAGCCAATCAGCTGCAATGCTGATCAGTGTACTCTGACAGAAAAGAGTCCCCAGCGTCAGAATACGTCTCGTGGAAGGGATTTCTTCATCCACCTTTTGTGTGGATGGATGAATCTGTAAGTGTTTTTTTTTTCAATTCAGCCCACTGGCTGAACAACAAAAAAGAACCTATGCATGTGTGCCAGTTTAAGTGCCGAATCACACTATTGCAATGCCAGACATCGCATGTGATTTGCACCACATTGTTGTGCAGATCACATGCGATGTCTGTGCAATGTGATTTCAGCCATACAAACTTTTTGGCTGAAATCACATCCCATTTGCTCAAAAATGGAGCAGGGCCCTTTTTTTGGTTTGCACTGGAATCGAATTGCATGGCTGTTCACAGCTATGGGATCCAATTCCTGCACCATTTCACAGTTTGCACTGCGATCCATTTTTTTTTTACATGCTAGTATTAGGAATATACTGGGACTTTTCAGGCCCCATTGCAAGGGTTGATTTTTTGTTTTTTTCCTGAAGTTGGGTTTTAAACGTTTATTATGAAAAAAATTCAGGGAAGACATTTGGCTCAGACAGGTACATAAGTTGATGGTTTAATGTATATATTGAGTGTTTGTATGTATGCATGCATATATGAAATGCCTCATAGGGGTAAATTATTCAGTCCTGAGTGACCTTTGCACTCTATACATAGGTGTAATTATCAAGTGTGGTTATCAGGCATGGGTAAAATGATTGGTCACGCACAACCAGGGGGGGCGCAGTTTGGCATGTTCGCCCTGGGCGCTGGATGACCTTGTCCCAGCACTGATCCTGACTGACGGTATAATTTGACGAGGGGCCTGTGATTTTTAGGGGGGACGGAAAGACAAAGTTTGACAGCATGAGAGGTAAATCAGTAAGAGAAGGCGCAACCGCAAAGTCACCTAAAGTAAGTTCTAGCCCCAGTACGAATAAAAAGTTTATGATACAAGAGGATGTTCTGGAAAAACAGACCCTGGAGAAACCAGAAGGAACTCATAATAAACAAATGGAAGCTAGGGAAAAAAGCGGTCAAAACAGGCCTTCATTAGGCCTAGATACTACAGGGCAGTCAGGACCAGAACAAGACTCAAAAGTTGACTCTGGGCTGGATCGCCACACAGAGCAAATAGCGTGCGATCAACCACCCACAAATGAGGAAATGGCGGCTATGCTTGCAGCATTAGAAAAATCCTTAAAAATAGAATTGACAATAATTCATACTGATCTGGCTCACCTATTAAGACAGGTGGAAGACCTAGAAAAGAGACAAGACAGCTACATACAAATAATAAAACATTTAAAAATGGAGTATAGAAGCCTTGCATATATACTGCTCAAAAAAATGAAAGGAACACTTTGAAAACACATCAGATCTCAATGGGGAAAAATATCATGCTGGATATCTACACTGATATAGACTGGGTAATGTGTTAGGAACGGAAGGATGCCACATCGTTTGATGGAAATGAAAATGATCAACCTACAGAGGGCTGAACTCAAAGACACCCCCAGAATCAAAGTGAAATTTGATGCAGCAGGTCAGTCCTTTTTGCAGAAATTTCATTGCAGCAACTCAAAATTGTACTCAGTAGTTTGTATGGCCCCCACGTGCTTGTATGCATTTCTGACAACGTCAGGGGATGCTCCTTATGAAACGACGGATGGTGTCCTGGGATATTTCCTCCCAGATCTGGACCAGGGCATCACTGAGCTCCTGAACAGACTGAGGTGCAACCTGGCGGCATCGGATGGCTCGAAACATAATGTCCCAGAGGTGTTCCCTTGGATTTAGGTCCGGTGAGCATTGGGGCCATTCAATGGTATCAGTTCCTTCATTCTCCGGGAACTGGCCGCATAATCTCACCACATATGGCCGGGCATTGTTATGCACCAGGAGGAACCCAGGATCCACTGCACCAGTGTAGGGTTTGACAATGGGTTCAAGGATTTCATCCCGATTCCTAATGGAAGTCAGGGTGCCATTGTCTAGCCTGTAGAGGTCTGTGCATCCCTTCATGGACATGCCTCCACAGACCATCACTGACTCACCACCAAACCGGTCGTTTTGAGCAATGTTACAGGCAGCATAACGTTCTCCACGGCTTTTCCAGACTCTTTCATGTCTGTCACATGTGCTCAGGGTGAACCTGCTCTCATCTGTGAAAAGCAGAGGGTGCCAGTGGCAGGCCTGCCAATTCTGGTGTTCAATGGCAAATGCCAATCGAGCTTCACTGTGCTGGGCAGTGAGAAAATTGACCCACTAGAGGACTTCAGGTTCTCAGGCCACCCTCATGAAGTCTGTTTCTGATTGTTTGGTCAAAGACATTCACATTAGTGGCAAGCTTGAGGTCATCTTGTAGGGCTCTGGCAGTGCTCATACTGTTCCCCCTTGCACAAAGGAGCAGATACTGGTCCTGCTGATGGGTTAAGGACCTTCTATGGCCCCGTCCAGCTCTCCTAGAGTAACTGCCTGTCTCCTGGAATCACCTCCAGGCTCTTGAGACTGTGTTGGAAGACACAGCAAACCTTTTGGCAATGGCACGTATTGATGTGCCATCTTGGAGTAGTTGGACTGCCTGTGCAGCCTCTATAGGGTCCAGGTATCGCCTCATGCTATCAGTAGTGGCACTGACCCTAGCCATATACAAAACTAGTGAAAAACAGTCAGAAAAGACGAGTAAGGAAAAAATGTCAGTGGTGTCCACCTGTAAAACCATTCCTGTTTTGGGGTTTGTGTCGTTGCCCATCTAGTGCACCTATTGTTAATTTCATTACCACCAAAGCAGCTGAAACAGATTAACTACCTCCTCTGCTACTTAACTGACCAGATGAATATCCCAGGAATTTTATTGACTTGATGAAAAATAAACTCTTAGTGCCGGTTCACACTACCGCGGCACGACTTCGGGGGCGACCTGTGAAGTCGCGTGCACCGCGACTTGGGCGTGACTTGCAGGGACTTCATATAATGAATGTCAATGCAAGTCGCTCTGATGTCACCCCGAAGTAGTACAGGAACTACTTTCTAAGTCGGAGTGACTTGAGTCACTCCTATTAGAACGGTTCCCGTAGCACTGCATTGACCGCGACTTGTCAGGCTGACCAGTCGCCTGACAAGTCGCGGTAGTGTGAATGGGCACTTAGGCTCTCAGAGAAGGATAAATATTTGGAAGATAAATAAAGATTTAATACAAGATGCAGAAGTAGGGAAAAGGATAGAGAAAGGACTGAGGCAATACTTTTTAGAGAATGAAACCCCAGATGCCTCAGGTGCTATGATATGGGAGGTGCATAAACCATATATTAGAGGAATACTCATCTCATTAGGCTTCAGGAAGAAAAAGGAAAGAACTACTAATATATATAGATTAATAACAGAGATACATGAGCTAGAACAGAAACATAAAAAAAAAGGCTGGAGGGTGAGATACAACAAGTTCTGGTATTGAAAAGAGACAAATTAAGGGAGTTACTGTAGGAAGACTCTAGACGTAACTTTAGAGTCGCCAGGGAAAGATACATAAAATGGGGAAAAAAAAACAGGAAAATATTTAGCAAGAATACTAAAAGAGCAAGGTGTCGAACAACCACATAGAAAAATAAAAAAAAGAATAGTTGGGGAAATGGTCCACTCAACAACAGAAATAGCCAAAGCATTTCAGAGTTACTATGACGCTTTATATACAGTGCGGAAAAATGATTCATATGAAGTATAACAAATCAGAAAACAAAGGATAAAACAATATATATTTTTTTTTTAATTTTTTTTTTTTTTTTTTTTTCCAACAAGTTTATTGAAGAGTAATGAGGTTAACAACATGTAATTATACTTTTCACATTGTATGAAGAAAAAACAATCAAATCTGATCCAATAACATTATAAACGAATAGGTATCAGTTTACATTAGGCAAAAGACATAATCAGATGTCAAGGAAAACGTATGTTGTAACACGTGTTAATACAGGAATGATAAAACTGAGGTGATTCGCCCTTTAGAGTGAGAAGTTTTATGTTGAAACAACATAACCCATGAAATATGGCTGTTAAGGGCTAACATCTATTTCCGCTTAATAAGGCTAAAATAACAGAGTAAGAGGTAGAATATCAGAGGAAGTGGGGGAGCGGACCCTCTGACCAGCATTGGGTCCGCTGGGATGGGGAAGGAGTAAGCTAGAGAAGTAAGATGGGGAAGAGGGAGAGGGAAGGCAAGGAGAGTGGGCAGAGGGGAGGCGGGTAGGGATCAAATAAACATGTGTCTAAGCCACTTTAGGGATCATGGAGATAATAAGTGATAATACGGAGGAGGTGGATTAATTAATTAGTAGAAGAGTTAGTAAGCTGTTCATATTCGGCGGAGTATCGGAAAATGATCCAATCTTTCCAGATTTTAAGATATTTGTTTGGAGAGTCATGAACTGTAGATATGAGCTCCTCCATTTCGGAGATTTTGTTGATCTGGGTGAGCCAAGTATGAAGGGATGGGACTTTTGTGGTACCCCAAAGTCTGGGGATGCAAAGCTTAGCAGCATTTATCATGATCATAGGAAGAGATATGAAGTACTTAGGTGGAGAGTTGGGGTGAAAGTGCAGTAGAAACTGAGCTGGATGTAATTGTAAGTCTTGGGTGGTTATTTTGAGTATGTAGGATTTGACCGTGTTCCAAAATGGCTGTATCAGGTGACAGGACCACCAAATATGTAGTAAATCTGCATGAGATTGTTTGCACCTCCAACATTCATTTGGGATATCTTTGTTATATTTGTTGAGCAGGAATGGGGTGCGGTACCATTTGGTAAGTATCTTATAATTATTTTCTTGAATGGATACATTTATTGATCCTTTTAAGATGTTACGATATATTTTTTCCCATTGGGGATCTGTCAGAGATAAGTCCAAATCAGTGCCCCAATCATCACACAGTTTGCCAAGTTGTATAGGGCAAGAATCCCATAGAAGAGAGTGTATAGCTGATAGCAGGTGTCGCTGAGGTTGTTGAAGTGCACAAATTTGTTCAAATTTGGAAAGAGGTGCCGCTTTAGGATTTTTTTTCAAGTATGTGGAGACAAAGTAATGGAGTTGTGTGTATTCCCACCAGGTCAATGCGGGACTAAGTATAGCATTTTTGAGATCCTGAAAGTTAGGAAATTTCCCATTTTGTAGGAGGTGGAAAATGCGAATTCCTATATCATTGGGAACCGAGCGCAGGGTGTGTGAGGATTGGCCCGGAGGGAATTGCGAGTTGTCTAGTAAAGGAGTAAGGAGGCTATGTTTCCGGATTAGTTGGTGTTTGGCGTTAGCTGTATGAAAACAACGAATGGTGGGACCTATTAATGGGTGTTTTTTTAGGGAGTCCTGTAAGGAGGAATAAATTAGCCAAGGGGTACTTTGAATGGTAATCTGGGAGAGAGAGTCTTCCAATTCAACCCAATCCTTTTTGTGCTTCTGTGCGTGCCAATCTGCTATGCGTAAGAGGTGGAATGCCTGGTAGTACAAGTAGATGTCTGGGATTCCCATTCCACCTTTGGATTTGGGTCTTGAGAGTGTCTCAAATTTGATGCGAGGGGCTTTGTGATGCCAGATAAAGGATCTGATGGCCTTTTTTAAAGTGGAGAAGAAGTGTAAGGGTATTTGAATGGGAACCGTTTGTAGTAGGTAGAGGATACGCGGGAGCACATTCATTTTGACAATTGCAGCACGACCGAACCATGAAAAGTGTACCTTATTCCACTTTTTAAGGTCTTGGAAAATATCCTGTGAAATAGGAAGATAATTCTTTTTGAATAGGTTATTTAGATCCATGGGGATTTCGATACCCAAGTATGTGATGGTATCCGTTTTCCATTCGTAGGGGAAGGATAGTTTACACTGCTCAACTATTGGGTCAGGGAGGGATATGTTAAGTGCTTCCGATTTGGATCTATTTATTTTGAAGTTAGAAATGTATTGAAATAATTTCAACTCTTTTTGTAAATTGGGGATTGAGATAAGGGGATTGGAGAGGAACAGCAGAACATCGTCTGCATAGGCAGCAATCTTATATTGGTTAGAGTTGGAGTGTACGCCTGAAATGTTAGGATTTGTTCTAATACTATTGAGAAGGGGCTCAAGTGTGAGTATGAATAGAAGAGGAGACAGGGGGCAGCCCTGACGGGTTCCGTTGCTGATGGAGAAGGCATTCGATAGCGAGCCGTTCACACGTACCCTTGCTGATGGGCTGTGGTAAAGTGCAAGTATGAGGGACATCAACCTGGGTCCCAGACCGATTGACTGAAGGATCGCTTCCAAGTAGTCCCAGGCAAGTCTATCGAATGCCTTCTCCGCATCAAGAGATAGCAGGAAGCCGGTCTGTGAGGAAGAAGAAAGAATGTGGTGTATATTAAGGGCTTTAAGTGTGTTATCCCTAGCTTCCCTGCCAGGCGCAAAGCCAACTTGGTCAGAGTCAATCAGGGATGGAATGAAAGAAAGGAGGCGGTTAGCTAGTATTTTGGCAAATATTTTCAGATCTACGTTGAGCAGTGATATTGGACGGTAGTTTTGAACTCGTGTGGGATCCTTCCCTGCTTTTGGTATAACAGAAATATGTGCTTCCAGGAGTCTGGAGTGGCTGGAATTCGAATTGGAAAGACTGTTGAATGTTTTCAGAAAGGGTACAGCCAAGATATCTGCAAAGGATCTATAATAGGCTAGAGAGAAACCGTCAGGGCCAGGGCTTTTCCCTGGTTTCATTTGCTTCAGAACCAGATTAAATTCTTCACTTGTAAGTGGTCCATCAATATTGGAGGATTGTTGATTGGTAAGTGGTTTGAAGCCGTTTTGAAGTAGGTATTCCCTGATAATTTCAGCTCTCAGTCGCTTGAGGTTTGTGTTCAGGTGGTAGGTTATAGAGAGAGGTGTAGTATTGAGTGAATGCTTGTGCAATTTCAGAGTTAGAGTGACTCTTTTTGCCTGTGGAGTCTGTTATGCAGTGGATGGTGTTCTGAGCTCTTTTTGCCGCCAAGGCCCTGGCCAAGTATTTGCTGCTTTTATTGCTAAATTCGTAGAATAGCTTTTGTGATAGTATGAAGCGCTTCCTGACTTTGATGTTAAAAAACTCTCTGATCTTATTCCTGACCTGATCTAACTCCTCTAAATGTTGAACAGCATGCGATCGTTTATGTGTGAGTTCCAGTTTCTTAGCTTGCGAGAAGAGCTCAGAAATGCTTTTTTGTGCTGCTTTTTTCCTATGTGCCCCCATTTTGAGTAGCGTACCCCTGATAACGCACTTGTGGGCCTCCCATATAGTGGACGGAACCATGTCACATGTATCGTTTGTTATATATATATATTATGAATATAGGAAATATTCAGATAGTTGAGTTCTAATTATTTCCGCGTTTTTGGGGTGCATAATAATAGACTGGTCTAGTCGCCAGATTTTTTCATGTCTATTAATTTGAGGGATCGCAAGTGTGGCAGAGATAGCACAATGATCTGAGATACACATCGGCTCGATAGTCGCTTTTTTGAGTAGATGGATGTCTTTTTGCGTGATAAAGAGGTAGTCCAACCTCGAATATCTGTTATGTGGAGTGGAGAAGAATGAATAGTCCCCGCCGGATGGGTTTAAAAGGCGCCAAGTGTCGTGCAAGGACAGATCTTGTAGTTGTTTCTTGATCTGTTTAAGTGCCTTATACGGCATGGATGAGGTCCCAGTGGAGGTGTCCTCTATGGGATTAATTGCAAGATTGAAGTCTCCTCCGAGGAGGAGACATCCCTCTTGGAAAGAAGTGAGGATTGTGGACATCTCTCTAAAAAAACTAACTTGTGCTGTGTTGGGTGCGTAGATATTAGCCAAAGTCAGTGGAGTGTTCCATAAGGAACCCTTCACGAACACGTACCTGCCGTCTTTGTCAGTCAGGGTGTCCGTGATTTCCAAAGGGATGTGTTTCGCTATCAGAATAGAAGCCCCCTTGGTTTTGGCAAGGCTGTTAGTCGCGTGGAACATCGACGGAAACTCTCTGACGTGCCATTTCGGAACACGATCAGTCTTGAAATGTGTCTCCTGCAAAAATACTATGTCTGCTTTAAGAGAGTGGAGGTAGAGGATTAGTTTGGACCTTTTTTCGGGAACATTTAGCCCTTTAGTGTTAAGTGAGATAATTTTAAGATGTTTGAATGCAGGTGTGTGTGATGGAGTATCCATCATGGTGAGCGTCGCAGAGGACAAGGGAAGGGGGTGGAAAAAACAAAGGAAAAAAGGGGAAGGGAAGCGGGTATTAGGAAACAAGAGAAGAAGAGAGAAAAAAGAGAGCAATTCCCCCTTGAAGTAGGAGGGGGATCAAGGACCAACAGCAGATAAAGACCTGCTTTAACTGCTATAAGGATAGAAAGTGTTGGATTTAGTCAGCTCAAGTCTGAGCTGTGTGGGGAGGTGGTAGAAAGCGTGCGGTATCTGGAGGGTACCAAAGATCGACCAAAACGTGTGGAAAACCCATGGTACCCCCACCCGACCACCTGAACAAAAACTTATTAGGTGTTCATTTCTAGGAGGTAACATTGAACCTGGGATAAAAGCAATAAGGGAGTAGAAACAACACTATAACTGTAAGGATAAATACCTTTGGCAAGTGTAGACAGCACCAGCATTGTGGAATAGGTTGAGGGAGGAACTGTGTGCACATACCTGTGTCCCGGGAGGAGCACTGGAACATATCACGCAAGAGCTTTCTGTTGCGTATGGTCAAAAGATAAGAAATAGGGAATGAAAGGGCAAAAAGTTAAAACTTTGATACCATATTAACATATAACCATAACAAGTTGTGAAATATCGCCATCTAGTGACATCAATCGGAACCTAACCACGATGGGGATCTTAAAGATATCCATGGTAATGGATCCCAAATAAATGCTCCAGTGCTCCTCACCCGAACCAATATTAAACTTAGACTAATAAACAAGAGTATATGATTCTGGGTAATGAACTGAGTAGAACCATAAACCTGACTCGCCCTTCAACCAGGCACTTACAGACCCGTGTGAAACCGTTGCAAAACATTAAGAAGTATAAATCAGCACCTTAGTTCTTGAAAAACAATATGCATAAGCAGAAAAGAGAGTAGGCCCATCTCCCTGGGTCCCTAGAGAGTCCGGGAGTAGCCACTCTCAGGTCCTTGTGAGCCGCTGCGAATTGGTCATTAAAAAAAAAATAAATAAATAAAAAAAGGAAAAAGGCTCGCAAAAACGGGTTCTCTTCAGGTGTCCAATGTGAATTAGAGTCGTGGTTTAAAGTGATGATAATCTGACATCACATTTGTATTCTTGGATACCGATACAGAGTGTTTCTGAAGCAGCAGAGCGTTCCTTTAGTATACATCTTCTCTGACGGTTGATGAAGAAAACAGTGTGGATGTCATATATCGTGGTGGAATGCGAGGAGGTGAAGCTAGAGGAGGGTGTATTCAGTATAAGCGAGGTCTCCTATGGGCAGGAGATAAAGGGGCGCTGCCCTGGTTACGGCCTTGCCTGTGTCTTGGTGAGGCAGGACGATTGGGTGAAGGTCGATGTATTCCGAAGTGCTCAGGGTCCTCTTGATGATGAACATCCATGTCCTCTATTTGCATATTAGGAGGTTGTCTGCTCACATGTGACCAACCAGGAATCTCTATTAAAGGTATGCCCAGAGAATTGCAAAAGGTCGCAGTATCTTCAGGATGTCTGAGTGAGGCAAAGCGACCTCTGGAGCCGGCAAACAGACAGAACGGAAATTTCCATTTATAGGGAATTTCCCTTTCTCTCAAGATGTTCAATAATGGACGTAAATCCTTGTGCTTTTGCAAGGTGATTGGGGAGAGGTCTTGGAATAGTTTTACCTCAGTGCCCTGATAAAGTATGCGACCTCTTATCCTAGCGTTATGGAGGATCTCCTCTTTTAATTTAAATTGCGCTAGACAGCCAATAATGTCCCTTGGAGGATCCGAGTCCCTTCCTTTAGGTCTCAGGGCCCTGTGGAGCCGCTCTATTTCTATTGGGGTATCGGGTGGTCTCCCCAACAGGTCATTAAAGATTGTGAGGGCAGTTTGAGTCAGTTGGGCGGGTTCTATTGATTCGGGGAGTCCGCGAATGCGAATGTTGTTTCGACGACCTCTGTTCTCAAGATCCTCCAGATGTCTATGGAGGTCTCTGATCTGGGAGGAGTGATCAGATATCTCTCTCTGTGCACTCAGTATATCTGCATCTTGCCTGTCAGTAATTTCTTCTACCTCTTCCAGTCTATCAGTAATGTTATGCATCTCTTTTTTAAGGTCAGCAATGGCGGCTGAAAAGGTAGCTGAAAGGGTAGATTTAATGTCGTCTGCTATAGCTTTAAGGTCTTGTAGTGAAACACAGTGTGAGGATGAAGCATGGCCAGGCATATCAGTGCGCACAATCTGAGCCGGTGGACAGACAGGTGGACAGAGTGAGAGGTCACCAGGAGAAGGGGTTTTTGGTGCCTGTGGAGTGTGTGTCTCTTTTATCTGCATGCTGTTAGGTGCGGCCTGTGCTGCTGCTTGTGGAGTTTCTCCTGTTAGTTTTTTAAACATATCAGGAACCTGGATCCCTGAACGCTGTTCATGATCCCGTGGAGAGCGAGAGCGGGTTGAAGAAGAAGATCTATCTCCTAACCCCATGGTAAAGCTTTAAGGTTACCTCAAATGCTGCAATATCAGGCGGACGGGTGGGGGAGCCTCTTCTTTACATATTCCCCGCCATGCGTGATTAGCGCAGAGCTGCCAGTGAGGTCAGAGAGGGGTTATCGGGTGTGTAAGACAGCAGCCAGTAGGATTATTATGAATTTAGGGGCTATTACTGGATCTGGTGAAGCTGTGCTGTTTGTTGGATGGATCTGTCCCCTTCTGCAGCCAAGATGGCTGACTGCTGTGCTGTGGAGGCTGCACAATTTAATGGGGCCTTTCTGCTGGGAGCTGGAGGGGATGGAGAGCTGAGGGGGCACCCAATAGTATGAAGGAGGGCCTCTAAGGACTTCTGTCTTACCGGGTCCGGATGCTGGCGATCTCGGCAGGCAGGGCTTCTAGGCGAGGCCATGGCTTCAATGCCGATGTAGGCCGCAAAAAAAACGATCCTCCAAAATTGATCTTTTTGCTGAAATATTTAGCAATATCAGTCCTGGTGGTCAAGGTGGGTCCCCCCGAGGTGTTTATTTCCTCCGAAGAATGGAGGAATGGAGGAGGATTGATGAGGATTGTGATCGGGGATATTGGAGCTCTCCTCGGCCACATCCGTCCCGCATGGCTACGGATTTACAAAAAAAAACAATATATAAAAGAATCTAAATTACCTAAATTACCAACTGACAAATTATTAGCTCTAGAGACACCAATCTCGGGAGGAGATAACGGAGGCACTAAAAAATTCACCGACTGGAAAAAGCCCAGGGACGGACGGTTTTACTACCCACTAATATAGAAGGTTTAAGGAAATATTGATACCAAAACTCTGTACATGTATAAAAGGGATAGGAGAAAGGGGGAAGATGAGAGTAGAATTATTACAGTCTCATATAACGGTACTACCTAAAGAAACGAAAGATGCAACCCTATGTTCCAGTTATAGACCAATAGCACTATTAAATGCTGACACAAAACTATATGCAAAAGTTCTAGCAACTCGATTAAAGGACCTAATCGCAGAATGGATCCATGCAGATCAGACAGGATTTTTCCCAGACAGAGAAGGAAAAGAAAATGGGATTAGAACATTATTGCTATTACACAAAGCTAGAGGTATTAACACCCCTGCCCTCCTGGGTTAAATAGATGAGAAGAAAGCATTTGATAGGGTGGATTGAGAGTTTATGCTGGAAACAATAGAGGACTTGGGTATTGGCCCTAGAATGACCCAGTGGATGAAAGCATTGTTTACGAGTCCAACAGCATCCGTAAAGGTAAACGGCAATCTATCCCCCAAGTTTGAGATGAGCAATGGGACGAGACAGGGGTGTCCTCTTTTGCCCCTATTGTTCATCCTGTCGCTAGAATAATTACTAGCAACTATAAGGAACAACGTAGGCATAGGGGGAGTAAAGGTGGGACAGGAGGAACATAAAGTAGCAGCATATGCTGTTTTACATTACTAACCCTAGAATAACCCTCTCAAATGTTATTAAAGAGTCAAAAAAGTATGGCAAATTATCAAGTTTTAAGATTAAATTCAAGTCAGAATTTTTGAACATCGGGCTAAGGAAGAAAGAAGAACTGGCATTAGAGGGAATTTCCATTTACTTGGGCAAAATCAAAATTAAATTACCTTGGGATCAATTTAACTCCATCATTAAAAAAATTTATACCAGGCCAACTATATACCCATGTTAAATGAGATAAAAGCAGATATAAAAAAAATATTGAGTCGCCCACTGTCTTGGTTGGAGAGATAAAGTATAATTAAATAACAATATTGCCAAAATCCTATATAGATTTCAAATGCTACCAATTTCCATCCTATAGGCATATTAAAATAATAAAAACAATGATAATAAAGTTCATCTGGCAGGGGAGAAAGCCTAGAATACCATATACTGCTCTCAGTAGAGATAAATCACAGGGGGGATTAGTGGCACCAGACATTATACAGCAGTTATAATTTTACGTATGATAGAGTGGACAAAAATAAATTCAGACAAAAGATGTTTTAAGATTGAAAACACATTAATTAGAACACAGTTAAGTAAGAATATCTGGATCCCACCAAAATATAGGAAAATGCAAGAAGACACATATGAAATGACAAGAGTGATATATAAAATATGGGATACGATTCACAGACAAGCCAAATCGGAATATAATTCTCCTTTAAAAATCACTAGCAGGAAAAAAATATTTTGCACCTGGGAACGAGACACAATTTGATAACTGGGTAAAAAAAATGCAGTTAAAAGACATAACACATGGAGGAAAGATTAGGTCATATCACAAACTTAACACTAGGGAAGGAAACATGATACTGAATGAATGGAGATTTCTTCAGTTAAAACATTTTGTGGGATCGCTGCCTCAACCCATCAGATCCGAGAAAGACTTAAAAATAGTGGGAAAACGTTCCAACCCACTAACAAAAATAAAACATATTATATCTCAGATATACAAAATGTTAACGAGTATGGCAGGACTGAGGAAACCTCCATTTATAGAAGAACTAGACATAAATTAACGGGCGCTAGAACATATGGCTGACTGAGCGGGGGCTGCGCGCATGGTACAGGAGAATGCGGGGCTGCGCGCATGGTACAGGAGAATGCGGGGCTGCGCGCATAGTACAGGAGAATGCGGGGCTGCGCGCATGGTACAGGAGAATGCGGGGGCTGCGGGCATGGTACAGGGGAATGCGGGGGCTGCGGGCATGGTACAGGGGAATGCGGGGGCTGCGGGCATGGTACAGTGGAATGCGGGGTCTGCAAGCATGGTACAGAGGATGCAGTGCTGCAGGCATGGTACAGGAGAATGCAGGGCTGCGGGCATATGTACAGGAGAATGCGGGGCTGCGGGCATGGTACAGGAGAATGCGGGGCTGCGGGCATGGTACAGGGGAATGCGGAGCTGCGGGCATGGTACAGGGGAATGCGGGGGCTGCGGGCATGGTACAGGGGAATGCGGGGGCTGCGGGCATGGTACAGGGGAATGCGGGGTCTGCGGGCATGGTACAGGAGAATGTGGGGCTGCGGGCATGGTACAGGGGAATGCGGGGTCTGCGGGCATGGTACAGAGGATGCAGTGCTGCAGGCATGGTACAGGGGAATGCGGGGGCTGCGGGCATGGTACAGGGGAATGCGGGGGCTGCGGGCATGGTACAGGGGAATGCGGGGCTGCAGGCACGGTACAGGAGAATGTGGGGCTGCGGGCATGGTACAGGAGAATGTGGGGCTACGGGCATGGTATAGGGGAATGCGGGGTCTGCGGGCATGGTACAGGGGATTCAGTGCTGCAGGCATGGTACTGGGGAATGCGGGGGCTGCGGGCATGGTACAGGGGAATGCGGGGGCTGCGGGCATGGTACAGGGGAATGCGGGGGCTGCGGGCATGGTACAGGGGAATGCGGGGTCTGCGAGCATGGTACAGGGGAATGCGGGGACTGCGGGCATGGTACAGGGGAATGCGGGGGCTGCGGGCATGGTACAGGGGAATGCGGGGTCTGCGGGCATGGTACAGGAGAATGTGGGGCTGCGGGCATGGTACAGGGGAATGCGGGGTCTGCGGGCATGGTACAGGGGATGCAGTGCTGCAGGCATGGTACAGGGGAATGCGGGGGCTGCGGGCATGGTACATGGGAATGCGGGGGCTGCGGGCATGGTACAGGGGAATGCGGGGGCTGCAGGCATGGTACAGGGGAATGCGGGGTCTGCGGGCATGGTACAGGGGAATGCAGGGCTGCGGGCATGGTACAGGGGAATGAGGGGTCTGCGGACATGGTACAGGGGATGCAGTGCTGCAGGCATGGTACAGGAGTACCATGCCTGCAGCACTGCATCTCTTGTAGTATGCCTGCAGCCCCCGCATAATGGCAGGCAGTGCAGCAGTGGAGGAGTCTCATTTCCCTGTTCCTGATATGTGCTGGGGAGGATGGGGGAGCTCCTCGGTGTTGGAGGCCGGTTCCCGGGTGTTGGGGGTCACCCCCGATAATGTGTGAGGGCCGTTCTGAATTCCTATGTGCTGGGGGCGGGCACTGACCTTTTTAGGCTGGGGGAGCTCCTCGGTGTCGGAGGCCGGGTATTGGGGGTCACCCCCGATGATGCTGCGGTGTGAGGGCCGTTGTACTGCCGATCGTTTCAGTAGCCACCGTCTGATCCGTATGTGCTGGGGAGGCGGGAGGCGGAGTTCCGATCCGATGCCTTAGATTTAAAAATGGCGCCACACGGCGCCACACGTCATTGAGTATACGCCGCCGCTCGGTAATTTCCGGGAATACCCAAACGTATTTCCCGAGCGGCGGCGTATACTCAATGACGTGTGGTGCTCCGACACCGAGGAGCTCCCTCAGCCTAAAAAGGTCAGTGCCCGCCCCCATTACCAATCCCATTGGCTGTCCGTGGTGCACATGCGCAGTAGCGCAATACCACGGACACACGGAATCTAGAGTGCGGACGCAGGGACAGTTGCATTTTATTAATATAGATGGGAAAAAGAGATAGGTTCATGTTTCAAAGAGCATGAAGTGAACACTATACTGGGAGCCGTACATTACTCCGAGGTAGATTTGAACACCATCAGAATGAACTATAAATGCCTATCGAGATTGGACATAACGCCGGTAAAAGCACATAAATGCCATCCAGAGAACTCTGCACCGTGCTGGAGGGGCTGCAAGGTGCAGGGCACAATGGTTCATATCTGGGGGGACTGCCCTAAGATTTGAGATTACTGGCAGAAGGTAAAATATTTTATTAGGGAAATTACAGGGGAGAGCATCACAGATGATCCATGGACGTGTTTATTTCATAAAACAGACAAATCACAAAAGCAGTATAAAAACACAATTATTCCAAACCTGATAAATGCAGCAAAGGGGGCAATACCAAAAAAATGGTGAGATGCATAAAAAGCCCCACCTTTAGAGATTGGTTCAATAGAACAGAGTATATATATATATATATATATATATAAAATATGGAGTGCCTAGGCAGTAGAGATGAAAGGCAGAGAATTTCTCAAATAAATGGAGAAAATGGGCAGACTTTTAAAAGACCAACAAATATATAGAAGTATGGGTAGATTAGGGATGTGACTAAAGAGTTGGGTAAATGTAAACAGAGATTTAGCAGAAGAGGCACAAAAAAGGAATAGAGGGGTAAAAGAAATGGGGAAGGAAGGGGCTTGGGATTTTGGGATAAGGGGGAAAAGGTTTTTACTGCAATGTGCGAAGTACTTTTGTATGTGTTTATCTACACTGAATTGAAAATCAATAAAAATGATACATTAAAAAAAAAAAAAAAGAATACAATAGACACACTACTAAAGCTTCCAGAAGAGTTGAAGCTGTTATAACTGCAAAAGGCGCACCAACTCAATATTAAACCCTATGGATTAAGACTAGGATGCCATTAAAGTTTATGTGCGTGTAAAGGCAGGTGTCTTAATACTTTTGGTAATATAGCATGTGTGTGTATATGTATATATATATATATATATATATATATATATATATATATATATATATAAACCAGAAAAGGGATCAGTAAGTGTACATTTACATAGACATTTTCCTATAAATTGGAAAATCCCTGTGTGCAATAATGGGCTAAAAACATCACAGTAGGAGAGCCCTAGACCACCCATTCCTTACCGGATTATTTTAGGTCCAGGTTGGGCTGGAATTAGTCACATCACTTGTATAAAATATGTTGTGTGTGTGATTGCATGGTATTATGCTATATAACTTTAGTTGTTATGATAAACCAAATGTATTATGTTACCAATATTAAGGAAAAGTATAAAATGTATATATATTTATATTTTATATTTAAGTCATTTACTGTATTTTCTTAATTTCTGCAATTTGTTTGTCATGACGGAAAAGCTTAAATCAGATTTTACAGTATTTAACATACACTGTTAATGACATAAAGAGCTCCAGAATAGATTGCTAAATATTGCTTTAATAAGTTATCATTTAATTTAATTATGAAGTACACCTACTCATATTTTAGTGCACATCGGTTGCCATAGCAAGCAAGTAGACAATTATTAATGGCAGCAATTGTTATGAAAATTAGTAATAATGTTTAGCATTTTATTAGATGGCTTTCAGCAACATGTTCTTTCCCCAGCTATACATTTGCTTATTACAGCTGTGGAACTCTTTTGTTTTCTTTTCTTTTCTCTTTTGTTTTCTTTCTTACAAAACATGGATCATTGTAAGCTGGAAAGTAACTGTTCATTATAGTAACACAATAATAATCCTGAATGTTGCTAAATTTGTCTTTAACGACTTCAATATGGGCACTTTCACCCCCTTCTTGCCCAGACCAATTTTCAGCTTTCAGTGCTCCCATATAAAATTTGTGTCCTTTTATTTTACACAAATTGAGCTTTCTTTTGGTGGTAGTATATCACTATTTTTTTTTTTTGTGCTATAAATAAAAAGACCAAAAATATTGTGAAAAAACGTATTTTTCTTTGTTTCTGTAATAAAATTTTGCAAATTAGTAATTTTTCTTCGTACATTTTGGCCAAAATTTATACTGCTACATATCTTTGGTAAAAATAACCACAATAAGTGTATATTATTTGGTCTTTGTGAAAGTTATAGAGTCTAAACGCTATGGTGCCAATCATTGAAAATGTATCACCTCTGATCACACCTGATTTCTCGAGACACTAACAAGCCGGAAAAGTACAAATACCCCTAAATAGACCCCTTTTTGGAAAGTAGACTTTCCAAGGTATTTAGTAAGTTGCATGGTGAGTTTTTTGAAGTTACAAATTTTCCCCACAATTCTTTGCAAAGTTATTATTTTTTTTTTTTTTTTTTACAAAATTGTCATATTAACAGGTTATTTCTCTCACACAGCATATGCATACTTGCTACTACACCCCAAAATAAATTCTGCTACTCCTCCTAAGTATGGCGATACCACATACAGAGGCGCAACATGCAGGGAGCACCATCAGGTGTTCTAGGGACATAAATTACACATCTAATGTCATGACGACCTATCACAATTTTGAAGTCCCTGGAGCACCAGGACAATGGAAACGCCCACAAAATCAACCTATTTTGCAAAGAAAACACCCCAATGTATAATCTTTGAGGCATAATGAATATTTTGAACATGTCATTTTTTTGCACAAGTTTTTGAAAAATGTGTAAAGAAAATATAAGTGCATTTTTTTATTTTTTTTTACACAAAGTTGTCCATTTATACGATATTTCTAACATATAGCATGTACATAGCAAACATTACACCCCAAAATACATTCTGCTACTCCTCCTGAGTATGGCGATACCACATGTTTGAGACTTTTCACAGCCTAGCCACATACAGAGGCCCAACATTCAAGTAGCACCTTCAGTCGTTCTAGGAACATAAAATAGACATCTAATTTCCTGACAACCTATCATTTTTGAAGGCCCTTCATATTTCTAACACATAGCATATACATACCAAGAATTACACTCCAAAATACATGCTATTGAGGAAAGGGTAAAAAAAAAACGTATTACCTTTGGTTTTAGTAGTGCATTTGTCCACAGAGGGGAGCATTGGTTCAGGCAGCAGGCAGGGACATGCTTAGCCACAACAATAGTAATTATCCAGGCAGCAGGCAGGAATATTGTCTATAGTCAGTACTGGGATATTGTCAGCACAGCCAAAACATTTATCCAAAGGAATTGTCCAGGCAGAGATATGGTCAGAAACTAAAAAAAGTTATAAGTTGCGCAAAAATTGATGTGGCTTAATACCCAGCCAGGGCCTTTAAAAGGTTAGAGATCCTCTCATGACTCCGTACACCGATACATCGATAGCCCAGCAGTACCATCACAGTACAACCAAAAATATCAACAGGCTCCACATAGTCTGAATCATCCAAACTTTCCCCTTCTGTTGGCAGCCAACAGGTGACAATCACTGATGGGACACAGGTGACAGTAACTGATGGGTGACAGTTGACGATCACTAATGGGTGACAGGTGACGATCACTAATGGGTAACAGGTGACGATCACTGATGGGTGACAGGCGATGGCCCTAATGGGTGATAGGTGACAGGCAATGGTCACTGATGGGTGGCAGGTACACCACTGATGATACTGCTGGCAGTCTCTGATGGTGATAGGTGCACTTTATGGGCACTGATGTGGTGACTGTTGAATGACATGTGCAATGGGGGGGCTGAATACTGTATGGGGACAGGTTCTCTTGTGTGCTTGTGCAGTACACTGACAGAACACAGATCGGTAATTCACTGCTCTTGTCTCTTTTCTCCTCACACTGGAAATGGTGTGTGAGGAGAGAAGAGCTGGTAACAGCCAGTTACTGCTCTGTGTTTCCATTTATGATCGGCTGTGAATGCATCACGGCCGATCACGTGGTAAAAAGGCATTGTCATTGGCTGTTTACCACTGTTGGTGATGAGCTGTGTTCCTGGAAACATGTCACCACTGACATGACTGCGCAGTGCGCTCCTGATCGTGCGCATGCGCAGTCTACACAGGGGGCAGAGCCATGTGATCGGCTGTGAATAGATCACAGCCGATCACGTGGTAAACAGCCTCGCTCATTGGCTGTTTACTCCTGTCGGTCACAAGCTGTGTCTCATGGACATGCTGCCACCGACAGTGCAGGGCTGCGTGCACTCGATCGCACACATGCCCTGCTTGAATGGGCCAACATCGTATGATGGTGGGCAGACGGCAACTGTTTAAAGCTGTGACATACATTAAAGTGGTTCTAAAGGCAGAAGGTTTTTTATCTTAATGCATTCTTTGCATTAAGATAAAAAGCCTTCTGTGTGCAGCAGCCCCCATAATACTTACCTGACCCAATCTCAATCCAGCGATGTTGCACGAGAGCCTCGGCTATATTTTTTATATGTAACAGTTTTCTGGTATTTGCTTTGTGGCTCTCCGACTAGCTATTGAACATAGCATTCTGACTATGTATGATCCTTATGTTTTTTCTTAAAGGATAAGTCCAGGCAAAACCTAACTAAGCATAAAAAATAAAAAATACTGCGCTAGTGCAAAAACAATAAACAATAAAACAAAATAAGCTGCAACTATTTTGTGAGATATACTCAATACAAAAATACTGTAGATGTAAGTTGCGCTAATAGTGAATATTCATAAAAATAATAGGGTGATGCAAAGGGTGGTCCCGTGGCGCAGAGCAGTGCGCCCTGACCCCACACATTGTGTGACAATAGCGAATGAAAATTCGCTATTGTCACACGGATCCTCCTCCTGGCCAATCAGGAAGCGCGTCCGATACGTGCTTCCTGATTGGCCGAAAGGCAAACCCCATGCCATTGGCTGGGGAGGAGGTAGGAGCCGGGAGGACTGAAGAGAAGCCGCCATGCCGGGGAATTGAAGAAGCCGCGAGCCGCCGCTGGACACCAAGAGCTCACCCAGAGGCTTGCCACTGTCATCACCCATGTCAGTAAGAAGAGCAGGGCTAGGCAGGAGACAGACACAGATGTGAGGTAAGTGCACTGGTCTCGCGTGGGGGGGACACGCTTACGCTGGTCACTCTGCATTGAAAGGGGACATGATGGCATCTCTGCATTGAAAATGGGCATGATGGCATCTCTGCATTGAAAGGGGGCATGCTGGCATCTCTGCATTGAAAGGGGGCATGATGGCATCTCTGCATTGAAAGGGGGCATGCTGGCATCTCTGCATTGAAAGGGGGCATGATGGCATTTCTGCATTGAAAGGGGGCATGATGGCATCTCTGCATTGAAAGGGGGTATGCTGGCATCTCTGCATTGAAAGGGGGCATGATGGCATCTCTGCATTGAAAGGGGGCATGATGACATCTCTGCATTGAAAGAGGGCATGCTGGCATCTGTGCATTGAAAGGGGGCATGATGGCATCTCTGCATTGAAAGGGGGCATGCTGGAATCTCTGCATTGAAAGGGGGCATAATGGCATCTCTGCATTGAAAGGAGGTATGCTGGCATCTCTGCATTGAAAGGGGGCATGATGGCATCTCTGCATTGAAAGGGGGCATGATGGCATCTCTGCATTGAAAGGGGGCATGATGGCCTCTCTGCATTGAAAGGGGGCATGATGGCCTCTCTGCATTGAAAGGGGGCATGATGGCCTCTCTGCATTGAAAGGGGGCATGATGGCATCTCTGCATTGAAAGGGGGCATTCTGGCATCTCTGCATTGAAAGGGGGCATGATAGCATCTCTGCATTGAAAGGGGGCATGATGGTATCTCTGCATTGAAAGGGGGCATGCTGGCATCTCTGCATTGAAAGGGGGCATGATGGCATCTCTGCATTGAAAGGCGGCATGATGGCATCTCTGCATTGAAAGGGGGCATGCTGGCATCTCTGAATTGAAAGGGGGCACGCTGGCATCTCTGCATTGGAAGGGGGCACGCTGGTCACTGCATTGAAAAGGGGCACGCTGGTCTCTGTGCATTGAAAGGGGGCACGCTGGTCTCTGTGCATTGAAAGGGGGCACGCTGGTCTCTGTGCATTGAAAGGGGGCATGCTATACCTTAATTACTGAAGGCCCCTTTCACACTTTTGTGACCTCAAAGTCACGCAATTTTTTACAGCGTTTTTTTTTTGCCGCAAACCAATGCCTATTACATTTTTCTGTTTGCCCCCCCCCCCCCCCAAAAAAAAAATTTGAGCACCAGCTGCCACTGCTGAAGTCTGACAGCTGCACTTCTTTCAAGAAATCTGCTTCAATCAGTCACATGCCTGCTGAGCTCTGCAGCCTCATGGTGATCCTATGGAGATCTATATGGGTCTATGACAAGCCTTGATCTACTTCTAGCTAATATAGGAGGACCCTGGACTTTATAAAGGCCCCGGCTGGGTATTAAGCCACAAGCGTTATTGACCTCTTGATACGGGGTCAATAGGAGCTGGTAAGAGACCATTTCAGCCTTTGGTAGTGGTGTCAGCTAAGCTTCCCTATGGTGACAGATAGTGGTATTTATCACATCAAGGATTCCTCATTTTATCACTTATGTTTTTGATATCAATTATTTTTATGGATATTCACTATTAACTCAACTAATATCTACTGTAAAAGCTAACTAAGGCTAAACCTACTCTGTGCCACATTCTAAACCTAATCTATCAAACCCTGTAAAGCAAAAATCATTGTATTTACCTATTCTGCAGCCGATCCGGTCCGGTCCCACGCTGAGCTGTCAGCGGAGGCTTCAGCATGGAAGCGGGCGCAGGAGAGGCACTCCACAACGGAAGCTGCATAGTAAGTCTATGGGTGATGTCACTTCCCATTCATTACACAGCCGTTGTCAGTCCTCTCCTGCACACAGCTTTTGTTGTTAGAGACCGGATCGGATGCAGAAAAGGTAAGTACAGTGATTTTTGCTTTACAGGGTTAGATAGATTAGGTTTAGCATGTGCCACAGAGCAAATTTAGCGTTAGTTAGGTTTTGCCTGGACTTATCCTTTAAAAGAAAAATATTTAATTGGGATGAAACTTTCATCTTCAAAGTCTTTATACTGACTTCGGATTTATTTATCTATTTTAGATAGATCATCTCTAAGCCATATTTGTGAATAACTCAACAAACTCAGTGTTTTCAACCTTTGATTATAAATTAAATGTACCATTTGTTTTAATAATTTAGCTGCCTAACTTTGTACACTCTCCAAATACTCAATGTTATTTTTACAGTATGGTGCCTAAAATTGTACTCCATATTCGAGATGTGGCATTACATGTTATTTATACATGTGCAATACTATGCTTGCATCTTTTCATAGCCCTTTTCATACAGCTTACTGCTAAGCAATAGTCCTAAATCCTTCTCCAGGTATGAATTCTCTTTAATGTATGGGGACAATGCAGTTAGCATGGATGAAGGGCATAACCTTACATTTATCAATATTTTATTCCATTACCAATCCCTGATGCCATTCTGCTAAAGCTTATCTTTAATGTGTTACTTTCCTTCTGAGGTTTAATGTCCCTACACAATTTTGTATCATCAATAAAAGGATCTATGATATTCTCGATTCCATACACCAGATATTAATGGAGATATTAAAATGGACCGGTACAAATAATAATCCTTATGGAAAAGCTCTTCAAATGTTTCAATATGTTACATTTACAAGTCCCCTAATGTTGCTGAGAGATTGACTGTATGTTGGTCTATATTATGGAGAGGACGGTAGGGGATGTTATAGTAAAGAAAATGATTATGGAGAAGGTGTTGTTTATTTTTTATTCATGTTTCTGAGAGAAATCATTAAGGTACTGATAGCTACTATAATTTTGAAATCCAATCATATACAGAATACTATTGCAGTAGCTGAAAAGAGGAGAAATTTAAATTTCCTGGCATTTTAGGAAAAGTGAACCCGCAGTTTAAAATGCATAGGACATAGGAAAAATATTAAATATCAAAATGGCTAAAGCAATCCTACAGTGAAACTAAACCTAAAAGTTGTCACTGAGAAATAAAACCAAATACTAATAGCTGCCTGCACATGCCTTTATCCATCTAGAGTCAACCAAAGTCCCTAAACCAGGGACACTCAATAAGGTTGATTTACTAAAAGCAAACAGATTGTGTACTTTGGAAGTGTACTTAACGGGCATCCAGTTAAGCCTGACAGACGACACGTCCCTTGTGGACCCCACGGACCATGCAGCTGAGGACTTTCCCTACAAATGCCATGAGCTACATGCCTGTTTCTATACTACATTTGTGAGAAGTTCTTTATTTGTTCTAAATAAATACTGTTCAACAGCTACGTTTAGAAGGCGCCTGTTTTTTTCCTTGTGTTTCCTCTAGAGCTGCTTCTTGCTTTATACAGAGCCACCTCAGTAAGCTATATCTGGACTAGTTATGGACTTTACTACATGAACTCTGATTGCTTGATCCAATTTTATATATATATATATATATATATATATATATATATATATATATATATATATTTGTTATTGGATTTTTTTATTAATCTTTTATGACCTGGTTCCTCTATACCTCTGTCCACTGTCTGAATTTCTGGGTTCCACTTTGTGCCAATAATCACCCCTTTCGTATGTTCTTTGCAAGTGCAGTTGCTCCAGTTTAGTGAATGAGGTAAAGCTTCACTTTACAAAGAAAAAAAAAAATGCATTTTTAGTTGCACAAGATTGGATGGTGGAAGTCGGCATACCTCCCCCTCATTTAGTAAGAGTGCAACTGCACTTGCAGGGTGCACAGTCTATTTGCCTTTAGCAAATCAACCCCAATATGTCATGGATGCTTCATGCTTCAGAAAGAGCTCTGTCACCCCCCTCATCCTGCAATGTATAAAATACAATGGTTTACATTGTATGTGAGTAGATTTTTGTTATTATATTACCTAAAGGACAACTGTGCCTTTGTTTAAATAAATTAATAGCGTAATGAGCCTAGCACACCTAATAAATTACCTGTATAATTGTACTTTTTTGCACATAAACTAAAATTTTGCTATGGTCTGCCTAACTAAATTAAATACATCAATTTACATTTACATCAGGAAAGAGTAATGTGAGAATAAACATGTTTTCCAGTGCATCACACTGGTTACAGTGACATGTGTTGAAATCAGTGCATTGCAGCTTCCCCTATGATGTTTACTTTCAATCCCTATTAAATTGCTAAGGACTACATATCCCATGGTACCTTGCTGCCTGCAAGCAGGGATCCCTGTACTGACTCCACCTCCTGAAACCTTTCCTCTCATCACCTCTGTAGTTCAGAAGGTAGGCTCTGTGAAATCTGTGGCACAGCAGTGCTTATCCACAGGGCATAGTGAATACATGTCACAGAATTCAAGGAAATTAATGTGTGGGGAATTTCACAAAGTTAGTTAAACTTTAAGATTGTACAAATAATAGAAGTGATTGGAATACAATTTGCGAGTGACTATATGATTTTACATTTTGATCGTAGATAAACTTTGTTCTGCAAATGTTCCTTTTCACCTGTTACATGGTATAGCTTGATACATACAGTATTATATATTCAGAATATTTTATTAGTACATTTGTAGAATGAGAAGCTTTAAATCTATACCTAAGTTAGGAATCTTCGCTGCAAACTAAAGTCTTTTGTTTCTGGCATATAAAATGTCATGCTTGCGAATTCAGGATTGTAAAGTCTGTCAGGGTTCTTTATCAGCAAAGCAGAATAATTATAAGGATAATAATCTGTGCAAGTTTCACTTAAAATGCTTCATTACTGATGAGGAATTGAGTTTTGCACATCAAAGGATCTCTTGCTCCCTGGAGTACCTAGAGAATTGGAGAGCCTACACGCAGTATCAGAGCAAGTCTTATCATGTGAACCTTTTTCCAAAGTGGCCTGCAAGGCATCACTGTGTAGCACATCACCCTCCTCTACAAATGCAAAGGGATTAATATAAATATGTTTATATTCACAAGAAACTTGCATGACCTAGAAAAAGTTAACTCATCTCTATTTGTTAAACCCAAACTTTTAAGCAAATAAATTACACTAATTACACTAGCCGTAAACAAGCATATATTTAATCTTGATTTACATATTCACTAATCTGCTTGTCAAAGTAAACTCTCTAATATTCACAGTCAGTAATAGAGGATACATTGGTTTTAACAAAGAAAGAACAATTCAAAACATAAATGTATTACATTATATAAGGCATATTATGCTACGTGACCCTATAAAACCCCAAATAATGCCTTAGATATTAAGACCGTCCTTTAAATGGAATTTTCGTTTTTTTTAGTGACTCCAAAGTGAACAAAATAAAATAACAATTCTTCAGTAAACTATTTGTTATAATTTTTACCCCAGCACTTGCAAATTACAAATTTCAATGTTGCTGGCGCCTGTCCTCTCACAGCTGCTTCCTTGAATTTTTGGTCTTTAGGAAAGGGTTAGCAGTGGACAGTGCGGTCTGGAGCCAGTCTGTTAGCTTGGAGAAAAGATTGGGGAGGAGGAGGTAGGAGCAGGAAAGTACCTTACTATCCTAGGTTGTAGAGGTATGTATTTCTACTGATACACAAAGCGTAGAAAGATACAACTCTAGTCTCTGCATGCAAGGGTGACTCCATAATGCTGCAAGAGAAAGGGATGACCCTGAAACATGAAACCTGGGGCACAATCATGGCACCAACTTAACCACTTTAGGACCGATCACTGTGCTGCTACTGCAGCACAGCGGCTCCCCTGGGTCCATCGACGTAGACATAAGTTGGTGGACTCCTAGTGGTCTCGGCGGCATGCGCATTGCCGCCTCTCTTCCCCGATTGTCGGGGAAAGTGTGAGAAGATCCGCCCGCTTGTGTAAACAAAGCAGGCGGATCTTCTTTGTGACAGACAGGGAGAGATCACAGGATAGCTGAACCTGTGATCTCTATCTATGTCACAGAACCCCCTCCCCCCACACACGCGTCAGTAAGCATCAAACATACATTTAACCCCTTGATCACCAACAGTGTTAACCCCTTCCCTGCCAGTGTTATTATTACAGTAAAAGTGCATATTTATAGCACTGATTACTGTAGTAATGTCACTGGTCCCCCCCAAAAGTGTCAAAAATGTCAGTTAGGGTCAGTCCGATCTGTCTGCCACAATGTCACAGTCCCTCAAAAAATCGCAGATCGCCGCCATTACTAGTAAAAAAAAAAGCAAAAAACAATATAAATAACATAAATCTTTCCCGTAATTAGTAAACGCAATAACTTTTGCGCAAACCAATTAAAATACGTTTATTGCGATTTTTTTTACCAAAAATATGTAGCAGAAAACAAATTGGCCTAAAATTTTAAAAAATTTTGATTTTTAAATTTTTTTTGCGAATGCTATATATCAGAATGTGAAAAATATTGTTTTTTTTTTCAAAATTGTCGCTCTTTTTTTCAAAAACTAAAAATTGCACAGATGATCAAATACCACTAAAAGAAAGCTCTATTTGTGGGAAAAAAAGGACCTAAATTTAATTTGGGTACAGCATCACACAACCGCGCAATTGTCCGTTAAAATATCGCAGTGCCGAATCGCAAAATATGGCCTGGTCAGGAAGGGGGTAAAATCTTCCGGTCTTAAAGTGGATTAAAATACGCTCATTGAGAATTTTTTTGTCAAAGACATGTAGCTAAATACATTTTGGCCTAAATATATGACAAAAATTGAATATTTTGGATATTTTTTAACAGTCAAAGTAGAAAATGTCAATTTTTTGCAAAATATTCGCTCTTTTTTTATTAAAAAATAAAAAGCGCAGAGGTGATCAAATATGACCAAAAGAAAGCTCGGTTTGTGGGAAAAAAGGACGTAAATTTGGTTTGGGTACAGCATTGCATGACAGCGCAATTGTCAGTTAAAGTCGCGCAGTGCCAAGTTGAAAAAAGTGGCCTGGTCATTGAGCAGCAAAATCTTCCGTGGCTAAAGTGGTTAAAGGGTAACTCCACTTTTGTGTGGGAAAAAAACAGCAAATAGAAAAAAAAAAAACAATATAGCATATACAATTGCGAAACAAATCACATTGTAATTGAATGTTATTAAAAATTACCTTTCCTTTTCACTCCGCAGCTGTTGTAATGTTCTGAAAATGCAATGCAACATGGCTACCTGGAGCTGTTCTGTACACAGAATGTGCACTGACCACACCCCAGAAACATCATTTCCTGCTTGTGTGATTGGCTCACCAATTTTTCCAGAAGTCTGCACTAAGATACAAGTCAGATTTCTGGCATCCCCTGCAACAAAAATGTCATTTTTGGTAAGATACTCCCAATAGGAACACATCTAAAGGGATGCAGGCCCAGCTGCTTTCCTCATTAGAGCCCTGCAGCTGCCACAGCTGATTGATAATATATGAAACCACTCCCATTACACCCACTCGGCACAGAGGAACAAACAATGATTTCTTCAGAATACCAAAAGGTGGGAATCTGCAACAAAGTTTGTTAAAATCCCTGCAATATACAGAGATCACCCAGAGGGGAATGTTTTTTCTCAACAAAAGTGGAGTTACGCTTTCAACAAATATCACTTTATTCCCTTGGGAGATTACTAAATCTACTTCAGTCATTTATATTGTGTTGCAAAGCAAAATAGTATTATTCCATTTTTGTGTGAATTTTTTTTTGTTGTTGTTTATTGAGGGTTAATAACTTGGCTAGGAATGAGAGGTTATGCGATGTCTACTTGACTTCAACAAAACTCCAACAACAACTTCAGGACATCTTCCTATATTCAGTCTCCTTCACTTGCCTCCTGCGCACACTTGCTTGTTCCAGCTGAGTCACAATGGAGCAATCTGACAGGCTTCCAGTCAGATTTGTAGCAATAGGCCTTTATAGGCAGGAACTTGTAGCCCCTTGTTGTGCAGTAAAAATGTAGTGAAACAGCTTGTCACTTTTTCTCTGCTCCCAGCACCACCTCTTCAGGCACTGCTAACCTACATGGCTGCAGCTACCCCTTTCACCAGCCCTCCAGGCTAACTCTCCTCACCACGCCTCCAGACTGACTCTTCTCTAGCCCACCGGCTGATTCTCAGGAGATCTCCCAGGGAAGAATGAAGATGTAAGCACACTGCTGTCTTCAGGGAGACTGGCTACATGTGGCAGTCTCCCCACTTGTTAGTCACCAGCAGTGCTGATCTACTCACTCTGTCCTCTTTTGCTCCCGTGCCTTCAGGAAAGCCTCCTCCTGTGTGTTGTAAAAAGGACCTTCCAGCACCCGAGCCTTGGCACAAGGCAAAGCACCCCCCCAGACTAGGGGGCACCCCAGAAGGCTAGGGGGCACCCCAGAAGGCCACTGGCAACCTCCTCAGCACTGTATCTTCATCTTCCCCTCCGACTTCCCCTGGTGGCATGGCTCATCAATATTTAAAGGCTCCCTAGCTCCCTGCCAGGCCCACTTCTAAAGATTGGCCAGAGAGCTCTAAATATGCTGAGCAGCCTCTCCTAGCCTCCACCCACTATCTTCCAGAACATTCTCCAACACTCTGCAAACAGGGGGAGGCATCAGAGAGCTGCTAAGATAAGTCATCCAGCCCTGACCTATAAAACTCTGACCCAACTCAGACTGGCTTAAATGTGAGTTAGCATTCATTTTGCACTAACTTCTAGAACACTAGAGGGTGCTACATTTGTATAAATGTAAAATATAAATAAGAGCATAATTCAACAATTAACATAAAATCTCTTTGTAAATGTGTTACAATGCAGACAATAATGGTATGAAAATATAGGGGATATAAATAAAATAGAAACATTCTGGCCAGGGATACATTTGAAGTGGGAAATCTCAAAAACAGTAAAAATCTGAATTCATAAAATACATAGAAACTGTATAGAATGAATTTAGATATAGACTTGATTTGCTTTATTGGGGATGCTTCGATCAAATTCAATATTGGTGCCTAAATTCATCAGGCCTGTATGTGGGACTGAGTGAAAATATCAGGGGATTTTTTATAAATAAAACTTCATAGTAATTCAGCTATTGAAAAATGCATGTACATTCATTGTGTAAAAATAAATTTAATTAGGCTATTTATTGTGCTGGTAACAAGTTTTAAACACAGCATTTGACTATGGTGCCAGAATGTATCTGTTTGATGTTGTATATTATATTTTTAATATATGTGGGATTATGAATAATGTATATTGTATGTTTAAAAATAAGTTTGTTAAATATATGTTAGGCTTAGATATTATGTGAGATGTTTTATTTATGTGAAAATGGATTGAATATTGAAAGAGTTAAAGCGGAGTTCCGGCCTCAAAATCGTAAAAATCGATTTTGGGCCATCCACTTGCTGAGTGCAACCTGAAAAAGAAATGGATACTGACGATTTTTTTTTTTGGTCACTTACCTTGTTAAAGAAGAAAATATACTCACCTTCCTTCCACTTCCTCCCTCTGCGGCCGTGGCCGGCGCCGTCTCTTCCAGTTTGCGATGACTCCTGGGAGCTGAATGTCATCGCTTCCAGGAATCAATGCGCCTGCACCAGCCCGCTCTTCACTTCCGGTGCAAGCGCGGCATTCCTGCTATACAGCTTCTGGGCATGCCCAGAAGCTGTGCAGGGATACCGCGCTTGCACCAGAAGTGACGAGCGGGGCCGGTGCAGTGCATTGTGGGACTCTGACGTCACGGAAGAGGACACGAAGAGGGACGCTGCGGCTTCAGATGCCCACACCTGAGATGGCAGCTCTGGAGAAGAACTTTTCAAGGTAAGAATTTCTTCTTACGGGTAAGTGCGACCCGGGACAGTTCAGAAGCTATCCATTATGGAATGTACTAGTCCTGGCTGTCCTGGGGGTATTTTTAGCTAAAATTGACCCCCGAGGCCGGAACTCCGCTTTAACTTTTAAACTGTTCTAGGGAAGTAGTTGCTTAGCCAGCACTTATCTTCTGATGAAACTAATGGATGAAACATGTTAGACATGTTAGAGTGGGTGCTTGTGGATGTTTTTTACTTGGTTTTAAGTAAATCTGAGTTTCAGCATGCTGGTTTTATTTTTGTTTTAAACTTGTTGACTGTGTATGAAACTCCTGGCCAATATATTGAAGGAGATTTGAAAAGTCCAAGGTGATTTGAAGCTGCAACCCTGCATAGCTGTGCTGTTGTGGAGCCTTTGAGGAGATAGAACAGCACAGAGTGATTTCTGTTTCTATGGGCCAATATGGGCGAATACGGGCAAATACCTGGAGATGTGATCAGAAAGCTGCAACACAAGTGTTTATAGACCTTCTGAAATGTGGGTCTGATGTTTCTGGTGAGTGCTGAATCTGAGAGGTATTTGTGTGTAATTTCATGGGTGTCTGAGAACATTCATTTGATTTTCTAATGGGGTCAAATTGACATTCTTTATTTGATCGAAGGAGCAGGATGGAAATTTTTTCGAACAAACTTCTAACAGTAATTCAAAACAAACAAGTGATGCACCAGAAAAATGAATAGTGAATATGTAAAAAAAAGAATGTGTATAATGACAATATGTGTAAATAATAAGCAAACTCAATGACCTTAAATCATAAGTGCTTCCCAATGTCACACAAAAAAATCAAAAAATAAATAAGTGTCAATAAATCAATATGTGCATACACTCAAAATCATGAAATTAAATGTCCATAAATAGGTGCATTCCAATCCTCAAAGTAATGGCCACCACAGAAGTGATTAATATATGGTATTGTGCTTCACGCCACCGCCACCAGAGATCAAAGCCTCTCACCTTAAGATTTGACCCAGAACACTGAGTCAAAAACAGCTTTTTTACCCCTCTTGGGTCACAGGCAGATGTCTACAAATGGTAAGGAGGTCTCAGACGGATGCACAGGGACAAGGTAACAGCGATGGTGCCGCTTTCACACAGGGCACATAGAGATCACCACATAAGCAAAGAAACAAAAAGAAATCTAATGCTCTCCGTGTGGATAAGCTGGTAACAGCTGTTTATTAAAATCAATATACTCACAAACAGCCACTTGGAGTCATGCTTGTAACAATGAGATCGCACAGCTGAGAGGGTACACCGAGCAGCAGGGAAGGCTCCGCCCCCTATACGCATTACCTCTAAGCCTATTGGGCGCTGACTTCAACAGTAGAGGTGGAGCCCACACACTAACAGCAGTCTTTTAAAGGTGGCCTGATGGACAGCCGGTATTCATCATTGGAGGAAAGACAAGTATCCCCGCCTATCCAGGAAGTATCAAAGAGCAGTGTTTACATTAAGTAAACATCATTAAAGGACAGCCGAGTATTCCCGCCCAACCAGGAAGTATCACAGAGCGGTGTCTGCATTAAATAAACCTACTATAGTAACTCATGACCAGGAAGGTGCAATGAAAAACTACTTCCCCTCATTATTAGCAAAACAAAAGGGAGGAAGTGGAAAACAAAACCGGGGGAATAGTAAATAATATATCGCAGAGTCTCCCTGATGATCGCTGCATCAAAAAACCTCTCTCAGGCACAAGACAATCCTCACATACATAATACACTAAATAAATTAATTTAGTAATACAATGGCTAAATACATCAGCTAAAAACTCCCACATTAATGTAGGCTATTTAATATGCATATGAAATATTAAAAATAAACATATATAAAAATTATTAAAAAATACATGAGCACTGAAATTGTGAGCATTATACATTACATACTAAGATAAAAATTAGGTGAACTCTCTGAGCACCCCAAAAAATCTTTAAAATACATCTAAAAAAAAAAAAAAAAAAAGCACATCTAAAAAACGTAAAAAACGTACAGATGAAACTCCTGACATGTAAATGCATTCAATTAATATTAAAGGCGTTATCTATCACTTATGAAGCAATTCAGGTCAAAATCAACTTTCAAGCCCCTGGGGGAGAGAACCTTAGTTTCAAAAATCCAGAAGGATTCTCTTTTGCTCAGTTGGCGAATATAATGGCTGCCTTGCCAATGCTTTCTCACTACTTCCAACCCCCAGAACTGTAATGAATCAGATTTTTTATTGTGAACCTCCTTGAAATGTCTAGAGACATTATGAGAATGTGATCCTTTTTTAATATTCCTGATATGCTCAGAAATTCTTAAGCCCCGTACACACGTACCGATCGTCGGCCGAACGATCGCCCGTCTTTTGTCCAGGGCTGTCGGTGTCTGTTGAAAAGTGCAAAAGACTGCACAAGAATTTTGTCCGCCGACTACAGCCGACTGCAGAAGTGATGTCATGTAATGGTTAACTTTCCTGGTTTCTTTTCTGAGCATGCCCAGTCTTGCAAATCTGCTGTCTGTCGGCCGAATTCTGTACTGACTGGCGAACAATCGGCCGCTCTGGTGTCGGCATACAAAAATTTTCATGCTTGCAAGACAGATTCTTTTCGGCCGAAAGTGCGCTGTCGGCTGTCGGAAGCATCATACTAACAAGCCTACAATCGGCAGATCGATCGCCGGCCAAAGCTTTTCGGCCGACGATCGGTACGTGTGTACGGGCCTTTACATTCAGGCATCTAGAGGTACGTCCAACATACTGGAGCCTGCAACCGCACTCCAGCATGTAAACCACCCCAGTAGTAGAGCACGTGATCAAATCTTTAATCACATACTCTCTACCAGTACTAGACGCCGTTAATGACTTCCTCTTTTTCTTATTGCGTCCCACATTTGCCACAGGCATGGAACCCAGACAAAAATTGAATTGGGTATTCTGCCAAGGCACTGGAGGATTAACAACTCCCAGGGCTAACTTATCCTTCAGGATAGGGGCTCTCCTATACACAAATTTGGGTTGCGGGGGAATATGTGGGCCCATAATCCTGTCCTGCTTAAGAATATCCCAATGTTTCTTAATGATATGCTCCACTTGTTTATGTTGGACGCTAAAATCAAAAACCAATATAAAATCATTAATTCCAGTATTGGATTTGATGTTATCATTTAAGAGTCTATTTCTATCCATGGCTATTACTTCTCTTTGGTCTGCCAAGACCTTGTCCATATCATAGCCTTTCTCTTTAAATCTGTCTATAAGGACCTGTGATTGAGAGATATAGTCCTCTTGGTAAGAGCAATACCTCAAAGGTATTGAGCTAACCTGGGCAGTAAGTACAGTAAGGATACACTTTTTGGATCTTGAGATTTATAAAAAAACAAGGATTAATCTTAACCAAGAATTTCTTCAAGTCTACTGATAGGAATTCATACCTGCCCATAGATAGTTGCCATCATCGCAACTGGCTAGTAAATATCCATAAGGGTCAATTGATCCACATACGCCGCAAATGCTCTGACCAAGAGGACTATAACTCTCAATCACAGGTCCTTATAGACAGATTTAAAGAGAAAGGCTATGATATGGACAAGGTCTTGTCAGACCAAAGAGAAGTAGTAGCCATGGATAGAAATAGACTCTTGAGTGATAACATCAAATCCAATACTGGAATTAATGATTTTAAATTGGTTTTTGATTTTAGCTTCCAACATAAACAAGTGGAGCATATCATTAAGAAATATTGGGGTATTCTTAAGCAGGACAGGATTTTGGGCCCACATCTTCCCCTGCAACCCAAATTTGTGTATGATGAAGGATAAGTTAGCCCTGGGAGTTGTTAATCCTCCAGTGCCTAGGCAGAATACCCTATTCAATCTTTTGTCTGGGTTCCATGCCTGTGGCAAATGTGGGGCTTGTAGCCATACGAGACGCAATAAGAAACAGAGGAAGTCATTCACGGCTTCTAGTACTGGTAGAGAGTACGTGATTAAAGATTTGATCACATGCTCTACTACTGGGGTGGTTTACATGCTGGACTGCGGTTGCGGGCTCCAGTATGTTGGACATACCTCTAGATGCCTGAATGTAAGAATTGCTGAGCATATCAGGAATATTAAAAAAGGATCACCTTCTCATATTGCCTCTTGACATTTCAAGGAGGTTCACAATAAAAAACCAGATTCATTACAGTTCTGGGGGTTGGAAGTAGTGAGAAAGCATTGGCGAGGCAGCCATTATATTCGCCAACTGAGCAAAAGAGAATCCTTCTGGATTTTTGAAACAAAGGTTCTCTCCCCCAGGGACTTGAATGTCGATTTCGACCTGAATTGCTTCATAAGTGATAGTTAACACCTTTAATATTAATTGGATGCATTTACATCTCAGGAGTTTCATCTGTATGTTTTTTATGTTTTTTAGATGTACGTTCTTTAGATGTGCGTTTTTTTTTTTTTTTAGACGTATTTTAAAGATTTTTTGGGGTGCTCAGAGAGTTCACCTTATTTTTATACTTTTATGTAATGTATAATGCTCATAATTTCAGTGCTCATGTATTTTATAATAATTTTTATATATGTTTATTTTTAATATTTCATATGCATATTAAATAGCCTACATTAATGTGGGAGTTTTTAGCTGATGTATTTAGCCATTGTAATACTAAAGGAATTTATTTTATGTATTATGTATGTGAGGAATTTTGTGCCTGAGAGAGGTTTTTTGATGCAGGGATCATCAGGGAGGCTCTGCAATATATTATTTACTATTCCCCTGGTTTTGTCTTCCACTTCCTCCCTTTTGTTTTGCTAATATTGGGGGGAAGTAGTTTTGCATTGCACCTTCTGGGTCATGAGTTACTATAGTAGGTTTATTTAATGCAGACACCGCTCTGTGATACTTCCTGGTTGGGCGGGAATACTCGTCTGTCCTTTAATGATGTTTATTTAATGCAGACACTGCTCTTTGATATTTCCTGGATAGGCGGGGATACTCGTCTTTCCTCCTATGATGAATACCGGCTGTCCATCAGGCTGGCTTTAAAAGACTGCTGTTAGTGTGTGGGCTCCACCTCTACTGTTGAAGTCAGCGCCCAATAGGCTTAGATGTAACGTGTATAGGGGCGGAGCCTTCCCTGCTGCTCGGTGTACCCTCTCAGCTGTGCGATCTCATTGTTACAAGCATGACTCCAAGTGGCTGTTTGTGAGTATATTGATTTTAATAAATGGTTGTTACCAGCTTATCCACACGGAGAGCATTAGATTTCTTTTTGCTTCTTTGCTTATGTGGTGATCTCCATGTGCCCTGTGTGAAAGTGGCACCATTGCTGTTACCTTGTCCCTGTGCATCCATCTGAGACCTCCTTACCATTTGGTGACATCTGTCTGTGACCCCAGAGGGGTAAAAAAGCTCTTTTTGACTCAGTGTTCTGGGTCAAATCTTAAGGTGAGAGGCTTTGATTTCTCGTGGCGATGGAGTGAAGCACAATACTATATATTAATCACTTCTGTGGTGGCCATTACTTTGAGGATTGGAATGCACCTATTTATGGACATTTAATTTCATGATTTTGAGTGTATGCACATATTGATTTATTGACACTTATTTATTTTTTGATTTGTGTGTGATATTGGGAAGCACTTATGATTTAAGGTCATTGAGTTTGCTTATTATTTACACATATTGTCATTATACACATTATTTTTTTGACATATTCACTATTCATTTTTCTGGTGCAGCACCTGTTTGTTTTGAATTGCTTATTTTGTGGAAGTGGATAACACTATCTGGTGGTGGCAGCCGAATATATTTTTTCAAAAAATGTTTTTTTCTATTTATTTCACATAACTACGCTGATAGCTTTTTTGCAAACTTCTAACAGTGTATGTGGTTTTCGTTCAGAAATGTCCATTTAATCCAAAATCAAATGTTAAAAGCAAACCAAATTTTGAAGTACTTTCAAATGACATTCAAACATCAGGCATTGAGAATATTCATAAGAATATTGGTGCAAATGTTTGTTAGAACATCTACTAGTATATGGCCAGCTTTATGTGCATAATCACTATTTGCTTCTTTAGGAAAAGCCCAAAATGCTTGGTTTGTCATTGTAAGTGTTACATAGGGATTGAATCAAGAACACAAACTTTGAAGGAATTTTCATGCTTTATGATGTAATGGGTTTTCTGCTGTTTATAATATGGGCATCAATTAGGTTGGGATGTATTATTAGAGCAGTGAAGGATACACATTTTAGGTTTAATTCCACTTTATACTCTACAGCATTTTTTTAGGGACCAAATTCCTTCACACAGGAAAAAAATAAACTTGTTGTCCAGTTACTTATTGGGCATCTTACGTTGGCAGGTTTAAAAACAGCACAAAGTTCATAATACAGTACAAACTTAAGTGGATAATATGTATTTATTAATTAATATTACAAGCTTTTTTTGACCCATGTTTTAAAAATACTGGTTCTTTAAAATGGCAAATACCCATTACCTGCTTAGTTTAACTAAATATCCGATTAATGCACTCAGGGCTATTATAGTGAAACAGATATTAAATATATTGCTAAAGTGTTTTACTATGCAACTTTGCTACTGTATCAGACACATCCACTTTAACTCAAATTACAACAGCTATAAACTAAATTTATTGCCATATGCAATTATTAAGTACACTTTCTAGAGATGTACACATAGTGAGAAGAGATATTAAAGGGATTCAGTCATACATCTTAGACACAACAGAGATAATCTTTTACAGAAGCAATCAAATTATAAACCATCTGCTGAAAGGATGACGATAAATGTTATTTCCTGCCCAGAAGCTAAAATACATCAAAATCCTTTTATGTTTTTATTATTCTCATATTGCTGGCCTGTCAGAATTATTTTTTGTAGAACATTATGTATTGAGTTTCATTGATATAAACTTATTACAAGTAGGTCTTATTAATAAAAGGCCTGTACTGTGGAAACAGATATACTGTAGGTTCTAGAGATTTTCTATGCCTTTAATAGTTACGTATATTTTCTGATCTGAAGTTCAAACTGGTCAACTTGTTTTATATTAAGGA
This sequence comes from Pelophylax lessonae, assembly GCF_965119305.1. Taxonomy (NCBI): domain Eukaryota; kingdom Metazoa; phylum Chordata; class Amphibia; order Anura; family Ranidae; genus Pelophylax; species Pelophylax lessonae. The sequence goes on from NC_138771.1 coordinate 178,057,043, forward strand.
AAAACCTGAGAAAGAGCTTAGACAAAATAAGCCTATATGGGCCTGCAGTCATGGTTTACTCTACTTTGGTTAAGGGTCAGGTGTTTGCTTTAGCTGGGTCTACCATTGATTTATGTAATAACAGCACAAGTGCCAAAAATGGTTCCTAACCATTTACTGCTATCAATGCTCATAATAAAGTGGATAATCACCATCAAAGTTATAGCTGTTCTAAACAAACATGAACAACTATCCTGGGCCATAGTAAACCAACACCCTACAGCTGGGAGAAGGGAGGCTAGGCTGCTTTTTAAAGTGGAACTAAACCCTCTTAACATTTACAGCTGGAAAGCTGCCATGTTAGCCTCTGTTTGATCTACAGTTCCCATGGTGCTGTATATGTGATCAGTTATGACAACAGCCATTTGATAATTTGACAGCTCAGTTGAAAGCAGAAGCAACTGTGACAGTTATCATTCATGACATGCCTTGAATGTAACTTGTTTTGGAAACAGTTACATCAACGGGTTTGGATCCACTTTAATTGCCTTGTTGTGTGATTATCATATAGCATATATTATTGTATAAATATAAAACTGCCTGTTGTCATTTTGTATCGTTCTCTTATGAAAAAAGAAAATAGGTTGTACTTGACTATCTTTAGTCTTAACTATTATATTGTTTGTTGTGTTAAAGTGGGAGTAATCTCCCATGCATGACTTTTACCTATAGGTAAGCCTATAATAAGGCTTACCTATAGGTACAGTAAATATCTCCTAAATATGCACCATTTGGGAGATGTTTACTTTTGATGCAGCCGATGAGGTCACCAGCACATTCCCTCTGAAGAAACGGCATACTGTGCTGTTCCTTCAGAGTCCTGTATCATGGACACGCGCAGGGGGAGTGACGACAATACGGCACCCAGAAGGAACAAGGAGAAGATGGAAGTGCCTTCAACCAGTGCTGTATCTTGGCCTAGGCCAACAAGGCCCAGGCCTAGGGCGGCACTTTGCAGGGGGGCAGCAAAAAAGCTGCTCCCCGCACAAATAAATACAGCCTCTTCCTGGCTCCCGCACGAAAAAATGGTCCCCACCGGCTTGTGCTACACTTTTAGCATAGTGCCAGTCTTAGGGGGCAAATTGGGCCGGAGGGCAAGGTCCAGGAGGCAAATCAGTCTGGCACCCCCATAAAGCGGTCACACTGCTACCTGCCGGTATGATAATCCCGACCGGTTAGGACATTTGGACAGACCGCAGGCCGCCGACCACACTTAACTGGCCTGACAGCCGCCAATGCTAATGAGTGTGGCACTGCAGCCTAATGCTCCGCCTACCCTCCCCTGCCCCCAGGTATGGCAAGCATCATGTCAATAATATAATTTTATTTCTTTAAACATCCTTGTCCTTGAGTGAGCATACTTAATTGCTTCATATACAATTAAGGCTTATAATTGTATATGATTTCAATAATATTTTGGACCTGCTTGTTTACTGGATTAGTAAGATTACTCCATTGTATAATATATTTGGACTTGTGTTTGCTGCCACTGATTATTCCACATTTTTTTTATAATGACTATGGACTTCCTAGTCATTATACAAAAAAGTGATATAATCCTATGATTACAATGAGTGGCAGCAAACACAAATCCAAATATCTTGAAAGAAAGGAGTAATCTTACTAATCCAATGACATAGGGCTGTGCTAATGGGCACTGATGGCCACTGATGAGGCTGTGCTGATGGCCACTGATATGATTCACTGATAGGCTGCACTGGTGGATGGGGTTGCACTGATGAGGCTGCATTGATATGCTGTGCTGATGTGCAGTAAATGAGGCTACACTGATGGGCACTGATAAGGCTGCACTGATGGGCACTGATAAGGCTAAACTTATGGGAACTGATGAGGCAGAATTCATGGGAACTGATGAGGCTGCACTGATAGACTGTGGTTGTGGTCTGTGGTTTACAGATGACAGGGCGGGTCATCAACAGGTGTGGACAGGGTCATATTTAAATTAGGGGGTGCACAAGTTTAGTCAGGCTTAGGGCAGCACAAAACCTAAATACACCACTGCCTTCAACGGTGACATCACATCGCTGGAGGGCGTTGTTTTATGGTAAGTTTCACATAATGTGCTAGTATGTGATGCATGCTAGCACATTAAGGAATTGCCTTGCAGAATTCGAAAAAAAACTGTGGTTTACTACCGCTTTAATGAGAATTATAAAAAATTATATAGTTATTACATATCAGTTAGATACTCACTTGTGCTAACTGTGTAAGCAGTGAGTGCCATATTTGTCCAAGATAAATATAGAGTATATACTGTATATCATTTATAGAAGATATAAGGCAGGGTTTCTCAAACAGGGTTCCATGGAACCCTAGGGTTCCTCCAATGGTTGCTAGGGGTTCCTTGAGCAATGACCAATTTTTGCCTCTCAGATAAGTTCCCACAGACAGCAGTGATCTTTTTAGTAATCTGTAAGGAGGGAAATTCTTCACAATGACCACAAATGTATGGAGCAGTCTTCCCACTAACCATCACACTAATGTATGATGAGTTGTGGATATAATGATTTTTAACAGGTCAGTCAAAAAAATGGACTCCTCTCTTGGCAACCACCCGCAGAGGAGAAGGATAGAGCATAGCATATTGCAGATTTAGCTCACAAAGATTTTTCTTGATATCCGTGATATTTGACACATTGTTTTTGTTTTTGTAATTCAGCCGAAAAGTCTAGAAATAAGGATATCCTAGAATTGTCGAGAACCAAAGTGCCACTCGTGCTTCTGGCTTTAGAGAGAAAAACATTCCTGTCCTTATAGTTTAAAATCTTGAACAAAACTGGACCCAGATTGTTGCTCGGTGGTAATGGGCACACCGGCACTCTATGTGCCCGCTCTTCAGCAAACATTTGTGAGATGGAGTCCTTACCAAATACTGATAATAACCACTGCTAAAAACAGGCCAAGGGGTTCTTGCCTTCCACTCTCTCGGGAATACTGATCGCACGCATGTTGTCGCGGCGCATTCTGTTCGCTAGTTCATCTAAGCGGGCAACATGCTGGGCAGTAAGATGTATGCTGTATTTAACATGTCTTTGCAGCGGCACCATATCATCTTTAAAGGTGCTGACTCGCCCCTCCAGAGCTGATGTATGCTCTCTCAGCTTCTGCATATCCTGCCTAATAAATGCAATTTCTGCTTTGAGCTCCCTAACTTCATCTGTCAGGGCAGTAATGATAGAATTGCAGGATGTGACAGTCGACAGAATATCCTGCAATGTGTCCACAGAGGGCTCAGAAGGTACAGCAAAGATGTCCCTAGGTTTACTAACTATAGTATAGTCGATCAAAGATCCAGCTGCATCCTCCGAGGAACGTATCATCTGTGTTGGATTGACCCCCCCGAGGAAACTTCCCGTGGAACAGCAGGGATAGGTGAGTCTTTGAAAAGTTTCTGCATGGCTTACTTATAATTCTCCTTCGTGAGGCGCTGTGGCATGGTGCCATCTGGCTACATGTCCTCGGCCGAGGGGTTGATTTACTAAAACTGGAAGAGTGCAAAATCTGGTGCAGCTCTGCATAGAATCTCAGCTTCCAGGTTTTTTTTTTTTTTTTTTGTCAAAGCTTAATTGAACAAGCTGAAGTTAGAAGTTGATTGACTACTATGCACAGCTGTACCAGATTTCGCACTCTCCAGTTTTAATAAATCAACTCCATACGAGTTATTTCTTTTATATATATATATCATGCTCTAACCACATCCAATTTTTGTACATTTTTTATTAGCTTTCAAAACTAACTCATCAACAGCAGCCCTGCAAAGATATGCATCAAACAACTTCTCTTGACGCCTTAAGCTTAAAGCTCCAATGCCACATTTTTTGAAGCGGTTTGTATTTTATGTTATGGTAAAGGGAAGTACGTTGTACTGATTTAAAAGGAGGTATAAATTCTGCTGCAATGCATTCTGGCCTCAGGATGTGTACACTCAAAGTTGTTGCTATTGCAGCTAAAGTTAAGTGGTTAAGGGGGAGGTAAAAATGGGACTCACATGGTTTCACAGCACCCCAACAGTGTAAACATATCCTAACTCCTATATTGAGAGCATTGTGGGATACAGCAGAGCCTGACTAGTTCACATAACTAATATTACCCTCCCTCAAGTTTTTATGGGCAGGGTTAGAAGGACTATTGCATTATTTTTACTGATAGACTTTACTGGATTATTTATGAATGTTTTTTAACACATTCTTATTTACAGTTTTTGATATACAGTAAAACCTTGGATTGGGGGGGCGTGGTCAGGACATGGCGGAGTAGAGACACACATTTGCTGAGCTCCCGGCTCCCTCCGTCCACACCGATACACTGACTAGACCTGGCAATGACCCTAACTAAAAAGCGGAAAGTTAAAAGTTCGGTCAAGAAAATAAGCCTGCTGAAACCCGAAGGGGAGATCTCTCAATTTTTTCCGGTCTCAACCCCTGGCTCACTTGGGTCTAAGATGGCCGTACCTCGTGGCTCGCAGGCTTTGGAGTCGGACGGCTTCTGTGTGGGGAGCGAGCGGATGAGCTTGTTGACTGGGCTGGAGTCCGCCGGAGTGCATGCCGGTATCTCGGAGGTGACGGAGGCCAGACCCGAGGAAGGCGTTCTATCACTGCGAGCAGACGCGGAACTGCGGGCTCTGTTACAAGCCCTCCCTACTAAAGCAGACATCGCCGCAATGGTAGCCCGCATGGAGGAGAAACAGCAGGCCGACATTAAAGAGGTACGTGGCGAGATACATGCTGTGACACAGAAAATGTCGGTGAGTGAGTCTGCTTTAACCTCTCTGGAAGAACGTGTGCGGTGCTTGGAAAACCATGTTAAATCGCATGTAGATGTGGAGGTGTCTATGCAGCTTCGGATGGAGGAGTTAGAGGACAGAAGCCAAAGCAATAATGTGCGTCTGAGGGGTATCCTGGAGACTGCAGAAACAGAAAAGCTAGAGGAGATGGTAAAAAACATATTCCGGGGAATCCTTGGAGAGCGTTACCCTAATAGACTGCAGTTTGATAGAATCCACCGAGCTATAGGCCCCCGCCTCACCAATGCCGACAGACCTCGGGATGTGGTCTGCCGGATACACCATTTTGTGGATAGAGAGCTAGTTCTTCGGGGAGCTTGGGATAATGGTGCAGTAGACTTCAATGGGGCCCCTATTAAAATCCTTCCGGACTTATCTAAGGCCACGCTGCAAAGGAGAGCTATTCTCAGACCAGTATTAGATAAAGCAAGACAGCAAGGCCTGACATACCGATGGGGTTTTCTTTGACTGTTACTTTTCGCAACCCCCAGGGTTTTTTTACCTTACGCACGCCAGAGGACTTACCAAATCTCTTCTCATTTATGGATATAGACCCTTTCCAAGTCACAAACTGGTTGATCTTTTTTCCTACTTTGGGGGGGAATAGGAATAGACTATTACCAGGAAAGAGGCGACAATCACGTCAGGAACAGCAGAAAACAGTAGAGGAGCCTCCTAAGTTGTTGCAAGAGACTGGACCGATATGAATGGAAAGCCAGGAGATTCTCTGAACGAGACTTTTGAATAAAAAAATATATATATATATTTTTTTTAATATCAGAGACTCTAACCATGGACATTAGACAATAGAGAATTCCTCCAATTGTTTTTTTTTTTTTTTACCCCTCTACCCTTTCCCTTTTATTAACCCTGGTGGGGGATTGGGGGGGGGGAGTGGGGGGTTAGATATGCTGGGCGACCCCTCCACGTGGACCATGCGAGCCGGGATGGAGCCTTCATCTGCCGCCTATCTGAAACTAAGTAAATCACATGCACATTTTTTTTTTTTTGTTGTGTGGGTTTTCCCCCTTTTTTTGGGGTTTTTTTTAAAATAATTCTTATAAACACAAGTGATTATGAGGCTCTAAGTCGAGGCCTCTCCCTTCTTTTTTTTTTCTCTTCACGGGCACGATTATTATTAAGTTTTTTTTTTTTCTCTCTCTTAGTAGTATATGTTATATTATAATATATATTACTCTTATTATATAGTATATATGCACTGGTATGATGGCCGCGGATGTATGGCTGGGTCCCGGAGGACGCTGGACTTGTGGAGGGTACCCTATGGGGCTCAGACCCCTGAGTAGTGGGATATGGCTATGTTATTGCTAATAGTCTCCCATTGTTCCTTCCTTTTTCGTTTTTTTTTCTTGCTGGTAATATATGGAATATGGGTAGATTATGAACACTTAAATTGGATTGTTAGAGATGTTTTTTGACCTATAGGGCCGCCAACATAGGTGTGTGTCTTATGCCTGTTCCCCCCCTCTCTCTCCCTTTCTCGTGCTTTTTCCATCCCCTGTTCTTCCTTTTCCCCTTTTTCCTTTTTTTTTTTTACTCTCCCTCACCCTCTTTACCACCCTTGGGAGAGGAGAAGGGGGTTGGGAGATGAGGGACGGGTGAATACTCTGGTAACAGAGACGCTTCTTGGAATGAATGTCCCGGGTGGAGAAGGACGGAGAGAGGGAGAGGGGTAACTTGCCCCCCCCTTTCTCCCCCCTTTTTTTTTGCTTCCCTTTTTTTTTTTTTTGGTCTTGTTGCTGGTATTCCCTGTGTTATGAGAGATGGGGGATTTTAAGTTTAGGGGTGAACGGCAGAGGGGGAGGGTAGGAGCTTAGGCTCTGTGATCCTCCTCCCCCCTCCTCTTTCCTTCCCCCTTTTTTTTTTTTTTTTTTTTGGAAGATTAATAGATATGAAGTTAATACGTTTTTGGACTTTTGTCGGTGTGGGGGGAGGGAGGGATGGGAGGTTAGTAATTATCTTTCGGATTTTTTTGGATTGTTTTTTTTTTTTTCCCTTTCTCTCTTTTCTTTTTTTTCTCGTCTGTGCTTGTTATGGTTGAGGGTGGGTTTTTTTTTTTCCTCTCTGCTCGAGGTCCATGTTCTAGATTAATCCCCCACTTAGGCCAGTACACTGAGGGGTGACTAGAGTCATATAGTGTACACGGGAATTTCCCTTGCTAGTGGGAACCTTTTTAGGTTTGGGGGTTTTTGTTGGGGGTTTTTTTTTTTTTTTTTTTTCACTCTCCTCTCTCTCTTTTTCCTCTCCCTGTCATGAGGATGGAGGATCTCACCGTCTTCTCCTTGAATGCTAGAGGCCTTAATACACCAGAAAAGAGAAGGATGTTGCTTAATGATCTTAAGCGATCTAGGGTGGATGTGGCCTTTGTCCAGGAGACCCACTTTAGAGGTGATCGAGCTCCCAGGTTTACGAACAGAGGATATAACCTAGCTTATCATTCCATGAATGCTGACGCTAAATCTAGAGGAGTGACTATTTTACTGTCTTCTAAACTCCCCTGGACACTGAAAGAGACCTTAACTGACCCGGCGGGACAGTTTTTGTTTATTAAGGGGAGAGTGGGGGACATACAGCTTACACTGGCATCAGTATATGTACCAAATGACTGTCAAGCTAGCTTTCTCAAACGAGTGACTAAATCGCTTATGGAGTTCACGGAAGGACAGCTTATACTAGGTGGAGACTTTAATGTCCCGCCCTTGGCCAGATTGGATACTTCCACGGGCAGATCGGCTATATTGCCGTCGGCAAGTAAAAGTATTACACAGACGTTTTTTAGTGCTCAATGGATAGACGTGTGGCGTTTATTACACCCTTCTGAAAGGGACTACACATTTTATTCAGCCCCGCATAAGGCTTATTCACAGATTGACTATTTCTTAATACCGCATAGACAGCTTCACGCAGTCAAAACATCAGCAATTGGGGATATAACATGGTCAGACCATGCGCCGGTGCTGCTTACTTACTCTCTATCGGATTTTGCTGCCTCTCGTCAATGTTTTTGGAGGCTGAACGAGAGCCTCCTACAGATTCCTGAAATTCTGTCGGATATTTCATCCAAACTGCAGGAATACTTTCAGATAAATGATCTGGAGGGATGCGAGATAGGGAATCTGTGGGAGGCCCATAAAACTGTTTTAATGGGGCTTCTTATTGAACGCGGATCTAGACTTAAAAAGGAACGGGATAAACAATTAACGCAGCTCTTAGTTACGCTTCGTCATCTTGAATCTCAATATAAACATGCTACGTCACCGGCTTTAGAAACGGAACTTATTAAAACACGGCAACAAATAGCCAACCTTCTTTTGTTCAGAGCTAAAGCGGCCCTCCAGAGGAGCCGAGGTAGGGGATATGAATTTGGAGACAAATGCGGGAAACTGCTCGCACAGTCTGTAAGAGACCCGAAGATGTCGACATATGTTCCCAATATTATTTCAAGGCAGGGCCATAAATTAACACCTCCTAAACAGATTGTGGGAGAGTTTGGTCGATTTTATTCCTCATTGTACTCATTAATAGAGAATTCTACTCCTATTTCTGCGATGGAGGAATATCTTGCGAAATCCCATCTCCCTACACTCTCCACTGGGTGCAGCTAGATGAACCGATCACTCTGTTAGAAGTCCAACAGACTATAAGTATGATGAAGTTAAAGAAGGCCCCCGGCCCAGACGGCTTTACGCTTCAATATTTCCAAGTGTTTTGTTCTATTTTAGGCCCGTATCTGGTTAGATTCTATAATTCTATAAAAGAAGGCGCCAATATGCTTAGAGACACCTTAGCGGCACATATTACGGTGATTTTGAAAGAAGGAAAGGATCCTACATCTTGTGGAAGCTATAGGCCTATTTCTTTACTTAATATAGACTTGAAAATTCTTACAAAAATTTTGGCCAATCGACTAGCTCCACATCTTCTTGATTTAGTTCACCCTGACCAGGTGGGTTTTGTCCCTAGCCGAGAGGCTAGAGACAACACCACCAAAGTGTTAAACTTGATCCACGTTGCTAATACATCTCGAATACCGAGTGTTTTTATCAACACCGATGCGGAGAAAGCTTTTGATAGGGTGAATTGGCGTTTTTTGTTTACAGTTCTTAAATATATAGGCCTGGGAAGTAATATGCAGCATTGGATCACTAATATATACTCAAAACCCTCCGCACAGGTCAAGGTGAACGGTTTTGTATCCGATCCTTTCCCTATCAAAAATGGTACGAGACAGGGGTGTCCCTTATCCCCTCTCTTATTTGCTCTTTCGTTGGAACCTTTTCTCTGTACCATTCGCCAGAACCCAGACATTCAGGGATTAAAAGTAGGTGGAAGTCAATATAAGATATCTGCTTATGCAGATGATCTTATGTTCTCATTAACAAAACCGACCCTTTCCATGCCAAATTTACTGCAGAAACTAACCAGATACGGGTCTCTTTCGAATTTTAAAATTAATTTTGGTAAGTCGGAGGCGATGGGAGTAGGGGTGCGCCCTTCTTTTTTACGTACCCTACAATCGAGCTTCAGTTTTCGATGGACTGATAAGGCCCTACGATATTTGGGTACCTATATACCACCATGCTTGACTAGGGTATATGAGTTGAATTTTCCTCCTTTAATTGAGGAGACACGTAGCCTATTGGAAAAGTGGCATATGGGCCTCCATTCTTGGTTTGGCAGATGCAACCTGATAAAAATGAGTATCTTACCCAGACATATTTATTTGATAAGAGCCCTTCCGATACGGTTGCCTGCCCGGTATTTCCACGTGATCCATGCTCTTTTCACTAGGTTTGTCTGGGCAAAGAAAAGACCTCGATTTGCGCGGGTGCATATGGCCAGGCCAAGAGTACAGGGTGGCCTAGCTTTTCCGGATATTCAGAAGTACTTTCAGGCAGCTCATTTGAGTAGAATGGTAGACTGGTGTCAGCATCAAACATCTAAATTATGGATTAGTATAAAACAAGCACAGACGAATATCCCTCTTAGAGGAGCACTCTGGTGCTACCCAGATCTGCCACCACAATTAAGACTCCACCCTCTCCTGGGCACTACGCTGCGAATATGCCACTTAGCGAATATGCGATACCTCCTTTCACCCTCCTGTTCCCCATTATTTCCGGTAATTGGAAACCCGCAATTCGGACCGGGACTTTCGACACCAGATTTGGTGAAATTGGGCCCAGCCGGATGTGCTAGAGTGACCCAGTTCTTTGCAGGAGATAGGTGGCCGACATTGGAGACCCTGACAAATACAGATGGGGATTTTAGGCTTAATTTTTGGTCTGCCCTTCAACTCCATCACTTCCTACGCACATTACCGAAACCCGTAGATTTTACGCGGAACTTGACTAAATTCGAAGAGCTATGCTTGGATGAGGGAGACCTTTCACATATACTCTCCTTGATATATGGTTTATTAACATTCTCGGCAGATGACTCCCCTCTACCATGTTTGACTAAATGGGCAGCTGACCTAAATCGTACCTTTACACCATCACAATCACAGAAGATCATTTTATTAGCTTTTAAAATGTCTATCTGTACCAAAATCCAAGAGACTAATTTTAAGATATTGACTAGATGGTATTATACACCTTATAAACTTCATAAGATCTTCCCAAGTGTATCGTCGAACTGCTGGTGTTGTGGAGGGGAAGATGCAACGATATTACACATTTTTTGGTCCTGCCCGAAACTTTCAACATACTGGTCCAAGGTTAGATCCATTGTTCAAAAATTTACGGAATTTCCTATTCAGGAGGATCCAGCCTTTTTTCTGTTCCATTTATGAGATATTCCAATACAGAGATATGAGAAATTGGTGGTGCGCCATCTGGTCAATGGAGCGAAGGCTTGCATCCCCGTGTTATGGAAAAGTCCTGTTTCTCCCACGGTAAGGGACTGGCTACGGAGAGTAGAGGCCATCAACAAAATGGAAGACTTGGTGATGACGACACATGGTAAATGGGGGCTATACAGTGAGACCTGGGAGCTCTGGAACACCTTCATTATGTCTGATGAGGGTGTGGCTTTGATGCGTTCGTAGGTGGAGGGGGTGAGGGAGCTGCCTCTATCGGAGTTGACGGAGAGGGGAGAGGGGGGAGAGAGAGGGGGAGGAGGAATAATTAATTATTTTTAAAAAAAAATGTTTCTCTTTTTTTTGGGGGGGGGGGGGTTGGGGTTTGTCTAGTTACATCCTGAATAAGTGAAATAAAACTGGAATAGATGGGCAAGATAAGGGTGTCTTCTGCCCACTACCGTGAGCACTTGGTATGGATAATGGTATAAATTGAACGAGCTTTGCTTATATGTGTTCACGGTGGGGGTAGTGAGGACTTGTATTAAAGAATTCTTTTTTTTTAGGGTCTAATTGATTCTATTTTCTGATGATAAATCGTCTTGATATGTATCTTTATTTAATTTATGACTACTTGTAAATTTTGTGTGTTTGGAAAAAAGAATAAAAATTATATTTGAAAAAAAACCTTGGATTGCGGGCATAATTTGTTCCGGAAACATGCTTGTAATCGAAAGCACTCTTATATCAAAGTAAATTTCCCCAAAGGAAATAATGGAAACTCAGATGATTCGTTCCACAACCATTTATTCATAAATCCTTCAGTTTATAGTCCATATAAAAATATTATAGCAATGTAATAGGTTGTGTAACCATAATATGTTAATCCACATATGGCAGCCTCCACAAGGGGATTAGAAGCAAAATCCAGAAGGGGCTACAGAGTATAAAAGAGAAGAGAGACACCTCTAAGTGTAACAATATCATTACATTTAATGAAGGTTCAACATTTAGCAACTCACATGGTTGATGATTAAAAGAGGCACATCTAAGAATACAGGCATCTGGGGTAAAGCTGTCTACTTAGACCATCATCCTCACAGCGGGCAGTCTGCAGTCGTGACCGGGAAGACTACCCTACAGTAGAGTGATCTAAAAGTGAGGCTTGAATCGCTCGTGGAGCACAGCATGGAAGGGATGACGTTGATTATAGTACTGGCAGCAGTGCGGCCGTTTTATGAGGGTGCCAGACTGATATAATGTATCCATGAGCACTGAGCTTTTTCTCACATCGCTTCCGGTATTCTGGTGCCCTTCACGTTACGTCACAGCACGTGGCTTCTTCAGGGAATACCAGGGGATGTGTGTGCAGCATGTAAATAGGGTTCTGAAGTGTCTCTCGGTCAGGTATCAATTTTCTTGTAGTCAGTGATAATATATAGTAATGACCGCAAAAGTCTTAATGGTGATTTTGCCGTGGCCATGATGTAATAGACCAGACGGCATAGAGAAGCCTTTCATTAGTATTATAAAATAGGAGATGTGGGGAGACTTGATCCAATACATTCTCGACTACGACTAACATGTAAAAATATGAGTGACTGTCTAATAAAATAAACCAAAGTGGATGGCTCAATTGGGCTCCAGGATATCGAGAGAGATTTACATAAAAATACAATAAAAACATAAATCATAACATTTTATTTATTATATGTTAAAAATATATAAATATTAATAATTGTTAAAAACTCAGTAAAAAAAGATGGCAATGAAATAACATCTTTTTAAAAATAAATGCCTATTGTTGAAATAAGTGGCAAGAGGGATCTATATCTTAAAAAAAGAATGTATATACAAGACAGAGATAGGGGATGGACGTAGAGCGTCTACAGTATGTAAATACATGTGAGAGAACAAAGTGAGGAGGTGAATAAGATAAAAACTATAAGTAGCACCTAAAATTGTATCTAAAAGTAGAAATGAATGAGGGACTGAAAAAATATCGAATGATAACACATTGGTGGTCAACAAGTGTAAAAAAAATGTTAAAAACCACAGAGAAAGCAATTAAGGTAAACTCCACATTTAACCCTTGTGGAGTGAGTGTATCCATAATAAAAATCCATTTTGATCAGCACTGACTGAGGGTTCTGATTTTATGACTGCCCCTCCAGTGTTTTTTATATGGGGCTATGCGCCCAAATGTAAGATGTGAGGGGTCTCTATTGTGCATGGTTAAAATATGCTTGGAAACAGAATGTTTATCAAATCCTTTCTGGATATTTTTGACATGCTCTTTTATTCGTACTTTTAATGGTCTTTTGGTGCAGCCTATATATTGTAACCCACAACTCCATTCTAGAGTATATACTGCTCCTTCTGTATTTCACCCTATAAAATCCTGAATTTCATAGCTTGTACCTGTACTTGTGGATGTAAAATGTGATTTCTTATAGTCGGTTTTTTAGTTTGTGTGCATGCGTAGCATCTTTTTCATGGGAAAAAAACTTTTCCCATAAAAGATGTAAACTGTTTTTTGGGGGGTCTGGTATGCTTTTAACTATCATGTCACGTATGGTTGGAGCTCTTTTATAGATGAAGTTAGGTTTTACAGATAGTACAGATTGTAGATGTTTATCCTTTCCAACTTGTTGTATTGTACGTTGTAATCAAACACCAGGGGTATGTTGTCTGTACGTTCATTTAGTTCCTTATTTTTGGTGAGTATATTTCTATTCATTTGTGCTACTTCTTCTGTTTTTCCTTGAATGAATGGTTTTGTATATCCTTTATTGATAAATCTTTCTTCTATTTTTTTTTGCCTGTACTTCATAGTTTTCAATCTGAGTGCAATTGCGTCTGATTCTTACTAGCTGGCCTTTTGGTATGTTATAAAGCCAATTCTTGTGGTGGCAACTGCCTATTGGTAGATAATTATTACGGTCTATAGTCTTAAAGTGCATTTCCGTGATCAACTGGTTGTGTTCTTGTTATTATTATTATTTGTGTTCTTGTGTGATCTGTTAAAATTCTAAGAATGTAATGCTGTCTTTGCTGATGTCCTATGTAAGTTTGATGTTGCGATCATTTGAATTGAGTTGGTCAAGAAATAGTAGTAACTTGGTGTAGCTGCCTTTCCATAATAGTATAATGCCATCAATGTATCTTTTGTAAAAAATTATTTCTTCTGGTGTTTTTTTATAAATGGATTCTTCTTCCCACCGTGCCACGAATAGGCCTGCTACACTAGGTGCTACACTGGATTTAGCACTTTTGCACCTTATTTACTCAATCACTATCATACCCAGTCACTGTTTTCTGTACCATATTTATTTTGCATTTGCATTCATCTGCATTTGTTATCACTAGATTGAGCACTCTTGCACTTTGTTTTATCTAGTCACTGTTTTTTACTATATTGATTCACGTTGAACACAGGGCAAAGGAGTTTCATTATTACCACTTTTATTATCATCATTTTATTCAATATTTATTTATTTATTTTGTTCATCTATGCATTGTGATTACTTATTTATTTATTTATTATTATTTGTATTGAGCATTTATCCAGGTATATATTCATTCACTTTATGTCCACGTTTATTTATCACATGCACTTTATTAATCATTGTTCTTATGTATTTTGAATATCTACAACTTCAATACATGCACCAGTTACATCGCATCAACAAAACCCTATGTTATTCTTACAGCATTTACCATTACAGCCATATAGCGCAGCACCGTTTTACATTGGATTTTTGAGCTCCAATCCCATTCTCCCCAGGGACTTAATGTAGAATGGGACATTACCTGCTTCATCAACAACAGCTAAACTGCAGATCTATTTCTCTGTGTCTCTTATGTCTGGTTTGTATTCATTTTTTTTAATTGCTTCTTTCTCTAGTGAGATGTACTTATTGTTCTATTGTTTTTATTTTTTTATTATGTAATTTGTATTTAATATCTATTTTTATTCTTTTTTAATTATGTTTTTTGTTTTGTTGTTTGTTTGTTTAATTAATTTAAGGTCTTTATATAGGATTTATGGTTTTATTCAATTTTGATATATTTGGTAGTAAATGGTTGCCACACCTCAAGATGGTTTGTGCTATTTGATATTGCATTATTCATAATTGATATGGATTAGCTATCCCTGGTGATGTTCCTTGTGGGATCCTATTTTATTTCATTTTTTCACTTTCTGATCATTTTTCAGATTGCTTGCTTCGTGATCATTTGCATAGACCGAATTGACTTATTCGGAAATAGGCCTATTTATTACATTATTTCTGTCCCAGACTATGGCAACATGGCCGCCATCTAAATGTATAAGGGATTTGTTCTCTAGTGGCTGGTTTTCTGACATCATGGCCACAGAGAATTTCCTTAGCCGACAGCCGGGCTTCAATAGTATGACACACCCGCTGAGGTGTCTCTGTTAGAGATTTAGAGTTTAAATGATAAAGTCTCTGAAATAATGCATTGATGTTCGTTTGAAGGTTATTTCCCTTTGTCAAGGACAGAGAAGCCATTTTGCTATATATGTTTTTCTATTCTGAGTTTCTATATTAGTATGTTGGGTATGGTTACGTGTCAACTATAGAGTAAAAACCATATATGTAATAGTGGGTGTTACATTTATAGTTAGAATTACTACCTTCTTGGGATACACACATTTTTCTGACATTGTCTTTACATACAGCATAAAAGACAGCTTTATCTATAGATTAAACAGAGAAGAGGAAAGAACATCTTACACTCTGATGACATGTAACACCTCTCTTTCTCTCCGTTTGATGTGTGAAAACGTTTCTATTTTGTTTCTATTTTGTTTTGTATTGTATGTTTTGCTTTACTTTAAGAAAATAAACAACTTTCCTGAAGTATCGCGACAGCCGAGAAGTCTAGTTCGAACATTTTGGTGGAGGATGCGGACCTGGATGAAGTCTATTCATCTTTGACTCAAGTTACTGATCCTGCTCCAGGGGGTGAGGTTTTATTTTTGTCTGCTTTCTCACCTTTTAACAGCTTGTGGTTCAGCAAAGAGAAGGAAAAAAAAGAACCAGCTTTTACAAGGTTTATTTGTCATCCGGACCATTTTCTTCAAGTATTTTTAGGTCCAAGAAGGACTTTCAGGTTAAGTGGAATTCATAATGTTATGTACATGAACATTTCTGCCAAGGTTGTAGTCCCTGCCAGAGGAAGCTGGTAGCCAGGACATGTGACATTCTCACAGGATATCGGGTTGGAGGCCCAAGAAAATGGCTTTAATTGAGACTGTGACTTCACGTTATTTTTTTTAAAACCCGCCATCATAGGAAACTCGGGCAGAAGTTCCCTTCGGATGAGGCAAGTTTGGAAGTCGGATTCTGAATAGTGAAGACGGAAGTCCAAGGACAGAAGAAAAAACAAAAGGGAAAAGAACTGTATGCAAATTAGATGAATGAATGAGAAAAACTGGTTAATCTGAAGCTTTACAAGCTGATGATTTTAAAGCATTACAAAAAGATTTACAACTAGCTTTAAAAGAGGCTAAGGAAACATAAATTAAGGGAATCTTACAAAGTTTACAATTTGAGTTTAAACATTATGAAAAAGATTTTGAGCATAGCCAAATATTTTGTACTCCTGAATCTAAAACAGTAGAGCATTCTAGTGGAGTTCTCAATAGATTAACATTTCTTAAAAGCATCCCATCATATAATGAAAAAAAGGGTATTTTTCAAAATATTTGTACCTTTGACAATTTTATGTCTAAACTGCAAATACAAGATGAGGCTGAAATAGAACAGTATTTCCTCTCATATCTTCCTTTGTACTACCATGTACAAATTCATAATGCTGAGGGATTTGATGTTTAGGATTTAAGAACACAGACCGGCAAGTTAAAAGCAGCTGTATGGGCAGCAACAGGTTTAGATAGTTTTAACTTAAAATTACTAGACGAGAATCTGCTGATTGAAGCTGATAAATGGAAAAGCGCCTGGTGTTTAGTGTTTAATAAAAACCCTACACATCTGGTCGCTGAAGATCATAAATTAATGAATGAACAATTTTTACAAAAGATTCCAAATTTGGATTTGGTTTTAAAATTAAAGGCAGCAGATTGTCCTAATTTACTTAAAGCTACTCAGCAAATATTAAAAGATATAGGTTTTGCTCAGCCTGACATTTCTCATAGCCAACTATTAAATGTTTTTGCAATAGGGATTTCTGGTAACAGTGGGGGCTCTTGTATGGAAAGGAGTCTTTCTCGGGGGAATTGGCCAACCGCGGTATATGGGCAGGCCCCACTTTGCCGGTTCTGAGAGGAGGAAACCACTCCTTTGCTTTTACTGTAACCAGGAAGGTCATTTAAAAAACCAATGTACTCGCTTTTTGGCAGATGTAAAATCAAAATCTGTCAAAAACGTTAAAAAAGAAAGCTACTAACAGTATAATGGGCTTCAAAGGGTGTCAGCTTTGACTGACAGTAATAAATCACCTTCTGCGCCCTCTGAGGAGTATGTGACATTTAAGGAATGCACTACTAACCCCTACAGAGAAGCACAGACTCAGTTACAGACCTTAGCTAGTCCCCCTATGACAGCTCCGAATTGTGTTGTAGGACAAAGCACGACTGATTCTTTCTTGGTCAACCATTCCAGATACATGGAAGAGAGTCCATGGACTAAAAGAAAAAAAAATATTTAAAAAAGGTACTATTACCTACTAATGTATATGTCATAAGAAGATTTTTAGGCCTTGTCAACTTTTCTCGAGAATTCATTGAGATTTTTTGCAGACAAAGCATCTGTCTGCATAAATCCAAATGAATTATGGAGGCTTACTGAGGATATAGGGCAAATATTTTTAATAATAGGAAAGGCCTTGAATACAATAATTTGAATATCTAAAGAAAGCCCTTATAAATTCAGGGTTTCTGATCAATGTAGATCCCTCTCAACCATTTCACATTCAAGTGTATGTGGGTGATGAGAAAATTTAATCTGTACTTTTACAAAAATGGCCAAAACCATATCCAGGCTTGGATAATAAATTACATCCCATCGCATTGTATTCTCATATGAAAATTTAGACAAACTCGAATGACAATAATAATAAGTAATACTAGGATTATAGGTACCCACGTCCCAGTACAATGAAAAGAAAGTCAGAAAATTGGGGGGGGCAAGAAAAAGGGGACTTTCTAACGGGGTGCTGTCATATGACCAATATATAGATACACATTTGTAAAAACAAATATTTTATTTAACAAAATCTCATTAAAAACCTCCACTGTATCATATTGCAGATGTAACAGTGTGTATACAAACAATAAAACATAGGGGGATACAAGCCAAGTTGTAACATATGATGTAGAAAACACAATAACACGTCCTACATGTGGATGAGTAGAGAGATTCTACAGATCCTAAACCAACCCAAAGAATTGTGCTGGTCCGTGTAGTGACCGATGATGCCCAGAACTTAGCCCGACATGTTTCGCGGCAGAAAAGCCGCTTCCGCAAGGGGCAGTTGAGGGGTTTTATGTGCATCACTAGAACTACTAAAAAGGGAAAGAAAAAACAAAATAAGCAATCAGTTATATATATTACAGTACATACTATATCATAAGGACACATATAGTTGTAGTTATCGTATGCAATACCAAGAACATTTATCAGGAGACCATATCCATGCATAACCCACCTGAGGGATATGCAGATCACAACTCGGCAATCATGTCCCAGACTATAAGGTAAGCACTCCCCCCGGGCGAGCACGGGAGCCAATCATCAACAGTTGGTAGTCCCAGAGGGAGGGATCTATAATAATATACAGCAGGGTTATAGGATTTGTATCGTATACATGTATGTATAGAGTAAACAGTTACATGCTGAATATTAGATTTCAAAGGAAGAAATTATAAACATTGGTACAAGGTCTCCTTACCCAGAAGGTCACTTCCAAGTGTCTTAAGTGAGATGGAGAACGGGTGGGGAGATGGTAATCACCAAAGAGAATACTCCAATATGCTCCAATATGGTAACAGGGTGTATTCAAAAAAAGTCCTAGAATTCATATGCAGGAAATAGACCATAAGTGAAGAAAGTAATACAAAGTATCAATTAAAAGTACTGGTCAAACAGAGTATGTAAATGTAAGTCAAAAGGATATATTTAACTATGTGCAGCAATAGCATGCATGTGTATTATAACGTGATTGTCCTGTTAGTAAGGAAAAAAGGTATATCAAGTTAAAGGCAAAAACGGCCAGTGAGCAAAGTAAAAATATATAAGGTGATACATATCATGTCCTTGTATATATCTGACCCTAAGTGTGTTATAGGGTAAGGACCGGTGTGTATATATAAAGGTATATTGTAATCAGTGGTTCCAACATAGCCGTTTGTTGGGAATATATCCAGACTATAAAGAAAGAGGAGGATATTACGCTGACCGTGAGATACTCAAAAATCAGGTGTGTTTGGAAAGAGATGAAAAGAATTCACACAGAGGGGAAACACTCCGGTCAAAAAGTCTGAGTAGTCAAGTTGTCCAAAAAAAGAGTTTGTAATCCGATACATACCTGTACATATGCACCGCAGGGCATCCCGTCTCCGAATGACCGGCATGAGCAGATGACTGACCTAATATTGCGAAAGCTCCGCCCCAGAGTCGCGCATAGCGCAGCGTCATAAGACGCTTCTGGGGCTGACGTCTCATATGCGCATGCGCAGAAATCAGCGCATGCGCACTGGACAGCAAACAGCTCCACTAACTCCATGGTAATCGACAGATGCCATAGCCAATGGCAAGCTGCCAGGGTGGAGCGCAGCTGCACACGTAGGAGGAGACCCGAAGGTGTCCTCCAAGACGTCACGTACCCGCCATGGGGAAATACCCAAAAACATTCTGCCCCACGTAGGGGAACCAAGTTGGGCATATTGCCGAAGAGGAGGTGACAGCATCCCAAAAGGGGGCCCATACATAGAAAGTCTCACCATGTTCAAGGCATATGCGAAAACTTTACATTAAAACAACTATAAATTTAAAGTTCTGCAAGGGGGTTACACAAAATGGCAAAACATATAAGGCAATGTCTACATACATATGATCTCTTACATCCAATACAGTTACATAATCAAAAAGAATTTTAGTACAATATAATTCTATATGTCCTATGAGATTGATAAATCTCAAAGACAGGATCAACCCTACCCCCCATCCAACAAGTGAGGGGGGGGGAAGGGTTTTGTTTTGATCCTAAATATTAATATACCATCATAGATCTAAAAAGGGGAGGAGGGGGATGGACAAGGGGGGGGGGGTTTATTTGGAGTGGGAAGGGGGAAGAGGGGAAAAGAAAGGGAGAGGGGGTGGGGGGGTAAAGGGGGGGGGGGAAGAGAAGAAAAAACAAGCAAATACAAAGAGAAAAGATATCCAGTCGAAGAAACAACCAATCCATTTAGAGAAACGGTTTATATGAATGTGCTTCATTTAGTCCAGGAGGTGAGAGGGCATTAAGCCTCTCAATCCAAATTGTCTCCCGTTGTAAAATTCTACGGTCCCAATCGCCTCCTCTGGGGTCTGGAGAAATAATCTCCAAGACCCTAAAGGAGACGCAAGCATTGTTGAATTTATGGTGTAGGCCTATATGGCGTGTAACTGGAGTCAAAGTTTTACCGCCACCAGAGTAGTAAACGTGGTCCCCTACTCTTTGGCCCAGTTGTGGAATAGTCTTTCCAACATAGAATGCTGAGCATTCACAGCTCATTAGGTAGACCACACCACGTGTGGAACAATTGGCATGGCCACGCAGTTTGTGTATCTCGTCATTGGGTAAATAGGTAATAGGGCCCTCCTCGACCCAGGGGCACCAGGGACAGTTGCCACAGCGATAAGTCCCCGTTGGACCTGCGTCACCAGAGGGTCCACTCCCATAATGGCTTGTCACGAGGTGGTCTCGTATGGAGGTGGCCCTCCTAAAGACCACCTCGGGGTAAGCTTTCACATATTTAGACAGGGTATGATTCTCACTAAGAAGATGCCAATGCTTTAATAAAATGGAGCGAATTTGTGTGGTGTTATCAGAGTATTGTGTAATCAATCTGACGGTTTGTGTATCCATAGTTGTCCGCTTATTATATAGTAGATCACTTCTTGGACGGGCCTTCGCCTTATTAAAGGCCTTCCTCAATATTGTTCGTGAGTATCCCCGTGCTAAGAGTCTTTGCTGAAGTTTACATGACTCAGTTAAAAAATCCGAGTCATGTGAACAGTTCTTCCGTATGCGCAAATATTGCGCATAGGGTATGCTGTTCTTGAGGGGTATGGGATGTGCACTGGACGCATGTAAAAGCGTATTACCAGCGCTAGGTTTGTGGTATAGACTGGTCGTGATACTACCATCAGATTCTCTTCTGATTCCTACATCTAGAAAGACAATGCCCTCATGATGAATAGTATGTGTGAACTTGAGATTAAAGTGATTCTGGTTTAGAGACAAAAGCATGCGGTTTAGTTCATCATGTGGACCTGTCCAAATCAGGAATAGGTCATCGATGTAACGGAACCAGCAAAGTATATGTCCCAGCCTGGAGGCATATCTGTCATTTGAAAAAACATATCTTTCCCAGGTACCAAGAAATAAATTTGCATAAGAGGGGGCACAGCATGTCCCCATAGCGACACCTTGGGTTTGTAGGTATGTGGTGTCCATAAATGTAAAGGTATTACGTGTTAGAATAAATTGAAGCAGGGGAAGAATGAAATTGTTGTGTGGCCAAGTTGATTTGTCCTGTTCTTGAAGAAAAGAACTAACCGACTGGATGCCCGTCTCGTGCGGTATACTCGAGTATAATGACTCAATGTCTGTATGTCCTCAACATGCCTGAGAAAATCAGGGGTGTCCTGAATGTATGCGGGCAGATTCTGTACAAAGGGTCATAGGAAAAAGTCGACATAACGACTAGCATTTTCAGACATGGAGCCAATCCCGGAGACAATTGTATTCTCAGTTATTGACATCATTTGAGAAAGATGAATCATTCTGTATGAGAAATGTGTTGGGAGTGCATTCAACAATGTTACAGGTCAGACACATTGTGGGTTTTGCACCACTTGATTTCAAACACCTCGTGTTAAACTAAAGGTGTTATTACAAGGAAAAACAAGGGGTGTTAATTCACAAAGATTCGCTCAGTATCAATTTGATTTTGAAGAGAAAGGCTTTTCAGTTGAAGTGGGAGATAAATATTTCTTGGCTCAAATGATGCAATGTGTAATTGAACATGAAAAAGTCACTCCTTCAACTTTCAGTGGACATTACCATGAGGGAATTCCTTGTGCCTACATAGATGGTGCCAGATATTGGCACAATGGAGCGTATGTGACGGGATTTGCTGTTTGGATTCCCGATGAGCAACTTTTGTTACAATATAAGCTTCTTGGATATATGTCTGCACAAAGAGCTGAACTTGAGGCTGCCTTGTGTGTTTTACAGTCAGAAGACAGAGCAATGAAAATCTTTAGTGACAGTGCATATGTGGTTCATTCACTCACACTGTATCTTTCTATGTGGTCCATGAGAGGCATGGTTGATTATCAAAATAAACCACTTCAACATGCTTAGGTTCTTTCAGAAATAGAACATATAGGAAAGACCAAACCAAATCAGTGGTCTTTTTGCAAAGTTAAAGCATATCAAAAGTTGTCTACTGATGAACATGTCATATGAAATGTCTATGTTGACAAAGCTGCAAAAGAAATTGTGAGTGTAGTAGTCAAAAAACAATAATCTGATAAGGCTACTCCTTCACAAGATTTAATTCGCTCAAAGGATACAGAGGGGGATCCTGAAATTTTGTCTCAGTTAGAATCAGTGCAGACTGATAGTGGAGATACAATTTATTGTAAAAATATTGAAGGTCAATTGGTTCCCTATATTGCAACAATGATGGCTAGGGCTCTTTTGAATTTCAATCATTCCTTTTTGCACATCCAGGACCTGATTCATTATATGAGCTAATAAAAGTAAAGTTTTGGAATGCTCATCTTAGATCCCTTTGTCATCAAACTTCTGAGTCTTGTCTTACAGAACAATCCAAAAGGAAAAAGAAAATCAAAATTACAAAGAGTACTTATCGCTGAGGGACCTTGACAATCTATGCAGATTGATTATAATTGTTTTCCACCTGCTAAAGGGGGATACAAGTATGCTCTTGTTGTAGTTGACATTTTCTCTAAATGGATCAAGGTAATTCCAGCAACAAATAATACTGCTTTAACAACAGCTAAGTTGTTGTGGACTTATGTGATATCCCATTATGGCTGGTTCCAAACCATGGAATCAGACAATGGCCCCCATTCTGTAGGACACATAATGAAGGCCATGTGAGCAATTTTAGGCAAAGTTTTCATGTTCCTTATAATCCTCAGTCCTTAGGAATTGTAGAATGTATGAATCGTTCCTTTGAGTCCAAATTGGTTAAGATGATTCAAGAAAAAGTTAAAGATTGGGTAACTCATTTACCTGCTATACTTTTGGCCTTAAGAGCTTCAGTAATATATTCTATTACAGGTTTGTCACCTTTTGAGGTGATGACAGAATGTCTATTCTTCTACCTTTTGAGATTAGCATACCTAGTCATTTACAAAATTTTGTACAGAAAGTAGTGTGGTTGCAAACATTGCAGCAACAAGTACAGGAACTTCAGAAGTTTGCTGCTCAAAATATGGCTAGACCCTTGCCAGATTTAAATAGAAATGATGTCTTGGATAAGACTTCTACTTCTGATGAGTATGTCCATAAATGTATTCCAGGAGCTCAGGTTATGGTTAGGAATTATAGATCTGCAGGTACCTGGGATGTCAATTGGCAAGGTCCCTTTCTTATTCTTAAGGTAATTTGGACTACAGTTCTTCATGGTCAGAGAAATGGTAAAAAACGCAAAAAAGACTCCAAGCCCAGAATGGTCCATATTAACAAATGTAAATTACTTATAAATCAAGAATGTTATACTTGTTTTTATTTTCTCTCCTAGATATATCTTTCGTTATTAAGTTTACAGATTATTATTTTATCTTTTCTGGACTTTCGAATTCTAGTATGACCATGAGACAACCACAACTATACTTCTATTTGTCACTACCTCTTTTGATTTCATCCTTATTCCCTCTCGATTGTGTTATCAAGAACTATAGTTTTTGGATGGACTTTGAAAATTTACTCATATGGATTTGAATCATAAGAGACATTCTGATCATTCGATCATTATGAAAGGGGGACTTGGGGTGCGATTCTCATATATGAATTTTTTATTTTTATGTTTTTTTCTTATTTGACATTTACACATGGGGTTACATTTCTTACAAATTAATTGTTTGATATAGGAGAATATGAGTGTTTAGAGCATGACAATTATTTGAATTGAATTAAGGACAAATAGTTTCGGGAATGGAGTGAAAACTCGTGATATGAACACGAAGGCTCGGCATCCATAATATAGTCAGAGACAAGAGATGAATGCATAGTAGTTGACGCGTTTCACGGATAAACGTCCGCTTAGTTGTAACCAACGACTTAGTTACTTGGTTACGACAAAGCGGACGTTCATCCTTGAAACGCGTCAACTACTATGCGTTCATCTCCTGTCTCTGACTATATTATGGATACACTTTAAATTGATTTTATCTTTTGGATACAAATAAAACAGATTTTATATTTTTCACCTTCAACTTGGAGTGCGGCTATTTCTCTCTATACATTATAGTTGCCACAAAGATAAATCTAATAAGCAATTTAGCCCCCTTGGGGGCGTCAGTTACTAATTCCCCCAGCAACGCATGTCTCGGGGACTTCTGCAGGTTCACCTGGGTAAAAGAATAAATAAAATTGTATACACGTATCCAGTATCGCCTCAACTTGATGCATGTCCACCCCACATGGAAAGCCATGCCCTGCTGACCACAGCCCCTGAAACATAGCGGAGAAGCCTCCGGGACAAACGTCTCCAACCTAGTGGGGACCATATGCCACCTCAAGAGAACCTTATAATTTGCCTCAATAACAGAGGTATTGATTAAAGACTTGGAGGCAGTGCTAGCTAATTTATGCCAATACTCCAAGTCAAATGACTCCTGTAGGTCCCCTTCCCAAGCCTCCATATAACTCAATTTGCGAGAATCAGAAGATGTTAGAATAGCGTATATTTGGGAAATATGTTCCTGTAGTTTATTAAATTTTTCACACAGATATTCCATGCGGGTTCTACAAGCGAGGTCAGATTCACGTTTCAAGGTATTGGCATAGTGTGCAATTTGAGAGTATCAATAGCATTCAGATTCAGGCATATGGAGTTTTTCCATTAAAGTCAGTTTGGTATATAGACCCTTATGATCACAGATATCAGCAATGCGTAACAAACACTTATTCATCCACCATGAGAACGCCCGGGGTTCAAGGCCCGGGGCGAAGTCAGGGTTTCGGAACAGAGGGGCCAACAGTTTATGCGGAGACCCAAATCAAAATGTCCTAGAAAGGCTATCCGACAGACCCAGGGAGAGAGAAAGCGAGGGGCACATAATAGCCGGGCGGGATTTCGGTGACAGCCATAGTAGGTGTGAGATCGACCAACCCCCACCTGAGGTAGATTCTATTCGCAGCCACAAAGGGAGCGTGGCCCGCAAATGGGATCTAATGAGTTGAGCAAGCTGGGCTGCATAATAATATTTAAAGAGGTCCGGGACCCCCAGGCCACCTCTCCCCGGGGGGCGTGAAGAGTGCATTTATTTACCCTAGGTTTCTTAGTTCCCCAAATAAATGAAAGCATTTTCTTCTGAAAGGAAATAAAATCAGGTCTATGAAGCTCCATAGGAAGAGTGCGGAACAGATATAGAAGTTTTGGAATTACCATCATCTTTAGAGAGTGAATTCTGCCAAACCAGGACGGGGGTCTAAGCTGCCATTTAAGCAAGTTCTCTGAAAGTTTTCTAAGCTGTGGCAGGTAGTTTAAGGAGTATAAAGTATGCAAAGAGGGGGTAAGGTGGATTCCCAAGTAGGAAAGGGTTTTCCCAAGTAGGAAGAGTTTGCGATTGAAAAGAAAAGTTTTGTCGCAATGTTTCCACTGTGCCATGGTCTAGCGATATATTCAGTGCCTGAGATTTTGCATGATTGACTGTGGGTCCCGAAATCCAAGAAAAGTGGCCAAGCGTTTTATATAAATTGGGTATTGAGACTATCGGAGAGGACAACAGCAGAATGTCGTCCACAAAAAGCAAACACTTATTCTCCAGTCCCCCACAAAGAAGACCCTAAATATCCTGATGACGTTGGATTCTAATCGCTAAGGGTTCCAGCGCCAAGACAAAGAGTAGCGGCGATAGGGGGCATCCCTGCTGGGTGCCCCTGTGGATTTGCAGAGGTGCAGACTGATGACCCCTGACCATAACTGAAGCTGTTGGGCTATCATAAAGCACCTTAAGAGTGGACATAAAGCGAGGGCCAAAACCGTACCTTTCCATCACATATAGAAGGTAGTCCCATGAGATAGAGCTGAATGCTTTATGGACATCCAGGGAGAGTAACATCCCCTTCCTAGACCCACAAGCATCCCAATCAGAATTGAGCACCGAGATTACATCGATCACCCTCCTGGTCTGATTAGAGGCTTGTTTATTAGGAATAAACCCGGCCTGATCTGGGTGCACATAACTAGCCAGAAAGGAATTCAATCTGGTAGCTAGGACTTTAGTCAGGACCTTTAGGTCGACATTGATTAAGGAAATGGGGCGGTAGTTCACACATTCCCTATGGTCCTTCCCAGGCTTCGGTATAACATGTATAAATGCCCTATTCTCATGCGGTGGGAGGGGCACCCCCTTCTGCACGTCATTAAAGTAAGCACACATGTGAGGGGTCAGGAGCTCCCCATATTTTCTGTAATAATGGCCAGAAAATAGATCCGGGCCCGGAGCCCTGGATGGGTTTAAACTCTTGATAGCTGCTCGGACCTCCGACTCATCTATATCCTTGTGCATAAGTTCCATATGATCAGCACTGAGTTTGGGCTCACTCACCAAAGAGGCATTTAATCTCCAAGGAGAAGGGGACGGTCTGGACCAGAGGTCAGATAGGGTCATCCGTAGCAGAGCATGATCTGACCACGGAGTGTCCATTATTTTCAATGATGTGATATAGGGCAAAATGGGCGTTTGCACTAAAATATGATCGATGGGGGAATACGTGTTGTGTACATGGGAGAAAAAAGTATAGTCCCTAGTAGAGGGATTACATTCCCTCCAGGCGTTGACCAGATCATGCTGATGTAGGATGTGCGCCAAGGTATTGCTTTGTTTCGGGAGCAGCCGTGTAACCGGTTTGTGCAGGTGAGATTTATCTAAAGTGTGGTCCAGAGGAAGATTACTATCCCCCCCCTAGCACCACCCCCCCACTAATCTTGGGAAGCTAAATTGCACACATATCTCGAAAGAAGGCCACCTGGCCCACATTAGGAGCACAATAGGAGATAAATGAGATTGTTTGATCATTTATTTTCCCCATCGCCATAACAAATCTACCCTCCTTATCTCGAACCTATAGTGTCAGGGACAAACAGGACTTTTTTCGAAAAACAAATTGCCACTCCACACACTACTTCCCGGGACCCCCAGACAAGTAGCATTGTGTGTATTTGGCACTGAGAAATCGTGGGGCCGATGCTCTCGAAAAATGGGTCTCCTGTAACAATATAATGTCAGTACCCATTTTATAATAGCATTGAAAAGCCTTAGTTCTCTTTGTGGGAGCATTGAAACTTTGCACATTGTGGGAAACAACAATGTAAGAGGAGAAAACACTCACCTATTGTAGCTACAACTACTGCCTGGAGACCCCCGAATGAAATGTAGAACCTAAGAAAAAAATAATGAAAAAGAAAGAAGAAAAAGGGAAAACAGGTAAACAGGAGGAAAAAGAAAAGAAGGGAAAAAGGCCAGAGGCCAAAGCGCCAAACAAGCATAAAATTAAATAAATGGACCAAAAGGACCGGGGGCAAACGCCCCAGCCAGGGCATAGCCTGACTATTGCGTGTAACATTACCGTTACCCTAAGGATGAAAGCAAGGTCACACAGAAAAAGTGGCATGTGTATGCACGTCCGCCCGCATGTGTAATACCTAACAACCAGGCCAGGGCCTAGAACTATATCAGGTAAGGTAGCAATATAAAAGAATTAGAAACAATAAAAAATAGAAAAAAAAGTAAAACTGGGGGCCTTAGGCCCAAACAAGTGAACCACCACCCCAGTCAAGTGACTATCAGATAGCCCAGGGACCGTGAGACACCCCAAACAGGGGGCATCTATCAAAGTGTTAAAGCACTACACATGCAGCAGGAGTTCAGTTCGCCATCAAGTAGGTTGGGTGTCTCTTCGGGAAGGAGGATGATGTTGGCGTTGCTTCTGAGTGGACCAGATAGGCGAAAGTGAACCATCAGTTCCCTCTCTCTGTTTGGGGGATGACGATTCTCTGGAAATGATAACCAAGTGAAGCAGAAGATCCTCTCCATCGTGGAATGTAGAAAAGGAGTGAGATTTGCCCTTGTAGGTAAAGAAAAGTTTAAAGGGAAAGGACCAACGATACTTGATCTGTTGATTAATGAGCTGTTGCAGAAGTGGCTTGGAGTGCTAGCTGCTTTTTTACTTTCACAGTATCCACATTTCACATTGGTTAGCGCAGTTTGATATATATACTTTTTACACTTTAGTGATATGATATGGTCAAGGTTTAAATGATAAAAGTCTCTGAAAAATATAATGTAATGATGTTCATTTGAAGGTTATTTCATATGTCCCTTTCTCAAGAACAAAGAAATCATTTTGCTATATATGTATTTCTATTCTGAGTTTCTATGTTATGTCAGAATGTTTATACTGCTCTGATAAACAGTGTCTCTCTGATAAACAGTGTCTATTTATGCAAACAAGCAAGGATCTGTAAGTAAGGAGATTCTCAACTTATTTCCATAAATCAACACAAATTTGAGATAATTTTAGTGGCACTAACCTGAAGATAAGAGGACTACAATTTTGTGCAAAAATATATATATTTATTAAATAATTCAGTGCAGAATAATGTCAAAAGATAACTGGTTACAAACACAAAATGTGGAACAAAATTCAATAATATGTATTACACAGGTAATGTGAAAAATGTGATCAAAGAATATTATTACAGAATATTAATGTAACCAAAACCCATAACTTCTAGAATTTGATTAATAGCTTTCCATGAGCTTACAAAAGATGGAAACAAAATCTAACAGATTTGACACGTGACTTCTCTCAGCCAACAGATGTTCACAACACAATGTTTAAAAGAAATGCATGGACAAAAATTGTTACACCATGCACCAAGACTTGCTAAAAGTCTAGATAGTTTTTTTAAAAAATAAACTTCTATTAAGTTAATCTATTTTTAAGAATACATCATAACTGCCCCATTTACTATGGCTAAAGTCAGCCTAAAATTCTCAAGATAAGAAACATTAGATCAATCATACTGCAGTTAGAATGATCCAAATTCAAATCTTGATGCTTTAAGAAAAAGAATGGTTCAGTCAAATGTATTTGGCAAATTAATTGACTGTAGGAAAAATAGAAATATATACTTTACCAAACAAACTTATTTGTCTTGTTGTCTAAGATATCATGTTTGTGTAGCCTCAGCTTCAAATGTCTCCCATCAGCCTCAGAACCTCATCAGAACACCTTACTCCTTTCATGGCCTGTTCAATTCTCTCCCATCCCTTACTAAGACTAAACATATATCCTATGGGAATGTGGGCATGGATTTTGTTTTCTATATGAAAAATACCTCAAAAAGGGGCTTATTCGCTAAATGGCTATAACTGAGATATAACTCTGAAAGATCAATAGGGAGCACTGTTGGCCTGTATAAAAATTTGGGATATTGAATTTAATGCAATTATTTTCTCAAATATAACCGTCTGACCTAAGCCTAGTAAAGAAACTTAAATCTCATGTGGGATACCTTCCATGACATATTCTGTCAAGCAGAGTATCTGGCTTGGAGGATTTATAACTACTTATGTAAACATTTCTTATAATTGAAGCCATTTAAGTGGAATAGTACTTAGCTCTTTACACACAAAAACAAAACAATAGTATACAATACATTCCTAGAACTTAATCAATTAAGTAGGCCAATGTATATACCTCACATAATACGATGATATAATAATATTGTTGCTAATACAATTTTTACAAATAATAATAATGTTTCCTCAAGCATATTTTAAATGAGCCCTAAAAAAAAATATACTGATCTATTGTTCATTGTTAAAATTCAGACAGACAAGAATGACATCACCCTCATTAGAACCTGGCACCATTATGGCTGGATCTTATCTTAGTGGGATGTCAGGGCCCCTTTTAATTTATGGCTTGAAAACAGTCTTTGCTGAGACTTTAAAACTGTCTGCAAGAAATCTTACCGAAGGACAATGGACTTACATTCATCTCATGACAAAATGGCTGCTAGGCTGCCCAATATAACTATATGTATAAAATAATATGTATGGGCCTTATATGATTCCTTTTTAGCCCCAATTGTTCTGACAGTTAGTATGTTGCGTAGGGTTATGTTTCATTTATAGAGTAAAAATTATATCTGTAAGAGTGGGTGTTACATTTATGTTTAGAATTACTACCTTCTTGGGATACGCACTTTTTGCTGACATTGTTATTACATACAGCATAAATGACAGCTATATCTATAGATTAAACAGAGAGGAGGAAAGAATATCTGACACTCTGATGTCACGTAACACCTCTCTTCTATTTTGTTTTGTATGATATGTTTTGCTTTACTTTCCTGATGTATCATGACAGCTGAGTAGTCTATTTCGAACAGTCTCCATGTGATTGCTTGTTTTATATGCAATTTTACTCCTGCCTTCCTGTGGGTAGTTTTAACCTTTATTAAATACCTTGGATTTTTATTTACTACACTATGAGTTCCTCCTTTGTCTCTCCCTTTTGCTGAGCCCACTGTTGAACATCCTGGTCGTATGGTAACCCAACCTTGAATCTTGGCTCCTGATATGCATCCATCCCATGGGGATACTGGGATAAAGTGCAGGCAGATCCCCATCTTGGGGTCAGAGTAGCTGGTAAGCGGCTTGAGAGTTGTGTGTACACTTCTGTGTGTGAAGATTTTGCTATCCACACTGAAATATGGATTGTTGTTTATACGTAAGTATAAATTATGTTTTTGCGCAAGAGTACTTCTCTTCTTTTTCTGATGGACTTTACTGGATTATTTATGAATGTTAATACATTCCTATTTACAGTTTTTGATATATATGAATTTTCTTACTTGATTGAATTAATGCACTCTAAATTGATAGCGCGGCACGTTTTTCATTAATATTATTAAATAAGATAACAACATAATCAGGTACTTAGACTAGGTTTATCTAAACGTATATGTCCAGTCAAAATTTTTTTTCTAACCCGTGTTATAGAGAGTGACCACCACTTTCTATCTTACTGATTTTTTATCACCCCCAACAGCGACACAGATAGAATTATTATTTTGTTTTTTTTTAGTAGAGAAGGTGAGTGATAGAAACCCTGTTAGATTTTTATTTCTGTCTGTTGCACATTTTTCCATGAAATTCAATGTGGTGAAGTTGTTATCAGCAGGGCAGAAAGTGAAGTCAATATTGCTAACAAAGCCCCGGACAGCAGTAATGATCCAACAAGAGTTTTAATTGTTTCCTTCTCTGTAAAAAACTAGAATAAAAGTTTTTGGCTTGACATTTACTTTACATTTTAGATACAACAGATATAATCCTTTACAGAAGCAATCAAATTAAAAACCATCTGCTGAAAGGATGACGATAAATGTTGTTTGCTTCCCAGAAGCTGCAACACATCAAAATCCTTTTCTATTTTTATTATATTCATATTGTCGGCATGTCAGCATTAAATGTGTAGATCATTGTGTGATTTAAGATTCAATAATAAAAAAAGATTATAAATAGGTCTTAATTAGTGATGGACGAACATCGGCCGGGGCGGTTCACGAACGCCAGCAGCGAATTTTCTCAAAAGTCCGGGAACCGTGAGTTTGCGGCGGGTCCCATTGACTTTAATAAGAGGCAAACTTTAAAAACCTTTAGGTCATATTTGCAGCCACAAAAGATGTACTAGCTGTGCACAAATAGTCCCAGCACATGGACAATGTCATAACAGAAGTATTGCAATTGAAAAAGTTGCCCTAAATTTTTTTTTTTTTACAGCAAAATATATATATATATATTTTTCATAAATCAGCCAGAACTGACAGCAGCCGGTAAATACATTGTCTAATACATATAGGGTCCATTCACACATCTGTAAAATGGGTCCGCATCCATTCCACAATTTGGCGGAACCTTTACAGACCCATTGTTTTTTCATTTCCAGTCTGAAAAATTAGGCATTCACAGGATAAAGAAGTAAGTGTTGGCCATTCCAGGCCCCAAAAATTAGCCCACATGCATTTAACTGACAGCTAAGAACGTAGTTTTCTGTGGCTGAAGGTACATTAGGCATTCACATGATACAGAAGTAAGTGTCGGCCATAAAAGGCCCCCAAAAGATTGACCACATGGTTTTAACTGACAGCAAAGAACTTCGTTTTTGATGGCTAGAGGTACAGTAGGCGTTCACAGTAGACAGAACGGTAATTGTCAGCCTGTATAGGCTCCAAAAATTAGCTCACATGGTTTGAACTGACAGCAAAGAACTTTGATTTTGATGGCTAGAGGTACGGTAGGCATTCACAGTACACAGAACGGTAAGTGTCGGCCTGTATAGGCTCCAAAAATTAGCTCACATGGGTTGAACTGACAGCAAAGAACTTCGTTTTTGATGGCTAGAGGTACTGTAGGCGTTCACAGTAAACAGAACGGTAAGTGTCGTCCTGTATAGGCTCCAAAAATTAGCTCACATGGTTTGAACTGACAGCAAAGAACTTTGTTTTTGATGGCTAGAGGTACGGTAAGCGTTTACAGGATACAGAAGTAAGTGTCGGCCTGTATAGGCTGCAAAAATTAGCTCACATGGGTTGAACTGACAGCAAAGAACGTAGTATATGATGGCTAGAGGTACAGTAGGCATTCACAGTATACAGAACTAAGTGACGGCCTGTATAGGCTCCAAAAATTAGCTCACATGGGTTGAACTGACAGCAAAGAACTTAGTATTTGGTGGCTGGAGGTACATTAGGCATTCACAGAAAAAATAATTGTCGGCCCTGAAAGGCCCCAAAAATGTGCCATTCAATGGACATGAAATGCCTTTGATGCCGCTGTATGTAGCGAAGCCAAGGTCCAGGAATTGTTGTGGATGGATGGCGGTCTGGCGGATATTTGTGGCCTGGCATGAGGAATTTTGATGAAACCTGGTCTACTGGTCACATTTGTTGAATTCCTCAGAGATCCATGCCTCATTCATTTTTATAAATGTGAGGTAATCTAAACTGTCATGAGCTAGGCGAGTGCGCTTATCTGTCATGATCCCCCCTGCTGCGCTGAACATCCTTTCGGACAGGACACTGGACGGGGGGCAAGCCAACATTTCCATTGCAAAATGTGCAAGCTCTGGCCAGAGGTCAAGCCTGCCCACCCAGTAGTTCAGGGGTTCATCACTGCTCAGAGCGACCACATCGGCCGTTATTCCGATGTAGTCGGACACCTGTCGGTCTAGGCGTTCCCTCATGCTGTAAAGAGACTGTAATAGACCCTAAAATGACATTGTAGCACTTTAAATTACTTTTGTGGACATTGACAGAGCGATATGTGTGTGACTGCAGCCGATCTCTAACTGCCCCTAAAGCAACCACTGGATACCTCTCCCTAAGCTCAAAAGATACTAGTAGACCTATACCAAAGAATACCAGCCCTGAAAAGGACTTTTGTGGATCTTCACAGTGCTATATGTGTCTAGCAAACTCTCCCTGATGAGCACAGCAGACCTCTCCCTACAATGGCAGAAAGCGGAATGTGAAATGGCCGCCAGGTCAGGTCTATTTATAGGGTAGGGGGATTGTCCATGTGCTGGAATGTTTCATTTGGCTGTCCCATTCCACCTGACGGCTGTGTCATGGGTCAAAGTTCTCCCCAATGTAAACAAATATGGCCGCCATGAACTACGCCATGTGTTCGCAAATTTGGCGGGTAGCGAACAAGCAAAATTCACCGCGAAACGACCACCGGGCGAACCGCAAGGCCATCTCTAGTCTTAATAATAAAAAGCCCCATTTAAAATGTTTTTTCTAACCCCTGTTGGAGAGAGTGACTCCCACTACCTGCCTTACTGACAATGTTTTACCAGCCTCGAAGTAATGTAATATCCCTTCAGCAACACAGATAGAAATAGTTTTTTTTAAATAGAATGTGACGGATAGGACCCCTGTAAAATAGTTTTTTCTGTTTTTTGCTATTTTGCAGATTTTCCTTCACTTCCGGCGTGGTGAAGTCATTGTCAGCAGGACAGAAATTGAGGTAAATCTCTTTAACAGAGCCCCAGATAGTAGTAAAGGTCCAACAGGAGTTATAACTGTTTCCTACTCTGTCAAAAACTAGAATAAAATATTTTTGGTTTGACATTTAACGATAACTTCAATTTTTGGACAATGTTTCATGTTACACCCTGAATTAGGGTTTATTTTATATATTTATTTATTATTTATTTGCAAAATTAGGAATTCTCCTTTAAAAATGTTAATAGTTACATAACTGAACGATAGTATTTTATTCTTACTTGGAGTTCAGCTTTAAAAACCACTTTGCTATATTTTAATGTTCACCTCTGCTTAACAAAATGTTTTTCACTACGTTGTGACTTTGATATTTATGATTTTTCTCCTCCCAGAGCGTAATGGGAAAACTGAAATGAATTTGCCTTTTCCATAATAATGTGATGTGTTTCATAGAAAATTTGAAAGTGCAGTGCATAAACAGCTTCCAGCAGTAAATAACCTTTTCTTCTGGCGTGCTCAGAGTAAAAAAACAGAATTCCCCAGTGACATGATCTCATTGCAATCCAAATAGAATTCATCAATAAAATTTACAAATGTTATCATATTAATTTATTTCATTACGAGCATGTTAAATTACGCAGCAAAGCTCTCGGTTTTGGAACATCTTGATGACACATTCACACACTCAGATCATAAGAGGTGAACTCCAGGGAGAGGAACACTGAAACAGCATATTAGTTCACCTGATTTCATCTTGACTTAAGAATATATTAAACATAATCAAATTAATGCCCTAATAAACACATTTTCATTCTATGGTTACATTTGTGTCTCACAACTGATATACAGAAAGACATGGAAAGTATGGAAAACCTAAAATACCTGTAAAAGTCTATATAATGTTTTCCATTCCTTCTTTTATATTTGTTTTATTTAAATTTCTATACATACTGAAGAAACAATTACCAATGTTTACATTTTATTTTATATCCAGCTTCCTACAAAAGCTGCCACATTTTTGAGCCAAGCAAGGAATTTCAGTGTAAAATAAACCTACCTTGCGCCTAGTGGGTTCCTACCATACATAACACAATTACTTTTCAATATTAGTCACAAATTTAAAATAACCCTCAGTTATTTAATGTTTATTTTTAAAAAAAAAATGCAGAAAGTTACAAACATAAGGGATTAATTTTCGACCCCATGTGGGAAGCCTCAAAGTGATTGTAAACAATCAACTTGTAAAACAACCCATTCCATTTAAAACTGAAATGAAGGGCAAAAGGTTTGTGCATAGATATTAAAAAAAAAAAAAAAAAAAACTTTGTTACCCTTTTTTTCCCAATTCCTTCTATTCTCTCTGCTTCTCCTCCCCCAGCAGCACAGAACAGCTTCTTACCTGTACTGTCTGAACACATCATTTTAAAAAATACCCTATTTTTTACTTGTTATGTAGCCTGACTGGATGATAATAATTAAAATCAAGACTTAAATTAGGCTTTAAGCAGATTTTGGAAATGTCATTACTACTTCCTATTAAATACAATAGTTAATAAATTACACCTTATGCTGACAGGATCTAACTCTTGCTTTTTATATTTCCAAGCATATTGTAATTTGAAAGAGAAGATGACTGCTTATGATGGGTAACATAGACAGTTGTTCTTTCATTAACTTTTAATGAGCCCCAATGAATTATTTTAAGACATAAGATGTTTTAATCAAAGTAGAACTCTAGCCAAAATGTATTTTTTTCTTGAAATAGCGGAAAAGAGTTAAATATAACTAAAGGCAAAACTTTTTTTTTTTTTAGTTTTGGATATAGTGGAGAGGGATTAGAACATTTAATATCATTTTATATTGCTGTCTGTGCCCCTGTTAAGGAGATTCACCCCCCCCCCCCTAGTTGTCCTATTTACTATTATCATTGAAAGTGAAAGTAAAAGTAAAAGAAAATCCCACGTTTTGGGTTGTCTCCAGAAATGTAATAAGGGGGGAGGTCTTCCTATAGGGACACTAGTTCTGGTTACTTGGGGGTTCCCAAGGAATCCCCTAATTTGCAGGAATTTCCCCTCACTTCCTATTTGACTTTGGGACCGGACATGAAGCAAAATATCCGCAATGAGCCATAGATAGTGGAAAAAAATCTGACAGGGGTTGTCTATATTTCAAAAAAGGACACTATAGATAAAAAAGGAAATAAAACCCTGACAGCTAACCTTTTCCCTATTAAAAAATAAGCCAGTTTGGTTGGAGACAGAGTTTTGCCATCTACAAATTTAAAAATATGAAATTGCAATAATAAGTTAAATATTTTATATTTTATTAATCAGGTTTATTTAAACTTTATTAGGGTAGTGACCTTATGCAGTCCCATAATTTTCAGAAATGTCCCTTACTCTCGGCAGCGATATACAATTTCGCAGTAGCAAATGGAAGCAATTGAAGCCTTGGCAGATGGTTAGTGATACTCATGAACCAGATAAAACCACTCTAGCAATAGTTTGATTTTCAGTTCACTGTCAATGTCCCTTTCCAAACATTTAATGGGTGCCAGCTTTGTTTACACAATGCCTCCTATTCAAAGGACTGAATGGTTTTCCTAAATACAGCATTTGGGTTTCGTTATCACTTTTCCATTTTACAAGGAAGTCTGAATCACACTTTGGGGTAGAAATGTGACCATCTGTCCTGCAGTCAGCCTTGATAATAATTATTTTTATTTTTTTTGTACCAGGAATCATTTCAAGTTGTGAAATATGAATCCATTCCAAGATGGGTAAATTAAAAGCTTATTTTTATGAACTGTGAAAGGAGAGTTCCACTTATTCCTGCTAGTTAGAGCCAAGCATAATGAATCTGCTATTACACAGAAATTAAATGCTCATTTAATGTTGTGAGATTGTGCTGCAGTAGTAGGTTTTAAAAATATTACAACATCTACTTGAAGTTTTTTATTAACAAAATAAAAGTATTAATTTTAAAATTGATTAACCAGATTACAGGATAAGAAGTTGTAGACGATCCTTGGACATGCCTTTTTCATAGAGTACATAGTTGCTTAAAGAAATATAGAAGTGTAATAGTTCCAAATCTACTTAATGCTGCAAAGGGGGCAATCCCAAAGAGATGGCTTGAATTAAAAGCTCCTACTGTCGGGGAATGGTGCAGGACAGTGGAATATATATATGACGTGTTGTAGAGATGAAGAATGGGTTGACAGTTTTTTAACAAAGTGGAAAGATTTTAAGGAAACCAGAGATTATATACGAATATGGGAAAAACAGGGAAGTCAACAAGAGCAGAAAACATAAGAGATATATGGGTGGGATAATAAGTGGAACAGGGTATAAGCAGGAGGGTGGGGGGGAAGGAAAAAAAAGAAGGGGTATATAAAATGTTATATGTATGGTGAAGGAACTAGGTTTCTTATTTTTCTCTTTTATATTGATTGTATTGTAAAACTGATTAAAACTAATAAAAATATAGTAAAAAATAAAAACAAAAAATTAAATTGATAAGCATATGCATATGTCAAATAGTGACATCCAGATGTGTGACTACCTTAACACTGCTAAAGGTGATGTTCCATTTTTAAAAGCATATAGAAAAAAAAACAATAATGATGTACAGAGTTTTAGCTGCAGTACAGTATCAAAAGATTTATATTTTCATATTCACCTTCTTGTTTTTAATTTGGCTTGTTCCTCATGTATTTGAAATATCCATTGTACCCTCTGACAACTGTTAAATAATTCCTATTGCTATGGAGGAACAGATAAAAGATTCTACATGGAATTATGTATCTGCTGTGCCTACAGTTTCCCCTGTGGACACTCTTCCTTACAATACACAAAAAATAAAGGTAGAGATGAGCAAGTCTTTAAAAAACTCTCCCTGACAACTGGCAAAACACTCAGGGAATGGTTAAACAATTTGAGGAGATTTGATTTTAAAGTGAGCTCCAGTCAAATGGAATATTGTCTTTCTGTAAATCTTGATGTGCTTTTAGTATTTCTCCCGGTTCTGTGCACTAATCAAGTGTGAAACTTTGCCTCTGATCAGAAGCTTCCCCTAATAAAGACTGGTCAGTGCTGCTCTCCCTCTTTGAGCAGGTTGACGGGTCTTGTCTCTGCCCACTCCTGTAGTTTTCTGTAGACAGTCTGTAGCGTGTAGAGCCTGCTGGATCATCCCACAGTTACGCTCTTTGTACAGGCTATGTACAGCACAGTGGTAATGTAACTGCTACTTTTACAAGATAATGTCAGAATTTGTAAAGGCATTTGGTACATAAAAAGTCGATTTATATCTTCTATGGCAATAAAATGCTTCTTTTTGTCTCTTAATATGTACTGATCATCCATAAGTTTATGACTACTGTGTGGAGTGTCTCAAAGGGAGACTTTAAAAGTCCTGTTTGGGGTTTACACATCTCTTAGGCTCCTTTTGTACACTTTCAGAGACCTCTGATTATCCAGTTTGGATTGCCTATTAGGATCACCAGGAACTCAGAGGCAGGAACAGACAGGTCATGTCTGTGGGAGCTGCAAGGTTGGTGGAAGCTGTAAAATTGTATGTGGAGACTGACAAGCATTAGGCTTACTCAGCCTGATAGTTAGGACAAGGATTTGTGTAGTTAGTGCCGGGACATGGCTAGGACTTTGTTCTTGAGATTTTTTTTCCCTGCTTACTTTGTGGAACACTGTACAACACCTGTAAATAGACTTGTAAATAGCACCAATAAACACACCATTGTTTGCCACTTCTGGGCTGGTATCTGTCCCTGAAAGTGTGCCTGCCATCAAGGAGCTTTGTACCTGCTAGCTCACCCCAACTCACACCACTGACAGGATAGGTAAATAACAGTGATTATTTTAAATACAATGGCATCTTAAAGTCAGTAAAATATATTAGGTAGTAATATTAGGCAATATAATTCCGTATGGCTGCGTAACTGCAGACCGGTCAGGGTGCCTATGCTGACCCGTGTCCACAGTCAACAGTGCCTACAATGGCTACATAAGCATCAGAACTGGACCAAAGAAAAATGGAAGAAGGTGGCCTGGTCTAATTAATCATGTTTTCTATTACATTATGTGGATGGCTGAATGTGCGTGTGTCGCTCAGTGCGCTCACCTGGGCAAGAAATGGCACCAGGATGCAGTATGGGAAAAGGCAAGCTGGCAGAGGCAGTGTGATGCTTTGGACAATGTTCTGCTGGGAAACTTTGGGCTCTGCCATTCATATGGATTTTTATGCAATACATACCACCTACCTAAACATTGTTGATGACCAAGTACACCCTTTTGGAAATGTTATTTCCTGATGGCAGTGGCTTTCAGCAGGATATTGTGCCCTGCCATATTGCAACACAACAACAAGTTTGAGGTATTGACGCGGCCTTCAAAATTTCCAGATCTCAATTTAACATCTATGGATATGCTGGGAAATCAAGTTTGATCAATGGAATCCCTAACTCACAACTTATAGGACTTCAAAGAACCATGCCTTGACAGGTCAGGGCTGTTTAGAGAGCAAACAGGGGACCTACTCAATACTTGGAGGGTAGTAATAAAATTATAAATAAATAAAATAACTCAACACACAGCCATTAATGTCTAAACCGCTGGCAACAAAAGTAAGTACACCCCTAAGTGAAAATGTCCAAATTGGGCCCAATTAGCCATTTTCCCTCCCCCGTGTCATGTGACTCATTAGTATTACAAGGTTTCAGGTGTGAATGGCGAGCAGGTGTGTTAAATTTGGTGTTATCGCTCTCACTCTCTCATACTGGTCACTGGAAGTTCAACATGGCACCTAATGGCAAAGAACTCTCTAAGGATCTGAAAAAAAGAATTTTTGCTCTACATAAAGATGGCTTGGCTATAAGAAGATTGCCAAGACCCTGAAACTGAGCTGCAGCACAGTGGCCAATACCATACAGTGGTTTAACAGAACAGATTCCACTCAGAACAGGCCTCACCATGGTCAACCAAAAAAGTTGAGTGCACATGCTCAGCGTCATATCCAGAGGTTGTCTTTGGGAAATAGACATATGTGTGCTGCCAGCATTGCTGAAGAGGTTGAAGGGGTGGGGGTCAGCCTGTCAGTGCTCAGACCATACGCCGCACACTGCATTAAACTGGTCTGCGTGGCTGTTGTCCCAGAAGGAAGCCTCTTCTAAAGATTATGCACAAGAAAGCCCACAAACAGTTTGCTGAAAACAAGCAGACTAAGGCCATGGACTAATGGAACCATGTCCTGTGGTCTGATGGATAAACTTATTTGGTTCAGATGGTGTCAAGCCTGTGTGGCAGCAACCAGGTGAGGAGCACAAAGGCAAGTGTGTCTTGCCTACAGTCAAGCATGGTGGTGGGAGTATCATGGTCTGGGGCGGCATGAGTCCTGCCGACACTGGGAAGCTACAGTTCATTGAGGGAACTATGAATGCCAACATGTACTGTGACATACTGAAGCAGAGCATGATCCCCTCCCTTTAGAGACTGGGCCGCAGGGCAGTATTCCAACATGATAATGACTCTAAACACACCTCCAAGATGACCACTGCCTTGCTAAAGAATCTGAGGGTAAAGGTGATGGACTGGTCAAGCATGTCTCCAGATCTAAACACTATTGAACATCTGTAGGGCATCCTCAAACGGAAAGTGGAGGAGCGCAAGGTCTCTAACATCCACCAGCTGCGTGATGTTGCAATGGAGGAGTGGAAGAGAACTCCAGTGGCAACCTGTGAAGCTCTGGTGAACTCCACGCCCAAGAGGGTTAAGGCAGTGCTGGAAAATAATGGTGGCCACACAAAATATTGACACTTTGGGCCCAATTTGGATAATTTTACTTAGGGGTGTACTCACTTTTGTTGCCAGCGGTTTAGACATTATTGACTGTGTGTTGAGTTATTTTGAGGGGACAGCAAATTTACAATGTTATAAAAGATGTACACTCACTACTTTACATTGTAGCAAAGTGTAATTTCTTCAGTGTTGTCACATGTAAAGATATAATACAATATTTACAAAAACATGAGGGGTGTACTCACTTTTGTGACATACTGTATATTTACATTAAGGTTTTTGTGCCCGGAGTTTAAATTTAAGCTCTTATTTATTTTCTTTTTAATAATAGTGTGGCACCTAACAAAACATAATGCTGGACAACAATCATTATAATGTAAACCACTACAGCTAAATGGCTTATAGGTACGCAGACTCACTGCTTAACCAATATCAGAATATATGTCACTTCTTATCTGCAATATATTCATTCACCTGGGTGCCCAACAGCAGTCCTAAGGTTGATTATCCATCTGGGGCACTTTTAAGTTTAGAAACTTGGTGGGTTGCTCATCAGCTGTACATCTTCCTCCTTGGAAGTAAAATGCCACAGCTTTCCCTCATTGGTTAGTTATCAAAACAAGCTCTTGTCACTTTACAACAGCCATAGCACTAGAAGTAGTAAATGGAACTTAGTCCTTCTTCATTATGCTGCATAATATTTTCAGTACTTTGTTATGATAACCAAGTGAAAATTTGGCTGCACATCTATGTCTATTGATAGCTTCATGTAAGCTCTGTGTGCTTTGGCCATCATTTTCTCTTTGCCTCATACTACTGTCCATATTTCTAAAAGTATAACTGCTTTACCTACGAAGCATTACCATAATTTCCATTACATGTGACATAAATCAATAGCTTTATTGCAATGACTAGCTATGCTGCAATTGGAGGTTAGCATATTTGCTTGCACATCTGCCATGTTAAAGAAATCTATATCTGTCATGTTGTATTACAAGGTTCCAGTCCAACAGATAGTACTGTAATGCTCTGTGCATATGAAAACTGCTGCCTCTCAGAGATAAGAGCGTGAGTAATAGCATTTACAAGGGTTGCTATAGCAACTGCATACATTTCCTTGCTGCTACTGAATGCCTTTGAATAAAAAGAGATATTTACAAGAGATGACGGAGAATTTAATCAAGTAGAGCTAATCTTGAGAATCCTTACCTGGAAGCTACTGGCACATGAGATGGTCAAGAATGTGATCAAACTGCTTGTGGCCTGATAATAAACACAATCAGTCTCATTTATCTTAAGTAAGATTTGTAGCCTCATAGTCAATCCAATGCGAATGTACACTGAAAATGAAAATTGGAGAGCAAACACATCTTATAAGTGACTATGGGGCCAAAGTAGAGTTCTTCTGTGAAGTGAAATGCTGGATTTGTTGGAAAAAAACTCTACCATTGATCGACAATATACATTTGCAAATACATTTGTAAGCTGCAGAGGCCACATCATGGCACCCCAGTGTACTGCGATCCTGACTCTACATATTTTGAGAGTCTCCAAAGTTGGAGCACGTAAATATGAATGAATAGATTAAGGACAGGTATGTCTGGAGGGAGCCCACCCCTCCTCTAAAGGTACAGGGATGCACTGGACATCCAGAAATAGCACCATGGCAGCAAAGGTATCCAATGTGTCCCTCCAACAAATCACCAACAGTACAAACAAATGGCAACCACACCAACCTATAACTTGCCTTTGCAGTAAGGAGCACATGGAAGGATGATGCATGTCAAAAAGCAACAAACAAAAATTCCCAACTTACCAGTCAGCCTGTAGCAAACCGAATCAACCCTGTCTAACAGTTCACATTAAAACAAGGGGTAAAGTTTGCACACATTTGCAAATATATGCAAAAGCTTGGGAGGCCATGTCATGGCTAGGGATGATCGAACGGTTCGGGTCCACCATCGGTTCGGCCCGAACATTGGGTGTTCGAGGTTCGGCCGAATTTAGAACTTTTTGCCCAAAAAGTTCGGAATTCGGCAACCAAAACCGCCCAAAATGCAATGCTTCAGGAAATGGGCTTTAAAAGCCCGTGATTGGACCAGAACCATTAGCAAAAGCCAATTGAGGGGGCAGGAGAATGCTAGGAATGTGATTGGAGTGACTAGGGGGTCCCTAGACCAATCATTAGTGAATACGCCCCCCAGTATATAAGATCGCCCCGCCATATTCCTAGCATTGTTATACTGGACATGGAAGAGAATGGAAGCAGTTCTGTTAATTTTACTTTAAAAGTGTCATTTAGCTATTTTTAGTGTGAGGAAAGGGATATCTAGTGTAGTTAGAGTGCTCCTTTACACTTAAGTTAGCTTCAAAAATTGAGTTTCTGTAGGGAAAGTGTTAAGTGTAAGGGGACCGTAGTGTAGTGTAGGGTTAACTGGCAGTGACTGCTATGGCAGGGTGACAAAACCCTTCCATAGCAGGGTGACCGCTATAGAGAAAAGATCGTTTCTCTGAATAGCTTCATCACACCCTTATGGCTTCTCACCAGCCAAGCATTTTTTATGCTGCAGGGGCTGCCACTGCCAGTGCTTTTTTGAGGACATGTTTGATGTCAGACATGACATCTGAACATGTGTATAGGGGGTATATATAGACATATATGTCTGAATATATACCCCTAGACATATATAGGTGTGATAGTAGCAGAAATAAATGCTTGCGCTAATGAAATCATTTACAGGAATATATTTCTGCTACTATCACACCTATATATGTCTAGGGGTATATATTCAGACATATATGTCTATATATACCCCCTATACACATGTTCAGATGTTTTGCCTGCCTCAAAAGAACCCAAAAAAATGCCAAAAAAACGCTAGCATCAAAAAAAAAAATGCCCAGGTGTGTTTTTGCTGGCATTTTTGGGGGGGTTTTGGAGGCAGGCAAAACATCTGAACATGTGTATAGGGGGTATATATAGACCTATATGTCTGAATATATACCCCTAGACATATATAGGTGTGATAGTAGCAGAAATAAATGCTTGCGCTAATGAAATCATTTACAGGAATATATTTCTGCTACTATCACACCTATATATGTCTAGGGGTATATATTCAGACATATATGTCTATATATACCCCCTATACACATGTTCAGATGTTTTGCCTGCCTCAAAAGAACCCCAAAAAATGCCAAAAAAACGCTAGCGTCAAAAAAAAAAATGCCTGGGTGTGTTTTTGCTGGCATTTTTGGGGGGTTTTGGGAGGCAGGCAAAACATCAGAACTTGTGCACAGTACCACTATACACAAGTTCAGATGTTTTTCCTGACTGCAAAGAACCCAAAAAAATGCCTTCTATTAAACCGGCAAGGTGTTACAGCAGCGAAGCCATATTCCCGTGCTTAAAGTTTTCTAATACAAACAATCTTTTTTTTCTGGTTCTGGACATGCTACAGAGCTGAAACTTCACATGTACACTTTTTAGACCCCCCAGATCTGAAATCCAAAGTAAAAATCAAAAAATCTCTTTTTTTTTTTTTTTTTTTTAATTTTTTCAATAATTGGCTTTTTTATCAAAAATGAAAATTTTTAAGAACTTTTTTTTGTGTGATTTTGTGTCTGGGGGGGGGGGGTCTAAAAGGTATACCTGTGAAGTTTCAGCTCTGTAGCATGTCCAGAATCAGAAAAAAAGATCATATAGGTGTTAAAGTTAAAGGAGGCTCCC
The DNA here is from genome assembly GCF_965119305.1 of Pelophylax lessonae. Lineage (NCBI taxonomy): Eukaryota > Metazoa > Chordata > Amphibia > Anura > Ranidae > Pelophylax > Pelophylax lessonae. The sequence goes on from NC_138771.1 coordinate 178,101,782, forward strand.
GAACCACATCCCTGTTCTACTGAAAAAATATATTTTTTTTTTTCATGGTTCTGGACATGCTACAGAGCTGAAACTTCACATGCACACATTTTAGACCCCCCATATACTAAATCCAAAGTCAAAATAAAAAAATCTCTCTTTTTTTTAATTTTTTCAATAATTGGCTTTTTTTTATCAAAAATTACAATTTTTAAGAACTTTTTTTTTGTGTGATTAATAGTTAATGGAGCATGACCCAGAACCCTAGGCACTTTTTAGGGGCATTTATTGGGTTTTGGGGCTTCAAAATGGTGTTTTTTGATTACCGAAGTTCGGGTCCCATTGATTTCAATGGGGTTCTGAAATCCGTGCCGAACTTTCGGGAAGTTCGGATGTTCTGGCCGAACCAAACTTTTCAAAAGTTCGATCATCCTTAGTCATGGCACCCCTCAATAGGAATGCACTGGGGACATACTGGATACCTTTCCTGTCATTATGCTATTGCTGGATGTCCAATGCATCCCTAGTGCATCCAAAAAATTGCTATTGCTGGGCGTCCAGTGCCTTCCTATACCTTTAACCACTTATACGAAATGACGTACATTAAATATGTTAAATTTGTTGTTATTGCTCTCACTCTCTCATTCTGGTCACTGGAAGTTCAACATGGCACCTAATGGCAACTCTCTGAGAATCTGAAAAAAAATAGAATTGTTGCTTTACATGGAGATGGCCTAGGCTTTAAGAAGATTGCCAAGACTCTGAAACTGAGCTGCAGCACGGTGACCAAGACCATACAGCGGTGTAACAGGACAGGTTCCACTCAGAACAGGCCTCACCATGGTCGACCAAAGGAGTTGAGTGCACGTGCTCAGCATCATATCCAAAGGTTGTCTTTGGGAAATAGACATATGAGTGCTGCCAGAATTGCTGCAGAGGTTGAAGGGGTGGGGGATCAGCCTGTCAGTGCTCAGACCATACACCACATACTACATCAAAGGGGTCTGCATGTCTGTCGTCCCAGAAGGAAGCCTCTTATAAAGATGATGCACAAGAAAGCCCGCAAGCCTGAAAACAAGCAGACTAAGGACATGGATTACTGGATCCATGTCCTGTGGTCTGCTGAGACCAAGATAAAGGTATTTGGTTCAGATGGTGTCAAGTGTGTGTGGCGGCAACCTGGTGAGGAGTACAAAAACAAGTGTGTCTTTCCTACAGTCAAGCATGGTGGTGGGAATGTCATGGTCTGGGGCTGCATGAGTGCTGCCAGCACTGGGAGCCTCAATTTATTGAGGGAACCATGTATGGCAGCATGTACTGTGACATACTGAAGCAGAGCATGAGCCCCTCCCTTCAGAGACTGGGCGGCAGGGCAGTATTACAACATTATAACAACCTCAAACACACCTCCAAGACGATGACTGCCTTGCTAAAGAAACTGAGGGTAAAGGTGATAGACTGGCCAAGCATATCTCCAGTCCTAAACTGTATTGAGCATCTGTGGGGAATCCTCAAACAGAAGGTGGAGGAGCGCAAGGACTCTAACATCCCCCAGCTTTGTGATGTCGTCATGATGGAGTGGAAGAGGACTCCAGTGGCAACCTTTGAACCTCTGGTGAACTCCATGCCCAAGAATGTACTCAGTTTGTTTGCCAGCGGTTTAGACATTAATGGCTGTGCGTTGAGTTATTTTGAGGGGACCTGAAATTTACACTGTTATACAAGCTGTACACTCACTACTTTACATTGTAGAAAAGTGTAATTTCTTCAGTGTTTTCACATGAAAAGATACAATAAAATATTTACAAAAATGTGAGGGGCATACTCTCTTTTGTGAGATACTGTATATAATATATATATATATATATATATATATATATATATATATATATATATATATATATATATATATATATATATATATATATCACTTAGACTTTGAAATAGAAACATATCTGTTTGATCCAGAAATTCCAATTATAAAATAAAACATTACTAATTAGAACTATGCATGGGTACAGTAAGTATAACATGGAGAGAGGAAAGAATCTAAGTTTGGCATGGAAAAGAAGGAATAGAGGTCTGGTTATGGACAGTTCATGCCAGGCCATAATAGTTTGCACAGTGGCATGTTGTTGTAACACATAGTAGTAGTTTCCACAAGATGAATGACACAAAATGTTAACATTTCTTGAGTGTTTTGTGGTACATTATGGAGGGTTGTAGAGGTTAGATTTATGCTGAATGAAAAGTACATAAACACCTTCTAATATCCTCTAATATGGAATGTGTAATTACTTTGCTGCTTTTCCCATAAAGGTCAATGAACTGAAAAGACAGAACTGACTTAATTCAATTCACTTTTTTGGGAGTCACTGCTTGGCACAACAGAGCAACAATGTTCAACCAGACCTGAACTGCTTGCCACAACCAAAATACATTTTAAAATATTTCTGTCATATAATGTCATATAATGCATATAGAATACGTAAATGTATACAACAGAAAATGATGGGCACAACATTTTTGTTTTTCTGCTTTACATATTGAATTTATGCAAAATTAGATAATGTTTTAGGTAGTCTAAAGACGCTAGCATTATCATAATATTCCAAGAGCCCTTAAGCATCTTAATGAATCAGCAGATATAAACAAGCAATATGAAAGGAGTATAATCTGTAGGGAGTAGGACTGTGTAAGTGTAGAATTCCTGACATGACAATGCTGACAGGCAAAAAAGCAAGTTAGACACCAGAGAGATCTTTCTTCACATATCAGGCATAAATTTAGTGATCACCTCTGACATAACATCTATAATCCCATGAGTACTAGACCTGTTTACCAGGATGTCCACTACACTTATAGTTATATGATAGTCTGCAGCTGTGATTATTAGAAATGACATTCAGTTTAATAGGCATACAGGTTACAACCTCTAGCCGTCAATGTCCTTTTACTAAAGAGTAGACATCAAACAGATACAGAGTTTTCTGCCCAGGCATTCCATTCAAACCAGTTTACAAGCATGAATAATTTTAATGGAATGGTATAGTTATAAATTGTGTTCCTTAGAAGTTGTGAGTATTGCAAGATTATTGCAATGTTTCTATGATAATAAAACTCAAGCTACAGATTAAAAGAGATGTATGGCTTTGTTTTTTTTCCACAGAATTATACTTACCTAGGTGGATGCATTGGTCCGATGCTGCATCTGTCCCCCAGTGCCTCTGCACTGAGAACTGAGTGATCAAACACCGCTGATCGCTCGGTTCTGACAGTTCCCCGAGTAGAGAGCTGCTGTCAGTCAGCCAGGGCTGCTGTTAGAAATCACGGGGCCCTGTACAACCTACCTGTACAACACCCCCCCCCCCCCATGGAAATATCAAATTGCTTTGCAGCCATGGCAGAAAATATATATATTTTTTTACTTTTTTAAATTGCTGAATGGCAGTTTTACATTGCGAGACCGCATTGCAACTGTGAACCAAGTATTTGGCTTCAAGGTGTAGAGAGGCCCCATTGAACTCAATGAGAATTTTTACAAGTGGTGCTGACTATCAAACTCTGCAGCCTGTGTTAAAAATGCTGCAGCTGTGAAGTAAAGCATCACAATCATGACATGTATACAGCCCTGTCTGACTATGTGACAGCCGGCTTCTGAAGGGGCATGACCAAAAAGGTCCAAAGGCTGAGAACGCTGACCGCAGTGTTCTGGCGGGGGGGCCGCGCCCCTGTCAGAACACAACAGAACAGCAGGGAGACCACTGTACTAACATCAGATTGTTAGTACAGCAGCTCCGACTTAAAGGTGTCAGTTTCTTTTAGTTCAGCCTGCTGGGTTGAACAAAAAAAAAACTAGCAGTGTATACTAGATATTAGGCCACATTCCCATTTGACGTTTCCTGGATGTGTGACAAAGTGTACAGGTAACGGACAGTTTGCAGTGCATTTTTGGAAATGTGCTGCAAATGTGCATAGCGTTTGTGGTGCCATTAATTGTTAATGACACCCCAAATGCAATGAGCAGACCTGCGTTTTGTCATGTGGCAAAGCTTCATGCCTTAAAAGGTTCTAGAGCCCATATGATGTGTTTGTCACACATATGGCAGCCCATTCATAGGCTACCCTATGTGCGAAAAACAAGCAAAAAACATGCGAGCAGAATGTGTGTTCCCACTACGCAAAGTATAAAGGGGGCCTTAGGGGTGGTATATAGAGATGGCTGGGCAGAGATGTTTGCCAGCTGGAGAGAGAGATGTGTCCACTGGCTCCTAGCTCCAGCACTGCAGTGTCAGCTACCTGCAGTTCTAGGCTGGCTCCATATTCACCCCTCTCCAAAATCCTGAAGTTTCTGTCTCTTCCCTCTTTCTGCAGCAACCCCCTCCCCCCCACCTCGACTCACCCCCTCCAGCAGAAGCATTGCAGTATCCAAACCCTGGAGTTCACACTATACACAGCACAGTCAGAGCACAATCTGGAGGAAGGGGGAGCAATCTTCCTGCTCATTCATCACCGATTACAGGGGATAACACTATCGATTACGGGCCAGGGGGAGATACGGGGAGAGAGGGAATACAGCTGGCTCTCCTCTCCTGCAGGTGCCAAGGTCCCTCTTCTAAAGTGACAGAGCTCAGACCCGGTACAGGAGGGCTGGCTGTACTACCCTATTAGTGGCCCTGCAGTTAGCAGCTCTCCACTCTGCCTCCTCCTCGCTCACTGGAGCAATGGGCTATGGAGGGACGGGGAGCGGTCAGCTCAGGTTCTCAGTGGCTCGCTGAGAGGCTGAGCCGTGTGTCAGTCCAGGCACCTGGCAGATCCCAACTTCCATTTTCATGCTTGGACTGACTTCTGTGACGTCAGCAGAGAGTGGACTTCAGCCCGCCTTCTGCTAAAAATGGGTCACAGGAGTGCAAAACTAATTGCACCCCTGTGATCCATAGGAGAAGTACAGCCAAACTATACTTCTCCTTTAAGCCTAATAATAGTCTTAACTAGAGTTGAGCGGACACCTGGATGTCCGTGTTCGGCGGGTTCGGCCGAACTTGAAAAAAAAGTCCGGGTCCGTGTCCCGGACTTTTTCCGAACTTTACCCGGACACCGAACCCCATTGAAGTCAATGGGGACCCGAACTTTCAGGCACTAAAATGGCTCTAAAACACCAATGGAAAGGGCTAGAGTGCTGCAAATGGCAGCAAAACGTAGTTAAGAGCATGGCAAGTGCTCTGCAAACAAATTTGGATAGGGAAATAACTTAAAAAACAAAATAAACTAAAAAAAAAACAGAAAAATAAAACAATGTTCTTCATCTGTGAAGGACGAGGCCCATATGGAGTAGGAGGGAGGGCACATTAGCATTATCGCTCTGTTTGCCAGTGAGGAGATGGGAAAGATCTCCCTCGGACCTGCTCTGCCATAAGAGAAGTGCCACACACTTCTATTTCACTTTTCCAGCAGGGAGAGTAATGTATCGGGGCCATATACATGTAGGCAAACACATGCATGTGTATTTAAACTTTGGGGTGCACACCCTAATGCAATAGGCTGCGCACACCTATGGGCGGTGTAGGTGGAAGCGGCGGTGGAGGAAGACGAGGTAGCCAACACTGCTTTTTTTCAGTCATTTTAAATGAGGGTACACCCCAAAAGAGTGAGAAAGAGCAAAAATAGAACAATGGCTGGGTAAGGTCGGTATCCATCTCTATTCTGCACAAGGTACGGAAAAGTCCTGTGGGATCCATGCCTGGTTCATTTTAATGAATGTGAGCTTGTCCACATTGTCTCTGGACAGGCGGCTGCGCTTGTCTGTGATAACTCCCCCAGCCGTGCTAAATACACGTTCAGATAATACACTGGCTGCAGGGCACGCCAGCACCTCCAAGGCGTAAAGGGCAAGCTCAGGCCATGTGCCCAATTTGGAGACCCAGAAGTTGAAGGGGGCAGACCCGTCATTCACTACATGTAGGCGTGTGCACACATACTGCTCCACCATGTTGGTGAAATGCTGCCTCCTGCTAAGACGTTCCATATGAGCTGCTGGTGCTGCTGTTTGTTGTGGCGTGCTGACAAAGCTTTTCCACATTTCGGCCATGCTAACCCTGCCTTCTGAGGTGCTGGCGGTGCCCTGGTTGCGTTGGCGACCTCTTCCTCCTCCTCTGCCTTGGCCTTGTGCTTCCACTGTGGCCCCGCTGTCAGGTGGGAATGCCAGCAGCATCGCGTCTACCAGCGTGCGCTTGTATTCGCGCATCTTGCGATCGCGCTCCAGTGAGTGAATTAAGGACGGTACGTTGTCCTTGTAACGGGGATCCAGCAGCGTGGCCACCCAGTAATCAGCACAAGTTAGAACGTGGGCAACTCGGCGGTCGTTGTGGAGACACTGCAGCATGTAATCACTAATGTGTGCCAGGCTGCCCAGAGCCAATGAAAAGCTGTCCTCTGTGGGAGGTGTATCGTCTGTGTCCTCTGTATCCCCCCAGCCACGCACCAGTGATGGCCATGAGCTGGCCTGGGTGCCACCCTGCTGTGAACATGGTTCCATCTCCTCCTCCATCTCCTCCTCCTCATCCTCCAGAACTGTGCCCCTGCTGGACAATTGTGTCCCTGGTGTTTGTGTGTGCAGGAACCCACCCTTGCGAATGACTGCCCTGAAAGCCTTGGAAATGTTACCTCTTCATCCTCCTCCTCCTCCTCTTCATCCTGTGCCACATCCTCTTCCATCATCGCCTGAATCGTTTTTTGAAGGAGGCATAGAAGTGGGATAGTTAAGCTGACAACGGCGTCATCGGCACTGGCCATGTTGGTGGAGTACTCAAAACAGCGCAACAAGGCACACAGGTCTCGCATGGAGGCCCAGTTATTGGTGGTGAAGTGGTGCTGTTCCGCAGAGCGACTCACGCGTGCGTGCTGCTGCTGAAACTCCACTATGGCCTGCTGCTGCTCGCACAGTCTTTCCAGCATGTGCAAGGTGGAGTTCCACCTTGTGGGCACGTCACATATGAGGCGGTGAGCGGGAAGGCCGAAGTTATGCTGCAGCGCTGACAGGCGAGCAGCAGCAGGGTGAGAATGACGAAAGTGCGCACAGATGGCCAGCACTTTCTGCAGCAGCTCTGACATATCGGGGTAATTTTTAAGGAACCTCTGCACCACCAAATTCAGCACATGCGCCAGGCAAGGGATGTGCGTCAAACCGGCTAGGCCCAGAGCTACTATGAGATTTCGCCCGATATCGCACACCACCAGGCCGGGCTTGAGGCTTGCTGGCAGCAACCACTCATTTGTCTGCTGTTCCATGCTCCTCCACAACTCCTGCGCGGTGTGTGGTTTTTCCCCCAAACAGGTTTTAAAACTGCCTGCTGTCGTTTACCCCTGGCTGTGCTGAAGTTGGGGGTGAAGGTGTTACGCTGACCGGATGAGGAGGCGGTAGAGGATGAGGAAGCGGAGTAGGAGGAGTTAGGAACAGGAGGCAAACTGAAGCGCCCTGCAATCCTCGGTGGTGGAAGGACGTGCACCAAATTGCTATCCGCCTCAGGCCCATCCGCCACTGCATTTACCCAGTGTGCCGTTAGGGAGATATAACGCCCCTGACTGTGCTTACTGGTCCACGTATCGGTAGTTAGGTGGACCTTGGCACACATGGCGTTGCGCAGTGCACACCTGATTTTTTCCCCCACTTGGTTGTGCAGGGAAGGGATGGCTTGCCTGGAAAAGTAGTGGCGGCTGGGCACGACGTACTGTGGGACAGCCACCGACATACGGCTTTTAAAACTGTGCGTCTCCACCAGATGGAATGACAGCATTTCAAAGGCCAAGAATTTTGAAATGCTGGCATTCAGGGCCAGGGATCGCGGGTGGGTAGGGGGGTACTTCCTCTTCCTCTCAAGTGTTTGGGAGATGGAAAGCTGAACGCTTCCACGGGACATTGTGGAGATGGTTGGTGACCCAGGTGGTGGTGTTTCTGACAGATCGTCTGTTTGCGGGGTGGCAGGTGCCGGTATCACTACAGATGTGGATGGAGAGGCCGAGACTGCAGCAGAAGAGGAAGCAGGAGGAGCCAGAGACCTTTCTTGGTTTTGAAGGTGTCTACTCCACTGCAGCTCGTGCTTTGCACTTAGATGCCTGATCATGCAGGTTGTGCTCAGGTTGAGAAGGTTTATGCCTCGCTTCAGGCTCTGATTGCACAGGGTGCAAACCACTCGTGTCCTGTCATCAGCACATTTTCTGAAGAACTTCCACGCTAGAGAACTCCTTTGAGCTGCCTTTGGTGCGCTCGTTCCCTTGCTGCGTTGGGCAGTTGCAGGCGTAGTGTCTAGGGCACGGCCGCTCTGCTTCTGCACCCTGCTCCCTCTTCTGCTGTGCTGGTGGCTCTGTGTGACCACCGCCTCTTCCTCCAAACTACTCAGGTCACCTGCATGACGTTCATTCCATGTGGGGTCGAGGACCTCATCGTCCTCCACATCATCTTCCACCCAGTCTTCACCCCTGCCCTCCTTGTCGGTCTCCACAATTCTGAGTGCCGCAGCAGTTGGCACCTGCGTTTCGTCATCATCGGAGACGTGCTGCGATGGTCCTTCCATGTACTCATCTTGAGAAATAAGTGGTTGGCATCGCTGCACTCAATCTCTTCCACTTCTGGGGCAGGGCTAGGTGGATGGCCCAGGGAAACCCTGCTGACAGAGTCATCAAAAAGAAGAAGAGACTGCTGCATGACTTGGGGCTCAGACTGCTTGCCTGATTTGCAAGGGGGTGAGGTGAAAGACGGTTGGACATTGGCTGCAGGTGCCAACTCTGACCTTTCTGCAGTAGACTGGGTGGGAGACAATGTGAAGGAACTGGAGGCACTGTCAGCAACCCAATCTACTATCGCCTGTACTTCTTCTGGCCTCATCACTTCTAGAGGCGCATGATGCCCTACCAAATACTGCTGCAGGTTCTGTCGCCTACTCACACTTGAGGAAGGTGTTTCACTTGTGCGTGTAGCTGGCACAGATCGACCACGTCCTCTCCTTGCAACAGGAGCTCTACCAGCATCACCACGACCCAGGCCACGGCCCCTATTTGACGGTCTCCTCAGATTTCTGTAATTTATGATCTTGCCCTAGAAAGGTGTTTATTGAATAGCGGAACAAAACACCAACAGTATCGCACGGGTGTATCTCACAGTCAAATATGCAAACTATGCCGCAATTTAATTTTTTTTACCCCAAAAAGGGTGTATATTGAATAGCGGAATAGAAAAAGGGATAAAAAACGGTGTATCTCACATGTACAAACACAGACTAGGCCCCGATTACAATTTTTTGTACCCTAAAGGGAGGATGAGGAAGAGGAGTAGGAGGAGTTCGGAACAGGAAGCAAACTGAAGCGCCCTGCAATCCTTGGCGGTGGAAGGAGATGCGCCAAACAAATTTAGAAGGTGTATCTCACACGTACCGATACAGACTATGCCGTAATTTAATTTTTTACACTCCAAAAAGGTGTATATTGAATAGCGGAATAGAAAAAATTTTACAAAACGGTGTATCTCACACGTACAAACACAGACTAGGCCCCGATTACAATTTTTTGTACTCTAAAGGCAGGATGAGGAAGAGGAGTAGGAGGAATTCGGAACAGGAGGCAAACTGAAGCGCCCTGCAATCCTTGGCGGTGGAAGGAGATGCGCCAAACAAATTTAGAAGGTGTATCTCACACGTACCGATACAGACTATGCCATAATTTAATGTTTTACACTCCAAAAGGGTGTATATTGAATAGCGGAATAGAAAAAATTTTACAAAACGGTGTATCTCACACGTACAAACACAGACTAGGCCCCGATTACAATTTTTTGTACCCTAAAGGCAGGATGAGGATGAGGAGCAGGATGAGGGATGTGCCTCCTGCCTGTTCCGAACTCCTCCTACTCCTCATTCTGCCTTTGGTGGTACAAAAAATAGTAATCGGGCCTAGTCTGGGTCTGTACGTGTGAGATACATACACCTTTTGATATCATATTTTCTATTCCGCTATTCAATCTACACCTTTGGGGTAAAAACAATTAAATTGCGGGATAGTCTGTATCAGTACGTGTAAGATACACCTTTTCAATTTTTGGGGCGCATCTCATACCGCCGAGGATTGCAGGGTGCTTCAGTGTGCCTCCTGCCTGTTCCGAACTCCTCCTACTCCTCATCCTGCCTTTGGGGGTACAAAAAATAGTAATTGGGGCCTAGTCTGGGTCTGTACGTGTGAGATACATACACCTTTTGATACCATATTTTCTATTCCGCTATTCAATCTACACCTTTGGGGTAAAAACAATTAAATTGCGGGATAGTCTGTATCGGTACGTGTGAGATAAACCTTCCAAATTTTGGGGGCGCATCTTCCACCGCTGAGGTACTGTGGTACCAAGGAATCCAGTCAAACGGCCAAGATTGATGGGATATCCAGAGGGATGGATGGATCGACAGAGCTTCCCGGTATCTTTTTGGGGGTCTGGAGGCTTCCACAAGTGGGAATGCCATCAAGAGGACCACAATAAAGAAGAGGAAGGGACTCCAAACACATACTTCTCACCAGCTTTCCTTGGCACCACAGTACAGGCTCCATTCTCTTCCTATTGTGGTAAGAGTCCATTCACATCACTGGGTGTCACTCAAAGTTTGCAGTTTTGGTTTAAGTCACGCTTTTTGGAATATTTGTTTGGTAAGAGGTTAATTCACCTATTATCCATAAGTTGGTCTTCCTGCACGCATCACCTTGGGAATAGGGTTGAGCGGACACCTAGATGTCCGTGTTCGACGGGTTCGGCCGAACTTTAAAAAAAAGTCCGGGTCCGTGTCCCGGACGTTTACCGAACTTTTCCCGGACACCGAACCCCATTGAAGTCAATGGGGACCCGAACTTTAAGGCACTAAAATGGCTCTAAAACACCAAAGGAAAGGGCTAGAGTGCTGCAAATGGCAGCAAAACGTAATTAAGAGCATGGCAAGTGCTCTGCAAACAAATGTGGATAGGGAAATAACTTAAAACAACAAAAAAAAACAGAAAAATAAAACAATGTTCTTCTTCATCTCTGAAGGACGAGGCCCATATGGAGTAGGAGGGAGGTTGAGGTGGTGGTGGATGTGGCGGTGACATAGGCGTGCGCACAGGGTGTGCTGGGTGTGCCTGGGCACACCCTAATCACCTAGGGCACATAGCATTGCCAGTTAGGAGATGGATAAGATCTCCCTGGGACCTGCTCTGCTCTATTTCTCCTTGCCTACAGGTACATGGCCCCGATACATTACTCTCCCTGCTGGCAAACACATGCATGTGTATTTCAACTTTGGGGTGCACACCTTAATGCAATAGGCTGCGCACACCTATGGGCGGTGTAGGTGGAAGCGGCGGTGGAGGAGGACCAGGGCCGGATTAACAGCATCATGGGCTTGGTGCTGAGGATTTTGAAGGGCCTTAAGGGCCGTGCCTTGCCATGCACCCAGAGGAGGAAGGGTGCAGCCATGCATGCCTAATTCAACATGGGATGCTGTCTCTGAAGCCCATAAACACATCCATGCATCGCCAACTGTCCCTCCTTGTCCGGCCTTCACGCTGTGTGGGGAGGTTCTGAGGGTGCTGCCTGGGGAAGCGAGCATAGAAGCCAGACTTCTGTGTTTACAAGTGACAGAAGAGCGGTAACAGTGAATATGGCCAACCCGGGGCCTATATAAAAGGTAGGGGCCTGGAGCTGCAGCTCCAATAGCCCCTACATTAATCTGGCCCTGAGGAGGAGGACGAGGTAGCCAACACTGCTTCTTTTCAAAAATTTTAAATGAGGGTACACCCCAAAAGAGTGAGAAAGAGCAAAAATGGAACAATGGGTGGGTAAGGTCGGTATCCATTGCTATTCTGCATAAGGTACGGAAAAGTCCCGTGGGATCCATGCCTGGTTCATTTTAATGAACGTGAGCTTGTCCACATTGTCTCTGGACAGGCGGCTGCGCTTGTCTGTTATAACGCCCCCAGCCGTGCTAAATACCCGTTCAGATAATACACTGGCTGCAGGGCACGCCAGCACCTCCAAGGCGTAAAGGGCAAGCTCAGGCCATGTGCCCAATTTGGAGACCCAGAAGTTGAAGGGGGCAGACCCGTCATTCACTACATGTAGGCGTGTGCACACATACTGCTCCACCATGTTGGTAAAATGCTGCCTCCTGCTAAGACGTTCCATCTGAGCTGCTGGTGCTGCTGTTTGTTGTGGCGTGCTGACAAAGCTTTTCCACATTTCGGCCATGCTAACCCTGCCTTCTGAGGTGCTGGCGGTGCCCTGGTTGCGTTGGCGACCTCCTCCTCCTCCTCCTCTGCCTTGTGCTTCCACTGTGGCCCCGCTGTCAGATGGGAATGCCAGCAGCATGGCGTCTACCAGCGTGCGCTTGTACTCGCGCATCTTGTGATCGCGCTCCAGTGAGTGAATTAAGGACGGTACGTTGTCCTTGTAACGGGGATCCAGCAGCGTGGCCACCCAGTAATCAGCACAAGTTAGAATGTGGGCAACTCGGCGGTCGTTGTGGAGACACTGCAGCATGTAATCGCTCATGTGTGCCAGGCTGCCCAGAGGCAACGAAAGGCTGTCCTCTGTGGGAGGTGTATCGTCCGTGTCCTCTGTATCCCCCCAGCCACGCACCAGTGATGGCCATGAGCTGGCCTGGGTGCCACCCTGCTGTGAACATGGTTCCATCTCCTCCTCCAGCTCCTCCTCCTCCTCATCCTCCTCATCCTCCAGAACTGTGCCCCTGCTGGACAATTGCGTCCCTGGCGTTTGCGTGTGCAGGAACCCACCCTCGGAGCCCCTTGCGAATGACTGCCCTGAAAGCCTTGGAAATGTTACCTCTTCATCCTCCTCCTCCTCCTCATCCTGTGCCACATCCTCTTCCATCATCGCCCGAATTGTTTTTTCAAGGAGGCATAGAAGTGGGATAGTTAAGCTGAGAACGGCGTCATTGCCACTGGCCATGTTGGTGGAGTACTCAAAACAGCGCAACAAGGCACACAGGTCTCGCATGGAGGCCCAGTTAAATTAAATAGCGGAATAGAAAATATGATCCAAAAAAAGTGTATGTATATCACACGTACACAACCACACTGGGCCCCAATTACTATTGTTTGTACCCCTAAAAGGCTAGATGAGGAGTAGGGGGAGTATGGAACAGGCAGCACCCTCAAACCTTCAGAAGTATGAGATGAACCCCAACAACTTGGAAAGGTGGATCTCTCTCACACGTACCAACACAGACTATCCCCCAATTTAACTGATCCCCAAAGGTTTTTGATTAAATAGCGGAATAGAAAATATGATCCAAAAAAAGTGTATGTATATCACACGTACACAACCACACTAGGCCCCAATTACTATTGTTTGTACCCCTAAAAGGCTAGATGAGGAGTAGGGGGGGTATGGAACAGGCAGCACCCTCAAACCTTCAGAAGTATGAGATGAACCCCAACAACTTGGAAAGGTGGATCTCTCTCACACGTACCAACACAGACTATCCCCCAATTTAACTGATCCCCAAAGGTTTTTGATTAAATAGCGGAATAGAAAATATGATCCAAAAAAAGTGTATGTATATCACACGTACACAACCACACTAGGCCCCAATTACTATTGTTTGTACCCCTAAAAGGCTAGATGAGGAGTAGGGGGGGTATGGAACAGGCAGCACCCTCAAACCTTCAGAAGTATGAGATGAACCCCAACAACTTGGAAAGGTGGATCTCTCTCACACGTACCAACACAGACTATCCCCCAATTTAACTGATCCCCAAAGGTTTTTGATTAAATAGCGGAATAGAAAATATGATCCAAAAAAAGTGTATGTATATCACACGTACACAACCACACTAGGCCCCAATTACTATTGTTTGTACCCCTAAAAGGCTAGGAGTAGGGGGAGTATGGAACAGGCAGCACCCTCAAACCTTCAGAAGTATGAGATGAACCCCAACAACTTGGAAAGGTGGATCTCTCTCACACGTACCAACACAGACTATCCCCCAATTTAACTGATCCCCAAAGGTTTTTGATTAAATAGCGGAATAGAAAATATGATCCAAAAAAAGTGTATGTATATCACACGTACACAACCACACTGGGCCCCAATTACTATTGTTTGTACCCCTAAAAGGCTAGATGAGGAGTAGGGGGAGTATGGAACAGGCAGCACCCTCAAACCTTCAGAAGTATGAGATGAACCCCAACAACTTGGAAAGGTGGATCTCTCTCACACGTACCAACACAGACTATCCCCCAATTTAACTGATCCCCAAAGGTTTTTGATTAAATAGCGGAATAGAAAATATGATCCAAAAAAAGTGTATGTATATCACACGTACACAACCACACTAGGCCCCAATTACTATTGTTTGTACCCCTAAAAGGCTAGATGAGGAGTAGGGGGGGTATGGAACAGGCAGCACCCTCAAACCTTCAGAAGTATGAGATGAACCCCAACAACTTGGAAAGGTGGATCTCTCTCACACGTACCAACACAGACTATCCCCCAATTTAACTGATCCCCAAAGGTTTTTGATTAAATAGCGGAATAGAAAATATGATCCAAAAAAAGTGTATGTATATCACACGTACACAACCACACTAGGCCCCAATTACTATTGTTTGTACCCCTAAAAGGCTAGGAGTAGGGGGAGTATGGAACAGGCAGCACCCTCAAACCTTCAGAAGTATAAGATGAACCCCAACAACTTGGAAAGGTGGATCTCTCTCACACGTACCAACACAGACTATCCCCCAATTTAACTGATCCCCAAAGGTTTTTGATTAAATAGCGGAATAGAAAATATGATCCAAAAAAAGTGTATGTATATCACACGTACACAACCACACTGGGCCCCAATTACTATTGTTTGTACCCCTAAAAGGCTAGATGAGGAGTAGGGGGAGTATGGAACAGGCAGCACCCTCAAACCTTCAGAAGTATGAGATGAACCCCAACAACTTGGAAAGGTGGATCTCTCTCACACGTACCAACACAGACTATCCCCCAATTTAACTGATCCCCAAAGGTTTTTGATTAAATAGCGGAATAGAAAATATGATCCAAAAAAAGTGTATGTATATCACACGTACACAACCACACTAGGCCCCAATTACTATTGTTTGTACCCCTAAAAGGCTAGATGAGGAGTAGGGGGGGTATGGAACAGGCAGCACCCTCAAACCTTCAGAAGTATGAGATGAACCCCAACAACTTGGAAAGGTGGATCTCTCTCACACGTACCAACACAGACTATCCCCCAATTTAACTGATCCCCAAAGGTTTTTGATTAAATAGCGGAATAGAAAATATGATCCAAAAAAAGTGTATGTATATCACACGTACACAACCACACTAGGCCCCAATTACTATTGTTTGTACCCCTAAAAGGCTAGGAGTAGGGGGAGTATGGAACAGGCAGCACCCTCAAACCTTCAGAAGTATGAGATGAACCCCAACAACTTGGAAAGGTGGATCTCTCTCACACGTACCAACACAGACTATCCCCCAATTTAACTGATCCCCAAAGGTTTTTGATTAAATAGCGGAATAGAAAATATGATCCAAAAAAAGTGTATGTATATCACACGTACACAACCACACTAGGCCCCAATTACTATTGTTTGTACCCCTAAAAGGCTAGATGAGGAGTAGGGGGAGTATGGAACAGGCAGCACCCTCAAATCTTCAGAAGTATGAGATTGTGTTCACTGTACCCCACAAAGATTGAGTTCACTGCACCCCACAATGATTGTGTTCACTGCACCCCACAAAGATTGTGTTCACTGCACCTCACAAAGATTGTGTTCACTGTACCCCCCAAAGATTGTGTTCACTGCACCCCACAAAGATTCTGTTCACTGTACCCCACAAAGATTGTGTTCACTGCACCCTAAAAGGATGTTGTTCACTGCACCCCACAAAGATTGTGTTCACTGCACCCTAAAAGGATGTTGTTCACTGCACCCCAAAAAGATTGTGTTCACTGTACCCCCCCCAAAGATTGTGTTCACTGCACCCCACAAAGATTGTGTTCACTGCACCCCAAAAAGATTGTGTTCACTGTACCCCCCAAAGATTGTGTTCACTGCACCCCAAAAAGATTGTGTTCACTGTACCCCCCAAAGATTGTGTTCACTGCACCCCACAAAGATTCTGTTCACTGTACCCCACAAAGATTGTGTTCACTGCACCCCAAAAAGATTGTGTTCACTGTACCCCCCCAAAGATTGTGTTCACTGCACCCCACAAAGATTCTGTTCACTGCACCCCACAAAGGATTTTGTTCACTGCACCCCAAAAAGATTGTGTTCACTGCACCCCAAAAAGGATTTTGATCACTGCACCCCAAAAAGGATGTTGTTCACTGCACCCCAAAAATGATTTTGTTCACTCCACCCCAAAAAGATTGTGTTCACTGCACCCCACAAAGATTGTGTTCACTGCACCCCAAAAAGATTGTGTTCACTGTACCCCCCAAAGATTGTGTTCACTGCACCCCACAAAGATTCTGTTCACTGTACCCCACAAAGATTGTGTTCACTGCACCCCAAAAAGATTGTGTTCACTGCACCCCAAAAAGGATGTTGTTCACTGCACCCCAAAAAGGATGTTGTTCACTCCACCCCAAAAAGATTGTGTTCACTGCACCCCACAAAGATTGTGTTCACTGCACCCCAAAAAGATTGTGTTCACTGCACCCCAAAAATGATTTTGTTCACTGCACCCCAAAAAGGATTTTGTTCACTGCACCCCAAAAAGGATGTTGTTCACTCCACCCCAAAAAGATTGTGTTCACTGCACCCCAAAAAGATTGTGTTCACTGCACCCCACAAAGGATTTTGTTCACTGCACCCCAAAAAGATTGTGTTCACTGCACCCCAAAAAGGATGTTGTTCACTGCACCCCAAAAAGGATTTTGTTCACTGCACCCCAAAAAGATTGTGTTCACTGCACCCCACAAAGGATTTTGTTCACTGCACCCCACAAAGATTGTGTTCACTGCACACCAAAAAGGATTGTGTTCACTGCACCCCAAAAAGATTTTGTTCACTGCACCCCAAAAAGATTGTGTTCACTGCAGCCCAAAAAGATTGTGTTCACTGCAGCCCAAAAAGATTGTGTTCACTGCAGCCCAAAAAGATTGTGTTCACTGCAGCTCACACACAGAAAAATGGATGTGGATCACTGACACCTGCCTATCTCCAATCCCACACCACACAGCAATATCGATTGTAGTTTGTAGAACACAGTTTCCCTAAAATTCAGCAGACTCTGTCCCTAACAGGATTGAGAAGAGATCGTAGATCAGGATTGAGTGCAGATTCACCCCACCCCCCACACAGCAATATCGATTGTAGTTTGTAGAAGACACTGACCCTATAATTCAGCAGACTCTATCCCTAAAATGCCTACAACTCGCCCTGCCTAAACACTCCGACCTGTCCCTCAATTCTATCCGGACACAAATGGTTTTTTCCTGCCTATCTTTCCCTAATCAGCAGCCAGCACATTGATGTGTGCTCTGTCCCTTAGCTAAGCAGCAGAATGACGCTGCTGCGGCGGCTGCCTCGAACTTATAAAGACTTGGTCACATGCTTCAGACGGCCAATCACAGCTACTAAGACATTTGCAGGCATGGCTGGGATGGCTTAAGGCACACCAGTTAAACGATTGTTGATTGGCTGTTGAAAGCCCGCCATGAAAAGAGCGCCAAAGCATGCAAAACCCGGAAATAAAACGACCGAACACGGATTTTTACCCGAACATACAGTAAAGTGTCCGTGTCCGTGTTCGGGTAAAAAAAATCCAATTATTCGGTACGAACACGAATAATACAGTCCGTGTTCGCTCAACACTACTTGGGAACACTCTCCTTCAGATGGAATAGACTTTTAATTGCTATATGGATTTTTCACACATGGACAATTGTTATTGTTTAATTGTCAAGTATTAGCGCACTTTTGCAATTTTCTCAGTTACATCTTTTTTTCACATATTTACTTTCATCACAGTGCTGCTTTTACACTTTTACATTGGTTCGCGCACCTTTTTCTTTATCATTAATTTTTATTCCAAATCAAAACATAAAGAAAAATGTATTAAATTTGTTATTACTTTAGAGAAAGTGAAGAAAAAGGAATATTAGGCTTTTCAAAAAAAAAAAAATAGAGGTGTCTGTGTTTTTTTCTACAAACTTAAACATTTACTGTATAACCTGAAAAATGCTTGAAGATTTGGTTTTCCTTTAACTCACTGGACTAATATTTAGTTGTATAACCACTGTTTCTGAGAACTGCTTCACATCTGTGTTGCGTCAACCAACTTCTGGCACCTGTGAACAGGTATTCTAGCCCAGGATGATTGCACTACATTCCACAATTTCTCTACATTTCTTGGTTTTACCTCAGAATGTCATCCCACAAGTTTTTTATTGAATTAAGGGATTGGGATGGACATTTCATAACGTTAATCTTGTTGGTCTGGAACCAAGATGCTGCTCGCTAACTGGTGTGTTTGGGGTTGTTGTCTTGTTGAAACACCCATTTTAAGGGCGCTTCCTCTTTGGCATAAGGCAACATGTACCTCTTCAAGTATTTTGATGTATTTAAACTGATCCATGATCCCTGGTATGCAATAAATAGGCCCAACACCATAGTATAGAGACATCCCCATATCATAATGCTTGCGCCACCATGCTTCTCTGTCTTCACAATGTACTGTGGCTTGAATTTAGTGTTTGGGGGTCATCTGACAAACTGTCTGTGGCCCCTAGATCCAAAAAGAACAATCTTGCTTTATCAGTCAGACATTTTGCTTTACACCAGTCAATGTGTTCTTTGGCAAATTGTAGCTTTTTCAGCACATGTCATTTTTTCAACAATGAGACATTGCGGGGGCTTCTTGCCGCTAGCTTGGTTTCACATAGGCACCTTCTAATTGTTACAGTACTCACAGGTAACGTTAGAACTTCTTTGATCACCCTGGAGCTGATAATTGGCTGAGTCTTTGCCATTTTGGCTATTTTTTCGATCCATTCAGATGGTAGTATTCTGTTTTCTTCCACGTCTTTCTGGTTTTGGTTGCCATTTGAAAGCATTTGAGATCATTTTAGCTGAGGAGCCTATCATTTTCTGCAATTCCCTATATGTTTCCCCTCTCCAATCAAAATTTTTGCCAAAGTATGTCTGAAAATGACCCATTTTACTCATATTTTCAGATAGAAATCCATTATACCCAGCATGTACAACATTTGCTGCCTTTGTCGTTAAATAAGGGCCACCTGTTTGACACCTCAGTTTTCACAGACTGAATGACCTCACTAGTTGAACACCATACTGCTATTATTTTGAACATGTGCCCTTCAATTAATGATTCAATTACACAGAATCATAACTGATGGGTCTGTTGGTTTTCTATTACTCTACTACACCTACTAGTAAATTATTTGCCATGTAGAAATATAATTTATACCAAAAAAGTGATTGATCTGGTTAGTGATGTTGGACTGCTATGACTTTGAACACAACTGTGTGTGTATATATATATATATATATATATATCTATATATATATATATATATATATATATATATATATAGATATATATATATATATATATATATATAGATATATGAAAGAAAATAGGGTGCGCTAACCATACAATTATGCGGCAGCACTGAAATGGGGAAAATAAATGTGAAAAAAGGTATAGTGCGCTCAACACAACCATAAATATTAAACATATGACATCTGGGATGACCCAAATATTATGGTGATCTTCATACAGTGTGAAAAACCATATGTGAAAATTCTTTATACAAAAACATAATTTATAACGATTGTGAAAAAATATATATAAAGTCCTCCAATTGATCGAGATAATCTCAAATAGCCAAAGATCAAGCTTCCATAAATAGTGGATCTTTAATCTTGCTAATCTTAGACCGATATGTGAGGGTGAAATAGAAGAAATAAACAATGGGTGAGGGGGTGACCAGCGCTATGGAGTAGTGAAAATATTTTTCAGGTATAGAAGCTGCCACCAACCAACCCCTAAAGGTTAGGAGCCAGAAATGTATAGGAGAAAGATAAACGGTTGGAATTGGCGCTACCTGGTATATTTAATGTTCCAAGGTCTTATAAAATAGTGGTATTCCCAGATCGCAAAGCAATATATAAATATCTAAAAAATGTGCAGGATAAGGTGCAAGTGCAGATGTGCAAAAATGGCAGGGATAATATCTGGGTTAAATATATAAGCCTTGTAAAGTGCTAAAGGTGCTATAAAGGATACCACAAAGTGCAGATAAATAATTTATTGTGAAGTGCAAGAAAATTGTACTTTAAAATAGTGCACCAAGAACTCAATGACCTGAGTGGTAAAAGAATTGAAAAAAAAACAGTAACAGAGAAATATATAGTGAAGTAAAAACAAGGGGAAATCCCCTATGCAAACAACTGTGCTTAAATAAATGTCCGTGATGGGTGAGATAAAATAAAGGTGAGTATGGTGGAACACACGTGCCTGTACCTATAGTGTCCACTAGATATCGCACTCACCCTTGGATCACAAAGTAATGTAATCAAAGTGGATAGGCTTCCAAAGGGGGATAGGGTGTGATCTGTGACTCCTGAGCAAGGTTCCTGAAAATCCTCACGGATAAGCGGGTCCCATCTAGGTGCTCAAACATAGAGACATTCCCATGGTGTAGTATATACTGTAAACATTATATAGCAGATAATAGTGACTCACGGTTCAAGTTCAGGCTGATCGATTCAGTATGTAAGGCGCAGTCCCGGGATGCTTCCACGTTTCAACAACGGCAAACTGCAAACCGGAAGTGACGTTGACGCAGAGTACCGCCCTACGTGTTTTGTCATTGGCCGTCTACTGGAACGGTTAAGAAATAGCCTCTTACATGATAACACTAAACAGTGAGCCTTATTGGTGAATAGGCACTTTCCACATGTAAACAAATTAAATCAAGTGAGGTGACGCACATCCCGTGTTTACCAAGTAGTGTGTGTAGGGGGGGGCGTGCCCAGATGATGGCGCCATGAGCACGCAGCAGCGTGGAGCTCTGTGAGTAGGAGCAGTGCCTGTCCTCGCCAGCCAGCGTTCCCAGCCCCTGTGAGCGTGATCTGCGGGCTGGAGCCCGTGGTTCTTCCAGGCACTTTTCAAGGCGCAGCACAGCCACAGCCTATTGGCATCTCGGACCGGCTTGGACTCCATGCGGGGTCAGCGAGCTGTATTTGCCCTTTGACGCCATTCGCGCGCAACAGCCTGGAGTCCCGTGAGTAGGGGAAGTGCCGGCTCGTGCCTGCCAGACTGGGATAGTTTCCCCAGGTCCCTGCAAGCGGTCCCGGCAGGCGCTATATGCGGAGTAACGGTGTTTTCAGTCAGTTGGCGAGTTGTGTACTTGCGGGTGCAGCATATATGCCTGCCGTACAAACTGTGACAGAAGCAGAGGCCTGCGGCAAATGCACGGATATTACTACCTATTTTCTAAGAAGACCTGCAGTCACACAAAGTTGTGCAGTGGCAGTCAAGATGGCGCTGACACGACCACCGACTGCGGGATCCATGGGCCCCATCCCGCAGCACAAAAAGAGCTCAAAGACTAATATGGAACAGATAGGAGAACATCTTTCTTGTGTTCAAGATCTTCCCCTTCATGACCCTGCCCCAGAAGCACAGGGAGCAATACAGACACCATCAACCATAACGCACCAATATCTGCCCATCACAGAGTGGAGAGAATTCGTGTCCCGTATCCTTACAAAACAGGACATAAGCGACATGGCAACCACAATCCTGAGTAACTTGAAAGACGAAATTAACTCGATTAAGGTTAAAGTGGATAAGGTGGACAATAGGGTGGGTCAGATGGAGGTGATGCAGTCCCAAATTGATGTTAGAATTAATGAATTAGAGCACTCTCAACAAATGCTACAAAAACAGATTCTCATCCTGCAACTTAAGCAAGATGACAATGAAAACCGCAACCGCAGAAATAATGTCAGACTCAGAGGTTTGCCGGAGTCAGTTATTGGCCCTGAACTTAAAGAATGTGCGGTGAAGATTATGAATGGTGTAATGGAACGCCCGCTCACAGAACATATTGAAATAGATAGGGTTCACAGGGTTAGGACCCCACATACACGTGGTCTGGATCGCCCAAGGGACGTCTTAATTAGAATTCATTATTACTCATTTAAAGAGGAGGTTATCAGGCGGTCTTGGACCCAGGGCCCATGGGACTATGAAGGGAATCAAATTCGTTTTTTACCGGACCTTTCGTATTACACCCTCAGGATGAGAACTCTGTTGAAACCTTTGTTAGAAGAATTGCACAGGATCAAAGTTACATATCATTGGGGTTATTCGTTCCACCTAGTGATCACGAGAAATAAAAAATCGTTTGTGTTAAGGTGGCATGACCAACTTTTAGACCTATTTGCCTTTCTTGAAATTGCCCCAGTACCAATCCAGGACTGGTTATGTGTGTTCGGAAACGGTGGGCCTCTATCAATACACAATACACCCCATTTCCAACGTCGGCAGAGGGTCCCTACAGAGACAATGACTGATGAAATACCTGCCATACTTTAGGTCATGGAAACTTCTATGATACGTGGAAAATAGCTCCAATTATATGTATCTGTAGACGGTCTTCCTTTTTTTTTTTTTCCTGTTTTGTTTGGGGGGGCCTAGGAAAAAATTCAACTGAGTACAGATTCATTATTTATACATACTCTCCCTCCCCCTCCTTGTAAAAGAGGGGGACGGAGGGCTTAAAAATTTATAAAGGGACAGAGAAGGGGAAAGGGGAAGGATTTTTATTTTTTATTTTTTCTCCTCTCCCTTTTGTTCTTTCTTTTTCTTTTGTGTGCGGGATGAGCCTTAATTTGCAGATAACGGGGTTTTGGGTAAGGGGAGGGTGGGGGAGGGGGTAAGTGGGGTCTCGGGTTGGGGGAAGGGCGGCGCCTGTTGCTCCTCATTTTTTTTTTTTTGGGGCTCCTCCGGCCCCACCCACACAGACCTACCCCCCTGCCAATTGGTTCTTGGGACGGGGGTGGGGTACTGTGCCCCTTTCCCCCTCCCTCGAGGTATTATAATGCGGGGAGGGCACCCTCTCTCCACCGCTCCATGTTTACAATGGAAGAATTTGTGCTTTCTTGTTTTCTCTTATTATTTGAGTATTTTTTTTGTTTTTTTTTTGTTGTTTTTGATGTTTGACGTATACCAATTTTTGGGTCTCATTGTTTACATAAATTCTCAATCATTATTATTCTCACGGTGCCAGTCAAGCACGCCCACCCCATACTAGGACGCGCCTGGTTGCGCGAAACTTTCCTGATTTTAGGATAATTGTACATTTGTGGGTTGGGTTGAGGGTGGGGGGCTATATGTAAGGCCAGACAGATAGTAAGTCGGGTGTAAAATTGTGGGTTTTTTTTTTTTTCTCCTGTGTTGGAGGGTGTTGCCAACACCTATGGCCCTGTATGGGTCTAAGATGGGGAGAGAGGGAGAAGAGGTAAAGGGGACACTTAAAATGACGAATCAGTTTAGACACGCGAAAGCTGGATGTAGAATATCGACATTTAATGTCAGAGGTCTATCCACTCCACAGAAACGTACACGCCTGTTGCAGGATCTGAAACGGTGGCATACTCAAATAGCATTTTTGCAAGAGACATATTTTAGGAAAGACTCTTTGCCCAAATTAGGTAACAAGGATTTCCCTTGGGCATATCATGCTCCTTCCCCTATAGCCAGGTCAAAGGGAGTCAGTATCCTTATTTCTAAAACGATTAAGTGGACACTAAAAGATACAATGACAGATCCCATGGGAAGGTATTTGCTGGTGAAGGGGAGTATAGGCCAAACAGAAGTAACATTAGTAAATGTTTATCTACCCAATTCAGACCATCTGACATTTTTGCAGCAATTAACACCGGCTATATTGGGATTCAGGGAAGGCCATCTAGTAGTAGGGGGGGACTTTAACTTTGTCCCGGAACCACTTATAGATACTTCAAAGAAGTCCTCCTGTATTTCATACGCACGGATACGACGCTTTAAATTTGGTAGACCCATGGCGATTAATGCACCCGAAGGAACGGGATTTTACGTACTATTCTCCGATCCACAACGCCTACACTCGAATAGACCGTATTTTGATCCCGCAGTCAGACATTCCGTTAGTTATGTCATCCAACATTGATGATTTCTCCATGTCAGATCATGCGCCGGTACATGTATCTATGGACTGGGATTTTATGCTTCCCAGACCTTACTCGTGGCGGCTTAATGAGTCCTTATTACAATTTCCTGAGATTAGGACGAAAATTGAAGAGGTGTTAAGGAATTATTTTTTGGACAACAGTGATGATACTGTGCCTCCTTCAACAATTTGGGAAGCACACAAGTGTGTGGTGCGGGGGGAGATAATGCGTTTGGCCTCTCAAAGGAAAAAATTACAGGAGAAAAAAGTTGAGTTGCTATCTCAAATAGAGAAGCTTAGCAGACAACATAAAAGATCATTGGCCATGGAGCATTTGATTCCCTTGACACGGATGAGAGAGGAACTAAACAATCTCCTCTTTCTAAAAATAAACAAGAAATTAACATGGTCAAGAAGATACTTTTTTGAGTATGCGAATAAACCGGGAGTTATGCTGGCAAGGACACTTAGGGGCCCTAGGAAACAAACTCATATCCACCGCATAAAGAGGGCAGGTGGGGGAGAGGTTTATACCTCATCGGCGATTGCAGACGAGTTCTGCACCTTTTATCGTTCTCTGTACAATTTGCAGCCCGTGGAGGGAGGTAAGTTGGACAGGGAAAAAAAAAAGTTAGAAAAGATAGCGAGTTATTTACAGGATTCCGGTCTGCCAGTTCTATCAAGGGAACAATCATTAGCAATGGAAGGGGAGATTACAGAGAATGAGCTAGTGGAGGCAATGGCTCAGACCAAAATACATAAAGCACCAGGACCAGACGGTTTTACATTGCCTTACTATCAAAATTTTAGAATACTTTTGCTACAACCTTTCCTGAGGCACATGAATTCAGTTGTGAATGGGCCGGCATTACCTACGGACTCTCTTAGGACATACATTTCTCTTATACCTAAGGAGGGGAAAGACCCCTTATTGTGCGGTAGTTACCGCCCCATTTCACTCCTGAATTGTGATACTAAACTTATGGCTAAAATACTGGCTAATCGTCTCTTGCCGTATATTCCTGATCTGATACACTTTGACCAGGTGGGCTTTGTCCCATCACGTGAAGCAAGGGACAATACGACGCGGGTCGTGGATATCATCTATGCGGCACACGAATCCCATAACAAGATGGTGTTGCTTTCCACGGACGCGGAAAAAGCATTTGACAGGGTGTCCTGGCATTTTATCCAGGCCACCCTGTCTTATATTGGAGTGGGGCCGCAGATGTTGACATATATCCTATCACTCTATGCTAATCCCTCAGCAGCAGTACGCGTTAATGAGTGGAGATCAGACTTTTTTACGCTATCAAACGGAACTAGGCAGGGCTGCCCATTATCCCGACTTATTTTTATTTTAACACTGGAACCCCTGTTATGTACAATACGAAGTGCTCCAGATATTACTGGATTAAGGGTTGGGGGCGAACAGCATAGGGTCGCTGCATTTGCAGACGACCTAGTGTTTTTTGTCACAAATCCTACTGTCTCACTTCCAAATATATTGGAGGCACTCAGAATATATGGAATGCTTGCTAATTACAAGATCAATTTGACAAAGTCAGCTGCAATGAGCATCGCTATGCCATTGCAAGAAGAACTACAGCTGCGGTCCGCTTTTCCATTCCACTGGGCCGAGGGCTCGTTAAAATACTTGGGGATTCAAATAACCGCGGATCCGCTAGACATTTATAGAAAAAATTTTATTCCTTTACTTGCAAAGATTAAAAAAGATCTGAGGGCCTGGCAGCAATTAACTCTAACCTGGTTCGGTAGGTGTAATGCATTAAAAATGAATATACTGCCCAGGATTTTGTATGTAATGCAGACTCTTCCAATAACTTTACCACCGACTTTTTTTCATCAGATGAAGGTACTGTTCCGTTCGTTTATCTGGGCTTCTAGGACTCCTCGAATACGATTACAGATCCTAGCCTTGCCAAAATCGCAGAGCGGGATAGGGTTACCAGATGTACTTCGGTACTATAGGGCTATCCACCTAACTAGGGTAGTGGACTGGAACTGTAACAAGGTCAATAAGCGCTGGGTCGGGCTGGAAGTTGTGGAGGCGGGTCAGTTGACCCCCCCAGCACCATGGTCAATTTACTCATCTACGGATAGGATCTTTTCTCATCCGGTTATAGGGACAACACTAAGAGAAACCCGACATATTCAGCAGTTTGGGAAAATAGCCCCAGCCCCTTCTCCGTTGATACCCATTATAGGCAACCCGGAATTTCCCCCAGGCTGTATGAACGGTAAAATCAGACGCCTGGCACAGATTGGAAAGACGCGCCTACATGATGTATGGCAGAGAGAACAAATTCCTACCCAGCAAGAAATAAAATTATGGCCAGATAGTAGTCTCGACTATCTTAGTATACAGCAACTGAGACACTTTCTTAAGACATACCATCAAAGGGGATACGTTCCACGTAACTTAACACCCTTTGAAAAGATATGCATTTCAAATACACCACCTAAACATATGATATCTCTATTCTATTCATAGGGTGTATGTAGTTCCGCGCTTAGGATGAGGGGTATATATGTACAATAGAACACCGCACCTAGCTGCTGCCCACTTCAAAAATGCGACCCTAGAAGGGGAGCACTTGAAGAAATAAAAGGGAAAGGGAAGTGATTGGCGCTGCCTGGTGGGGTGTTATGGGAATGTATATGTAGGATACTATGCTTCTAGTAAGATGTCCTATAGAGGCATGTGTAGTAATTTGATATTGGAATCAGTGAATCATCAACTTAAAGTCTGATAAATGACAATCCTGTGTAAAACCAAAGTGGGTCTATGTATAAAAAATATAATAAAACCCTATATACATAACATCAGTAAATAAATTTCATACGTACAAAATGTGCAAAGAGAAGTGCAAAAAGTGAATACAAAAGTGAAGTGCTAAAAAATTAAATAAAATTAATCCAATGAAATCCAGTGGTAAATATGTGACCATAAAATGACAATAGGTAAGTATGCTATAAAAATTCTTAATAAATATAGGTAAAGTAATAAATAGCGTATATATGACCCTAAAATGACAATCGATGGGTATGCTCTTAAAGTGCCAGTAAATACAAGTAGAAAAAAATGAATAAATAATTCTTAATAAATAAATAAATAGGTACAAACGGTGCAAAAGGTGAACCAATTAATTGGTGAAAATATCCATGCCGAACTAGCGGTACATAAATGAAAAAATGCAGACTAAAAAGTCAATACAAATAATCCCACAAAAGAATCCAAGTAAATGTGCCGTCTCAGTGGTTTAAAAAGTCCAAAAAGAGTACTAAATAGGTGAAGTCAATATATGGTGGATTGTAGTGCTCTTTTCTCTATGCCCAAAGTATAGTGGGTGGGCAGAAGGAAGATGTGTTCCCCTGAGCCTGGGGTCCTGCGCTTACCAGATTCCCCTACCCCTACAGGGGTAAACAGCGGGTCGATTATTAGAAGAACAAGATAGCCAGCAGTTACCATTTATTCGCCAATGGGAACGGGAACTGGCAGTGTCTTTTACTTCTGGCCAGGTAAATCGGATTCTATCTACAGTTCATAAATCCTCAATGGAGTGCAAAACACAGGAAACGGGTTACAAAATACTTACGCGATGGTATAGGTTCCCGGAGGTGTTGCACAAAATGGATGGAAACATATCAGAAAATTGTTGGCGTTGTGGATCGGAGGTAGGGTCCATGATGCATATTTTTTGGTCATGTCCTCGTATAGAGGAGTTCTGGACAAAAATCGCTTCGGTTAGTAAACAATTAACTGCGGTGGAAATACAGGGGGACCCAATGCTTTGTTTATTGCATCTTACAAAAATTTCTCTAAAAAGATATCGAAAATCATTGACAATTAGACTTTTGAATGCTGCAAAGGCGTGTATACCTGTTCTGTGGAGACAAACCCAGTCGCCCACGGTGGAATTATGGTACTCTAAAGTGAGAGAAATTTATAAGATGGAGGAACTTACATCCTCCTTGAAAAACACAGAGGAAGAAATTAGAGCTAGATGGCTACCATGGGTTCACTTTATGGATACGGCGACAATATAAGAAGTGTCGTGTGGCCTCTTCCCCTCTCTCCCGCTTACGTTGCGTGGGTTTTTTTTTTTTTTTTTCTCTGGGAAGGGATACTGGGGGATTTGACTGTGACTAATTCTCCCTTATTGATGCACTGTGAGAGTGGGGGTTTGTTTTCACAAGGGGCCAAGGGGGATGGGGGATTCCCCCCCCCCTCCCTCTTTTCCCCCTTGTTTTTCTCTTTTTTTTTTTTTTGTGAGAAGTTAAGGATTTAATAACTTTGCACACTGAGTCACTGTTGATAATACACACATTACTGCGTAGGGTGGTTTGCCCCTTCCTCTATACGTTGGTTTATTTACACGGGAATATATATATATATATATGTTATATTGAGTAATTGGGAGATAAAGGTATACACAATTGGTTTTGTTTTTTCTGGGGGGGGTCTTTTTTTTAATTTTTTTTCTTTATGTGAGAAGTTAAGGATTTTAAAACTTCGCACATTGACTCACTGTTGATAAAACACGCACTACTATGTAGGGTCGTCTGCCCCTTCCTATACACGTTGGTTTACTTTCACGAGTATGTATATATATATGTATATATGTATATATATGTATATATTGATTATCTGGGGGATAAATGCATTCACAATTGGTCTTGGTTTTTTTTTTTTTTTTTTTCCTTCAACATAGGTATACACTTAATTGAGTGGAATGTGATTAGTGTGATTGGTGGTGGGTATTTAATGAGTAGGGAGAAAGTTTCAGACACGGGCCCTCCCATTGTTCCTCCCCTATTGTTTTATCATTGTTGGGAGGTTGTAAAATGTGTTGGAAATTTTTTTTTTTTTTGTGTATTGATTTGATGTTTGTATATGTTAATCTGTCTGGAATATGTATAAAAAACAATAAAAATTGTCAAATTTAAAAAAAAGTGAGGTGACACCTCGATGGTAGTGCAAACTTCTTACCAGAAGTATGTAGAGGGTAGGCATAAACCACTGTTGTTTATATGGATGCACCAGATAGAGGGTATCCAATGGCGGCTTCAATGCGTGGGCTAAATGTTTCTCCACTCCACCATATTCAACCCACCGATGTGGCTGGTGATACTGTACTCTAATGTAGCTCCCCCATAACAAACGATACAAAGTGCCAAAAATGCATTATCGTTTTAAAAAACTTTATTAAAGAAGAAACACACTTACATGGCAAATGGAAGAACTCGGCATTAACAATGGTTTCAAGTGTACCAAACGTGACCGCCTGCAGTGCGGAACACGTGGTGTGGCATGATGGTGTGGCTACTCCCCCGAGGCGTTTCTCCTTATCAGGCTTCAGCTGGGACCGGAGCAACCAATTATCGGCAAACTCGATACATCGAGGGCCAATATGCACTTTTCCCAATATATCAGAATCGGCCCCAGAGGTTACTGATATTGCCGATATTTTGGGAAAGTGCATGTACCGGAGTGAGGCCTGCAGCTAGAGGCATCACCCCGGTACAGGCTTACAGAGCCCACAGTCAGCTCTCTTGTATGACAACCTTCCACGGCTTGCCCGGGTCTCTGGTCCAACTGGGTGACCCGGGCAACCAGCCTGCACAGCCGCTGAAGACCCGATCAAAGCCGCATTTGGTCTCATCACTCCAAATTACTTTGTGCCAGAAGGTTTGAGGCTTGTCTCTGTGCTGTTTGGCGTATTGTGGTGGGGGAGACAGGCGTGCGGTGCGGAGAGGGACTGGGTCTGGGGGAGGGACTGCCTGTGCAGCGGCCGCCCAGTGCGGGAGAGAACCAAGCAGGAGGAGGCAGCAGAGAACGAGCAAGCTGGCGCGGCGAGGAGGACCAGACAGTCAGCAATGCTGCATCAGCATTCAGCAAGAAGGAGGGGGAGAGCCCGGAGAGGCCAGAGAAGAGAGTCTGAAGTGTGGTGACGTCACCTGACGGTCTGTGGTGCTGGCAGCAGGAAAACCTTGCCTGGGGAGTCCGACAGGTGAAAAAAATGGTAAGTAGAGTAGTAGTATTAGTGTGTAATGAAAACGGAAATGTTTTATTTAAGAATTTTACAATTTCACTATCATTTTGTTGAGAGGGCAAGAACCAGGGAAGGCAAAATATAGGCAGGTTACATTTTATGGTCCCAACTTGCTAGGGTACATAATGCAGTGACACCCTTCCCCCATCAATAGGCTCCTGTAAAAAAAAAAAAAAAGAAGAACCCAGCTACAAGCAGCCTTGTTTCGGGTCCTGCTACATCCTACAACTGACCAGAAATAATTCCTCAGCACAAGCCACCTGTCAGTGCAGTTTTTCTACACCATGGATGCAGAGCAGTGTTCCCAAGGTTTTTGTGTGGGCTAGCTGCACTTTGCCATAGACTTCTATTATGTCCCATATTTTGATGCCCTTTTTGAAAGTGCACCAAAACTGCCCTTTCAGTTTTTGTTTTCAGAAAACGCACCAAAACTGCGGGATTTAATAGAAGTCTACAGCAAAGTGCAACAAACCCACACAAAACTGCAGGTACACTACACTGGATCCATGTAAACCATATGGGATCAGTGTGAATGTACCCTACTGCGGGGAGGGAAGACCAAAAGCAAATTTTATGGGTACAGAAAGGCTTTTGTTTTATTTAACCATGTCCTCTAGGCCCCTCCCACCGAAAACAGAAAATGATCACACCCACCATTCACCGTGGCTTTGGGGTGCACACCCTAATGCAATGGGCTGCGCACACCTATGGGTGAGGATGGTTACCTTTAACCTCATTGGCGGTATGATTATTTCAGATTTTAGGTGCTGAAAGCGGTGCCATTATTGTGCATGTAATTCTTAAGGACGAGCAGCCCAAACCAACTATTTACATATGATTTTTTTTTATTGTGCGTTCTTCTTTATAACATCTCGGGTATGATAAAGTTTGAAACACAAAATCATAAATTATAATATAATAAATGACTATAAATAAGTTAAAGTATATGTATATGTATATATATATATATATATATATATATATATATATATATATATATATATATATATATATATATATATATATATGTATGTATATATATATATATATATATATACATATACATATAATATATAAACACATATACATACATATATATATATATATATATATATATATATATATATATATATAAAGTACAGTAAAACTGCAGGCAAGGGCACTGGGGGGGGGGGAACTAAGGTCAATTTATTTTATTTAGTAATGCAATTCAATAGGATTACAATATATCAGTGTGTTTCTGTCTTTTACTTTTCGTATTTGCCACCGGTTCCACCCCCCTGCGGCATGACGCTCGCAGGGAACGGAAGCCGGTCGCTGTACACTGCCGGAATACATCGCGGGATCCTGGGGACAAGGTAAGTAACCTCTTCCAGGATTCAGCGACTTCTCCCTGGCGGTACCCCGAGTGTGGCTCGGGGTTACCGCTAATGGCACTGAAATTCCACCCCAAGCCACACTCGGAAATACCCCCAAGGAGGTTAATAGCCAGTCAAACCACTTTGTGTCAACTTGTGTGCATGTTATCAGGCCAAAATCACCGGGGTATGTAAACTTTTGATCAGGGTAATTTGGTAGTTTGTGTTGTCATTATGATTTAAAAAGAGTAAACACAGTTGATTGATAATAAATGGCTTCAGCCAAACACTAACCATGAGTGACAGAAAAGTTTTTGTGTTATCATTCATATTCTGGGAAAAATGGCCAAGAAATCATTTAATCCTGCCAGGGTATGTAAACTTATATATACAGTATATATACTGTATATATATACATATATATATAAACCACAGGGGTCTTCAAAAAGTTTCCACACTTTTATATTTTTCATTGGAGATGGCGAGGGCAGCAGGAGTAGTAATTGCCCGTGTCTGAGAGTTGGTATGACGCTGGGAAAAATCCATTGCATCTCAAAGGAAGGTGGCTATGTAGAAAAGTTATGTCATTTATTTTTTAAATTATTATTAAAAAGAGTTAAAAAAAAGTGCAGAAACATGAACAGAACCATTATATACAGTATATATATATATATATATATTTTTTTTTTTCTATTTTTTTTTTTATTTATTTACAGTATCTCACAAAAGTGAGTACACCCCCAACATTTTTGTAAATATTTTAGTATATCTTTTCATGTGACAACACTGAAGAAATTACACTTTGCTACAATGTAAAGTAGTGAGTGTACAGCTTGTATAATAGTGTATTTGCTGTCCCCTCAAAATAACTCAACACACAGCCATTAATGTCTAAACTGCTGGTAACAAAAGTGAGTACAATCCTAAGTGAAAATGTGTATATTGGGCCACATTAGCCATTTTCCCTCCCTGGTGTCATGGGACTCATCAGTGTTACAAGGTCTCAGGTGTGAATGGGGAGCAGGTGTGTTAAATTTGGTGTTATCGCTCTTACTCTCTCATACTGGTCACTGGAATTTCAACATGGCACCTCATGGCAAAGAACTCTCTGAGGATCTGAAAAATAGAATTGTTGCTCTACATAAAGATGGTCTAGGCTATAAGAAGATTGCCAAGACCCTGAAACTGAACTTCAGCACAGTGGCCAAGACCATACAGCGGTTTAACAGGACAGGTTCCACTCAGAACAGGCCTCACCATGGTTGACCAAATTAGTTGAGTGCACATGCTCAGCGTAATATCTAGAGGTTGTCTTTGAGAAATATACGAATGAGTACTGCCAGCATTGCTGCAAAGGTTGAAGGGGTGGGGGGTCAGCCTGTCAGTGTTTAGACCATACGCCGCACACTGCATCAAATTGGTCTGCACTGCTGTCGTCCCAGAAGGAAGCCTCTTCTAAAGATGATGCACAAGAAAGCTCACCAACAGTTTGCTGAAGAAATTCAGTCTAAGGACATGGATTACTGGAACCATATCCTGTGGTCTGATGAGGCCAAGATGAATGTATTTGGTTCAGATGGTGTCAAGCGTGTGTGGCGGCAACCAGGTGGGGAGTACAAAGACAAGTGTGTCTTGCCTACAGTCAAACATGGTGGTGGGAGTGTCATGGTCTGGGGCTGCATGAGTGCTGTGGGCACCGGGGAGCTATAGTTCATTGGGGGAACCATGAATTCCAACATATACTGTGACATACTGAAGCAGAGCATGATCCCCTCGCTTTTGAGACTGGGCCACAGGGCAGTATTCCAACATGATAACGACCCTAAACACACCTCTAATACAATGACTGCCTTGCTAAAGAAGCAGAAGAGGGTAAAGGTGATGGACTGGCCGAGCATGTCTCTAGACCTAAACCCTATTGAGCATCTGTGGGACATCCTCAAATGGAAGGTGGAGGAGCGCAAGGTCTCTAACATCCACCAGCTCAGTGATGTCATCATGGAGAAGTGAAGGAGGACTCCAGTGGTAACCTGTGAAGCTCTGGTGAACTCCATGACCAAGAGGGTTAAGGCAGTGCTGGAAAATAATGGTGGCCATACAAAATATTGACACTTTGGGCCAAATTTGGACATGTTCACTTAGGGGTGTACTCACTTTTGTTGCCAGCAGTTTAGACATTAACCACTTTAGCCCCGGAGGACTTGGCTGCTCAATGACCAGGCATTATTTTGTGATTCGGCATTGCGTTATTTTAATGGACAATTTCACGGTCGTGCGACGCTGTACCCAAACAAAATTGACATCCTTTTTTTCCCACAAATAGAGCTTTCTTTTGGTGGTATTTGATCACCTGTGCGATTTTTATTTTTTGCTCTTTAAACAAAAAAAGAACGACAATTTTGAAAAAATTACAATATTTTTTACATTCTTTTATATGAAATTCTCAAAAAAAAAAAAAGGAAAAATTAAAATGTTTTAACATTTTAGGCCAATTTGTTTTCTGCTACATATTTGTGGTAAAAAAAAGTTGCAATAAGCGTATTTTGATTGGTTTGTGCAAAAGTTATTGCGTTTACTAACTACGGGAAAGAGTTATGTCATTTTTATTGTTTTTTTTTTTACTAGTATTGGCGGCAATCTGTGATTTTTTTTGCATTACTGCAACATTGTAGCGGACAGATCGGATCCCTAACTGATATTTTTGACACTTTTGGGGGTACCAGTGACATTTCTACAGTAATCAGTGCTAAAAATATGCACTGTTACTGTAAAAATGACACTGGCAGAGAAGGGGTTAACAGTATGTGTGATCAAGTGATTAAATGTGTCCCTAGGGGCGTGATTCTAACTGTCAGGGGGCGTGGCTTGTGAAGTAATTATAGAGACATGTGATCTTATATAGCAGGATCACATAGCCTCTGTGATCACTTCAGGGAGAATGACAGACGACTGTGTTTACATCAGCCGTCTGTCCTTCTCTCTCAGCTGCGGGAGATCGCGATTGGCCGGCGGCCATCGGAGTCGCCGGTCACACGCACTGGCTCCCCAGCTCACGAGCCTCCTGAAAGTATAATGTCGCTTTGCCCAGGAGCGGCTGCCTGCCACAGTAAAAGTGCGGTGGGTGGCCGTTATGTGGTTAATGGCTGAGTGTTGAGTTAGTTTGAGGGGACAGCAAATTTGCACTTTTATACAAGCTGTACACTCACTAATTTACATTGTAGCAAAGTGTAATTTCTTCAGTTTTGTCGCATGAAAAGATATAATAAAATATTTACAAAAATGTTAGGGGTGTACTCACTTTTGTGAGATACTGTATATATACAGTATATATATATATATATATATATATATATATATATATATACACACACACATTATAACTATATCTATAAAATCATTGAGGATAGTTTCTCATTAATGAGCATTGTTTTCATATGTATTGTTTTCATATGTTCCTTAACCCCTTGAAGATAACTGTAGGTTTGGCAGCCAAAAACAAATAAATAGCAATTCCTGTTGAAAGGAAAAGAAACCTGAAATCGTATGGTGGAGGAGGGCAACCTATGGGTACTTTGGTACTTCTATGTGAAACAATGATTGAAGGAGCTAAACATTTTGGGCCACAATGCAATCGGTTTCAGGTAGGACCACCAAATGTGTAGTATGTCATCACATTGCCAAAACCCTCTGAAGCAACTGTCACTGTTATTTGGAACACCAGTTTTTGGCAAAAGCCTTTTGGAACTCTAGGCATTCACGCTGTTGCCACATACTGTATGCCTAGGACTATGATCTACTTCTAGCGACAACCTCTCCTGCACTCCTCACACCAGAGCGCCTCATTACTCTTTTCCTTGCTGTTTTCCTGCTCTCTGTAGACTTTACCTGGATTTATATATATATATGCATGACCCATATGGAGCTTTTATCTTCTGAAATACGTGATCATTTTCATCCTCATTATATTATCTGTATTTATGTAATTTACACTCAACTGTATGTTACTTGTTACATAAAAATTATTTTCTTGTACTTGAAACTAAATGAAAACACTAAAAATACTCTGGAGACAGGGCCTCTTTAGCAGGAGCTACAACAAGATGAATTAAAAATTCAACAGAATCCCAGCTGCATGCACAAAGTGAAGCTTCAATTAACATATAGGAATTATGTGTATTGATGAAAAGAATAAGTAATTTAATTAGTAAACTAGCTGAGTTTCAAGAATGTGGAAGAAATTTGCGGGAATATTCTTGCTTTTATAGCTTGAACAACCAAAGCACTGTTCAGCTCCGGGACTTCTGACCTTAAATCAGTGGTCTCCAAACTGCGGCCCTGGGGCCAGATGTGGGCCTTTAATTGCTTTAATCAGGCCCCAGGGCATTATTCCCCCCACTGTTACTGACATAGGTTCTGCCACTGACACCAACTATTGCGCACTTTTCCTCCCATTGACACCAACTATGGTGCACTATTCTTCTCATTGACA
Source organism: Pelophylax lessonae (assembly GCF_965119305.1). Lineage (NCBI taxonomy): Eukaryota > Metazoa > Chordata > Amphibia > Anura > Ranidae > Pelophylax > Pelophylax lessonae. The sequence continues at coordinate 178,137,931 of NC_138771.1, forward strand.
CCAATGACGGGGCACTATTCTTCCCATTGACACCAGTGATGGAGTACTATTCTTCCCATTGACACCAATGATGGGGCACTATTTCTCCCCCTAATACCAATCACGTAGCATTGTTTTTTCCCACTAATGCCAGGATATTTTCTTCTCCCACTGACCACAGTGCGTCCTACCTAAAGTTTGAAGGACAACTGACCCTTTGTTTAGAAAGTTCAGAAAACCCTGCCCTAAATCCACACTTTTAAATCACATTATTTTAACCTACAGTATCTCACAAAAGTGAGTACACCCCTCACATTTTTGTGAATATTTTATTATATCTTTTCATGTGCAACACTGAAGAAATTACACTTTGCTACAATGTAAAGTAGTGAGTGTACAGCTTGTATAACAGTGTAAATTTGCTGTCCCCTCCAAATAACTCAACACAAAGCCAGTAATGTCTAAACCGCTGGCAACTAAAGTGAGTACACCCCTAAATGGAAATGTCCAAATTGGGCAGAAAGTGTCAATATTTTGTGTGGCCACCATTATTTTCCAGCACTGCCTTAACCCTCTTGAGCATGAAGTTCACCAGAGCTTCACAGGTTGCCACTGGAGTCCTCTTCTACCTCTTCCATGACATCATGGAGCTGTTGGATGTTAGAGACCTTGCGGTCCTCAACCTTCCGTTTGAGGATGCCCCACAGATGCTCAATAAGGTTTAGGTATAGAGAAAAGCTTGGCCAGTCCATCACCTTTACCCTCAGCTTCTTTAGCAAGGCAGTGATTGTCTTGGAGGTGTGTTTGGGGTCGTTATGTTGGAATACTGCCCTGGGGCCCAGTCTCCACATGGAGGGGATCATGCTCTGCTTCAGTATGTCACAGTACATGTTGGCATTCATGGTTCCCTCAATGTACTGTAGCTCCCCAGTGTCAGAAGCACTCATGAAGCCCCAGACCATGACACATTGACTGTAGGAAAGACACACTTGTATTTGTACCCCTTACCTGGTTGCCACCCCACACACATAAAACCATCTAAACCAAATAAGTTTATCTTGGTCTCGTCAGACCACAGGACATGGTTCCAGTAATCCATGTCCTTAGTCTTCTTGTCTTCAGGAAACTGTTTGCAGGATTTCTTGTGCATCATCTTTAAAAGAGGCTTCTTTCTGGGATGACAGCCATGCAGACCAATTTGATGCAGTGTGCGGCGTATGATCTGAGGACTGACAGGCTGAACAGCCAGCCCTTCAATCTCTGCAGCAATGCTGGCAGCACTCATACGTCTATTTCCCAAAGACAACCTCTGGATATGATGCTGAGCACGTGCACTCAACTTCTTTGGTTGACCATGGTGAGGCCTGTTCTGTGTGGAACCTGTCCTGATAAACTGATGTATGGTCTTGGCCACCGCGACGCAGCTCAGCTTAAGGGTCTTGGCAAACTTCTTATAGCCTAGGTCATCTTTATGTAGAGCAACAATTCTTTTTTTCAGATCATCAGAGAGTTCTTTGGCATGAGTTGTCATGTTGAACTTCCAGTGACCAATGTGAGAAAATGAGAGAGATAACACCAAATTTAACACACATGCTCCCCATTCACACCTGAGACCTTGTAACACTAATGAGTCACCTGATACAGGGGAGGGAAAATGGCTAATTGAGCCCAATTTGGACATTGTCTCTTAGGGGTGTACTCACTTTTGTTGCCAGCGGCTTAGACGTTAATGGCTGTCTGTTAAATTATTTTTAGGGGACAGCAAATTTACACTGTCATACAAGCTGTACACTCACTACTTTACATTGTAGCAAAATGTAATTTCTTCAGTGTTGTCACATGAAAAGATTTAATAAAATATTTACAAAAATGTGAGGGGTGTACTCACTTTTGTGAGATACTGTATATGAATCCCAAGCCAATTAAAATAAAATTTGGTTTATCCAAATTTGTGATTATCAGAGGGATTGTTTTTATTTAAATCTATAGCAAAAAAAGGAAATAATTGGCATCAACTGTCTGCCTAATTATAAAGCATCAATGTGATTCACTCTCATTAAACTTTTAAAAGCATTGTTCTAATACATTAGTAGAGCATTTATTGGTGGTTTTCGAGCAGGTATTTTACCTGCAAAGTATACTCATAGTCACGATCCCTAAAGAAAAAAAGATCCTACATTTATCAGACTGGTAAAGACCAAATAAACCCAAAAATAAATAGGAACACACTTTAAAATCTCTAGTTTTTAAATTATTTCACATGTACATTTCACACGGAAAAAAACAATTTGCCCCAGCTCTATCCACAGAAGTGTGACAATTTTAAAAGCATCATGATTTATCAAAAGGCACTCTTCATCCTTGAACTATTATATGCCATAATGACAGTACTTGACTGCATTCAAACCTTTTCATATGGATGCCATCTTCTTCCAGTTGTTCTTTTTCTCCAGTGTGCACTATGTTATTACTAATAGATCTATCTGTTAATTTGGTATATAAATGTACATTTATTGTGTGTATTTGAATCTATCAGAAATATATTCAATACTATTCATAAAGAAAAGCATACCAAATATAACATTCAGAAAATGTCATATATATATCAATACCATAACAAAATAAACTAATAACATTGTCCATCCTATTTTCATTCATTGCTTCTGAGTGATAGTAGATAAGCTCTGCTGAATAAAGAAGATTGCTGTACACATGGAAGGGTGCATAGTAATCATTGCAGAGTCAGGGGTCAGTGAACTATGGATTGCAATATTTTGCAGAGTTATTGCACTTATTGTGAAAGCACAGGCATGTCCTGATTGCTCTGTCTGCATCTAGCTGTGGGCACAGTTGAAGGAATGCTTACCCCGTCTTTGTTTTCCTGACCTTTTTTCATTATCAACCCCAAACTGTTTGATTTTATACTTGTCACTGGATGCCATATACCATTATTGATTTCTTTAATCAGATAGTTCCACATTTGCTTTTCTGCCAGATATTTTACTTAATGAATGACAACATTCTACAACACCTTACTCAAAATTAGAAATATTTTAGAATATTCTGTAGTTACATCTAATTATAAATATTATATAGAAAAAAGAATATTCATGCAAGTGTATGTTCTACCTAATGAAAACATTTTATAAAACTATAAATAAAAAGGAATTATTAGGGTATACATTGATACATTTCACTGTGCTAATATAGTAGAAACAAACCAGAATAGTGTTATAAAATATACCTCAGCTCTTCAATGCTATTTAACCACTTTACCACCGGAGGATTTTGCTGTCTTCCGTCCAGGCCACTTTTTGCGATTCGGCGCTGTGCGACTTCAACTGACAATTGCGCGGTCGTGCGACGCCGTACCCAAACGAAATTTACGTCCTTTTTTTCCCACAAAAGATAAGACTCAAGTGGGAGAGTAGTGAACTAAAGATTCTTCTGTTCCAAAATGTTTTTTAATCCCTTTGCAACAATTCATTCTTGTTTATTTATTTATTTACTCATGATCGCTGGGATGAAGTTGACTGAAAATCAGTGTGGCATATCCGTCAGCAAACCACCAAGAGATGTTTACAGTAGTGCACTTTAGTAGAACAGCTTATGGGAGGAAAGAGCTATCAGCAATGACAATATTAATAGCTCTACTCTCTACATTCATAGGCAACACTGTAGTCTCAACAGCTACAATGGCTGCACAAGGTAACAACACTGCAATGATTCCATTGCAGAACCTTCAGTGATTCCACCTTTTTTATTTGTCCATACTTCTACTTTAAATTGGTCAAGACTTCCAACCTTTCATTATCCCTGCTACACAGATGCTTATTTTCTAATATTCTCTCCTACACTATACACCTTCCCATGTCAAAGACACTGTCAGGAGAATTTGATAAAGCCCTAACCATACTTTTATGGTGATATGGCCTGTTCCAGATAAAAAATCCCTGATTCCCATTTTGGTGACTTTACCAACATGTATAGCAGATATAGGTAGTGGTGCTGCTACTGGACCAAATTAACCAGTTCTGGACAGGAAGGATTTGCCCCCTTAATGAGCAGGCAATTTTTTGCGACACTGTATCGAAATAAAATTGATGTCCTTTTTTTCCCACAAATACTGTAGAGCTTTCTTTTGGTGGTATTTGATCACCTCTGCGATTTTTATTTTTTGCGCTATAAACAGAAAGAGAGCGACAATTCTGCTTTATAACATTCCCCCCCCCCCCCCAAAAAAAAAATGTAAAAATCAAAATTTTTCATCCTTTTAGAGCCCATTCACACTGCAGCGGCACGACTCTGTACTACTTCGGGGGCGACTTGTGAAGTTCCGTGCACCGCGACTTCGGCGTGACTTGCACTGACTTCATATAATAAATGTCTATGCAAGTCGCCCCGAAGTAGTACAGGACCCTTTTTCTAAGTCGGAGCGACTTGTGTCGCTCCTATTAGAACGGGTCCTGTAGCAGTCAATGGACCGCGAGGGACCGCGACTTGTGAGGCTGACAAGTCACCTGACAAGTCGCTCTAGTGTGAATGGAGCCTTAGGCCAATTTATATTCTGCTACATATTTTTGGTAAATTAAAAATCGCAATAAGCGTATTTTGATTGGTTTGCGCAAAAGTTATTGCGTCTACAAACTAGGGGAAAGATTTATGTAATTTTTATTTATTTATTTATTTATTTTTTTACTAGTAATGGCGGCGATCTGGGATTTTTAGCGGGACTGCGACATTGCAGTGGACAGATCAGACCCCTAACTGACATTTTGACACTTTTGGGGGAACCAGTGACATTACTACAGTAATCAGTGCTAAAAATATGCACTGTTTCTAAAATAATGATACTGGCAGGGAAGGGGTTAACCTAGGAGTGATCAAAGGGTAAAGTGTGAGCCCAAGGGATGTTTTCTAACTGTGGGGGGGGGGGTGGGACGGGGGTGGGCTTGTGAAATGCCTATAGAGACCTGTGATCCTATAAAAAGGATCCCAGGTGCTCCGTGATAATTTCAGAGAGAAGAACGGTCAGCTGTGTTTACAACAGCTGACCGTCCTTTCCTCTCAGCGGGAGCGATCGCAGGTGACCGGCGGAAATCACGGGCACTGGTCCCATGGATTGGCATCCCTGCTGCCTAGTGGGGGCAGTGCAGGGTGGGGGGCATGTTAGCACAAGCCTAATTGGAGAAGAGCAGGCTGAACTCTGAGCACAACCAGAACACTGACCACGCTGTGCTCTCATGCATAGTGTGGTCAGTTTTAGTTTTTAGTAGGAAAGTAGAGGGACTGGCCTGGAACACCACAAAAAAGGAAGCAATACAAAGAGAACAGGATACTTTTTTCATACAAGTACATGAAACAGCAGGCACATATCAGGAATATGAATTGTTTGGTTTACATATTCTTTAAAAATATAACTACACAGTCTTTATGGTCCTTTATAGATATATCATAAACTAATGCTATAAAAGAATATTATTGTACATATGTGAACTATACTGCTCATATGTAAAAGTATCTTAAAGGTTAGAGGTGCTTTCATGTGGATTCTCATGTGCGGTGTCAAATTTTATTCATATATAATTCTTTTTCAATGGCCCAATAAAATGTGCCATTGTGGAAATATAAACCTATAAATCTGACATTTATAGTGTCAAAATAAATGTTGCAGCCTCTTTCTGCCAGCAAAATGCCAAGGAGACTTCACTTACATAATCTAAAATAACACAGAGCTATTCAGGTACATTGTATTAAAAGTGAAAATGTCATGATTCACAAGTGAATACTAAAATGCAATAATTTACTGAGTGATTTGCTGGAAACAAGCCCAACAATTTAATCCATTATTGTTCCTAATGACAATGTTTGGTGCTATAATAAAGATATGCAGGGTTCAATTGTTATGGAAGTGTATCCAAAGAATCGCGCGATTCTTTGGATACGCTTCCATAATAATTGAACCCTGCATATCTCAAACTGAGAAGTTTGACCATTTACATGGTCTGAAAATAAGAAATAATGATATTTCTTGAATGCATATAGGTTCTTTTGACTTAGGAGTTTATAGTCATATGGTTATTCATGTGTGTTTGTATGATGTTTTTTTTATGAAACTTTTTTACAATAAATTTGTTTTTATACATATCACTTAAGATTGTACATCTTTTTTTAGATCAATCAGTGGATGCCTTGGAAGTCCTATTATCTATAAGGGGATGACAATTATTTCTCCCCACCCCCCCCCCCCCTTCCAGTCTTCCAATACTTAACTGTTTGGGATGTGGCATCACTATATTGAGTTTATGTCTCAAATTTTTGTATCTGCTATAATAAAGACATGACAAGTTAGAGTCAGGTAGATGAGATTTTACACACTGACCTGCATATACAGGGACATGCTGGGTATATACTTGCAATAATAAAGATTTCAAATTCAAAATGACATGTGTTAATGGAGCTACAATACTATAGTAAGAAAGGAAAATAAGCCATTTTAATGTACATCAATAACTATTCTACATTCAAAATAGGTTCAATAATTAATAATAACCGTTAACTGGATAATATATTTTCCAATCTATAAAAAAAGATTGCTTAAAAGATAACTGTACGTTCAATAGTTAGCCCTACCCCTTTTCTTATATTTACCTGTCCACTCCTCTTATGAAATCTTGGCTGTGTAGCCCACTAAAAGGCTTGGACTAGAGTATAGTCGCGTCCTCTCCAGGCATGTGTGGTATTTAGTGCAGTGTTGCTAACCATCAGTATTTTTAGTGACAGTCAGTAAAAAAACAGACACTTTTCTTCTGCCAGTAAATGCCAGAGACAGGAAAAGGTTGCCAGTTAAAAAAAAATGGCTGTGGCGCTCGGCTCAGAACTGCGCATGAGCAGTTCTGGTTCAGAGCCGGCCGAGACCTTCCAAGTACCTGCTACAGTGTTTACAGGTCAGCTGGATGGGAGCAAGGCAAGCCAGGAGCGGGACTGTCAGTGCTGTTTGGACTGGAGTGGACTGAAGGGACCACCTGGCGTGGAGAGAGACTGTAACTGTGACACAGAAGGGGACATTTTGTGTCGGTGAGGTGTCAACATCATCTGTGCTGCTGCACACTGCACTGGAGTCAATTTCATGTGTGTGTGTACCTGCCCATTCTAATTTCTTGCCCTCCTGTCCCTGAGCTATCGGCATACTATATCAAAAATAAAATAAGAAATATGTTTTTCGCCCTAATATCTACCTTAAATCACATTGCTAATTGCATACAGTATTTGTTTGTAGCCTAAATACTGAAATTTGCACCTAAAGCTGTAATTTTGTAACTTTTGGAAATGCCAGTAATAACTTGGCTGTGCCAGTACATTTTGTGTGTCATGTCAATAAATTTCAATCTGGTAGGTTGGCAACACTGACTTAGGGGTCCTGCTCTCTCAATATAAAAACAGTGAGAATCAGCAGTTCAGGGTCTGTGTGCAGCATATGCAGTTATGAAGAAAGGACAGAGCGGGAGCATACTCCATTCTGAGGGAAGAGATACCACTAGGCCCCAGGCCTAAAGAGAAAAACATTGAATACTGTACTAAAAATAGGTGAACACTGCAGCAACACCTCATGAGCAGTTTAGTAGGGCTTCTGCACAACCTTGTCAGGATTGTCACACCATGTGTGCTGGAATGTGTTGCCAATCACATGAAACTAAATCCGGCTTAGAGATCTTTAACCACTTGCCGACTGCCTAACGACGATTTACGTCGGCAGTCAGCCCCTCACAGGCAAAGTGACGCTCGCTCACAGACCCCCCGCGCGTGTGAGCGGCGGACCCGATGTCCGCCGGTCACTCGCGATCGTCCGTTACACCGGGAGAAAGGCAGGCGGCTAATGTAAACAAAGCCGCCTGTCATTCTCCCCTGTGTAACAGCAGAGATCATACGGTCCTGCTATGTAGGACCGTAGATCTCTGCTGTTACATGAAAAGCCACATCCAATCACAGTTAGAAGCACGCCCCTAGGGATACACTTAACCCCTCCTTCTCCAATAAAGTTAAACCCTTCCCTGCCAGTGTCATTTTTACAGTAACAGTGCATATGTATAGCACTGATTACTGTAGTAATGTCACTGGTACCCCCAAAAGTGTCAAAAATGTCAGTCAAGGGTCCAATAAGTCCACCGCAATGTCGCAGTCCCACAAAAAAAATCGCAGATCGCCGCCATTACTCGTTAAAAAAAAAAACAATAAAAATGACAAAAATCTTTCCCTTAGTTAGTAAACGCAATAACTTTTGCGCAAACCAATCAAAATACGCTTTTTGCGATTTTTTTACCAAACATATGTAGCAGAAAACAAATTGGCCTAAAATGTTAAAAAAATTGGATTTTTATCTTTTTTTTTGGGGAATTTCATATTAAAAAAATGTGAAAAATATTGTTATTTTTGCAAAATTGTCGCTCTTTTTTTGTTTATAGCGCATGATCAAAAAATCGCACAGGTGATCAAATACCACCAAAAGAAAGCTCTGTTTGTGGGAAAAAAGGATGTCAATTTCATTTGGGTACAGTGTCACACGACCGTGCAATTGTCCGTTAAAGTCACGCAGTGTCGAATCGCAAAATAGGCCCTGGTCAGGAAGGGGGTAAAATCTTCCGGGGCTTAAGTGGTTAAAGAAGAAAATGTGTAGCAACCATTAGGACACAGTGAAGATCATGGACAGGTAAGATTAAGACTTGGGGTGAGGGTGGAGGTTCCTGGAAAGGTGGACTTATTAAAGATAATTCAATTATACTTTAATATAAGTTATTGGCTACCGAGGTAATCCTCTTTCTGTTTAGGCACTAAGGACAGGGCAAAACAGCCACATAACATAATTTCTATCTGGCAAAATATGCATGCCAATATGTTTTTCAGTAAAAACCAAGGGCTGCATGAAAATAAGCTCATTGGGTCATCATTGACATACTTTTCATTAAGCTCTCAAAAATTTAATAAAAAGAATCTATAGAATGGGCTAAAATACCTTCCATTTGAAACAAAGATTGGACAATGCAACCCTTATCAGTAGCTTTCATATGAGATATGACATGGGATTAAAATGCATACTTGCTAACTTCAGCTTAAAAATATCTATATTTTTGTTTCATGAGAGCCTATTCCCTAGTCTTTAGATATTGAATTTTACATTAATAGTAAAGACTGCTGCCACATGAGGGAATCAGATACACGTCTTTCTGCCAAAAAGCCACGGGTCTCAGATTTTTTACGGACTACAGAATACAATTAGTTCAGTGTGTATTGTCAGTATACCTTGACACTATGGGGTTGATTTACTAAATTTGGAGTGTGCAAAATCTGATGCAGATCTACATAGAAACCAATCACATTCCAGTTTTTTTTTGACAAACAAGTTAGAAACTGCACTAGATTTTGCACTTTCCAGTTTTAGCAAATTAACTGGACCTTGTTGTTATGGACCATTTTCTACATACTATAGATCTTACATATAGGTAATTTAGTGACCAAGTATCCTTGTCATCCAACCAGGGCCGGTGCTCCCGCTAGGGGAACTAGGCAGTTGCCTAGGGCACACTGCTACCTAGGGGGTGCAGCCACGGCCACTGGTTTCCATACTAGCCAGGCCGCCACCCTACACTGGTGCAGGACCTGGCTGTTATCCGACATGATGTACCAGCACATAGAGTCCAGCCTGGCCGGTATGAGGTGTGCGTAGAGTTGCCACCTTATCCTTTTAAACTAGGACACACATTCATTACACAGGTTCTGTGGCTGATTAAGGTGGTAATTAAACTCACTTAGTGCCTTATCTGCATTATATTAGCCTCAGAACCTGTGTAATTCATATATGTCCTGATTTAAAGGGATGAGGTGGCAACCCTAGGTGTGCGGCCCTTTCTCCTCACTTTGAGCTCAGCTCGTGGCAGTGGAGCAGGAGGCGGCAGTGAGGGAGCTGCTGGCTGCTGTGCTGCGGGACCTTGCTGCCTCGGAGGGACACCAGAGAGAGAAGGTGAGGCCGGTGCACAGAGAGCTGTGTGTATGATGTGGGATAAGCTGGGTGCTGCTATGCACGATGTGTGCTTTGTGTTATATGTTACTGGTCACACTGCTCTCCCCACCTGACACACCGCTCCCCCCTCTAACACACTGTTCCCCCATCTAACACACTGCTCCCCCCTCTAACACACTGCCGCCCTACCCTGACACACTGTTTTTTTTTATTTATTTATGGGGGGGGGGGGCGTGCAAGTAGCTGGCCTAGCAACGGCCCTGCATCCAACTATATTTATTTTAGAACATATTTCATTATGTACCATTGTTATAATGATGTATTTTCTTTAAAAGGTTGTACACGTCATAAAATAATTTGTGTTGATCATATGGGGTTTTAAGCCCCGTACACACGTACCGATGGTCGGCTTACAAATGTTCCTCTTTTCTCCCCGGGATGTCGGTGTCTGCTGAAAAGTGCAAAGACAGCACAAGGACAGCACAAGAATTTTGTCCGCCGACTGCAGAAGTGATGTCATGTAATGGTTAACTTTCCCTGTGTTTTCTATTTTCTGAGCATGCCCAGTCTTGCAAATCTGCGGTCTGTCGGCCGAATTGTGTACTGACAGGCGAACAATCGTCCGTTCTGGTGTCGGCATACAAATATTTTCATGTTTGCACGAAAGACTTTTGTCCGCGGATTGTGCGCAGACATCTGTCGGAGGCACCATACTAACACGCGTACAATCGGCAGATCCTTCGTCCACCGACGTTTGTATGCCGACGATCGGTACGTGTGTACGGGGCTTCACTTTGAATGCTGGACACTGAGGGGTGGATGTTATAGTCTTCCAGTGACAGAAAGGGGTATGGATGGAAGCATTTAGGATAGAAAACTTTCTTGAATACTTATACTAAGTTCAATATGAAAAGCCTCTACTTATTTAGTATATTAAACACAATGCCTAGAACAAGTTCTGTTTAACACAGATAATCATATTTACTATGGGATTTAAGAATCTCTGCTGAGTAAGTTGTAGCTGTGTTCACTTTACCCAATCATGCTCACATGAAATAAATAAACATGGATTTTCTTTTCCCATGATTGGATAATTGATGTGAGTCTCCACTCCTATAGTAAATCCACCTCAGTGTCTAATGACAATAACAACTAGTCTAGCCTGTGTAATGAGAATCGAAGACCAATACAATCTAATGTAAAATCGTGTGCTTTTTAGAACCAGTCGCTAGTCCAGACAATGTAGCCCAGCATTAAAGAGGCATCATTTTGTTTTAAGCAGCATTTAAACTAAACAAAAGGATGATTTTCATCAGTAATGAATTAGCAGAATGAAATAACTGGTAAAGAGCTTGATATGTCATTTTCCCTAATGACCAGATTCAGTTACATCATGTGTAACTAATAGGTAGTTCTGTCTTGATACTGTCCCGACTTTCAGGAGCATTAGGCAGATTTACACTCTGTGCTACGCAACAAATTAATGGCAAATTGGATAATGGATCTGACACAGCAGGATGGATACCTGATACCTATTATAAAATACAGCACAATTTATCTGCTGACTATAAAATGGAAGAATATTTTCAACTTTGCCCTCTTTGGGGACAACTGCACACAAAGGAAGTAATATCAAATTCTTATCATTTTCATGTGGATTACTAGTGTTACAGTAATAATACAGTATCTATATATTTAGGAGCTATACAATTTCAATCTTTGTGTTTCACTGTTCCCCTAAGGGCTGGATTATTTGTTCACATTTCAAAATTTTCATGAGTTAAAAAAATGTGTCAATTGACAGAGTGCCTCCTATATTAATATGCATGTGCTGTAAATACATGCATAATGCATTTTTCATGCACCCTGAATGCAGTTCTATTAATCTTTTGACAGATATGTTTTTGTCAAAATGCAGAACAACATAATCCATTAGATGATAATGCAGATGTAGCGCTACCCCGCAGAAGCTGCTTGGTACTTTGGGTTCTCTATTCTGCACATTGACTCCAAGAACAGTCTCAGCCCCTCTGACACATCTGGTTGATGAAAGTTACTGCAAGCACTTATAGGAAACACAAGCATACACACCTTTTACTTGGTTGTGAATTAGTAACAGGAAATAGACACAAGACTGTTTAGTGGTAAATGAGCTCAGTGTATTGGTATGGGTTAGAATAAATGGTGGTTTGAGCATAAATAAACACACAGAAAATAGGTTTAGACACAGTCCACTATGCCAATGTAACTTTGAATAGAGTACTGTACCTCTAGACTGGAATTAACTCATGAATCAGCAATGTCAGCATTAAACAGTGCATATAAACATTAACTGCAATGTGAATAATAATACTATAACTGGTCTAAAGTGTACTCTAGGAGAATTGCTAGGGTATTGTACAAAATTCCCTGAGAGGTACCTCTTAGCAAAAGCAACATGTAAAGGTCTGTGTGTAAAAGCTGTAAAGGGACAGTCTTTAGTCCTAACTCTTCAGCTGCCTAATGTCAGGGCCCAGTTGTACTGTTGGTGTCCCATTCGAGTCTGTAGGCAAAAATAAGGCTGCTGGATGGTTATATGGTCATTTCCTAAATGGCTCAGCATTTCTAGCAGCAGATAGTAAATCCCCACAGCAGCAGGTTACCAGTCCTAGCAATGTTGCAGCTCACCATCTAGTCACACACAAAAATTAGTCCACTTTCTCCATCTGCACCAAAATGACTCTGGCTGTTAGCACACCTGTAAATAATACATTTACACCCACACAAAAACAACCTTAACCCCTTGCCGACTGTATACTGTAGATTTACAGTGTCAAGGCGGCTCTCCTGCGCTGAATCATGTACCTAGTATGTGATCCAGCACTTCCAGGTTTGGGGCGTGCGCGCACTGGCGGCAGACTCGATGTTCGCCGACACCCGCCAATGCTTTAGTACACTGACAGAACGGCGGTCTACCTATGAAAACAAGGCAGATCGCCATTCTGTCACTACAGAAGACATGGATCCTGTGTCTCTGCTAAATAGAGGCACCGACCTATGCCTTCTACTAGTACAAACACCTCCCCCACAGTGGTAAAGCACATGTCAGGTACACTTTTAACCCTTTGATCACTCCTGATGTTTTTTTTTTGTTAAAACATTTTATTGAGGTAAAATGATATGACATAACAAGTGAACATCCTTTTTAAGAAATACATAGTGCATCAAAAAGAAAAGCTAGTTAAACAGCAACAGTATGCACCGTGAATAAGGTTGAGTAAACAGACCTCGTCATAATCATACAGTGAAGTACAGGAATGTACAAGATCAGCACAAGTCAAGCAATGTAGACCGGTCAGTAAAGTGAGGACAATCTTGGTCCCCATACTCTTCACTCCTGATGTTAACCCCTTCTGTGCCAGTGTTATTAGTACAGTGACAGTGCATATTTTATAGCGCTAATCACTGCATTAGTCACTGGTCCCCAAAAAAGTGTCAGTTAATGTCCCGACTGTCCGCCCGCCACAATATTGCAGTCCCGCTATAACTCGCCGATTGCTGCCATTACTAGTAAAAAAAAAAGACAAAAAAAATAAATAAAATATGAGAAGCTTCCCAATATCTCTATGTGTTAATGGAGTACAACAGGTTTCCTAAAGGCACAGAGGAACTTTAAAGGCACAGAGGCAATATATTACCCACGTAACACAAGGATCCAGGGGATTGATTGGAAAGGGTTTGAGGACCATATAAAATCCATGGAAGAGATGCCATTGATTGGAAAAGCGCTTTTTGACTTCTTTTATTAAAGAGGTCAGTAATATCTAATGAGTACAGTATGTACACTGTGGGTACAGAAGAAGAGCACTTTTTGTTTGTGTCACTACATATGATCAAATGGTTAGACTATTTTTAGCAGCAAGCACTTTATGGACACATGAATTTGGTTGCGCAATAAGGACATAAATTAACCACTTTACCACCGGAGGATTTTGCTGTCTTCCGTCCAGACCACTTTTTGTGCTTCGGCACTGTGCAACTTTAACTGACAATTGTGCTGTCATGCAATGTGGTAACCAAACGAAATTTACGTCCTTTTTTTCCCACAAACAGAGCTTTCTTTTGGTGGTATTTGATCACCTCTGCGCTTTTTATTTTTTGCGATATTAATAAAAAAAGAGCGAAAATTTGGCAAAAAAATGACATTTTCAACTTTGTCTTTTAAAAAATATCCAATATACTCAATTTATGTCATTTTTTTTGGCCAAAATATATTTAGCTACATGTCTTTGACAAAAAAAATTCAATGAGCGTATTTTTATTGGTTTGCGCAAAAGTTATAGTGTCTACAAGCTATGGTGTAAATACTGAAATTTTACGCAGCTTTAATTTCTGACTGCCTATCTCAATTCATGAAGTGCAGGGTAGGGTAAAATGGCAGGGCAGTACAAGACCCCCCCAAATTACCACTTTTTGGAAAGTAGACATCCTAAGGAATGTTCTGAGAGGCATGTTGAGCTCATTGAATATTTAATTTTTTTTGTCACAGGTGTTTGAAAAATGACTAAAAAAAAAAAAAAATTTTTTTTTTAACACAAAGTTGTCACTAAAAGATAAATTTCTCACACATGCCATGGGTATATGTGTAATTACACCCCAAAATATATTCTGCTGCTTCTCCTGAGTACAGGGATACCACATATGTGAGACTTTTTGGGAGCCTAGCTGTGTACGGGACCCCGAAAATCAATCTCCATCTTTAGGTTTTCTAATGGCGTAAATTTTTGATTTTACTCCTCACTACCCATCACAGTTTCGGAGGCCCTGAAATTTCAAGATAGCACAAAACCCCCCAAATGACCCCATTTTGCAAAGTAGACACCCCAAGCTATTTGCTGAGAGGCATGGTGAGTCCATGGAATATTTTATATTTTGCCACAAGTTTTGGGAAAATTACAATTTATTTATTTATTTATTTTTTAACACAAAGTTGTCACTAAAAGATACATTTCTCACACATGACATGGGTATATGTGGAATGACACCCCAAAATACATTCTGCCGCTTCTCCTCAGTATGGGGATACCCCATGTGTGAGACTTTTTGGGAGCCTAGCTGTGTACGGGACCCCGAAAATGAATCTCCATCTTTAGGTTTTCTAATGGCGTAAATTGTTGATTTCAAGATAGCACAAAACCCCCCCAAATGACCCCATTTTGCAAAGTAGACACCCCAAGCTATTTGCTGAGAGGCATGGTGAGTCCATGGAATATTTTATATTTTGCCACAAGTTCCGGGAAATATATTATTATTATTTTTTTTTTTTGTTTTTTTACACAAAGTTGTCACTAAATGATATATTGCTCACACATGTGATAGGTAGTCAGGAGTGAAATCAACAATTTACCCCCTTGGAAAGCCTGAAAGTGGGGGTTGGCTTTCGAGGACCTGTACTCGGCTAGACTGCAAAAAAGTCTCACACGTGGGGTATCCTTGTACTCAGGAGAAGCAGCAGAATGTATTTTGGGGTGTCATTTCACATATACCCATGGCATGTGTGAGCAGTATATCATTTACTGACAACTTTGTGTAAAAAAAAAAAAAAAAATAATAATTTTCCTGAAACTTGTGGCAAAATATAAAATATTCCATGGACTCATCATGCCTCTCATCTAATAGCTTGGAGTGTCTACTTTGCAAAATGGGGTCATTTGGGGGGGTTTTGTGCCATTTTGGCATTTCATGGCCTTCAAAAGTGTGATAGGTAGTAAGGAGTGAGATCAACAATTTACGCCCTTAGAAAGCCTGAAGGTGGGGAGTGGTTTTCCGGGTCCTGTACGCAGCTAGACTGCAAAAAAGTCTCACACATGGGGTATCCCTGTACTCAGGAGAAGCAGCAGAATGTATTTTGGGGTGTCATTTCACATATACCCATGGCATGCGTGAGCAATATATTATTTAGTGACAACTTTGTGTAAAAAAAAAACAAAAAAAAACAAATTGTCATTTTCCTGAAACTTAGGGCAAAATATAAAATACTCCATGGACTCAATATGCCTCTCAGCAAATAGCTTTGGGTGTCTACTTTCCAAAAAGGGGTAATTTGGGGGGTGTTTGAACAGTCCTGGCATTTTATGCTCAATTTTAGCAACACATCACCCACTCTTCTAACCACTTGAAAACCAAGCCTTTTCTGTGAGTTTTTGTTTACATGAAAAAATATTTTTTTTTCACAAGAAAATTACTTTGAACCCCCAAACATTATATATTTTTTTTAAAGCAGAGGCCCTACAGAACAAAATGGTGGATGTTGCAATTTTTTTTGTTACACGGTATTTGCGCACACATTTTCCAAACGCAATTTTTGCGTAAAAAAAACACTTTTTTTATATTTAATGCAGAAATACACTATATAATTCCAAATTGTTTGGTAAAATTTAAAAGATGATCTTATGCCGAGTTCATAGACACCTAACATGACATGCTTTAAAAATTGCGCACGCCCGTGCCGCGGCAACAAACTACGTACGGTTTTAAAAGCCTTTAAAAGTCTTTACAGGTTACCACTTTGGACTTACAGAGGAGGTCTACCACAAGAATTACTGCCCTCGACCTGGCGTTCACGGCGATACCTCACATGCATGCTGAAATTGCGGTTTACATATGACACTAGACCAACGCTTGTGCGCGCATTTGCGCGCAAGCACGGGGGGACAGGGGGGCTTGATTTTTTTTTTTCTTTTTATTTTTTAATTTGCTTTCTTATGTTATTTTGACACCTTTTCTTTCATTTTTTTTTCTTTAATCATTTTTATTGTTATCACGGTGAATTTAAATTTCCTCTATGATAGCAATCTGTAGTGACAGGTACTCTTTTTAAAAAAAATTGGGGTCTTTTAGACTCTAGATCTTTCCTCTGACCTTAACGCATCTGACCATACCAAAATTGGTGTGATAAAATACTTTCCCAATTTCCCAATGGCGCTGTTTATTTCTGGCGAAACAGAAGTCATGAAATGCTCGTAGCCTCCGGCATCTTAGGCCATAGAGATGATTGGAGCCATTCTCATCTCCAATCAGCTCTATGGTTAGATAATTGAACCATAATTGACAGGAGAGCCCGAGAAAAACCGTGGAAGGCAGCGGAAGGCGGCAGGAGGGGGGGGAGTCCCCTCCCACTGCATGTAAAAGCAGTCTAGCGGCCAATTATCCGCTAGGATTGCTTTTATATGTAAGCCGACCGCTTGCTGTAAAAAACGATACCAAGATGATGCCTAAATCTGCAGGCATCATCCTGGTATAACCACTCAAAGTCCAGCAACGTACCAGTACATTGCTGGTCTTTGTTTGGCATATAGTTTTTTTTTTTTTTTTTCATGCAGCCTGTGGGCTGAACGAAAAAAAAGAGAACCTATCAGAAATCAGCACAGGAATAATGCGTAGTATTACTCATCATTAACCGCCCAAACAACCACCCACTGAATTTAATGATGGGTATACACGACACTATCCACGTATACCAAAATAGGATTTTAACTGCAGTGCTGAAATCAGAAAATCACCACAGCTGCTATCAGCAAAGGTATACATATATGCTGAGCGCAAACACTGTTTGTGTCAGAATATATAAAATCAATGCATGGTAGCCGACTAGTACCAGCAAGAGAAACAGGTCACAAAAGAATGAAAAAAAAAAGTACATTAAAAAAAGTACATTAGGAAGAGTAGGACATATAAAATGACTGACACAACAAAAGTTTTTGGATTCTCATCATTAACCGCCCAAACAACCACCCACTGAATTTAATGATGGGTATACACTGCACTATCCACGTATACCAAAATAAGATTTTAACTGCAGTGCTGAAATCAGAAAATCACCACAGCTGCTATCAGCAAAGGTATCCATATATGCTGAGCGCAAACACTGTTTGTGTCAGAATATATAAAATCAATGCGTGGTAGCCGACGAGTACCTGCAAGAGAAACAGGTCACAAAAGAATGAAAAACATACAAAGGACATTAAAAGTACATAGGAAGTGCAGGAGAACATAAAAAATGACTGAGACGACAACTATTTTTGGCTTTTATGTTTTTTTTCTTCAAACGTCGAGTTCCAGGTTCCAGGTTCGGGTCTCTCAAAATGACGATAGCCATCGAACATTTTTTGAGACCCTGTGTAAATGTGCCCTAAACTGTGCCGTGCTGTACCCTACGCTAATAATCCACTAGTGTGTGGTAGCGACGGAAACAGTCACCGTTGCAAAGACCAGGTTGGTCAGGACAGTCGGGACAATAATTCCGGGTGTCACGCCTAAATCCGCGCTTGCTGCAGACACGGCATCTTTTTTGGGGGTATCGTTTGGTAGGGGTACTCGGGAGGTATTGCGGAAAATGCCTCTCATGCAGCCGGCTCACTGCATCTGGTTGGGGAAGTTGGGCAGGAGCACCAGCTGGATACAGGAGGGCTCTGATTATCTCTTCTTGGAATTGAAAGAAGGATAATGTTCCAGCAGACGCTTTGTATAAGACAAAAGCGTTGTAAACAGCCAATTGAAATAGGTATACAGACACTTTTTTGTACCAGCGTCTGGCCTTACGGGCAATTAAGTACGGTCCCATCATCTGGTCGTGGAAGTCCACCCCTCCCATTTTACGGTTATAGTCGTGGACACAGAGGGGTTTCTCAACAACAACACCGGTGACCGTAGTAATTTGGACTGCCGTGTCTGGGTGAATGGAGGACAGTACGTAAACGTTTCGTTTGTCCCTCCACTTCACTGCAAGCAATTCATCGCACCTCAAGCAGGCTCTCTCCCCCGAGCTCAGTGGGGCATTCACTAGCCGTTGGGGGAAGCCCCGGCGATTAGATCGCACGGTGCCACAAGCGCCAATTTGCAATTGATAGAGGTGTCTAAAAAGTGGCACGCTTGAATAGAAATTGTCCACGTACAAGTGGTACCCCTTTCCGAATAAGGGTGACACCAAGTCCCAAACTGTCTTGCCGCTGCTCCCTATGTAGTCTGGGCAATCGGGGGGCTCCACAGTGCTATGTTTTCCCTCGTAGACACGGAAATTAACTGTATAGCCTGTGGCCCTGTCACAGAGCTTATACAACTTGACCCCGTATCTGGCACGCTTGCTGGGGAGGTACTGTTTGATAGCAAGTCGACCAGTAAACTTTATCAGGGACTCGTCAACGCAGACATTTTGTTGGTGGGTAAACAAGGCTGCGAACCGCTGATTGAAGTGGTCTACGAGGGGCCGAATTTTGTGGAGCCGATCATATTCAGGGTCTCCCCGAGGACGACAGAGTTCATTGTCGTTAAAATGCATGAACCGAAATATTTGTTCGTATCGAGCCCTGGACATAGCAGCAGAGAACACGTGTATTTGATGAATTGGGTCAGTGGACCAATATAACCGCAATTCATTCTTTCTTGTAATGCCCGTGTTGAAGGAAAGGCCCAGATAGGTTTTAAACTCCTGAATCGTAATAGGATTCCAGGCAAATGGTCTGGCAAGGGGTGAATTTGGGTTGGCGGCGATGAATTGTTGAGCGTACAAATTTGATTGGTCCACAATAGATCTGAAAAGATCTTCAGTGAAAAACAGCTCAAAAAAGTTTATGGGATTAAAACCAGCTGTTTCCACTTGGATTCCGGGTTGGGCGGTGAATGGGGGAAGTACTGGCGCTGTGGAATCTGTGGGCTGCCAATTAGGATATGCCAGCGCTTCAGGGAGGACACTATGGGCTCTACGGGCCTGTCTTCGGATACGCCGTGGCTGCGGGCCACTACTCGTGCTAGCCACCGCACCAGCTTCAACTGCACTCAGGTGACTCGCCACGTCACCAGGTGATACTGCAGTGCTGGTTGAAGGTCCAGGGTGTACTAGGCCGCTCGTGCTTGCCAGTTCACGAGAAGTGTGAGCGGCACTAGTACTGGCACTCTGCTGCATACGAGAAACCTCCAGTTCTTGCAAGTCAAGAACTCCAGAATGGGGTCGGGTACGCCTGACCCTAGCAGGGACCCCTCTGTCGGAGCTATCTGTCAGGGAGCCGCTGCTGTCATCTGGTTCGTATATTGACCCTGATTCTGCCGGTGAGGCTTCCCCATCGCTCTCACTTGACATGGTCATTATACTGTATATAGCTTCATCACTGAACGAACGTTTTGTCATTTTGGTAGCTAAATTTACCCGTACAGTGATGCGACTACTAGGTAATAAAAGCACCTGGTTGTCGAGGACTATTTGGTCGCTACAAAAAAAAAACTGCTAGTGCTAACAGAGATCAGGCCTGACTCTGCTAACGCAGCGGTTTTGTGTGATGTGTTTTTTGGAAGTGTCAGTAATCTATTGATTACTACACTTGCCTGGGTAAGGTGGGCTGGGCAGGGGGGCTAAACGCAGGTGCTAGCAGGAATCAGTGCTGATTGTGCAAACACTGCGTTTGGGGAACACTAAATTATGAGGACGCTAGTATAGTTCTGATCAGATCAGATATTGATCTGTTCAAACACTATACTAGTAACGGTGGTGTGTGTGTGTTAGTGTACTTGACTCTGACGCTAAGTAACGGTGGTGTAGTGGGACCCTGACGCTAACTAGCTAGCCTAAGTTGTGTCACCCGTGACGCTAATACAGTGATCGGTAATCACTGTATATAGTGAACACTGTGACAGGGAAGTGAAGGGGTTAAACTGGGGGAGATCAAGGGGTTAAACCTTTATAGAGGATAGATGGCGGGTGGCCTAAACCTATTCGGGCCTAGCGCAAGCGCAAATTAGGGTCACAAGTGACACTAAATACAGTGATCAGTAGTTATCTGATTTACTGTATATATTAGTGCACTGTGTTATAGAGAGTGAAGGGGTTAACTGGGGAAGATCAAGGGGTTAAACCTTTATAAGGGATAGATGGCGGGTGGCCTAAACCTATTTGGGCTTAGCGCAAGCGCAAATTAGGGCCACAAGTGACACTAAATACAGTGATCAGTAGTTATCTGATATACTGTATATATTAGTGCACTGTGTTATATGGAGTGAAGGGGTTAACTGGGGAAGATCAAGGGGTTAAAAGTTTTTTAGGGGATAGGTGGCGGGTGCCCTAACCCTATATGGGCTTAGCGCAAGCGCAAATTAGGGTCACTAGTGACACTAAATACAGTGATCAGTATTTACCTATATACTGTATTTAGTGCACAGAGTAATAGGTAGTGAAGGGGTTAACTGGGGCTGATCAAGGGGTTAAAACTTTATTAGGGGATAGGTGGCGGGTACCCTAACCCTATTTGGGCCTAACGCAGGCGCAAACTACGCTCACAAGTGACACTTATACAGTGATCAGTAAAATATCTGTATACCACTATATATAGTGTTCACTGTGAGGGGTTTGGGGGTGATCAGGGGGTGATCAGAGGTGATGAAGGGGTTAAATGTGCCTATGTGAGGTGTGTCAGTGTAGTGTTGGTGGAACTCACGTTTTTGGTGTGTCTCTGTCTCTCTCCTGGAACCGAAAGGACTCCAGGAGGGACAGTGACATCACTTCCCCTGTCTGTGTTTACATTACACAGACAGGGGACAGATTGTCATTGGTGGGGACCGATCGCCAGACACTGACCAAAAATCATTGGTCAGTATCTGGTGATTGATCGGTTCCCTACCGAATGCGATCGGTATCGGGACCCGCGGCGCGCGGGAGCGCGCTCTGGAGCCGCGATCGCGCATGACGTAATACTACGTGGCTGGACGGGATCGTGCCACACTGCCGCAGTAGTATTACCGCGCGCGGTCGTAAAGTGGTTAAAGTTTCAGTGGATAAGAGCGTGGTCATATATCCCAAAATTTAGGGATATTTGGTTTACATACATGTTAGCACACCTGGACTCAGCACTCCGGATCGTGTTGAGGCTGCCATTATGCAGCAGTGGTGGTGCACACTGGACAACAATGTGCACCCTCCAGGCTCCCTCATGGCAAGAGGAAGCTGTGTCCGGTATGGCTTGAGAAATGACAGTTCTTTCTCTTCCCTCTGGCAATCTACCTTTTTTTTTTTGGGGGGGGGGGGGGCTCTTGATTACAGTAAAGACTTTCTCCTCTGGGCTATAGTTTCAACCATGCAGTTCTTATGGACTTGCAGTAGTCTATTAAACTCTGTAAGCTCAGCAGTTCCCTCCTCTTGCTGATAAAGCCGTTAACCAGTTCAGCACCGCAGGGCAGCAGCTACAGAGAGCAGCTGCAGCAAGTGTTTCTCTCCCACTTCATTCTTAGCCAAGCACCTTGCTACACAGAGATAAGAACAGTCCTTCTGACAATCACTGTTGACTAACCAGTAGTGAACATAGCGGATTGACTTTGTGATGAGATGTTGCAGACTACAGTGTCTGGTTAGTTTTGATTTTTACCAGTTACAATATTTAAAAAAACCTGGATGAGGGAGCCATATATATTGTGTGCCTTTGTTCTGTACTACATCATCAAACTTCAAATATTCCCTAGCCTGTATGCATATGTGTATGTAAAAGCATCATGTTTCTCCCATGTCCGTGTGGTTTCACCTTTTTAAAATGACCAGTTTTGCTCGACTGCTATTTCCTCCACAAACCATTCTCTTACACTTGAAACACAAAGATGTTTTATATTTGCAGAAAGCCTTAATCACTTTCAAAACAAGTTAGATGGTCTCGTATAGCATTAACAAAACTATGTATCCTGAACCAGGCCTTGCAAATCTTAGAGTATATAATCTAGTTTGTTTGATAAGTCGTGCACTAGACTATATCACCAAAACTTCTAAGTAAAAAATACCACTTTGGAGGCAGAGATGGTTACTCATTGGTTACTCACAGGGATTCTGGGATTGCAAACTCAGCATCTTGTCCCCGGAGCTATGTAACAAAGTTATTCTCAGGGATACCATTATTTCATGCAAGGAGATCAGAAATCAATGGGTCTCTCCCCTTTCATATCTCATCTCACCCTAATTAAGAAAAACCCAATGTTCCTTCCTGGTGTTGAGCATCAAGCTTTTCATACATGGTCTCTCTTTTTCATACTTTCTCTTTTTGTTGAAAATACTTTCTCCTCAAGACTCACCAAGCCTTATCTCCACAATATTATCTTCCTTCTTCCCTTATTCTTAATCTCAATCAAGTTATCAGCTATTGGAAAGTGCGTACCAACAATATTATGAAGGACCTGCAACCAAACCTCCTAGACACCTTAATGGGACAAGACACCATCTCCATCTCAGCCATTTATACCCCCTTCCTCTGCGTCTTTACTAAAAATCTCAAGGATCTAATGCTATTAAATAGGCCAAAGACTTTCCCACTGACAATATTGTGGACAAGTTACTACAGAACTAGCATACCACTGCATCAGTGGTCACAAACTAATCATGGTAGGAAACATAGGTGCAGCTCTGCATAGAAACAAATCAGCTTTTGTTTAGGGTTTTTCTTTCTGATTTTTTGTCAAAGCTTAATTAAACAAGCTGAAGTTAGAAGCTGATTGGCTACCATGCACAGCTACATCAGATTTTGCACTCTCTAGTCTTAGTAAAACAACACCATAGTCTACAAAAATCCATCGAGCCTATCTCACTAACAGGGACTCTGGTGAAGATCCTACTACCTCTTAATGCCCTAAATGTAGCCTACCAAAACCTTTGCTGGCTCACTGTTTCCATACTTTCCATTTTATCATTAGCTTCTGGAACCGAGTGAGAGTATACATATTTTCTGTAACCTACATCCTACTGCCAGGCAATCCTCTTCTCTTCCTATTGGGCTATGAGGACCGACCTAAGAACTGTTGCCCAAATCATGACTTTCAAACTCCAACTGGATATATGTCTACTTATTAGCTGCCAGACACTATCACCAACAGATGGAACTCTCCTCAGGCTCCTACTATTACTGATGTCAAAGCCACTATTCAGTTTACTCCAATGAAAAAATTGATGCTGACCTAAATTCTGGCACCTTCATGTTTTAAAATGGAGAGGTTACATCAAGAGGACCTCTACAGCTAGTGGGGGGGGGGGGGGTTAAGGTCCTCTCCCTCCTCCCCCAAACCCAAACAATCCCATTAAACTTCTCTAGTTTTGGTTGCTTTCCTTTTTTGTGAATTTTAATATTACCTATGCTTGCAGAACCAATTGCTACTTTATTATTAGGTACATTCTCTTATATTACATTGATGTTGTTGTTTTTTTATCTCCCTCCTTCCCTCTCCTTTTCTTTTGCTCGAGAATATAGCGAAAAAGTTCACCATATATCGAATCCTTCCCTTATTTTAGGGATTGCGCTGGAAAATCCAATGCTGCTAATACCTAGTGTTATAACTAACTTGCCGTTGAAATCTTGGAAATGCAGTATATACTGAGATCCTATCTCAAATAATGTTTACCTGCCTTCCACCTGTCCATTAAAATGCATGTGCTTCCATTGTTGGAGACTCACAGAAATTAGAGTTAGGTCCACAGAAAATGGGGTGCCTTGCCAAGGGCTTTGTGGCTTATGCATGAATTTGCAAACATGTGCAACTAAACTCCTGTTTTTAACGCATACTGTTGAACAAGCCAGTTTGGTTGGTCGCAGGTTGGTCAGTAACTTGAGCTTGGAAATTTCCTTGGGTTTGTTTTACATGCGTTGCCCTTCCAATGCTCATTGCTGCAGTGACCAGTTAAAAGTGGGGGCAGTAACCACTTGTTTGTACTATCTCATAATAATGTACCTACTTTTGTCAAAATGTGAAGTTGTATACATTGACATTGTAACGGAACCGCCGACCCACACTGTACTTGTGGTCTTCTGTCACCATGCGGCTTCCTTGCAGTAATGAACATATATACCAGATTTTCCCAGTCGCCCTCATACAAAGCTAGCCAACAACTTAGCTTGTACAAGTTTTGGAACCTTCTTCCTTTTTTGAACAGTTTCACACTCAATTTATACACACATGAGCACATCCCCCTCCTGATCAAATTACTACACACAGGTCAGGGGTTGCCTGATTACATTATCCTATGCAGATGAAATTGTATATAGAAACAGAATTAACCCGAACTAATTATCTGGCCATCTGGACAGAGCAATGTGAGGTCATTAACATTTAACAATGGGACAGGCAGACTTAACACAATCCACATTCCATCTCAATAGATAGACAATAGGACAAGACTGCCAATGGCAGTCTGTCCATCTCCTTCATTGAAGTACATGGAATACACATCTAGGTGTCACAGACTCCATGGAAATAGGCCACAGGTCTCACAGTGCAAAGTGGGATCAAATCTCCACATTTCTTGAGAGATACCATTGACAAATATCACTCTCCCATCTGAAGCCATCCAAACCATTCTCTCAGTATCCCCCAAGTATCTGTCCCTCACTCACAGTGACTGCGAACACCGTGACAGACACTATTTGTTTTGTGCCGATATTTATTTCTAAAAAAAATTAAAAAAAATGTAGAAAATGAAAGCGCCAAATAGCCTTTGTTCTAGACCATGAATATACCCCAGTCCTCTGTGTATGTGTGTGTACATAAAGACATCATTGGGTTGATTTGCTAAAACTGGACAGTGCAAAATCTTGTGCAGCTATGCATTGTTGTCAAACAGCTTCTAAATTATAATTTGCACAATTAAGCTTTGACAAAAAAACTGGAAGCTGATTACTTTCTGTGCAGAGCTGGACCAGATTTTTCAAAGTGTCTCCCATGTCTGTGTGGATTTTGTTTAAGTTCTCTGGTTTACTAATAGCCTATTTTCTGGTTACACAGTCCCAAAAATATGCTATTAGGCTAATTGGCTCCTTTTATTGACCTTACTATATCTAGTAGGTACGTTATTATTGTGACATATTTCAGGGACCAATGTAAATGGTTCTAGATACTCTAAAATGCAATATTTAATGTTTTAATTAAGTACATGTAATTTTCTTCATTACTTTTATTTTTGTGCACCTTTTAGAGTTCTGTACAGTATCAACCAGTCCAACTCAGAAAAACTGATTACTAAGTGTGACCAGACATTATAAGCCACCCTCAGTGTGCAGTACATGTGACTTTACAAAAGATATGCAACTTCCAATGACCCTTTCCATACATGTTAAAGAACTGTATGCACTGTATACTTTGAAATGCCTTTTATTGCCATCCCTGCCCCTCCCAACCATCCCTCCATGAAGGTCATTGCTTAGGCACATCCTGTTATAGTGTCACACTGTTTTGTCCCTATCTTCCAGTTATGCTCCTGTGTTTGAAAGGCCTGCTTCCCACAGGGTCTGGGCTGGCAATTACACTCCCAGTGGCTTCAGGGCTCTTTTCTATTTCAAGTGGTCAGGGTCTTAACTTGTAGGCAGGTAGTGGTTACTGCTGCCCCATCGGAATTTAGTTGTTTTGTCTTGTCTTGGGTCTGACCCTCCGGTCCTGTGTGTTATAAAAGGCACAAGGGCCCAGACCCAAGGAGGATCTCACACACACACACACACATACACATACATACACACACAGAAGACAGAGTTAAGTTTAGACTTGGTCCACCTTGCCAGGCCTGCAAGATGCCATTACCAGAGCCTGGATGGCCTGTATCCTGCAGCTGCAACTAGATCCCAGACATGGACTCCACCAGCATCGCATTTTTGCTTGAACAGGTATGCTGGGGCACTTACAAGCCTGTAGTTAGGGACTAGGGATGGTAGGAAAGGTTGGCACTTTATCTTGGACAGTTGGTTTTATTGTCATCATGTTAGCTTATTGTTCAGGTTAAATGTTTGAAACTTTGCCTTTGCCTGGTCTGAGGTTACTCAAGGGTTGCCACAATGCAAGTAACTGGCAGTTTGTAGCTCAGGTCACAAAATACCTTGGGGTATGAGTTAATACTGTGTGAAGACACTGTGGTTACCAAAGGTAACAAAAGTTTCTCTAGCAGCCTGTCATTAAAGAGTAACTCCACTTTTGTTGAGAAAAAAAAAATTGCCCTCTGGGTGATCTTTGTACATTGCAAGGATTTTAACAAACTTTGTTGCAAATTCCTACCATTTGTTATTCTGAAGAAATCCACATGGAGGACTGCAATTGGGTTACTCACATAATGTCATATAGTCCAATTCTCTGCCCAGTAACTGGGTTTCCACCTTTGCTCACTACAAGGTGTGCAATTCTTCTTTTAGTAGCTTAACTCACTTGTCTATTTATATCCTTATCCTAGCAGCCTAGAAAGATAGGCCCATTATCTGGCAACCAAATAGATAGGACCGCAACTACAATTTCGGAAGTAGACTACAGGGGGGAGATTTACTAAAACTGGAGCAATCAAAATCTGGTGCAGCTGTGCATGTCAGCCAATCAGCTTCTAATTTCAGCTTGTTCATTTAAAGTGGTTGTCAGAAGTCAGAAGGTTTTTTTATCCTGTTGCATTCTATGCATTAAGATAAAAAAGCCTTCTGTGTGCAGCAGCCCCCCTCAACCCCCCTCATACTTACCTGAGCCCCCTTCAGCTGTCCAGGACTCTATCTCCCGATTGGCTGGGACAACGCAGCGGCGCCATTGGCTGCCAATCAAACTCGGTTAGCCAATCAGAAGAGAGAGGGGGCGGGCCAAACAGAAACTCTGTGTCTTAATTGATACACGGAGCTGCAGCTCGAGCCAGGTGCCCCCATAACAAGCTGCTTGAAGAGGGAGAAGAAGAGGGACCCGAGAAGAGGAGGATCTGGGCTGCTCTGTGCAAAACCATTGCACAGAGACGGTAAGTATAACGCGTTTGTTATTTTAATAGAAAAAAAAATAAACAACACTTTACAATCAATTTAAGCTTTCACAATAAAACATGGAAGCTGATTAGTTTCTATGCAGAGCTGGATCGTAGTTTGCAGTTTTACCAAATTCCCTCTTGTAGTTTACCTAAGAAACTCATGTTTATCATGCAGTCATTGCTGGAACACATGCCGATAAGCAGGAAGTGAAAAGAGGCTGCAGGGGATCAGAGGCGCTAAGATGCAACAAGATTTAAAAAAAAAAAAAGTGAAAGCAAATATTTTATTTTATAAAACAACAATTGAGTTGGGACACACAGTGCTCTATGTGCAATAAAGGAAGTATAAATAGTTCATGTGTTGCTTTTGTTGGATAGTTAAGAAAGATAA
This sequence comes from Pelophylax lessonae, assembly GCF_965119305.1. Classification (NCBI taxonomy): domain Eukaryota; kingdom Metazoa; phylum Chordata; class Amphibia; order Anura; family Ranidae; genus Pelophylax; species Pelophylax lessonae. The sequence continues at coordinate 178,166,059 of NC_138771.1, forward strand.
TGCATTATATGAATTGACTTGATTGTTCTCCATCTCAGCCCTTGTCCAAGCATCTGTGCATATATATCCTTAATGAGATAGTTTGAATTCACATATTGAGCAGACTGATTAAGCAGTAGTGCTTCAGCAGTTATGAGTGCTTTGAGTAAAGATAGTACACTGACACATCTGGTCTGAATATTTAAATATCCCATCAGCTGGAAAGTGGCTGATTATCTTTATAACTCTGGCATCACAAGTATGCACTAAGCAGTATTAGGTTTATTCAGGCAAATGTCATATCTCTATTGTGACATCTGCTATGTGGAAATGTAAAGGTGCCTTCATATATTTTACAGGAAAAAAAAATCAAATGAACCTTAACACACTGGAGAGGAATAATAGTCAAACAATATAAAAAAGGGGCACGGAGGTCTGGTTATTAAAGTTTTCCTCCAGTAGAGGTCCAAATGTCATATTTATGCTATTACCCCCTATAAATCACCCCCCCCCCACTTTTACAAAGCAGCACCCTCTTCGCATCAAATCCCACCTTTAAAATACAGCCCCCTCTTTGCCTTACCATGCCCCCCTTTACATCACAGTCCTCCCTTTGGATCACAACCCACCTTTGCATCACAGTTCCCCCTTTATATCAGAGCCCCCCCATTTACCTCAAACCCCCCCCCCTTTGCAACACAGCCCCCCTTTGCATCACAGTTCCCCCATTTAAATCACAGTCCTCCCCTTTACATCACACACCCCCCCCAACATCGCAGTATCCCCCAATTTACATTACAGCTTCCTTCTACATCACAGCCCCTGTTCATGTTACAGCCCCCTTTTCCCTTTATACATCACAGCCCCCCCTTTAAATACGTGCCCTCCTTTACATTGCAGCATCCCCCTTTACAATACAATTCCTCCTTTTACATCACAGCCCCCCCCCCCCCTTTACATCACAGTTCCCTCTCTTACAATAGAGCCCCCCTTTACATTACAGAAAAAAGGACAGCAGCTACCCCGAGGAGGGACTAAGATTACTAAGATTTTAAAATTCTGGATTTTGATAATTGTAGCCCTGTAAACTACAGGATGTTGGCCTAACCCTTTACTGGACCAAATAGACAAAAAAGTAAAAGCTGACAAGAGAGTTGTTCAAAGATAGATATAATTCCCAAGCGGTATTAATGGCTAAAAAAAATCAAACACTCTATTGTATGTGTACAAAATCACAAGTATCAATAACGAGTCACAGGACATGACATGCACACACAAGTTAAAAGAACAACCCAGATGACAACCCTGAACAAGGATGGAATCAATGGTATGCACAATAAACTGGGATATTATGTGAAAAGATGTATCAAAGGTCGGACCAATGAAGTTCCGTTGTACTCCAGCACCTATCACACAATTCCTAATTGTAAGCAAAGGGATTCCTTTCCCAGTGGTGTTGGTGCCTTAAAGTAAATAAAGTCCAGGGACAAGGTCTGAGAAATGCCTTAGGCCCCTTTTACACATACGGTCCGTTCAGTTCATCAGTTCAGTCACGTCCAAATGTATCAGTTTTTCATCGGTTTTTTCATCCGATTTTTCATCAGTTTTTTCATGCGTTTTTTTACCTGTTTTTTTTTACATCCACTACCAATGCAAAAACAGATGAAAAATGGACAGTTTGTCCTTTAACATCCGTTTTTCGTCTGATCCGTTTTTTTGACGTATAAAAATTGGGCATTTATCCGTTCCAAAAAACGGACATTGACGGAAGCGGATGAAAACGGATGTTAACGGATGATCATCCGTTGTCATTGATGCATTGATGTCTGTTTTTCATCCGTCAACGGATGGATGAAAAACGGACAAACGGACCGTAGGTGTGAAAGGGGCCTTAAGGATGGCTGTGAGGAATTAATGCGGATGAACAGCTGATGAGGTGTATGGAGAGCACTCTGCTACAGAGTCGACTGACGGCTCACATCTGTGTCAGAATGCAGGATTGCCGATAGTTAAGTTACTTCAATGTAGCCACAGACATATATGAGATGTCACAAAGGTTTTAAAGTTAATTGAAAATTCTTTCCACAATAGTATGAATCCTTGGAGTTAAATAGGAACCGAGGGCAAAGTCTCTAATGTGCCAAATGAATGGTTATGAAATAAATATATGTAGTTGACTGGTAAGAGCTATAGGACGTTGTTCACAGTGAAGCCAACCATCAACAGCTATATCGTTAATCAAGATCATGAATGTCTGATCGTTAATCAAGATCATGAATGTCTGATCAGTGTTCCTTCGTATACAAAAAACACTAGGTAGCCGTAGTACATCTGCTGTGTATATGTCTCTGATATACCACTCCACAGTTTAATAACTCTTCACTGGGACCATCAAGGTTCCTTCCACAATGATAATTACCCCTGAAGATGGGGAATAAGGAAGGGCTCAAGGTGCGTGGTAATGTGCAATATCCTAGAAGCAACAGCCAAGTGAAGGAGGAAAATTCATAGAAATGCACTGTAATCAGTCTCACATAGAAGGCACAAAGTAGATTTCAAATGTGTGGAAGGAAACTAGGCAGGATAACTTATTAATCACCAACTTGATTTTGGGAGCTTTACTCAGTGCTTTGCTGCTTGATCTTCCAATAGTAGTCCCAAGGTAAGTAACCCTTTACTGTCCTGACCAATATCCATTTCAATTTATGTCACAGTCCGCAGTCCCCCTTTACATAGCAGCTCCCCTTATATCACAGAGCCCTTGTTTACATCACAGCACCCCCTTTGCATCACAGCCTCTTCTTTATGTTGAAGCCCCCCTTTAGAGCCTATCCCCTCCCTTTCAGTGTCATCAGTCCTCCTCTTTCCAGTTCTCCAGCCCCCTTTTACATTACATAGTAGGGCAGAGGGCAGGAGCTGTGACAGGTCTGGATGGAGGGTGGGAGCTTTCCAATGTTTCCTGTTTACAATTGGGTGATTGGTTGCTAGGACTGTCTGAAGATCTCTGCTTTACTACTTCATCCAGAATGCAGACACCCTAAGACAAGAAATGTGTTACTGGTGAAATAAGGGAAAATGGCTAGAAAAAAAGAAAACTATTGCAGCCACCACATCAAGGGACTGATAAGCTGCAATATATCCGCAGGCGGATCCGTGTTGCTCAGCGGGGATCGATCCGCGATCCCCGCTGAGCCGGGCGGATGACAACTCCGTCTCCGCTTGCAGTGCGGAGAGGGAGGTGTCTCAGCCCCCGCTGCCCTCTATGGGGGATCGGAGGAGAGTGGACCGCTTGTCCGCTCTCATCAGATCCGCTCCGCTCTGATTACTGAACGGATGGAAAAATACGGTTTCCATCCGTCCAGATTTCAGCACAGGATCGGATGCGGATGGCAGCGGGTGTCAGCGGAGGTGACCTCCGCTGACACCCGCTGCCCCATAGAGCTGCATGGAGGATCCGATCAGATCCGCCTAAAAAACTGACAGGCGGATCTGATCGGACCGCCCGTGTGAAAGAGCCCTTAGAGTGTAACCTGAACTGTGGGGAGCCTGCTATGAAGTAAAGAGCCACCCGCTGAGGATATTGCCAGAGAGAAAGAGGTAAGCCTGGCACTGGGACAGACAGTATCTGCTTATACAGAACTGGTGAGTGCCTGAGGGCCAACCATACACTGCAACAGAGGGACAGACTTGCCTGCTAGGAAAACTTGACTATTGCATGCACCAACTCTTAAAGGGACACTACCTAGTGTGCTCCAATGCAAGGTTTTGGGCTCCAATGAACTGGTCAGCAGAGGGTTTAGTGCCTGTGGACTATTGACTGCTGACTATTGCTGAAGTAACCACCTATAGGTCCTTTCCACAGCCTTTGCTAAGCCATCCTGAGTAGGTTAAAGAAAGATGTGGACCGTTAAGTGTTCATTGTTCACAGCTTGCTGATCATTTCAGTTAATCACTACAATATTTCTGTGTGCTAATGTTTAACCGTTAACTGCTCTGTTATAATCTTTGATGGTGAGCGCATTTCAGTATAGCCATTCCTTCATAATCTATACACCCCTGTACAATTGCTCCTTGTTCACACCAATTACTATCTACTTAACTAAAACATAAACAAGTCATATCCTCTGCCAAACCAAGTGTGTCAGAGAATACAGAGCTGTAAGCAGAGTAGTGGGCACTAGAACAGAGGACTCAACAAAACAAGCGGCTCCTTTGTGTGTAAGCACTACATATAAAAAGTGCTTTGTGATCAGTTTTGAGGGAATACCATGTGCAAAGATGGTTTAAATAATTGAAACACCTTTCACTTATTTAAGTCTGCTGTCACATGACAATCCATGGCATCTCTTCCAGTATCGGAGACGGGTAATCGGATATTTCACTCCAGGCCAGTCAACTGGTCTTGTTGCCACAACGTCACCATGCTGCTAAAAAGACTTCAGGACCCTGTGAGGTCTCTTTGAGAGTTCTGTGATGGGCGCTTCTTTTAGCCAATGAGCAGCATACATGTCTGCACTGCAGGAAGCAACGTGAGCACTGAAAGGATGCATATCCCACATTACAGGCCAGAAGAAACTAAAATTAGGACCAGGTCTGCCATGTGACCACAGTTTTAGCTCCAATGAGTGACTAGGACTTTTTAGTTTGAATTCATTAAAAGAAAACCTAGGTTTTTTTTTTTTTTTTTTTAGGTAAAAATGAGCTTTAAGGTGCATGTGCCTAAAATACGGGGCAACATTAGTTTTACATGGTATTTTAATTTTAAAATATGCTTTCTGGTTAATTTTTTTTAAAATATTTATTTTGTTTTTGAAGAATGAAATCACTTTGTATTGCAAATAAGGTAATGTCATGTCATGTACTGTGTTCCCAATGGAGTCAACTGTGTTACACAGTGGTGATACAAGAAAACAGATATGTAACAAAAACTATACTACACGAGTGTCCAAACCATACTACCTGTGCACATAGACACACAGAAAGGGAACACACAGGGCATGTCTACAAAGAGCACTCACACCAACTACAGAATACACAACTTCCACTGGCTGGGCGATCAATAAATGCTATTAAAGAGGTTGTAAACCCCCAAAACGTTTTTTTTTTTTTGAAACCTGCAAGAGAAACACATAATGAGCTAGTATGCATCGCATACTAGCTCATTATGAAATACTTACCTTAGAACGAGCCCCCGCCGTGCCGTCCCCTTAGCTGTATGACGGGCGACATGTCCAGTCGGCCGTCTTCCGGGATCGCGGCATCCGGGCATCTGATTGGCCGGAGCCGCGGTGACGTCGCTCCCGCGCACGCGCGCGGGAGCCGACAGTCACGGCACGGGTCTCTGAAGGAACGGCACGATCGGCCGTTCCTTCAGAGCGCATGCGCCAGTGACGTCACTGGCTGCATGTAAGGTAAATATCTCCTAAACGGTGCAAGTTTAGGAGATATTTACAGTACCTATAGGTAAGCCTTATCATAGGCTTACCTATAGGTAAAAGTTACTGAGGAGGGTTTACTTCCTCTTTAAAAGATGTTGGCTAACTCAGTATCTTACAGTAAAAGAGTTTTGCATTGAATGTCTTTAATGATGAACTCCAGAATAAACAAATACAGTATTGTCTGAATTCAAGAGTATTGTGCATTCTCATTTTAATCTTGGTGTGTTTTGTGTTTTACTTCCAGTCCCGAGCAGTAATCCAATGTGAAACTTTGCCTCTATTCAGGAGCTTCCTTGTTCAGGGTGGCTGGTCTTGTCTCTCCCCTCTTGTAGGTTTTGCAGGTTGCCTATATAGGTGGGGTCTGTTGGGCCCCTTCCACAGCTCTGCTCTCTGCATAATCTATGTACAGCACAGGGTAGAGGTCACGTATACCTTTACAAGGTAATATCTGGGTTTATAAAAGCATGTGGTGCACACAAAATGTATTTATTTGTGGCTACTGTGGAATTTATTTAAATTAAGTTTTTGTGCCCAGAGTTCAGCTTTAAAGTGTATAACAAGCCAATTTTTTTTCTAGTTTTGGATAGAATGAGAAAGATTAAATATTTTTTCTGACTATCTGGGGCTCTGTTAGCCCCCGTTGAAAAACTCCCCTCAATTCCTGTCTGATAAAACATTGTCAACACAACAGGAAGTGAGGAATCAGATATGTTTCTCTGTTGGAGCCCTGGATAACACCCTTGATAGAACCCCTGAAATGGGTTCTAACCCACTAACTTCACTCTAACCAAAACTAATTTAAAGAATTGGCTAGACATACATGTTATGTTAAAGAAATAATGGCAGAATTAATTCCCTTCACTATGGCTTATATGTAGGCAATAAAACAATATTTAAGAACATTGCAACATTTGTTCCTTATAAATATAGAAACTGTTGGTACAAGATGCATAATTCATTAGCAACATGCAGGATAATGAGAATGAATCATACACAAGTATATAGTATATAGTAGGGATCGACCGATATCGGTTTTTCGTTGCCGATACCGATATTTTGGCCATCGCATGTGGGTATTGGCCGATACGGGCCCATATTTTGTACATCCTATGTCAGGGTCCGAGGCTAGTCTTCTCCTCCTCCAACCATTAGGTGGTGATCCTTGTGTAAAGGTAAAATGATGTCACATAGCATAATTTCGTTTACAAATGTTATTGAATATGCCAATCACATATGTACAAATTAAAGATATAAGCAATTCCACATTAGCAGATCTGCTGACAGATTGGTATCTCTCACTCACTTGCCGTAAGTGATACCCAGGTGATACCACTCCATTCAGCATCCACTTAATACTTCTCTGTCTCTCACCCGCTTCATCTCCCACCCACCCGATACCGCTCCGTCTCTCACCCACTTGCCGTAAGTGATACCCGGTTGATACTGCTATGAGTGGCATACGATCTCGGAGGTCACGCGAGTGGTCACGCCCGGTGTGACCACATGACCTCCGAGATTGTCATCGTATGCCGGACGGAGTGGTATCACCCGGTTGTCATTTACAGCAAGTGGGTGAGAGACAGAGCGGTATCAGGTGGGTGGGAGATGGAGCGGGTGAGAGACAGAGCAGTATTGAGTAGATGCCGAACGGAGTGAGATCACCCGGATATCACTTACGGCAAGTGGGTGAGAGATACCGATCTGCCAGCAGATCTGCCAATGTGGAATTGCTTATATCTTTAATTTGTACATATGTGAGTGGCATATTCAATAACATTTGTAAATGGAATTATGCTACGTGACATCATTTTATCCTTACATGAGCAATATTTGGAATATCGGCAATATCGGCCAGTTCCGGGGCCGAAACAGATATATCGGCAAAAGTCAATATCGGCCCTCGATATATCGGCCTTGCCGATAATCGATCGATCCCTAGTATATAGTATCATGCTTGTGGGGCTTCAGAAAAATGGTGTGTAATAATGTAACATAGCAGCCATATTATATTTACTGTATACAGCCAATAAAGTTGAGCCTTGTGAAAACGTCACCAAATTAGTAGAGACTACTATGGCTGTCTGGGTTGCCAAATAACTATTTGGTAGTGCCTAAGCCTCCTGTTTGTTAAGCCTTTTGAGGGCCCATAGTACATGGCTAACCAAATAAATTGCAGCCAACATTTAAAAGAACTGACTTAGACAAATAAACCACAATTTTCTGAATTAGGCTTTCAATGAATGGGCATACTAGTCGGAATTAAAGGAAAATTGCTATGACAAAAATCTCTAGGTTGCCCATTTGTTACCAAATGGGTCCATATGTCTTCTAGTGTTCTTACAATATGCTGGCCAGGAAACATGCAAGACATACCACTAACCTCTTTTTGAGTCTAACCTCTCTGTGTATTGCCGGGGTGTTTTTATTTTGATTTTCAATCTGTTTTGACTTTGACCCATACCTAAATATCACAATTATGTTCTTTGGTGTGCATTCACTGAATTACCCTCCCTCATGTTCTTTTTGCTGATTATAGCTTGGGAAGATAATTCTGGGTTCTCTATGTGCTGTGCACACACATCTCAGCAGGTGTACATATATACTCACATAGACATTGCATTATTGCATTGTTTGTTAGCTATAACGTTTTTTTAAAGCTAAACTCTGGGGAGATTAAAAAATTTTTCTAGCAGTGGGGTTCCCCTGTATTGAAAGAGGTAAATGCTCATTTTTGCATTGAGTATCATTAAAAATGACTTTTATTTTATTTTTTTATTTTTTTTTGCAGTCTACCTCCTCTCTGTTCTCGAAGGGTTCCCCAAAGCCTCTTCTCTTTGGCGCCCTGGCTGTCATCACAGTTCTGCATTGTGAGGACGCCAAGAGCCTGCTGACAACTGGGGAAAGAGAGGGAAGAGGAAAGCACTGACTGCTGGGAAAGCAAGGGATAAGGTGAGTGAAAACATGTTTTAATGGTACTATAGGCAAAAACAAACATTTAACCCTTGCAGTGGGGAAGGGGGGCACTTCAAGGGCAGTTTTTTTTTTGCTCTGGAATTTAGCTTTAATTATTATTATGCATTCGTGTCTGAATAGTGGCCTGTTAAAACTTAAAATTGTGTTGGGTTTATCTAGCAAATTGTCTTTTTCTATAGCTACAATTATATCCTTTCTTATTTTCAACAGTATCCAATTTTAGCTACACGTAACTGAAATAAGAATGCTGCTTGCAGATATGTGGCATAATAAAACTCAATTTTCTGCTGTTTTCATGCATATGTGAAAAATCATTGTCCCTGCAATGATTGCTTCATGTCTCCTCACCTCCCACTTGCACCCTGCACACAATATAGGCAGAGGTTGCTTTATAACAAAAATTGAGTGATAATGGAAAAGGCTGGAAACATCAAGAGGAATGAAGCCTGTGCACATCACATACAGCTGAATGACAGGAGACAGGTGGACTGGGTTGATCATATCTTATCTATGTCATTACAGCTGTATGAGATTAGCCAAACATCACTAAATTATTCATATTTTTCATGTTGGGAGATTGGTTAGGAGGGTAGTAGAGGTTCATTTAGCAGCTCTATAAAATATCATCATCATCAAAAATAGATTTGCCAAATAGATAATTCAAGGGCAAAAAGTAACTCTATTTAATTTAATCGTATATTGCCAAAAAAAAAAAAAAAAATCTAGAAAAAAAAAAATCACAAAATTGAAAGTCTGGATTCAAGCAATGCTTGCAGTATATTGTTAACCTAAAATAAGCACCCATTTCAAATACGGGATTGATCATAAGAATGATCACTTTACACAGCTGTGCATATCTCATTGAAATTCACATAGAAGAAGTTCTGGCTACTGGCTCGGATAAACAAATAAAATATAATACAAAGACATGTGAAGTGATCAAAATAGAGAAAAAAAAACAAAGGGCAATAGATTTTGATGGTTTATAGTGGCATTGATTCAGTGTTCTGTAGTTTTTACTAAAATGGTCATCGTCAGAAACTTGTTTCTTTTTAAACACTTGGCAACATAATATTAAAATATCAATATGAAAGTAGATGTAAACCCAAACACTAAAATTTCACATGAGCCTGTGCATCTTAATGAAATTTTGAATATTATTAAATCTGCAGCTTTAATAAAGATAATACCTAGTAATCCTTCCATGAAGGTTTTTGTTCAGACACTTGCTGTTCCAAGGTTACAGCACTCTGTCCCTGTCTCCCAATTGTGCTTTTGGGTTGCTACTCTATTATACAGGTTTCCAGAGGCTACAAGTGGCTGTTTCAACACATATTAAGCAGGCATAGTCCACTGTTTACACCATTTGGAAACCCGCCCTGAAAAATGCCATGCAGCATTCACTAAGTGCATATATATGTAGAGAATCGGCTCCAACTAGTCTGCCGGAGATCATGAGTAGGGATAAACTCAGGTGTTCAGATACTAGCCTGAACCCATCTGAGCTATCCTGCCAAAAAGCTGTCACTATGGCCAGCTAGTTATAAGCATCCAGGGGTGTAACTACAGGGGTCTCAATTGCTCTAGAGGGCCCATGCGGCTCCCCTGTACACCTGGACAGGAGGGCAGGTGGTGGTGGCATATAGAGGAACCAATCCTCAATTTTCCTCCTGCAGCCACTGAAAGTCAGCTTTTCCTCCTCTGCATCACGCAGGCATTCAGCGGCTGCAGGACGGAAAAGGAGGGGATCTGTTCCCCTATATGCCCCCTATATGCCGCCCCTTTTATCCTGCTTCCTCTTCTTTCTGCTACCCCCTGGACCCATGTGTGCTTCAAGCCCCCCCCCCCCTTATCCCATTGCAGCTCTGCTGGCTGTGTCCTCAATCTCCTTTCTCTGTCTCAAAGATAACAAATCAGAGGTCTGTTTACTAAAATCCCCCAACAGGGCTCCTAAACTTTTTAAAAAATATAAAAAAAATAAGATTGGAAAAAATAAATAAATAAAATAAAATAGTAAAAAGAAATAAAAACAAAAATCTACTGAAACCTGTGTTGGAACTTCCAGGGTTGCAAGTGCACTTGTGACCATGCCCTGGCAGAACACCACTGGGCTCTGGTCAGGGGGGCCCCACATAGTTTCTTGCACTGGGCCCCTGAAGGTTCTAGTTACACCTCTGTAAGCAGCTGAGGTATTCCCCACCATTCAGTGACACTGGGTGGGGAATGCCTTAGCCACTTACAATTGGCAGTCAGCAGTTACAGCTTTCTAGCCGAATAGCTCAGCCAGGTTCAGTTTTGTATCCAAACACACCTGAACTCATCCCTGATCAGGATTACTAAGATTCAGACATGAATGGCAGTTGTTTATGATACATACTGTTTTAGAAACCTCTTGTTTGGCTTAAAATGCACTTTAATACAAGATGTGAATTACTTGCCAGTCTCTTTTAAGGCTCATCCACACTGTTGTGCTGCATTAGTGCATGTTTGTTAACGCTTGTTATGTCATGCACTAACATGCACTAGGTTTAGGAGGCCCATGCAGCAAAAACGCACCAAAAAATGTTTTCAGAATTTTCAACAGCACAGAGCACAGCAATGCATGTCAGAATCAATGACACCGCATCACACCAACACGCATAACGCATATGGGATACCACATCACAATAGAATGATTGACCCCCTAATATTAGTGAAATGGGAAATCATTGTCTGTCTTGCTTGAAACAAGGTGAAACTAAAAAAAAAAAAAAAAAACTATGAGCTATGATATATATAAAACATAGTACAACAAATGTTTCCCATATTAGGTATTCTAGACATCGTAGTTGCTAAATCACATCATTAAGCCATAATGGTGTGTCTCATAGCACCTATTAACATATCATAACGTGGCTGGTAAAAAGCTATGCATGTCAGGAGAGCCTCTTTCTGCAACTCTATTAGGTTTTTATTCCCAAAACAGAAATGCATCAAACAACATAGTATTTCACATATGCCCTGCATAAAGGAAAATCGTTTAATTTAATGGTAATATCAGTAGAACACATTTTGTAATCACAGTCTTGTAGATTTCCAGATGTTCCCTTGCACGGTAACTTGTATTTGAATATAATAAAATTCTTCATTTATGATTATGGTAAAATTTTGTGCAGAGCCCAAGCAGAGTTTTATCTATATGTAGCAGTGTGTGCAGTAAAGTATGTGGATGAGGTAATATGCATTGCATGTTATCAGGCATTATTTAAATGCACCTGTGCCAAGACTATGGACATTAAAATATTTACATATTCAAAACAAGTGGTAGAAGAGTTTGTACTGTGAAGTAAATTGTGACGAGACCAATCTCGCCCCATTGCATTGGAGGAGCCTGGTTGCCCGCCTGCTGCCTTTGGACTATGGACCAGACTTTAAAAGACTTTGGCTCCATGGCGATTAAACTGTATTTGTGGGGTCTGAGTGCCATTCACCTAATAATGTGCACTCAGACCTGAGCTATCTGGGGATATGTAACATGTCTATGTTTAATGTATAAAAAGTAACTTTATATATTTTAAAGCATAATACTGTATTTGGGTCCCCATGTGTGTAATGGAGTCTTGCCTCTATCCTTGAAGCTAAACCTAATTATATATTCCATTGTCTCCAGGATAGAGGTCGCTGTGAAAACTAGCTTTAGCTGCAGAGAGAGGGGCGGGGGGATTGTTTCCAGCAGCCCCCTCCTGAGGAATGTCTACTGATTAACTGAGTGCTTTTGTCTAGAGTGGGACAGTGTGTTGGTTGGGTCTGAAACTATTGATAAACATGTTAATGAGCAGACCTGAGCTATCTGGGGATGTTTTTCTTCTGTGAGTCTGTAATGTGATACATGTCTGCCTGTGTCACAGTCTTCCATTTGGCCCCCTAGGGGAGTGTCCACCAGGTGGAAGACCTGCATAAATACAAGGGCAGGTAGCCCTCAATAAACAGACCACTGCTTGACCTTCCACACGGAGCTTTGTCTCGTTCTTGGGGGGATTCACTGTATGCTGTTGGAGACTGATTGCTAGGAGTGTAAGCTGATGTATGCTTTTCCTGTTCGTCTGCTAGCAGCTATTCGTGAGGTTCCAGGTTGGAGTGCTATTTTGTATGCAGTTCGGGAGCTTGGTGTCCTGCAAGTAGCTGTGCCTGTCTCTCAGAAAGGGGCATATCGCCTAAACGGATTTTAACCCCTTGTCTGCTGAAACGGTCCGTTGCATAAATAATTCTCAAACTACAGGAAAACGGTGCACACAGGATCAGAAGACTCTAAAGCTAGGATAATAAAAGATGATGAGAATTGAGTACTGGCTTAAGCTCGGTTCTCCACCCATAGAAGAAATACCCGACCAGCACCAGCATACAGCTTCACCAGTCATAGTACCCACCTTCTGGAGGATTAGAGTGGCATTGTTTTTTGGTTTAACACACACAAATAATTCTCAAAGATAACAACAGACACTTGGAAATTGGATTTTAGCTTACAACGCTTCCACCCAACAAGCAGATCACTGTGCTCTACCATTATTCAGATCTGGGGCCCAGCAGGGTAAAAATGAAATAACAGTGGCCTTGGGTGGCTTTAGTTATACAGGGGTTGGTTTACTAAAACTGGAGAGTGCAAAATCTAGTGCATCTATGCATACAGACCAATCAGCTTCCAGTTTTCTTTTCTGTCAAAGCCTAAAGGGGTTGTAAAGTCAGAAGGTTTTTTTTTTATCTTGATGCATTCTATGCATTAGGATATAAAACCTTCTGTGTGCAGCATCCACCCTCAGCCCCCCTAATACTTACCTGAGCCCATCTCGATCCAGCAATGTGGCAGGAGACTCTCGGCTGCCCGGCACTCTCCCTTCCTATTGGCTGAGACGGCAGCACAGTGCCATTGGCTCCTGCTGTTGTCAATCAAAGTCTGTGAGCCAATGAGGAGAGAGATTGGGCGGTGCCAAATCGTGGCTCCGTGTCTGAACAGACGCATGGAGTCTCGGCTTGGCTCGGGTGCCTCATAGCAAGCTGCTTGCTGTGGGGGCACTCAGCAGGAGGACAAGGGCAGGGCCAGGGCAGTGGGTTAACAAGAGGGGTGGCTGCCCTGGGAGGAATAGTTTATTACAGGGATGGGGGCACCCTGACCCTAACCATAAGGGAAGGGGGGCGCAGATTGGCATCTTTGCCCTGGGCACTGGATGACCTTTTCCTGGCACTGTCCACAGGTGTGAGCACTTAAGGCATGAAGAGACAGAATTAATCACTTTGGTAGGCGTATCCTTTACTGGGGGGGGGGGGTGTAGGTGTGCTATGAATCCAACCTATGTTATATAAAGGCCTGCATTAGTGTGGTTTGCTTTGCCTGAGAAGAGGCCAGAATCTTTGCTTGTGTTTGTTAGAAACTGGGATTTTTGGGGGGGGGGAGGAATAGACATAGTGTACATAATGACTGACCCACACCCCACTAAAGCTGTGGTTTGATGATTGTTTGATCTGTTTGCTGGAATAGATTTACATTTTGCCCCTCAAAAGGTTATTTTTGTGGGCATGGTTTCAAAATTGTGTGTCTTTGTCAAGTCTGCCCATGTGTTTGTTTGTGAGCCTCTGCAGACCCATATCTTCTAGTTACTTATAAACCTCAGTTGTTAGACATAGAAATATAGAAACATAGAATGTGTCGGCAGATAAGAACCATTTGGCCCATCTAGTCTGCCCAATATATCTGAATCCTATGAATAGTCCCTGGCCCTATCTTGTATGCCTATCCCATGCATGCTTAAACTCCTTCACTGTATTTGCAGCTACCACTTCTGCAGGAAGGTTATTCCATGCATCCACTACTCTCTCAGTAAAGTAATACTTCCTCATATTACTTTTAAACCTTTGCCCCTCTAATTTAAAACTGTGTCCTCTTGTGGTAGTTTTTCTTCTTTTAAATATGCTCTCCTCCTTTACCGAGTTGATTCCCTTTATGTATTTAAAAGTTTCTATCATATCCCCTCTCTCTCTTCTTTCTTCCAAGCTATACATGTTAAGGTCCTTTAACCTTTCCTGGTAAGTTTTTTCCTGCAATCCATGTACTAGTTTAGTAGCTCTTCTCTGAACTCTCTCTAGAGTATCTATATCCTTCTGGAGATATGGCCTCCAGTACTGCGCACAATACTCCAAGTGAGGTCTCACCAGTGTTCTGTACAGCGGCATAAGCACTTCTCTCTTTCTACTGCTTATACCTCTCCCTATACATCCAAGCATTCTGATGGCATTTCGTGCTGTTCTATTACATTGTCTTCCCACCTTTAAGTCTTCTGAAATAATTACTCCTAAATCCCTTTCCTCAGATACTGAGGTCAGGACTGTGTCAAATATTCTATATTCTGCCCTTGGGTTTTTACGCCCCAGGTGCATTATCTTGCACTTATCCACATTAAATTTCAGTTGCCAGAGTTCTGACCATTCTTCTAGTTTTCCTAAATCCTTTTCCATTTGGCGTTTCCCTCCAGGAACATCAACCCTGTTACATATCTTTGTGTCATCAGCAAATAGACAAACCTTACCATCGAGGCCTTTTGCAATATCACTTATGAAGATATTAAACAAAATTGGTCCCAGTACAGATCCCTGAGGTACCCCACTGGTAACATGACCTTGTTCTGAATGTTCTCCATTGACTACAACCCTTTGTTGTCTGTCACTCAGCCACTGCCTAATCCACTCAATAATATGGGAGTCCATGCTCAATGACTGCAGTTTATTGATAAGTTTTCTATGTGGGACAGTGTCAAAAGCCTTACTAAAATCTAGATATGCAATGTCTACTGCACCTCCACCGTCTATTATTTTAGTCACCCAGTCAAAAAAATCTATAAGATTTGTTTGACATGATCTCCCTGAAGTAAACCCATGTTGTTTTTCATCTTGCAATCCATGGGATTTAAGATGTTCCACAATCCTATCCTTTAATAGGGTTTCCATTAATTTGCCTACTATTGATGTCAGACTCACTGGTCTATAGTTGCTCGATTCCTCCCTACTACCTTTCTTGTGAATGGGCACGACATTTGCCAATTTCCAATCTTCCGGGGACGACTCCTGTTACTAATGATTGGTTAAATAAATCTGTTAATGGTTTTGCCAGCTCACCACTAAGCTCTTTTAATAATTTTGGGTGTATCTCATCAGGACCCTGTGACTTATTTGTCTTCACTTTAGACAGCAATCTTAGAACGTCTTCCTCTGTAAAGACACATGCATCAAATGATTCATTAGTCATCCTTTCGAGTGGAGGTCCTTCTCCTTATTTTTCTTCTGTAAAAACTGAACAGAAGTATTCATTAAGGCAGTCGGCTAGCCCTTTATTCTCTTCTACATACCTTCCGTCCTTTGTTTTTAATTTAGTTATTCCTTGTTTTAATTTCCTTTTTTCATTTATATATCTGAAGAATGTCTTATTCTTAATGTTATTCTAGTTAATGTTATTGTTTGGATGGAAAGGAAGCTTCCTGCTAACCATAAATGTATGGGTATTTTTTTCCGTTGCTACCTTTTTGGATTTAGTATTCATTTTGTCTGTTTTATTTATCCTGCACTTAAACTTTTGATGGTGTTTTCCTAAAATGTTTGTCATGGTTCTTATCAGCCTTATTTTTCTTCCTGTTTTATAATGTAAATGTTAAGGTGTGTGCAATTATTTGTGTCTTACCCTTGTTGACAATGCTGGGGCAAGATGATTTGGTGCCCAGGGCAAAGATAGCAAACTGCAGCCCCCCCCCCCAGGTCTCCCCTGCTGAGCTGTTGTGTTCTGACAGTGGGCCGCCCCCCCAGCAAGAACACTCCAATCAGCGCTCCCCGCCATTGGCTAAGAGAGCTGACTGGGAGTCAGTCAGCTGCTGGTTTTCCAGCATGCTTGTCTAACTTCTGTTGGAAAGACCGACATACACACGGGCTGAATGTTAGCTAATTTGTTTTTTTAACTGCCAGTTGTTTCCCAACTTTTTGGCCTGTGTGTACCTGGCCTAACTGACACTTTGTAGGAACTGACTAACTGCCACATCACCAGTGACACTAATACAGTGATCAGTGGTAATAATATGCACTATCACTGTACTGATGACACTGGCTGGGAATGGGTTAACATCTAAGGGCAATCAAGGTGTTATTTGTGTGCCTAACAATGTGTACTGTGTGCTTCTTTTTACTACAGATTGATTTGTTTATTTTTCCTGCTTTGCAGGGAAAAATAAAACATCATTCCCTCTGTAAAGGGCCCTATATTGATTGTCAACACAGAGCTCTGGGCTGGATCTTGACACAGCCGATCAACAGGTTCCAGCCATGAATCATTGGCTGGGATCTGCTGACAGTCTCCTGCTGTGCTAAATCACAGGGAAGTAGATGGGTGGGGCATACACCAAAAATCCTGAAACAGGCAGCGACTTACACCTGTAGCTGTCACCCTGTCGCAGTATATGTACTGTGACAGGTCTACAAGTGGTTGATCACCAATGGTATTTGTATTATGCAGCATGAGGGGGTTAATGCATTGCCACTGATCACTGATGCATTAGTGACTGACCAGTGGCAGTTCATTTACCTCTTTGTGCTGCATTAGTGGCACCAGTGTCAGTGTTAATTAACACTGACACTGGTTGCTCTAATTCAGCAAAAAGGGGTTAATTAACTGCCACTGGTCAGTCACTGATCAGTGGAAATTCATTAACCCCCTCATGCTGCATAATACAAATACCATTGGTAATTAACCTCCCCTCAGCCTCCCTCCAATCCAAAGAGTTAATTTCATATGCAGATGGCAATCTGCTTACTTGTTGGATTAACATTGCTTTGTTCTTCCTTGGCACGGCGGCTCCTCTAGGTCACAGCTCCGGTAGGAGAACTCTATGCTCCTCTCCTCTGGGTCCACTCCAGTCCTGCCTCTGGCCAGCAGCTGGTCTCTCAGTGACATCACGGCGGGCCGGGATTACGAAGCTCCTGTCAGGTGGGTATCTCCGCTGACAGGGAAGTGAAGGGCTGGGCTATACTATGTTCTGCAGGAGTGCACATCATTACAGCTATTAGCAGTTGGCTGCCCAGTGTCAGGGATCCACTGACATACGCAGGCGCACTAGTGCCGCAAACTGGCGAATGCCTATGCGCATGCGCGTACAAAGAGGCGCCTTGAATAGCTAGAGGCTACCTTACAATAGCTCGAGGCTACCTTGCAATAGCTTGAGGCTACCTTGTAAAGGTTTGAGGCTACCTTAGAATAGTCAGAGGCTACCTTGGAATAGTCAGAGGCTACCTCGGAATAGACAGAGGCTACCTCGGAATAGTTCGAGGCTACCCTAGAATAGTTTGAGGCTACTAAATTGGTGCCAAAACGGCATATTTAAACACAGCAATCACTCCAGGTAATTGCTGTGTTATCTTCAGCTCTTCCTTGTGATCTTGTGTTCCTGTGTACCTGTTGTTCCTGATCCTCTTGACCTTGCTACTTGCTGCCCGCCCTGACCTTTGGCTCGTCTGACTACTCTTTTGGTTATCCCTTGTCTGCTTCTCCGCTTCTGGACCGGAACCTGCACTCTGCCTGGCTGGGTGATCCTGGGGATCGCGACCTGGTGCTAGCTTGCGTAGTCCACCCCCACCACTAGGGGCTCTGGTGAAAACAAGCTAACACTTAGACTCCGCACCTCAGGTGAACCTGTGTCCTTATCAGAATACTTACCTTAGTATCCATCCGGCATCCATCTCTGCTACCGCGGCCTTTCATCAGGTGAGAGTTCTCTCTATTAGTCAGGCTCCACCTGCCATCCTGACACCCAGTGTGTTTGTCACACACACAGATTTTAAAAGCACTTCACCTGCACTGCGCCTTTCTTCCTTCAGTAAATTGTGTCGCTCAGGGCATCCGACCCTTCCCCCCCCCTTTTCCTGGCCCTGCCTGTGGATCAGGAACACACACTTTTGGCAAATGAAAGAAAGCATCAGCATAAGTATCTGTACAGGGTGACAATAGGAAATGGTCACTCACCAGATCATGTTGCTCACTTACTCTCATAAGTGAGCACACCTCGCATATAGTAGATGCCCACGTGAGTAGAGATCAGCAAGGGTTAAATCCAAGATTGGTTCAGTGGTTCTCTTCCCCTCATGCTCCCATGTGCGTGGAAAACATAAAAAACATTCCCCACTAGTGCAATATGTCTGATAAAATTTTATTCAAAAAATAACAGCACAGCATATATAGCACTCACTTGTAAAGAAAATAGTAAAAGCTTATCTCGTATAATGGCAGGTTCAGATCCTCCACTGCTACTACGATGTGGCTCCACGCCAGATCGGGTAGTCCCGGAAGTCCTCCGCTGTCGTGGTCCGCGATTGGGTGCGTCGTCTGGCCACGCCCCGACGCGTTTCGTCACTTCCTGACTTCAACTGGGGGCCTGCCATTATACGAGATAAGCTTTTACTATTTTCTTTACAAGTGAGTGCTATATATGCTGTGCTGTTATTTTTTGAATAAAATTTTATCAGACATATTGCACTAGTGGGGAATGTTTTTTATGTTTTCCACGCACATGGGAGCATGAGGGGAAGAGAACCACTGAACCAATCTTGGATTTAACCCTTGCTGATCTCTACTCACGTGGGCATCTACTATATGCGAGGTGTGCTCACTTATGAGAGTAAGTGAGCAACATGATCTGGTGAGTGGCCATTTCCTATTGTCCCCCTGCACTTGGTTGTGGAATAGTGGTGACCCTGTTGAACTACATGAACGATTTGCGGTATTGTGAATTGTTGGAGCTTTGGAGTCTCAGGGGACGGATGTTCTGATTTACCAACATTGAATAACCTTGCAGGACTATTTTCCATATGCTGGGAGGAGTTTGACACTAACCAGACTGGCACCTTGGGGGATTCTTTATGGTTTATTTTTAGAGACTTTTAAACATTGTTTCAAGCGCTACTACTATTCTTTGTTCATTCTATTATCAAATATACTGTATATTTGTTTAAGTAGCTGCTATATTGGTTTTAACTTTTTACCAGCCGGTGTGCTGGTGCTCCCTGGAGCGCGGAGATTAATTCACAGTTTAGGCGTAAGGCTGAGGAATTTTTTACATATCTGTACAGGGTACACAAAAATAAAAATATCCAAGGCTCTTGCCATGATCAGTGATACCAAAAACAAAACTAGTAAGTTGTAAGTAAGTTGTTGGGCATGTAGAGGATACAAAGCATAGAAATGTCAACTTTGTGAGGGCTGCTTCACACAAATTGTTAACAAAACACATTTGTCATTCATCATCAGCATACAACATTAAAATATGAGTGCAGGATCCCACCATACTTATACATCCATATTTGCCCCCAAACACACAATTCTAGATTTGGTGCAAAACCACAGTTACTTTATTTATAATGTCATTTCTTTGGTTTCCATTATATGAAAGCCATCAGAAATATAATACCTTATGAAAATTAAACCAGAACACCAGACAAACGTCTAGCTAGGTAGTGGAATGTTTGTGATTCAAACCAGCGACCGACAGTGGTGCAAGGCAGAAGTGCTAACCATTTAGCCACTGTGCTTCCACATGCATGGGGCCTCCATCTCTGTGGTGTTAAACAGCCCTAAGTCCCTGGGGTGCAAACAAATAATCAATGCTCATGTACCCTGGAAGTCCTGAGTCCCATTGACCAACTTGTTTCTGTGATATGCCATTTGGTCCAAGGCTGGGTATGGCTGATTACTGTCAGCATGATACTATGGGACCATCTCTAACTTTGAGGAATTTTTGCTTGGTAAAAGGCTGCAATTGGTGCTGGTGTGCAATTCTCAGCGCAAGGCTGCTTTTTGTCCTTCCCTATGGAACACATACGGCAAGATTTGTAATGGTGGTGGAACCCTCCTACACCAAAAAAATGTATTTGGGCATTTACCTATAGGTGGTGGAATTACATCCGTCAGGAGGTCTGTTTCTTGATTTATTCTGTGATATTTTTTGTTTATTGGTGTGTCAGAGTAGAATAGAGGTGTTACCCTATGTATTTGTTTGGTGACATTTTGATTTGGATTAATGATGTTGGTACACATACTACATTTTTGTGGTGAAAAAGCTTATCATTTGGAAATAAACAATACACAAAATTGTTACTTATTTAAAATTTGCAACAGCAATGGTATTGTGTGTGGTTTGTGAAGACAGCTGTGGGAGTTTTGGTGAAGATTCTTCTTCATCCAATCCTTTCTTATTGGATTACCATACAAATGTCCCTCTTCTCATTTGAAGCTCACTGTATTTGTCTATTTTCTCCAGTTTCATTGAGAATTGCTGTGATCTATTTCAGGCTTCCTTGGTGACTTCTCTGCCGGGCTACGCTACTTTCTCTCTTCTGAAATTCCCACAATCATTCTTGGTGACTTCAACATCCCTGTTAATCTTAACGCTCCTGCTACTTCTAAACTTCTGAGCCTAACCTCCTCTTTTGAGCTAAAACAATGGACACACGCTTCTACTCACTCTAATGGCAACTGCCTTGACCTCATGTTCTCCTACCTATGCACTCCTCACAACCTCTCCAACATTCCATTCCCTCTCTCTGATCACCACCTCATTATTTTTACTCTCTCCTTGTCCTCCTCCTTGCCCTCCAACTACCAAACAATTACGAGTTGAAACCTTAGCCACCCTGGATACCTTGGCCCCCTCACTACACACGGAATCAGGCCACGATTGCTACAACCCTGGCAGACAGACAATATCAGAAGCCTCAAAAAACGTAGCCGTGCTCTTGAGCGTATGTGGTGTACGACTAAAGCCCCGTACACACGTACCGATTGTCGGCCGTAAATATTCGGCCGCTGACCGATTGGCCGATTGTAGGCTTGTTAGTATGATGCTTCCGACAGTCGACAGCGCATTTTCGGCCGAACAGAATCTGTCGTGCAGACTTTAAAATATTTGTTGGCCGTCACCAGAACGGCCGATTGTTCGCCAGTCACTACAGATTTCGGCCGACAGACAGCAGATTAGCAAGACTAGGCATGCTCAGAGAAGAAAAACCACACAGAAAGTTAACCATCACATGACATCACTTCTGCAGTCGGCTGTTGTTGGCCGACAAAATTCGTGTGCAGTCTTTTGCAGTTTTCAACAGACAGGACAGGCCTGGACAAAAGACGGCCGATCGTTCAGCCGACGATCAGTACGTGTGTACGGGGTTTAAGTCACAGCAAGATTTCAGCCAATATAAATCTGCCCTCCAAAAATACAATCCCTGCCTCCACTCTGCCAAACAGACCTCTTTTATCACTCTCATTAACACCCTCTCACACAGTCCCCATCAACTCTTTTCTACCTTCAATGCTCTACTTTGTCCTCCATTACTTCTACCTACTAACTTACTCACTGCCCAAGAGATTGCCATTCACTTCAAAAATAAGATTGATACAATTCGTGACAAGATCTCTTCTCTACAGATATCTCCCTCACCTTACACTCCTTGTCCTCCTGCACAATCAATTCTTCCCTTGTTTAACCCAACTATTGGAGATCACTAAACTTTTTTCTAACACCCACCTAACTTCCTGTCCCCTGGACCCTGTTCCTTCTCAAATACCGTGGTCACCCTCTGGCTCTATCCTACAATCTTTTACTCATATCTTCAACCTCTCCCTCTCCATTGGCATCTTCCCCAACCCTCTAAAACAGTGGTTCTCAACTCCTGTCCTCAGGACCCACTAACAGGCCAGATTTTAAGTATTACCTTAGTTAGATGCAGATTACAATAATGCAATCACTGATTAGCAAATTATATCACCTGTAATGTATTTCAGTTATCTTGCAAATCTGGCCTGTTAGTGGGCCCTGAGGACAGGAGTTGAGAACCACTGCTATAAAACATGCATTAGTCACTCCCATACCAAAGACCCATCTCCTTACTCCCTTTTGTCTCCAAACTCCTTAAATGTCTAGTCTACAACCAACTGAGCAAGAACCTCATTGAGAATAACCTTCTTCATCCCCTTCAGTCTGGATTTTGCTGGCAGTACTCCACAGAATCTTCTCTCCTAAAACTCACAAATGACTTAATAACAGCTAAAACCAACAGTCACTACTCTTACTCTTGGACCTCTCTGCTGCCTTTGATACAGTTGAACACCCCCTCCTCCTCAAAAAACTCAATTTGCTTGGTCTCAATGACCACACTCTCCATTGGTTCAAATCCTACCTATCTCACCACACCTTCAGTGTTATTTACAATTCCACTTACTCCTCTGCAACTCCTCTTACCGTTGGGGTTCCCCAAGGTTCTGTCCTTGTACCTCTACTATTCTCAATCTACGCCTCTTCCCTGGGTCAGCTGACTTCCATGGCTTTCACTACCATTTCTATGCTGATGACACCTAAATCTATCTCTCTACCCGTCAGCTCACCCCATCAGTCTCCTCCCACATCACGGATTTACTAAAAGACATATCAGCCTGGATGTCACACCACTTCCTAAAACTGAATCGATCTAAAATAAAGCTCATAATATTTATTCCCTCACGTGCCCCTTCCCCCGATTTCTCCATCAAGATGAATGAAACAACTATCAGTCCATCCACACATGCCAGGGTGCTAGGTGTAACCCTGGACTCTGCACTATCCTTTCAGGTCCACATCCAATCCCTGTCCAAATCATGCCGCCTTAACCTCCGCAACATCCCTAGAATACACCCCTTTTTAACCAATGACACCACCAAGCTTCTAATTCACTCCCTGGTTATCTCTCACGTCGACTACTGCAACTCCTTCCTCATTGGATTACCTTTACATAGACTATTCCCCTTCAGTTCATAATGAATGCTGCTGCAAGACTCATCCACCTTACCAACCGTTCAGTGTCCTCCACCCCTCTCTTCCAATCCCATCACTGGCTTCCACTCACTCAACAAATAAAATTCAAAGTACTAACAATATATTACAATGCCATCCACAACTCTGCCCCCAGCTACATCACTAACCTGATCTCAAAATATCAACCAAACCACTCTCTTCGTTCCTCCCAAGACCTGCTCTCTAGCTCCCTTGTCACCTCCTCCCATGCTCGCCTCCAGGATTTCGCCAGAGCTTCTCCCAACCTTTGAAACTCTCTACCCCAATCTGTCCAACTATCCCCTAATCGATCCATCTTTAGACGATCCCTGTAAACCCTTCTCTTTAAAGAAGCCTATCCAGCTTCTAACTAATATACTGTTTCACTTTCTCCATCAGCTCATCCACCACAGCTATTACCGTTTGTATCAATTGACCCTTCCTTTTCGGTTGTAAGCTCGAACGAGTAGGACCCCCTGATTCCTTTTGTACCAAATTGTATCGTAACTGTAATATCTGCCTTCATTTTGTTAAGCACTGCGCAAACTGTTGGCGCTGCATAAATCCTGTATAATATTATGTCTACATATATATGCAGAGAGAGAATATTATATGTTACAAAAACATGAAAACATTACACATTACTATCATTGTTTAACATAAAAAGGAATAGGAAGCAAAATAAAAAGCCAGCAAGGACAATGTATTTTAGGAATTCAAAAATTCATACCAAAATAAAATGTGTTTTGTGTAAATAACAGTTGTACAATTTGAATCAATGGATGACACTTGCTTTTTTATATCTTACGCACATTTTTACGGCACGCATTTTTCACATTCGCAAATTTCCGAATTCACTATAACGCCTGCTTAAAATTGACAAAGCGTAGGATTGTAACAATTTTTCTGGTTTGGGCATGCACACATGTGCTGCTTCATAGTCGTAGGCTGAGGGAGAATGTATCTCTTCTCAGACTTTCAATCTTTATTCTTTTTAAACATCAATTTTTTAAAAAGTTTCAGAACATCTTTAAGAACCATTTCAGCTATGATATCATGCTCTAAACAATATTTCAATGTGCAATAGTAGCACTTTTACCATGACTACGGATTTACTCGGTTACTGATTTCTATTACCTATAGTAAATTCGTTTTCGCGACTACATTCTCCCGCGCGCTATACTGAATTCTGTTTGGGAGTAAATCTACGTGCTTTCCGCCTATTGAAACTAAAAGTACGCATGTTTGCCTGCTAGGCGTAATAGTGAATTAGGCCCTATGTTCCTCCTTATCTGCTACAGCAGTAGTACTTTTTTATGTAGTGTTTTGTAAAGAGAAATCAGTTTTAACAGCTTAATTAAATGCATTACTAGTAAAGAATGGAGGTCTTATATTAACTAATTAAAATTAAAATATGTCATAAAGTTTGTTTTGTGAATGGTGGTTTACTACTATTTTACTGCAAAAATACTATTTGGAAATTATATTCTAAGTTTATAACTTTTTATGGAATTTCAAGGCCATCTAAAACATCCTGCCTACTGTAATCAACAACAGAAAAAGTGACAAATAATTGCATGGTACAAACAAATCAGTTTTCTGACTTGGCAACACTGAAATAGCAGCTCAGCGGCTGCTATCAATTATACATCTGCTGCCTAGCAGAGGCAGATGGCTCTTATATCATACACCTACTATAATGCACTTAACCCTCTTCACATCATGGCCATTAAACTAATGGTGTAGATGTGATAGTTCTTTTATTAGCTGAATATTGTTTGTAAAATTAATATGTGCAGAAAAGCGTGATATTTAAATTGTGATGATTTTATTGATGTGAAACAGATTTCAGGACAAGACCTGATCTCCAAAAGCTCTTTTTCAGATGATATTTCTAAAAAAAAAAAACACTACACGACATGTCGTGTTGTAAAAGAAAGAATTCTGCCAATAATTGACAAAAAAAACAATATTTTCACTACGTGGATGTCCGCGTTAGTTTACATTACCTGAGATAGCACTGACATTGGCTGCTTTGTATTTACCGCTGTATTATTACTGGTATTTATGTATATTTGTTCATATACTGTGACAAGTAAAACTATACAAGGACATCAGTAAAGGGTTAGGGGCATTTTGTTCCAAAGCTGGCTTTTAAGTGGCTTATTGGGTTAGTTTATAAAATATTGATAGGAACAATCTAATAGGCAGAAGTAATTAATATAAATGGCATGTTATTCCCATTTACCCTATATAATTTTAGACGAAGAATTAGCATACTAAATGAACTGCATACATGAACACACATTGGGAAAAATGTAAATAACATTGTTTAAATTTCTTTATAAATTAAGCGGAAAAAAAAAAAAATTCTGCACATTTGTAATGTTCTTAAAACCTCACCCTGCTGGCCTTGGTTTATGGGTTTTCCTATAGCTAGGGAAGTCACTTATATGGCAGATAGATTTTTTTGTGTTCTGATAAGTCACAGGTAATGTAATGATGGTCAGATGTCTTCCCTGGTTTACCCTTGTAACAAGAGCTGCCTGCTCACTTACGTGCAGAAACAATGTACAAACTACATTATGCGTTATTTGCTGCCTAGCTATTGTGCATCATTAATAGGTGCATTTTGCAGAATGTGGAAGTGTTACTTTGTTGGATTTGTCTACAGGTAAAGTGGGGAAATGCTCTAAACCTGGAGGAAAAGTAGTAACCTAAAAATGCTACACCTGAAAACAGATCTCCGTGGCTCTTCCAGTCCAAGGACAGAGCCATTGTCCAAATGTCATGAACAGTAATTTTAGTGTTAATTCAGTCTGTTAGGATTAAGGAGGATGACTCGGCTTAATGGAACTCTGTACTGAATTGTGGAGTCTGCCTTTACTGCCAAAAATGCTAGTTTCCTGGCTATAATGGTGATTTAATGGTTTCAGTGCTTACTGACCCAGACCAGGGGTTCTGAATTCAAATCGGACTTGATCTAAGTGTATGTTCTGGGTCTGTGACTCAAAGGTATTGAAGCCGATGGACCACTATCATTGCTGGCAACTAGTGTTTTCAGGAGGAAATCAGCAAAATAGCCATTTTTTTTTTTTTTTTTAGTAATTTTTTCATTGTAGACTTTTGAACTAAGTTTCATATATTGTACACTGTACATTTACTTATTATTTAATTACATTTTGTACCATTCGAGTACATTTTTTATCATGATGTCATTACTTTCACTTGACTTATGCTTTGGATGTATATTACTTTTATAAAGACTTGCCATTTTTATTCATCTACCCTCAGTAAATCTGTGATTTTCTTGAAAACAGAACACCTACAGTGGGTATGGAAAGTATTCAGACCCCCTTAAATTTTTCACTCTATGTTATATTGCAGCCTTTTGCTAAAATCATTTAAGTTCATTCTTCTTCCTTATGAATGTACACATAGCACCCCATACTGACAGAAAAACACAGAATTGTTGACATTGTTGCAGATTTAACCAAACATGTCATACTTAAGGCCCCTTTTACACGGGGCAGATCCATTTGATGGACTCTGCTTGCTCAGTGGGGATTGCACTGCTGATCCCCGCTGAGCAGGCAGATGATAGGTCCGTCTCTTTTCACTGTTCGGAGACGGACCTGTCAGAGTCCCGTTCTCCTCTATGGGAAAATTGGATGAAAACCGACCCCCTTGCTCACAGCAGCCCCCCCATGCTGAGGCCATGTGGCCTGGCAAGGTTCAGGTGGTGGAGGGCACTCACTCTTCCCCCCCTTTCCTGACCTGCCAGGCTGCATGCTCAAATAAGGGTCTGGTATGGATTTTGTTGGGGACCCCACGCAATTTTGTTTTCTATCTTGGCGCCATTTTTTTAAACAATTTTCTATTGCCGGCAATGTTTTTTTTTGCTTCCTGGCCTGGCCCATTCCTTAACAGCCAGCTATTCACTGTGCCTTGATTGGGCAAATCTTTGCCAAATCGGGGATTAGAATGCACTGTGCAGCATGCAGTGCATTGAGGGGCGCTCGGTGGACCAACATCCCGCTGACCACCCTGCAAATTCGGGTGTTCAAGAACAAGTGAACAGGCGATATTCTGGCTGAAATGTTGCTCTGCCCGAACTACTCACCCAACTCTAGCCTTGACTAAGTAGAGGTAGAACTATAAACCCTTTTGCAGGTAAAACAATTCTTATACAGGGCTTTTAATTGTGTATTTAGCTGCTACTTAAAATATTTCTATTCAGTTGCAGCAAATTACCACAAAGCATCTTGGCACTAAGCAATAGAATGGTTTACTATTTAAAATGTTAAGCAGGGTGTTTCTATCCTAAAGAAAATTATTTCTGTCATTAACAATTTACAGATTAGATTTTTATGACAACAGATTGGACTTATTGCGACTGTCAAGTCATGATTTACTCTTTCTCATCCTGCACGAATATTGAGTAACAGTTTAAGTAGATGTCCATTAGTGGTCTAATATGAACCTTACTTATCCCTAATTGTTCTCTAAAGGACAATCCAATACAAACAAATTAAACAGAATCTTTAGTGGAATAAATTAATGTTTTCCCAGTCCTAATAAAAAAAATAGCTGGGTATGATCACTAAGCGGAGTTCAAGCCATTTTTGTGTTTATTAAAAGTCAGCAGCTACAAAAAGTGTAGCTGCTGACTTTTAATAAACAACACTCATCTGTCCCACGATCCTGCGATGCATCACAAGTGTGGGCACCGGGCTGTGACAGCTTGTGGCTTCCTTAGCGGCTGGGCAATCTTCTTGGACCTGTGACTAGGGATGATCGAACTTTTCAAAAGTTTGGTTCGGCCAGAACATCCGAACTTCCCGAAAGTTCGGCCCGGATTTCAGAACCCCATTGAAATCAATGGGACCCGAACTTCTTTAATCAAAAAACACCATTTTGAAGCCCTAAAACCCAATAAATGCCCCTAAAAAGTGCCTAGGGTTCTGGGTCATACCCCAGGGACTATTAATCACACAAAAAAAAGTTCTTAAAAATTGTCATTTTTGATAGAGAGCCAATTATTGAAAAAATAAAAAAATAAATAAATAAATTCTTTGGATTTAGTATCTGGGGGGGGGGGGTCTAAAAAGTGTACCCGTGAAGTATCAGCTCTGTAGCATGAACCATAAAAAAAAAAAGATTGTTTGTATTAGGTCACTTATAGAACAGGATAGTGGCTTCTCTCTTTTCACACTTGCCGGTTTAGTAGCAAGCGTTTTTTGGGCATTTTTTGGGGCAGGCAAAGCATCTGAACTTGTGTATACGGGTATATATACACACATACTTATATGTATATATACACCTAGACATATATAGGTGTGATAGTAGCGGAAATATATGCTTGCGCTAATGAAATAATTAACACTAATATGGCTCCGCTCCTATAACACCTACATATGTGTAAGTGTAAAATACATATAAGTATGTGTGTATATATACCACTATACACAAGTTCAGATGTTTTGCCTGCCTCCAAAGAACCCAAAAAAATGCCCAAAAAAACGTTAGCACCAAAAAAAAAACGCCCAGGTGTGTTGTTGCAGGCATTTTTTGGGGGTTTTTGGAGGCAGGCAAAACATCTGAACTTGTGTATAGTGGTATATATACACACATACTTATCTGTATTTTACACATATATAGGTGTTATAGGAGTGGAGCCATATTAGTGTTAATTATTTCATTAGCGCAAGCATATATTTCTGCTACTATCACACCTATATATGTCTAGGTGTGTATATACATATAAGTATGTGTGTATATATACCACTATACACAAGTTCAGATGTTTTGCCTGCCTCCAAAAACCCCCCAAAAAATGCCTGCAACAACACACCTGGGCGTTTTTTTTTTTTTACGCTAGAGTTTTTTTGGGCATTTTTTTGGGTTCTTTGGAGGCAGGCAAAACATCTGAACTTCTGTATAGGGGTATATATATATATACACACACACTTATATCTATTTTACACATACACATACTGTATATAGGTGTGATAGGAGCGTAACTATATTGGTGTTAATTATTTCATTAGCGCAAGTAGTGTTTTCTGCTCCTTTCACATCTATATATGTGCAGGTGTATATATACATACATGGGTGTGTATATATACCCCCTATACACATGTTCAGATGTCATGCCTGACTCCAAACATGTGCTCAAAAAATCCCTATAGACGCCTGCAGCCAAAAAGCAGGCTGACCAGCGAGAAGCCATATTACTGCAGCGAATGTGACTTAAGAGAAACTATCTTTTCTCTATAGCGGTCACCCTGATATGGAAGGGTTTGGTCACCCTGCCATAGCAGTCAGTGTCAGTTCACCCTACACTACATTACGGTCACCCTGATATGGAAGGGTTTGGTCACCCTGCCATAGCAGTCAGTGTCAGTTCACCCTACACTACATTACGGTCACCCTGACACTTCACACTTTCCCTACAGAAACTACATTTTTGCATCTAACTAAAGTGTAAAAGAGCACCCTAACTACACTAGATATCCCTTTCCTCACACTAATAAATGCTAAATGACACTTTTAAAGTAAAATTAACAGAACTGCTTCCACTCTCTTCCATGTCCCTGTATTACAATGCTAGGAATTTGGCGGGGGCTATCTTATATACTGGGGGGCGTATTCACTAATGATTGGCCTAGGGACCCCCTAGTCACTCCAATCACATTCCTAGCATTCTCCTGCCCCCTCAATTGGCTATTGCTAATGGTTCTGGTCCAATCATGGGCTTTTAAAGCTCATTTCCTGTCCCATTGCATTTTGGTCGGTTCTGGTTGCAGAATTCCGAACTTTTTCAGCAAAAAGTTCTAAATTCAGCAGAACCTCGAACAGTCAATGTTCGGGTCGAACCGATGGTCGACCCGAACCGTTCGATCATCCCTACCTGTGACATGTCCCAGAAGATTGCAGTGAGGGAGAGGGAGAGGAGAACTTCTGCTCGAGCTGCCTAGGTGGCCCGAGCAGAAGTGGGAGCGGGTACCTGTCAAAACTAGGTACCCCCCCCCCCCCCCCAAAAAAAATGACATGCTAAATGTGGCACATCAGGGGTGGAACTTTGCTTTAAGTAAAAATGGCATACTCACCAGCAAGTGAATCCAGGTGGTGACCAGAAACCACATTGTCAGTAGGCATTGCTGAGGCCCCAGCTGAGCTGGATAGGAAGGTCTCATCCAGGCATACAGTATGTCTACACATTGGATTGAGTCCACAGCAGGAATGTGCATACTAGAGTGACAATGTTGCTTCTGCATAGACACACTCTTCCTATCTCTTCCTATCGCATCCTATCTCAAAATACCAACCAACTTGTTCTCTTAATTCCTCCTAGGACCTCCTGCTCTCAAGCTCCCTTGTAACTTCTTTCCATGCTGGCCTCCAGGATTCCTCCTGACACACTCCCATCCTCTGGAATGCGCTACACCAATATGTCCGATTATCTCCTACTTTGTCCACTTTCAGACGATCCCTGAAAACATATTTCTTCAGAGAAACCTATCTGGCAACCACCTAACAACTGCACTTTTATTTTTCTCCATCAGCCCATCCCCCACAGTTATTACCTCTTGTATCTCTTGACCCTCCCTCTTAGATTGTACGCTCTAACAAACAGGACCCTCTGATTCCTACTGTATTAAAGTGTATTGTATTTGTACTGTCTACCCTCAAGTTTTAAAGCGCTGCTTAAACTGTCGGTGCTATATAAATCCTATATAATAATAATAACCCTATGACAGGAAGTCTCAGCAGGAAAAACATTAAAGCAGAACTTCATCCAAAAAGAGAAGTTTCACTTGTTTGCCTCCCCCCCTGCCACATTTGGCACTTTTATTTGGTGGGGGGAGTGGGTATTTGTTTTTGACAGGATCGCCATGGAAGTTTACCCAGCTCTTCGCTCTGCAGTCTGCGGGACCATTCACAAAGCACTGAACTTGTTTCCCTTAGTAAGGATGCCTGTGCCTGGACCCAAAGCCTATTGAAGAATTGACGACTTGGGTGAGGACAGTGCTGGATCCTTGGACAGATAAGTGTCCTTATATTAAGTCAGCAGCTACAGTGATTTAGCTTATACCCGTGAATAGAGGAAAGACAGATGAATGAGAGAATCATCTCCCTTATTCACAGAACTTGTTACAGTTTGCGAAAACAAGGCAGAGATTTTTCACTAGCGTGTGCCTGGGAGGGGTGGGGGGGCTCAGGCAATTAGCCCATGTAGCTCTAGAAGTTCAGTGCTGAGAAGAGTTGGCTTCCACTGAGAGAAGATTTCTTCAGTAAGCAACAGTCAGCAGAACGTGGGGTACACTTCATTACAGGTAAGTTATGTGACTGAAGCTGTGGACAAAAATGTTTTTTACCCAGACTTCACCTTTAACAATGAGTTGATATGCAACACTTGGAAATGAACATGCTACTTTTGATATTTTTGCCAATAAATGGATTCATCTTTCATTTGCTTGAACATAAAATTCTGCATGCTTACCACACACTTTGCAATTTTAAAGCAATTTCAAGCACTTTCAATTAGCTTTTGATTGCAAAAGATCAAAAGCTAATTCAAATACCAAATCAAGAAAATGTACCACCTACAGTTTCAGTTGTTTCATACTGTATTTTTAAAGGAATGTTTTTGTTAATTTTCATGTATGCTTTATGTTGTTTCTGCAATCAATGACTAGTGAAAGGTAGTGAAAATATGTTGAAATTGCTTGGAGATTACCTGTGTATGGTTAGCATAACAGGGAATTTTTACTATTGATTCAATTAATTTGGCAAACCCAATGTGAAATGCGAAAACTGCGAACTTAAACTTGAAGCTTGCAGAAATCACCTTCCAAAAACATGCTGGTAGGTAAATTGGCTCATGTCTAAAGTAGCCCTAGTATGTGTATGTACGAATGTGAGTTAGGGACCATAGACTGTAAGCTCCTCATAAGTACTCACAATAAATAAAGTAAATAAATCTTGGGAAGTGGTGGGGGGGGGGAACAAATCTTGAAAATAAATTCTGCCCATTTTCAATGCTTAGCAGCTTTTATCAAAAAATGGTTTTGTCAAGAAAATAAAATAGAGTGTAACATTTTACAGACAGTACCCAGGAATATTGCACAGTTAATGCACAGTATGTGCGCGACTTTATAGGGCCGAAATGTAAGAGGAAAAATAGGCAGGTTTTGTTAAAAATAAAAATATACAGTATGTTTTATTTCACGGACAATAGCCAGAAAAATTGTACAGTCAATGCACAGGATGTAAGCAGTTTTATTAGGCCACAATGTAAGAGGGAGAGACAAGTCAAATTTTATCTTGAAATGAACATTAGAGTGTATTATAACAGAAAGACAATAGCCACACATATTTTGAGTTGCTGAACACTGAATAAGAGCGAAGGTCAGTATCACATGAACAGAATATGAGTCATAATGATAAGCAAGATTCAGAATCAAGAAGCAAGCAAGAAAAATACTGGATACCTTAGGATTCAAAATCATACATAGTCAGAAGGCAAACCAGGTAAAATGCAGGAATGAGCAGAGTCTGGTCTTGGGTCGCTGAAGCTAACGACCACTCAGAAATGATCCTGAGCCTTGCAGTATTTTAAAAAGGCTGCTGGATGCCAAAACGAATTTCAAAGTTCACGAGCCTTAGCCCCATATAACCAAATTAGTTTGCCATTTTCCCAAATTGTGATTGATTTGGAATGGCTCAAACTCATGTTCAACCCAAAACCACAGCTCATCCCAAACTACCAATTAGGGGCACATCTGTCATAATTAGTAAGATCTGATGTACAAGGATTTAATTGCTTGTTAACTCTAGGCTTCATTGAACATGACAAATTAGTACATAATCATTGCTCTATATTTAATATTATATATTCTCTGAAATAAGCAAATGCCATTTTAACAATAACTAACAACTATTCAACAGGCCAGGGTAGGATGCTGCATTAGAGCTATGTACAAATGTTGAAAGGATTTTGTGTATTACTACATAAGTGATGAGTGAGTTTAATGGGTATCATTGTGTTATGAGAGCTGAGTGAAATGTTGTTTCTGTCAATATGTTTGTAAAGATGTCCATTTTTATTGATATAACTAGATAGTATTCATTCTTTGGCAGGTTTCAGTATCCTTTCATGCAGTTAGATAAGTATATAGATAAACAGACTGATGGACAGATGGCCAGACAGATAGCTGGGTATATTCTGTTGAAATATACTGAATAAAAATAGAATTATTTATTTTAACATTGGCTGGCATTACTTTATTGCAAAGTGGAAAATGGAACTCATTTCTCTTTAAATAGTTCTAAAAATTAGAAAATCAATCTATACAAATATTGGCATTTGACACTGATATCTCATGACAAGGCTACTTTAAATTAACCCGTATCATTGCCCTTTCCAAAAAACTTCTGGTAAATCTGAAATTCCAAATGCTATGCATTCTGATTGATAACTGAATATAGCTTTCACATTTATTTCCCAGCAATTTGTTTGGACCTGTTTACTGTTGCATTTTGAATGCCATCATTTTTTTAAATGTAAATTTAAAGGAGAAGCATGATTGCCAATCATTATCTCAATGTCAAAGTTTCACACACATACCATTGGTAACGGTGCTTACAGAAACACCTCTATTCTTAGAACTGGCGAAGAACTGTCCTGAGATGCAGTCAGTCAAACCTGAAAAAGCCTTCTGGCTTTTGAAATGGGAGCAGAACTACCCCCCATAAGCTTCATAAGTCCTGTCTCTGTAAAGTACCAACATTGACTGAAAGAACATAGAAGAAGCAGGCAGGGTCTAGCTAGGACTTCACCAATTAGCACTACACAGGGGAGGAAGACAAGGACAGAAACAAAATCACATATTAAACAAGTTGCAGTGGCCCTTAACTGCCAGTAGATGTCAGCATGCTGCTGAACAATAATAATCAGTTCAAAACAACACAAAAAATAAACATATAAAAGGAACATAATATGTTATGTAACAGAATAGGTAATCGCCAAAGCGATCAGACATTTTACAAAACAAGTGCAAAAGTGGAAGCAGTAATGCAAAACAGCATCAGAATGGCGAAAAGCATTCATACATTGCAGAATAATGAAAGTTGCACAAACATGGACTCCTCACAGCAGTGTCTTTATTACTCAGAGTAACATGTGGCTGCTTAGCATAGTCTTTATAAACTCTGTAACAACAGGTTTTTTTTTTTTTTTTTTGTTAAAGCCCGAAGCGTGTGAATCACACTCAAAAAGACTTAGCACCCGGTGCATAAAAAGTGCACACACGCAAACGTGAACACACAAAAACTGCACAGGGTGTGCGAATGGTCTAGCCTCCGAAGAGGTTGGACCTATACCTTGATCCCCCGGGGCGCAAGACTCCTGACAGGGACTGAGGTACTTCCTATGGTTTGCCTGGCCGAGACCTGGCAAACCCCGTTCTCCAGGGGGACTGCCGAAACAGCCCACCCCAAGTACTGGGTGGGGCTCCCCCAAAGGGAGACCCCATGAGAGAGGGCGAACTAAGCCAAAAGGCCATGTCCACCCCCTCCCAAGACTTTCAAGGTAGTCCCAGAGACCCACACCGTACTCATCGTGCAGGAAGAGAAGAGTGAAAGTGAAGTGACACACTACAAAGAAAAATACACACAAACAAAAAGGTGGGGAAGGGGAAGTGGAGAGGTGAATTAGTGCCTAAGTGAAAATACAAAGGCAGGCCTTCCTGCCGGAATAAAAATTCCTCTGGTCAAAGCCAAAAGGCCTAGCCCAAGAGGCAGGTGCTGAAAAAGTGTGTAGGTGCAGTGACCATGGTGCCGAAAAACTCAAGGCGAGCTGCCCCTCACCAGTGAGAATTAAGGCACCCCTGGGCTGTCACCCCAGGGGCACATACACTACGGGCTTTTTCTATCCCGGCCCAAAGGCCAGACCGAGTGTAGCCCTATCCTACCAGGAGGCATCAGAACTTTGGACAGCTTAGGGAGAACCTACCTTCAACTGGGGACAAGCCTTTTGCAAGGCCAGATTCAACCCAGGAGGAAAGGCTCCCCCACCGCCACCGCCGTTCCTTACCAATCACATCCAGGAGCAGTACTAACTGGCCACGGAACCAATCCAGTTTTCTCGCTCCCTTCAAACTGGTAGGGGCGGACCCATTCAAGACCCATCCGGCTTTCTCTGATGTGGCTTACTTCCCAGCCCCCCGGTAGTTCCGGAGCGCCCTGGTTCATTTCGGCCCCCACCGATACTAACCATCAGGTTCCATACAAACTGATAAGAACAGATACTACACTTGATCTTAGCCAAAAGACTCTGTAACAACAGGTAATCTAGGTGGGATTACTTACTTCAGTAACGTTAAGAACAAAGTGCTTCATGCATGCAGCACCATGACCTAGGGACTAGTACTTCTGCCTTGTAGCAATAGGATTTGTTTGGGTCCAATGCAGCACACTACCTACATGAAATTTGCATCTGCCCCCCCCTGCTTTTGTTGGTTTGCTCCCCCACTTCAAAGACATGCTGATAGGTTAATTAGCGCCTAATGAATTGTGCCTAGTATGTGTTTGCATCCATGTGAGGTAGGAATCTTATGTTGTAAGCTCCTTGAAGGCAGCGACTGAGCTGTATGTATAATATGCACAGCACTATGTCATTTGTTTGTGTTTATTTATGGTATTTAAATAGCACCAACAGCTACTTGAGAATATCCTCATAAACAGCATCCCTCACAGTGAAGTACAGGGTAGCTCTGACAAAAAGGTGGAGGGATCCAGGGACAAAAGTGCAACCCTCTGGCATGGCTGGTACAGGGGGGGGGGGCAGGAGGGATGGCTGCCCTGGGCATCTGTAGCATAGGAGGAGGTGGAGGGGGCACTGCCAGGACTATTAGCTGACAGGAGTAGTGACAGTGGCATCAACACTTCTGTCAGCTTTGTGTTGTATGATAAATGGTAAAGGAGGAGAGAGCGAACTGTGCTCTCCCTCTCCTCTCCAGCTTCAAACTTCTGTCACTGTAGCGCTCTTCCATCGGAGCTGTAAAATCGTGACTTTACAGTTTGCCTACCTGCCCCCCTACCCCCCCCCCAGTAAACAATGTGGGTAGGGGGCGGGTAAACAAACTCTGTATAGTCCTGAGCTGACATCCAGTGGCATCCCCAAAGCACAATCTGGTTCCCCTTCAGCAGCGGCATCTCTCCCGCCAGCTATCTGTGTAAAGGTTTAGAAATCAGTTCACACCCCCCCCCCCAGGCTCCTCCTCGGCTCTGACATGTCAAGATGAGGAGGAGCCTCAGAAAAAGAAGGGCATCACAGATCGATATGCCGTGCTGTATCTGAGGTCTGTGTGTTTGAAACTAAGCTGCAGCCAAGCCGAGGGAAGGGAGAACTGCAGTGGGGAGATAAGGGGGAGAATGAGAGTATTTGTACTAGGAGGGATAGGGAGGAGATGATTACTTCTAGGTGGGATTGATATGGGGGGTAATTTATGCTATTGTGCTAGGTAGGTAAATCGGGGGGGGGGGTGTTGTGCTAGAAGAGGTGATTTGTGGGGGGATTTGTAATAGGATGGGACATTTTGGGACTGTTAGTGGGGGGTGTTTTGGGAAACATTTTTTGGGGGGGATTTGTGCTAGGAGGGAAAATTTGGGGGGATGTGCTAGGAGGGGTGATTCGGGGGGTTTGTGCTGGGATTTAGGGGAAAGAGGATTGGGGATGGGGGGATTTGTGCTAAGTTGGGAAATCCTGGGCCTGTTAAAATAGGTGATTGGGGGGTGGGGGGGAGATTTGTGCTTCTAGGGATGATGAGAGTATTTGTGCTGGGGAAGAAATTGTGTGTGTGGGGAGGGGGGGGTGATTTGTGTTAGGTTGGGGAATTTAGGGGATGACAGGCGTAAGATTTGTTCTAGGAGGGATTTGTGCTGAAAGGATGAGGATTTTTGCTAGGAGGAGGGATTTGTGCTGGGAGGATGAGGATTTTCGCTAGGAGGGGGGATTTGTGCCAGGAGGAGGGATTTGTGTCGCGGGGATGGGGGATTTGTGCTAGGATGGGAAATATTGGGGTGTTAGAAATGGGTATTGGGGGGGAGAATTTGTTCTAGTACGGGAAATTTGAGGGGGGATTTGGGGGGGGTTTGGGCTGGGGCAAAGAGGATTTGTGCTAAGAGGGGGGATTTGAGAGGAGGGATTTGTGCAAGAAGGGGACTTTTTTTGGAGGGGGGATTTGAGGGAGAGGATTTGTGCTAGTAGGGATGATTGATGGATGGGTATATGTGCTAGGAGGGGGGAGGATTAATGCTAATAGGGATGACAGGGGGGTATTTCTGCTAGAAGGGTACATTTGAGGGAGGTAAGGATTTGTGCTGGAAGAGGGTATTTGGAGTGGGGGAGGATCTGCGCTTGGAGGGGAAATTTGAGGGGTGAGAACGTGTACTAACAGGGTTCTTTTTTGGGGAGAGATAGTTGTGCTAGCAGGGAACATTTGGAAAGAGAAAGTATTTGAGCTTAGAGAGAGGATAGGGGGGAAAAATTTGTGCTGTGAGGGGGGATTCTTTTTTGGAGGGGGTAGGGTGATTTTGATAATACAAGATGTTTATACATCTTGGGGAGGGGGGGGCACACTTTGGCGTCTTTGCCCTGGGCGCTAGATGACCTTGTCCCAGCACTGCCCTCTAGAACTCCAGTACTCTGGTGACTGTTGGGGTTAGGGGTTTGCTCCCTGCAGTAGCTGGGCCTTCTAGAGAAGCTGCATGCTATTAGGTTCTGGCTGCATGCATGCTGTTTTTGGTAGTGGAAGGCCTCTTATCTGGCTGCAGATCACTTCCCCAGCTGTCTCTGCCTTATCAGGTATGATCTTCCTGGGTTTCTGAGGGAAGAAAGCTGAGCAACCTACCTTCCATGGATACATCCAGGAAGCAGGAAGCTGTGGGAAAAGGAGTTAGCAGGGTCTGCACCTGCATCTAAGCTTGGTGAGTAAATAGGCATTTCTCTACACCTATTGAAGCTGTACATATGACTAGCTTACATTCCAGAACAGGGTTTCCTAAATATGCTTAGAACACCTGCTATGATTTATGCTCAATGCAACATGCTGTGCGGTGTTCATGATATCCCATGGCAGGCTCAGCTATAAAATTGATAAGATCGACAAGGTAGATCACTAAGACCTTTTCTTTGCTATCAATATCCTATTAAAAGCCTATATTTAGTTACTACATATCTTACCTAAAATTTCTGGCAATCACTGGAAATGTCAGGAATCAACAGCAGAGATGGCTGGACCCACGTGGCTACACTTAGAAAACTTAGTGTCCATTTACACTGGTACGACTTGTCAGGCGACTTGGTCAGCCTGACAAGTCATGCACCGTCGCGTCCCATAGTGTAGTACAGGACCGGTTCTAATAGGAGCGGCACAAGACGCTCCGACTTAGAAAAAGGGTCCTGTACTACTTCGGGGCGACCTGGAGCAACTTGCATAGACATTCATTTTATGAAGTCCGTGCAAGTCGTGCCGAAGTCGCGGTGCACGCGACTTCAGAGGTTGCCCCCTAAGTCGGAGCGACGTAGTGTGAACCGAGCCTTACACCAAACTTTTTATGCTTTAAGTGAGATGTATTTACAGTGAAACAAAATTTATACAAACACCAACATACAGCAAACATAAAAATACAAGTGAACCAAAAAGCCCAGTGACAGAATACCTGACTAATAAACCTACAAACAGAAACAGAAACCAACAAACAGAAGCCTAAGCTAACAACTAACTATATGCCATATATACAATATGGGTACCATAGAAAAGC
The DNA here is from genome assembly GCF_965119305.1 of Pelophylax lessonae. Classification (NCBI taxonomy): domain Eukaryota; kingdom Metazoa; phylum Chordata; class Amphibia; order Anura; family Ranidae; genus Pelophylax; species Pelophylax lessonae. The sequence goes on from NC_138771.1 coordinate 178,205,141, forward strand.
AGGAAAAAACTGGAGGTGTAGGTAAAGGATGGAAAGTGAAAACCAAAACTGGAATCAGAAACAAGGGTGAGCAGGTGCAGGGCAGCAAAATACAAGGTACAGTGAACAGGTCAGGAACAGGATAAATGGCAACATGCTCTGGCAGCAGAAAACCATTGGAGAAAGAGGCACCAAAAAGAGAGGACCTAAATACCCTCCAAGCAACCAGCATCAAGTGGAGACTAATTAATGGAAACTGCTGGCTGCTGGAAGATACCCGCTAGTGGACACTGGAACTTTAACCCTCTACCCAGGGAACCACAGTGCCACCAGCAAGCCATCCAGGTCCTGACCGGGAAGCCACAATAACATATTGGGGAGATTTAGTAAAACTGGTGCATGCAGAATATGATGCAGCTGTGCATAGTAACCAATCTGCTTCTAACCTCAGCTTGTTCAATTAAGCTTTGCCCATAAAACCTACAGTAGAAGCTGATTGGTTACTATGAAGAGCTGCACCAGATTCTGTGTGCACCAGTTTTAGTAAATCTCCCCAATGTATACAACGAGCAACTGTGATGCTACTGTGCCATAAAATGTGACAACACCTAATAAAATAAGCCAAGTTTAGATAAATGAAAGGCCTGTGGTACATGAAATATGACATAATATCAGATATTAAAGGCAAATTTAGGATGTTCTGGCAATTTGCTGGAGTAAATTCCTTTGAGTCTGTGTATCTGGCATTAAGACATAAAATGGAGCTCCATTTGATTGACCTTTGCTAACCATGTAAGACATCAGTGACCTATAATCCTTTAGGGCTTCTTTGATAAACTCATCATGTCAGCAAAGCTCATTTCTCACACCACCCTGATCCTAGCCACAAATCCTGAATCAATAGTTGTGCTTTCAGTTGTAGAAGAATGAATACCAAATTCAGCTCCTTCTTACCTTCTTAAACAACTATGTCATAAATCTACTGTGCTAAATTATTTCTTACATGGGACCTTGAACTAGAGTGTTAAAAATATGATTTTGTTGCCAGGGGCAAATGAAATATGAGGGTGAGGGGGGTTTAAAGAATCTCTGCTACAATAAAGAATAAAATGCTGCCAAAAAGGTGCTTTTGCACACGTTAATCAGCTTTCAATCGCCTCTGCTTTCCCAAAAATTCCATCCTGTTTTGATATCTAAACCATCAGCAATTCCTAAAAGTGATAAAGCTTGTCCATCCCTTCTATCCTTTTTTATATACATACTGGCCAATGGGGCAGCTCATCATAAACAATGATGGGCCGAACACTCCCCGGTTCGGTTAGCAGTACTCCAGAACATTGTGAAGAAAAGACAGGCGCCACTCTAAGTGCAGTAAGACACATTTAATGTTGCAAATCAATAACACCATGTACTCACAAGAGAGTAGGTAAAAGACAGCAGTGGGTAATATAAAGACTGTTCCGTCCAGGCGGTTGGTACATCCGGATGCCTCAGAAGAGCTTGAACGGTCCACTACAGTAGTCCGCTGTAGCCGATGGAAGTCGGCGTTTCCTGAACACTGGGGACACGGTGGAGGAGCTTCCGGCGGCACACTTCCGGCTGTGACGTACGAACGTGATGACGTAGGCGACGCGTTGTCGGAGCATGCGCTCCTTCCTCAGGCCTCTATGGCGCCATCTTTAGAGAGGGAAATATATAGAGGGAAGCCCTCTAACGTCCGCTGGGTCCTAAACACAGGTAGTTGCCCTACTAATACACAGATAAAAACAACCTATACGATTGCCATGACTGGGAATATAGGACGAACAAGTCCCATTCAAAACACAATTGTGACATTAAAAAGTACACTATAACATTAAACAATACAGAGTAAATACATACTCATGTATTACTAAGATACCAAAACACCGATTTTGGGCACACTTATAACTTTTAAAAGCTAGTGTGGCTTGAGAAATGTAAAATAGATATGAAAATCTGTAAGTAAAATTAAAAATAATTAGAAATGAAAATAGATACAAAAATACAATAAAATAAAAATATGTAAAATTAAAATTAAAAATGTAATAAAAATAAAAAATTGGTATATAATCTGTAAAAATATAATATTAAATAAGAACATGCATATATATATGTATATATACATATAAAATACATTCATTGGGGAATTGTAAGAAGCCAATTATGACGTACGTGGGTGTGTATAAATATATAAAAAACACATAGAATAAAAAATCACATAACTAATTAATAAATATATATATATCATTAAAAATCATTCCTATTTTTATATAAAAAGACACAAACCACGTATAAAAGGGGGGGCAAAGGAAAATTTCTCTTAAAAGATTATGAATGTACATACATATATACATATACAGTATATACATATATCTGGATGAGTTGGAAAAGGCCTTAGATTAAAGAATTGGTTTCCACCTCCTCATTGAGCCCGCCAGGCACCAAAGTATCCAACGTATAGATCCAGAAAGCTTCTCTCTGGCATATATGTTTAAAACGTTGGGCTGCTGAGGGGGTGGCTGGTATAGATTCCAAGATCCAAACTCTAAGCCCAAGGGAGGAATGATCATGATGTGTCAGAAAATGGCGGGGGACACTATGTTTATCGTCCCCTGCTTCAACGAACCGGCGATGCTCTCCGAACCTTTTCCTCAAGGTACCAATGGTCCTCCCAACATAGAAGAGGCCGCATGGGCATGTCTCTTCTATGTTAAACATAGTGTTATTGATTTGCAACATTAAACGTGTCTTACTGCACTTAGAGTGGCGCCTGTCTTTTCTTCACAGTACTCTGCAAGTTCTCTTCTCGCTTGTGACAGAGCAGCCTTCAAGTGTTTATAGACTTTTTCACATATATCTATGGACTTTATGGACTCTATATGTGTACATGCATTATAGATCTCCATTTACCCTAGATGGTAGTAATTGTTGGTATCCCTCAATTTCCTTGCGTCAGTATATCCATTGTGTTGTGTACTCCAGAACATGTAAAAAGTTCGGACCCAAGCCATGAGCTCTATAGAAGTCTATGGGACCTGAACGTGAAAAATCAAATGTCCTCATTTTGAAGGCTGATATGCAAGTTATTGTCAAAAATAGTATGGTGGCCCAGGTACTGCCCTGGGGACATGTATCAATGCAAACATTTTTTTTTCAAATAGATAATTTTTACAGAAGCAGTGATTTTAATGATGCTTAACGTGAAACAATAAAAATGAAAAAATTCCCTTAAATGTAGTGCCTGGGGGGTCCCCTTAGTCTGCCTGCAATGTGGCATATCTGTACATATGTATAGAACCTGCTGCTGCAAAACTGACATATATAAAGAAAAGAAAAAAGGTTTTCCTGGATACAAGCTATTGCTGGCAATACAAAAATATAAAAGAAACTGCATGCCCCCCCCCCCCCCCAATCTATACCAGGCTCTTTAGGTTTGGTTTGAATAATAAGGAAAACCTCATCCCAAAATGTTAAAAAAAGGTGTAGGGTCCCCCTAAAATTCATATAGGACCCTTATTTGAGCATAAAGTCTGGTAGAACAGGAAAGGGGGGGAATGAACGAGCACCCCCCCTTCTGAACCATACCAGGCCACCATATTAGGCTCTGCCCCCCCCGCCCCCCCCCACCTCAAAGCACCTTGTCCCCATGATGATGAGGACAAGGTCCTCTTCCTGACAACCCTGGGTTGTGGTTGTGGGGGTCTGCAGGCGGAGGGCTTATCGAAATCTGCAAGCCCCCTTTAACAAGGGGGCTCTAAGATCTCGCCCCCTCCATGTGAGTATGGGGTACATTGTACCCCTACCTATTCACCAAAAAATGTGTCAAAAAGAAATTAAAACACACACAGTTTTTGAAAATTCCTTTATTAAAAATAAAAAAGATATGTCCCCCAAGCAGTGATGGTAGTAAATGCATTTAAGTAAATGACGTAATCTAACTGATTACTCTTCCCCTCCTGGTAACGCCGTTCACATTACATGGGCCGCATTACCGCAATTACATCTACCGCCACTAGATGGCAGTAGTGCAATTCCTCCTCTCCTCTATGACCGAGGCCGGCGCTGTCCTCGGTACTCGCTAAGAGAGGAGAAGACAGAGAGAGTGACAGACAGTCAGTGCAGGCCATGAGGAGGGCAGAGGGCGCTCAGGGCGGCCATATAATGTAATTTTACAATATATAAATATATAGTCCAGGCAGTACACCACCGGTCAACCACTGCCACAGGAGTTGTCAGACAGGCACAGGCAGCTATGCCAGCCAGCCAGCCAGAAGAGTTGAGAGGCAGCACAGGCCTGGAGGACGGAGCCGGACGGACCCCAGTGTGCCTGGGCATGGCCACACATCACCAACAGCCAGCCACCACCACCAGCAGCCAGCCAGGCAGCACTGTAGCAGCACAGGTCAAAAAAACAAAAGAAAACAAAAAAAAACTCAGTCACAGTCAGTCAGGGCAGGAGGATTCAGGACTCAGACCCCCACCACCAGCCACCACCACCACCAGCAGCCAGCCACTCCAGGCAGCAGCAGGTACCAAAAAAAAAAAAATATATGGTTACTCAAACAGTCAGGAGGACTCAGGACTCAGACCCCCACAGTGCACCACACCACCACCACCTACCCACCCACCGAACCCCAAATACACCTACCCACCAACCCTATACACTGGCAGTGTACCACGCAGGTACCACAGTGCCAGTCTCAGCAAATACCACTCAGGTACCATTCAGCAAATACCACGCAGGTACCACTAAGCAAAAATAACCCATACAAGGGGCATATAAGTTATTTGACATATTTGATTATTTTTTTAAAGAAATGCAATAGTTACTTTCCCTGGTAATCAGTTACTTTTTTACTGATGTAACTCAGTCACTAACTCAGTTACTTTTTGGGAGAAGTAACTAGTAACTATAACTAATTACTTTTTTTAGGTTACATGACCAATACTGCCCCCAAGGTAGATTCATCGTCAATCACAATGTCAGCTGCAGTGCCAGACCTGATAAAAAGGAAAAAACAAAGGCTAATCGCTATCTGCCTGCTCCGCCATCTGACAGTTCTTAAATAGGTAAGGGGTTGAATCACCTGGTGATGTCACCTGGTGGCATTGCCCGGCGTAACATCACCAATTGGTGCATGCTAAGTTAATGACAACACATGGGGGGCAAAGCAGGCAGTTGGCCTTCTTCGCAGGTGGAGCTTTTTTCTTTTTTTTCTTTTTTCGGGTCTGGTGGTGCGGCGGGCATTGTAATTGATGATGGATTCACATCGGGGGACATAGTTTTTGAATTTATAATAAAGGAATTGTCAAAACTTTGTGTGTTTTTATTTCTTTTTGACACTTTTTTAGTAAATGAGTAGGGTCCCAGTGTACCCCATACTCATTCACATGGGAGGGGGGTACTCAGATAAGGGTCTGGTATGGATTCTGAGGGGGACCCCAGAATTGGTGTGGGGTTCCCGCCTAAATCCATACCAGACCCAAAGGGCCATGCATTTATTGGGGACCCCCACATCATTTTTTTCCACATTTTTCTATTGCCGGCAATGTGTTTTTTTTTCATTCAGCTGTCATCGGGGGAAGCCTGTTGACAGCTGATGACTCATCCGTTGTTTAGGATGCAGCAGCTGGCTTTCCGGCCCGCTCCTTAAAAAACAGCTATTTACTGTGCCCTGATTGGGCAAAGCCTTGCACCTGACCAGTGGTCAGGTGCATTGTTGCAGCCAATGAGGGCTTAGAATGCACTGTGCAGTGCATTGTGGGGCACTTGGCAGGCAAACATCCCGCTTAGCACCCCGCAAATTCAGGCCGAACTTATGCTCAGTCCGAACAGCTTGCCCAACACTAATCATAATGGTAAGTCAATAAGACTGCGTGGGAGCAGGAGGAACTGGGCACACTCCAACACTACCCAGGAAGCAGAATGGCCTGGCATTACAGTGTAGTGTTGAGATTCAAACAGGATTTCCAGAATTCAAATTCAATATAACTTTTCAAATTTCAATTAAAGTCATGGTCATTATATTTTAGCATGAGGCCTCAATGCCCTGCACAAACTGTGACTCTGGAGGATAACCCAGTCCTTCACACTAAAGGGGGCCTAAGTATAGCCATAGTTTCAGTGTGAAGAAAACCACCGCTCAGACAGAACTCCCTGTTCCCCTCACTGCAAGCACTGGTTGTCGATCCTAGGAGCCCACTCCATCCTAGGAGTGAGCTTTATCTCTGATTCAAACCCCCTCACATGGAGTAGCTCTGAGCACAGTGTTTGAGAGCTCTTTCCTGTAATGGTGGAGATGAGTAGTAACTACTAGGCCTTACATACCAATGTCCTAGAAACATCCTGGGAGCATGCAATTCAGGCTTCAGGAAGTACATACTGTAAATGGCTGAAACCTATAGCAAGGGCATTATTCAACTTTATACAGAGCACATTTTGTTTTTATCTACATGCACCCCTTATCTGCAGAGGCAGTTTTTCTGGTAAAGGTGAACTAACTCTTTAATGACATAATACGTATAGGTTTTTCATTGTATTTACCTTAGATTTGATTCTTGTTTTGAATATCTGAAAAATGGTGACAGAGTGACTGTATTTCTGTTTTGTAGAGCCCCACAATTGTTTGTTTTTTATTAACTTAGTAAAAGTAATTGTAATATTCAAACCTCTTGGCTATATTTCAAGCACATAACTCATCAACTGTGGCTTACAACATGCTTTTTAAGACTTGTTAAGTAACGCTATAATGGGCAAGATTAAAAAGCATGCTTTCATCTATATAAAAGAGATTGAAGCCACAAGATATTTATACTATTTTACTGCGATTGTATCTCTTTAACAGCAAGCATATGTTTTATTATAATTTATACTATTTTATAGATTCTTTTAATCAACCAATCTTAAGCTATTTATGATTCTCCTCAGTAATTTTCTTTGTGATCTAAAACTTTGGGGTTTAGACATTGAGCTTGAGTTATTTTATACTTATATTGGGTGCAGAGCCAAATTACAATATAAAACAAAACCAAGAAGCAAAAAAAAGAAGCTCACTAAGTGGAGCAAAAAAAAAGACTATATGGTGAAGTATTTTTTTCTAAAAAGATCAAACTTACATTACATAGCAATAAAAAGGCATATAGGTACCATATGAAGCTTTAAAAGAAAAACCGCCAAATCCAGCAACACAGCAATAAAACAATAGGAGTGTACTCAGTAAGATGGCTGCCGGTTCCGGAGTCGGAAGAAGCAGCAGGACATCAACCTGTAGTTCCGCCCCAAAGTGTTTCCTGCAATAGCACGTCTTCAGGGGACACTACTATGTTATTTTGACACATTAAAATTTTTGGAGTCTCTTTTTAAATATACACATAAGTTTCATGACAAAGTAAAAAAAAAAAAAAATGAAATAAGTCTGGGATCCATGGATTTCTAAATATTTTGGGGGTGACTTTCCAGGACTATATGGATGTCTTATTGATTTAATAAAATGTCAAGCCAGAGTGGAAAAAACACTTCAAAACCACAATCCCATATTCCCCACACTCTGTCCTGTACTCCTATCCCCAATTAGAAATTGGCCAGCGTCAGGATACCTAGAGAGATAAGGCAGAATTTATCTTGAATTAAAAATTTGAGTGTATTGTCTGAAAGGCGATAGCCACGAATATGCTACAGTGGCTATTTACCAGAATAGGTAATCAGCTGAATGATCAGATGGGGGTAACTGCAACTTGCAGTTCACTAAACAGGCAAAAGTTAGAAGCAATATTGCAAACCAAGTTCAGGATGGCAAAGAGTATGCATACACCAAAGAATAATACAAAAAATTCTGCAATGTCTATGTTGCCCAATCAGAAATGCGCCCTTGATGACTGCCCAACTTCCTCCTACTCCTCACTGCCAGCACCCCAACACTGGGGGGGGGGGGGACATCAACAGATCCCTGGACAGGTAAGTGTCCTTATATTAAAAGTCAGCAGCTACAGTGTTTGTAGCTGCTGACTTTTATTTATTTTTTCCAGACTGGAGCTCCTCTTCAACATCTGTTAAAAATGTTTAAAAGAATTTAAATTCAATACGTTGCCTCCTAACCTCCCTTCCCCTTTGACATAGCTATAAAAAAAAATTACAAACTTTACCTTTGAACAATGTTTTAAAAATATTAGCACAGTTTGAAAAGATTTTCATCAAACTGATCTCTTTTACAGGTATGTCTGAAAATGTAAATACGACTATACAGGTTAATATTACTTAGAAGTTCATGTTAATATTCATTTTAAGTAACCTAAAATTTATGTTATAATTTTCACTGTATGATGTTGGTGTTGGTATCACCACCTGTAATTGTCTGTGCATCAGACAAAGAACACTATAAACATTATAAACTCTATAAACACTATAAACATTGAAGATTATAGGCAATAAATAAGTATGTAACAGGAATACTAAAGATATAGAGCAATCACTGCACTGCACTGTAGCAAATTATTTTGTGTAATCATATTTACATAGAGCACAACAGATCAAATATAAAGGTTGAAGTAGGAAACACTTCTCAGTATCAAGTCATTTACACCAAGAAATTCCAGCATACTATAAAATTTAATTAACTTTCACATTTAATTTGTCTATTACAGATTATACTCATGTGATTCTATAATTATACAACCTGCAAATTACAGTCTAACAAATGTTTCTAGTTAATGAAAGAATCACAGCAATGTGGTATTATGGTGCCATTTAAATGCATATTATAATGGGCCATGGGGGCCTATTTCTAGATCATGCCTGACTTTTGTCTTATATCTTTGTTCTTTACCATGTCTCCCATATGCCTATTCTTTTGTTCTCAAACATAGATGCAAGTAATTCACATAGAGATTAAATATGTGTTTGGAAATAAAGATGTACAGTACATGCTGTGCTTTGTTAAATACAACTTATATAGCAAAAGAAACTAATAATCACACCTCAGCCTTCATGATACATAATGGACAGGCAGCCACGGGCCCAGGTATGTACTGTGGTATTCTGCTTCTAAAAAAAACCGGAAGATTTGATTTTAAGTTGGAAATTGAGTCTCTTATAGTAAAGTTCTCCTCTAATGCTCTCTCCACCCCACTCAACATGGACCACATAGGTAAATACCTTTAGCTCAGCTATGTAGGTTTTTACTAAGTGCCCCAAAGTGTTGCAAATTCTTTGCATGTCCTGCTGCATTCATTTATTCCCATACTAATAGTGGCCCCAGCTATCCAGTGGAGTATGGTCTCAGCCAGCGAAATTAATGGAGTCAGGGGTTTGCATGCCTATTAGGATCTGAACATGATTAGGCCTTCATTGTGCAACAGCTGGGCTTTGTTGGGCAAGGCCATAGAGTGAAGTTTTTGAGAGCAAAGCTTAAGGGTTCTTTCACACGGTCCGCCTCCGTAGGCGGATCCGTGTTGCTCAGCGTGGGATCGATCCGCGATCCCCGCTGAGCCGGCGGGTGACAGCTCCATCTCCGCTTGCAGAGCGGAGAGGGAGGTGTCTCAGCACCCGCTGCCCTCTATGGGGAATCGGATGAGAGCGGGCCGCTTGTCCACTCTCATCAGATCTGCTCCGCTCCGATTACTGAACGGATGGAAAAATAGGGTTTCCATCCGTCCAGATTTCACGCACGGGATCGGATGCGGATGGCAGCGGGTGTCAGCGGAGGTGTCTCCGCTGACACCCGCTGCCCCATAGAGCTGCATGGAGGATCCGATCAGATCCGCCTAAAAAACTGACAGGCGGATCTGATCGGATCGCCCGTGTGAAAGAGCCCTAAAGAACTTAGATTTGTTGTTCCACCAACAGAAATGAAAAGAAGTGAAGTCAAATTTTTACCAATCTACAATTGCGCTGCACTTCAAATAGAAACTGAAACGTGAGATAATAAAGAATTAATGTGTAAATAAAGTCAGACCTTTGCATTAAGACTGACTGCTATCCTAATTGGTATAAATCATAAAACATCTTGCTTAGCTGGTGCCTAATAAATACATGCTGTGATCAATTGTAGCCAGAAAGCAAATATGATAAACTGAAATAAAAATAGAAGTAAAAAATATAACTACATCATCAGGGGCATCATCATAATGATGTCTATATGACAAAACGCATTGGGAGTAGTCGGTTCCGCGCAAACGTCATCACGCATGGAGGTCTGCCATTTTGCTGGTTTGAAACACTTCCATTACTTTGCAGCTTACAGGTGTAATTTTACTTTCTGTTTGGTGAGTGTTATTCTGCTATTTTAATAAATAAATAAACTTTAAGTCAATCTTACTACACTATGAGACCCTCCTGCTGATTTATCCTGACTCTTATGTGCCTAATCTTTGGATGTGGATGAGCGGTTTGGCGATTAGGATCTATATGGATTTGAGGCTGTGTGATCCTCATTCAATCACAAAATGTGCACTAGACCATTATGGAAACAGTGGTCCAAACCATGCGGTAAGAGTCAGTGTGTTCATTGGTGACGGTGGAGGATTATGTTTTTGCACCTTTACATGAATCATACACCGTGGTGTAAGATTATGGCATGAATTTTATCTTTGGGACTTTTTTCATATCTGTTGTTTTACTGAACTTTGTTCGGAGCGCTGCATTTTCTTTGTATTGTCATTTACTACAACTAGTGTATTGTGCTAGCTGCTGTCTTTATCTACGTATAGAAGAGCAGGTTAAGTGAGTTTTTTATTTTTATGATGTTTGTATGATTTATACCAATTAGGATAGCAGTCAGTCCTAATGGAAAGGCCTGACTTTATTTACACTTTAATTCTTCATTATCTCACGTTTCAGTTTCTATTTGAAGCGCAGCACAATTGTAGTTTGGTATTTGCACAGCACTTGTATATGAGATAGTGATTAGTGCCTGCAGCTTCATATTGCTATTTAAAGTGGAGTTCCGGCCACAAAATCGACATAGTCGATTTTGGGCCATCCGCCTCCTATTTGTCACCTGAAAAAGAAATGGGAAGTTACGATTTTTTTTTTTTTACTTACCTTGTAATTGCAGAAAAAAAATACTCACCTTTCTTCCACTTCCTCCCTCGGCCGCGCGGCCCGCGCCGTCACTTCCGCTTTGCAATGATTCCTGGGAGCTGAACGTCATCGCTCCCAGGAATCAATGCGCCTGCACCGGCCCCGACGTCAGTTCCGGTTCAGGCGCGTCATACCTTGCTAAACAGCTTCTGGGCATTCCCAGAAGCTGTGCAGGGATGACGCTGCGGCACCGGAAGTGACGGCAGGGCTGGCGCAGTACATCGTGGGACCGAAGAGGACGGAAGAGGACGCAGAAGAGGATCGCGCTGGCTTCAAGCTGCCCACACCTGAGATGGCAGCGCTGGAGAAGAAATTTTAAAAGTGAGTATTTCTTCTAAAAGGTAAGTGCGAACTGGGACAGATCAGAGGCTAGCCATTGTGGAATGTACTAGCCCTGACTATCCCGGGGGTATGTTCATTGAAATTTTCTTTTTGTGGCCGGAACTCAATTACTCAATTACTATTCATAGTAGCTCGAAGGACCCCTTGTTGTTTTGAAGTCAAAGTTTTGTTGTGCTGTACAGGACTAGTGCATGGATTTTTGTCTACTTAGATGAAGGTGCATTTTGGTGTCCCTCCCGCTCCCTAAACATGCTTCTGCCACCCCCCTCCCCAGCAGTGAGAAAAAAACAAACAGATCCCAGGGATGCGCAAATCATATTGTCCAGGACATACAGTTTTGGGTGTCAGTCAAGTGGGGGTAAGCAGCAGGGTTTACTTTTTTTTGCCACGCTTCCTGACCGCACTGAATTGTTACATGACACACACCAACACCCATGTATGGTATGAACATGGAGCACAACACATCTGGTGTCAATGAGCCCCCCACAAAGTGAAAAGGAAAAAATCCCCTAAACATACTTAAAATATAACTAAAGGCAAAACTTTTTTTTTTTTAATTTTGGGTAGAGTGGGGATGGTTTAGAACCTCAGTCAGGCTTTTATTGCTGTCTTTGACCCCCACTAGGGAGACTCACCCTATAATTGTCTTGCTTACTATTTTTATTGAACGTAAAGAAAATCCCAAATTTTGTGTTGTCTCCAGAAAAGTAATAGAGGGGAAATCTTCCAAAGGGGACACTAGCTCTGGTGACCTAGAGGCCCCCAAGGGGATTCTCTTAATTTGCAGGGATTTGCTCTCACTTCCTGTATGACTATGGGACAGGAAGTGAAGAGAAATCTCCAAAATGGAACACTGAAAACAAATAACCTGATGAGAGTTATAATCCTCACTGGCTCTATCCAAAATGAAAAAAAAAAGTTTTGCCTATAGTTCTACTTAATCCTAAGGGCTTGTTCAGACAAGCTGCAGTGTAGGAACATGCATGGATGCATGTGTTTTCCTGCACTGCTCATAAATGCACTGGCATCTTCTGCAGACATGCAAGGGTGTGATTAATTCCTAATGGCACTAAATGCATGTGCAGTCACCAAAAAGCAAAGTACCTCACTACTGTGGCGTTTGGTGTGGTGCAATTTTAAAATTTCTGCTTGCTAAACTCTTTTTGTGTTCGGTAGCCAATTGAAATTAATAGGCTGCCAAAAATGCACAAAAACTGTGCACACTTGGATGCACCTATATGGTTTGAATGCCTCCTCCAGAACACCTCTACCTCAAATGCCTCCCTCAGAACACCTCTACCTCCAATGCCTCCTTCAGAACACCTCTACCTCCAATGACACCCCTAGAATGCCTCTACCTTCAATATCTCCCTTAGAACACCTCTTCCTCCAATGTCTCCCCCACTACACCTCTACCTCCAATGACTACCCTAGAACGCCTCTACCTCCAATATCTCCCTCAGAATACCTCTTCCTCCAATGTCTCCCACAGAACGCCTCTACCTCCAATATCTCCCTCAGAATGCCTCCTCCTCCAATGTCTACCCCACAACACCTCTACCTCAAATGACTACCTTAGAACGCCTCCACCTCCAATACCTGCCTCAGAACACATCTACCTCCAATGCCTCCCCAGAACACTGCTACCTCCAATGCCTTCCCCAGAACACCTCTATCTCCAATGCCTCCCCCAGAACACTGCTACCTCCAATGCCTTCCCCAGAATACCTCTATCTCCAATGCCTCCACCAGAACACCTCTACCTCCAATGCCTCCCCCAGAACACCTCTACCTTCAATGCCTCCCCTAGAACACCTCTTCCTCCAATGACTCCCTCAGAACACCTCTACCTCCAATGCCTCCCCCAGAACACCTCTACCTCCAATGCCTCCCTCAGAACACCTCTACCTCCAATGACACCCCTAGAATGCCTCTACCTTCAATGACTCCCTCAGAAAATCTTCAATACCTCCCCCATAACATCTCTACCTTCAATACCTTCCCCAGAACACCTCTACCTCTAGTGCCTCCCTCAGAAAACCTCCACCCCCAGTGCCTCCCTTAGAACACCTCTACCTCCAATGCCTCCTTCAGAACACCTGTACTTACAATGCCTTACCCAGGACACCCCTACCTCCGATGCATTCCTCAGAACACCTCTACCTCCAATGCTTCCTCCAGAACATCTCTGCCTCAAATGTCTCCCCCAGAACACCTCTACCTCCATTGCCTCAACCAGAAAACCTCTACCTCCTATTGCAATGCCTCCCTCAGAACATCTCTACCTCCAATGCCTTCCCCATAACACCTCTACCTCCCATGCCTCCCCCAGAACTGCGAGGGGGGGGGGTCATGGCCTATACAGTGTGCTGGAAGAGGGAGGTCCTGCGCTACACAGCAAGTTGCCTGTCATGTATGGTAAGTGTGTGGCCTTGCTCATTCCTGGGATACAGCTCAGTACAGAGTTGAGGCAGAAATGCCTCATCAAAAGTTGGCAAGTATGGAATCTTCAGCAAGAGGCTGGGGATTCAGACTTTACTGCCCTCTAATGTTGGCACCCTAAGGCGGCTGCCTAAGCCACCTTCTGCTGGCACCGGCTCTGGTCCTGTAAACTGTAAACTTGAACACTAAAATCCCCTTTACACTTGTGCTTTGTGGTGTTAATATCTATTGCCACAATACATGGCAATGCACCTACTCATAATGGATAAATCATAACGTGCATTAGCACATGTATATTATCGCACCACAATGGAAGGCCTGAATGGGCCCTAAACCTGACACTTTACCTAATTCTGATCCCTAGGAGTCATACTAATGTGCCAATAAATTGTAACACAATGATACCAATGGTAAAAAAGGTATCATAACAAACATATAGGGGTCAATTTAAAAAGAAGCGGTATGACCATACCGCAGCCATGCTGCTGCTTAAAAGAAAAGCTACACATTTATAACACACAACAGTGTGTTTTATAAATGTGCAATTAATTTTTTGTAGCCTTTGGGAGTCCAAAGTGGGTGAAGCACGATAGAAATGAACGCGTCCAGAAAAAAAGCTGGCTGGAGAGATCAGTCATGTAATATGTTAACTGTCTTTCCCCCAATTACAGAACTCGCAAAGACAGCACTGTGGGGCACCACTGACTGCACATCACATTTTATGAATGGGTTGTAGTGTGTGTAACCTTGTGGAGTATTATGGAGAGCTCATAGTGATATCTGCACTCTGTTATACATGAGTACTATAATACTTTCAAAGTTTGGTGCCTATCTACAGGAAGCCAGATTGTCAGGGCTGAGAAATGTACACCAAAGCTTTGTACTAAAGTGAATTGATCTTCTTCCAGACAGTGGCCTGAACTGCCTATCTTATCCAGTGATCCGGCATTGTCACCACCGGTGGCGTAACCTCTAATTTTGAAATATTTCAGCAAGTTAATGGAGTGAAAGCACACACAGAATGAGGCATAAAATTAGAATGTAGAATAAAAGCTATTCAAACTAGACAGGGAGTCGTAGCTGTACTTACTCACATCAACTGAGATTCTACATGCAAGTGAAAGATTCTTCCTGGTCATCTTGCGCCTTGACTACTGCAATTCCCTTCTCATTGGCTTACTGCTACATAGGCTATCCCCCCATTCAATCCACCATGAATGCTGCTGCCAGACTCATCCACCTTACCAATCGCTCAGTGTCTGCTACTCCTCTCTGTCAATCCCTCCACTGGCTTCCACTCACCCAACAAATTAAATTCAAAATACTAACAACATCTTACAAAACCATTCACAGTTTAGCCCCCAGCTACATCACTAGCCTAGTCTCAAAATACCAACCTAATGGCTCTCTTCATTCCTCTCAAAACCTCCTGCTCTCTAGCTCCCTCGTCACCTCCTCCCATGCTCACCTCCTGGACTTTTCCAGAGCCTCTCCAATCCTATGGAACTCCCTACCCCAATCTGTCCGATTATCTCCTACTCTATTAGCTTTTAGACGATCCCTGAAAACCCTCTGCTTCAGAGAAGCCTATCCTACCCACACCTAACAACTCTACTTCCACTTTCTCCATCAGCTCATCCCCCACAGTTATTGCCTTTTGTTTCACTTGACTCTCCCTCCTAGATTGTAAGCTCTAATGAGCAGGGCCATCCAATTCCTCCTGTATTAAATTGTATTGTAACTGTATTGTCTTCCCTCATATTGTAAAGCGCTGCACAAACTGTTGGTGCTATATAAATCCTGTATTATAATAATAATAATAATAATAATAATAATAAAGATAAAACAGATACAGAATTGACTTTAATGTTTATGTCAAATCCTGTATATGCTGTATGCTTTAGACATCAAAATTTGGTTTCCTTTGGTCATTTGTAATGCTGCAGTGTGGTTCACATTCCTAGCACCCTGAAAAGGTATTTTTAGCTAAATACATTCCCTATTCAGGATAGTGCTGAAGCTGGGTGGACATTTGGGATTAAGGTTCATTTTTTAGTTATTATCTACTGTCTTAAAAGGAAACACAAGAGACGCTTGCCCAATCCACTTGACGTCAAAGAGAGTGTACATTTTACTGATTTAATGGAACATTAATGTGCATGTTCTCCATCTTGTGTAATGTAATTGCTCATTTTACTGTGAAAATCGCATTTTAATCATAATTTAATCTACTTCCACTTCCACTTATTTCTGCTCCAAGTTGATGAATAAACATGGCAGAGCACTCTGTCCTTCATATACCATGTACCATCTGCACATACTCATTTCTTTACCCAGCCAAGGATATATATTGAAACACCTCAATCTAAAATATATTTCCTATACCTCATGCAAATGTAACACTGAAGCAATTATCATGAATCCAAACAGAACGAGAACTGGGTTCAGTTTTGACCTTTTGCCCCTTCCCTACATAAATTCTCTTTTCCAAATAGAGTCCAAAGCTGAAATTCCTCTGGGGATGACACACTTATGTGATACATGTAATTACACAGCAAGTTGTAGCGGTGCTCTGGCAATACTGACTATATAACAGGCGCCCAGCAGACAGACATCCCCTCCTTGTCTTCACCATACAGCATGCTGGGATTCCCTGTGGAGAACAGGACTTAACACACACAAAAGATGTGCACGGTGCAGAAGCCAGGGACTATAAACTACAACAATAAATGTATCATTAAAATGACAAATGGATGCATTTGAATACAATAGGGCAACAGAGCTGATGTCTAAGAATATTTTAAGGGCACCCTATGTGGAGAGACTAGCAATATTCATTTGCATTTTTGCTTCTGTCTGCTATTCCAGGTTATGACTATAATACCCCTTTGCATAATTTACAGAAGAATGCAGTTTTTATACTGTCCACAGCCTTCCTCCATATTTGGTCTCACGTTGGATGATTATCACACAGCCAGAAAATAAATGACCAAAACCTAGAAGGCAGGGAGTTCCCCTTTCAGTGGTGAACAGACCTAGTATCTTCATCACAGCCACTAAGAGGACAATCTAGAAACAGAAAATCTTTATGAACATTTTCTTAATACATACCTGACAGTTGCAATGAATAAATACATTTTAATGAATTAGAGCTTTTTCACCCACATGCATTGGTCAGTGCAGTCCCAAAAAATGGACAAGCAAAAAGCCTTGCTTTGTATTGCTATACTTAACACCATTTTATCATCAGTGTGCTTTTTTTTTTTTTTTTTTTTTTTAAAGGCGTTTATTTTACCATTTTAACTAAAACTTAAAAAATAAATATCTTTTTTTTTTTGCCTTCTCCCCCATCCCTACGTCCAACGTTCTGATTTACTCAAAAGCATTGCTCCTGTCTCATCTTGCCACTTAGCAATTGCCTATATTAATAAATCAGGAGTGGGGGCTTCCATCCTCGGGCGCAATATAGTCCCATTTGGGACGCTCGAATGGAACCCGCATCCTTATTATATAATGGCATCACTACTGATATCGGTATAATGCTGATACCTATAACTGTATTCTGATAAACAGTTCCATTATGTATACCATACTGCATTCCTGAAAGTTTTCTTGCTTTTCAACTTTGTTACTATGCACTTGTTAAACTGTTATAGGTACTTGTTGAAAATCCAATAAAAAGATTTTTTTGGGAAAAAATAAAGAAATAAATATCATCAAAACACAGTATACGATGGCTACGCAGAGCCTAAATTTCAGTGGAACATAGAAAAGAATTAAATATACCACAAGTACTGATGACATACAACCCTGAATAGAAGAAAACAAGTGCTTCAATTGGCAAAAGGGTGCCAACCAATAAACGAAATAAGGACAAGGATCCAACAAGAAACAAACTCACACATACAACACACAAAAAACACTTTTTATAAAACACACTTTCACTATTGTATAAATGTCTCTACATAAATATTTTTTTTCTCCTGTGTTATTGTTTAAAATTTTGATAAAAAGGTATTGAACCATTACTAAAAAAAAAAAAAAAAAAGAAAACACACACTCACACATTGCTCTCTACAGGCAGTAGTACTGTATACTCATAATAGCCAGACTGTTTAAGAGGAGGATTGGGAAGAGGCCAAATCCACCATCTGAGAAGCTGAAATACCCAGCCAGGGCTGCCATATTTTAATACATTTTTTGGGACAGGCACAGCCCTATTATTAGTGCACATTAGGTAAAAAGAAAGTAATGTGTCTAAAAAAAAAAACATACATCAAAGGGAGAGGAGTAATGGATGATCAGATGGATGATCACATCATGGGGCAGCACAGTGGTGAAGTGGTTAGCACTCTCACCTACCAGCACTGGGGTCGCTGGTTCAATTCCTAAGCATGACACTACCAGCCTGGAGTTTGCATGTTCTCCCTGTGCCTGCGTGGGTTTGCACTTCAAAGACATGCTGGTAGGTTAATTGTCTCTGGTCCAAATTGGCCCTAGTATGAGTATGTTTGAATGTGAGTTAGGGACCTTAGATTGTAACCTCCTTGAGAGCAGGGACTGAAGTGACTGTACAATATTTACATAAAACGCTGCCTAAATTGATGGCACTATACAAGTACCTGAAATAAATCAAATAAAAAATAAATGACGCCTGCATCCCCAATTAAAAAGTAAATAAAGATAAGAGGGGTTACAAATGCATCGAACAACTGTTTGTTTAAAAACTTTCGTTATTAGAGAAATATTATATGAATAAAACAATGGCGCCATGATTTTAAGAATAGTATCATCGGTATAGTGCTAGTATAAACATACCCTATTACAAATCAATACCATCCTCTTCATCCATAACATAATATATTCAAAAAGGTATTATTATTATTGAAGAGCTTTATCATTTTACTGGTACTCATCTGTTTGGTATTTATGACAGATCTTTAATATTTACTTGTATCTTCCTGATGAAGCTTATCTTGAGTTGTGGTAAAGATCAATATACCATCTCCACAATACTACATTTAAGGGAAATTGTGGGTTTGTTAAAGATTGATTGGAACCCATTTTTAATAATAATATTTATATGTATATTATGATATGGATGTGCAAAATGGTTGATTGATTTGTAATAGGATCTATCTATGATAACGCTATATGGATGATATTATACCTAAGTTCATGGTGATGTTTTTTTATTTATACAATATTCCTCTAATAAAGAGAGGTTTTAAGGAAAGATAGCTGTTCTATTTGATGGCACTTTACTTGTTCAAACATTTTATTGAAGAAAAATAATATATAACAGTAACAACGTTTGACATATGGTGCATAAGAAGAGAATAAGCCAAGTCTGGTAACTAACAATACCAACAATAACTGCAGTAAAAAACGTGAGAGCTTGTGTAAGTGGGATAACAAGGCGGGCAAGTATGAGGAAGCAGAAAGTGGCGCGAAAAGCCCGTAGGCACCCCATAAAGGGAACACACTGTTCCTAGACGGGGAGGTGCAGCCAAGTAGCTGGCAGGTTAGGGGTATACAGTGCCCAATACCTTAACAACATGTAGAGAAAAGCAGATGGGTGGGAGAAACCTCAGAGACTATTGACCAAACGTGAGAAACAGGGAGTACAGTCCGGTAAACTGAGAGATCCGACTAAACACGCAAGTCTGCTCGGTGGACCACATAGTGAAAGGCAGAAGTAGGTAAGGTCGCTGTTAGCACTACAAGAGAAGCATGTAGGAAAGAAGAGTTGGAAAGGTGGGGGGGAACATTGGATGGGGGTAGCACTGAGGGACAGGGGAGGCGGAGGGGTGAAGGGTTAGGCGTAGTGAAAGAAAAAGAAAACGGGGGGAGAGAAAGAAGAGTGGGAGGTTTGCCGGGGGGGGGGTCCGTAAATGGAGGGAAGGGGTGAGCATACATCAGGGTATAATCAGGGCATCAAAAGGGAGTTATCGAAATTGGAGGGAAGGAAGTTGTCAACCCACGGTTGCCAGAGTCTGTCAAATTGGTCTATTTTGTCCATCAGGATAGCTTCGATCTTGGCATGTATCATTGCAGTGGTGACGCGCTGCTTAACTTCAAGTAGAGATAGATGTGGAGACTTCCATGCCTTCGCTATGGTCTGTTTCGCTGCCGTAGTTACCTGCATAAACTGTTTGTGCTGAAATTTCGTAACCATATCTGGTTTCACATTACATAGTTTGTGAGGTTGAAAAAAGACATCAGTCCATCCAGTTCAACCTATGATGTGTGTGTGTGTTTGCTGTTATCCATACATTGTATACCCCTGTATGTTGTGGTCTTTAAGGTGCCCGTCTAATAGTTTTTTGAAACTATCAATGCTCCCTGCTGATACGACTGCTTGTGGAAGAGAATTCCACATCCCCACTGCTCTGACAGTAAAGAACCCCTTACGTATTTTTAGCTTAAACCGTTTTTCCTCAAGTTTTAGTGAGTGGCCACGTGTCTTATTGTATTCCCTTTCTCTGAAAAGTTTGATCTTTATACTAGGGTCGCCAGTACAGTATTTGTACATTGTTATCATATCCCCCCTCGATAGTCTCTTCTGCAGAGAGAATAGGTTCATTGCTTGTAGTCTTTCCTCATAGCTGATGTCCTCCATTCCCCTAATTATTTTTGTTGCCCTTCTCTGGACTCTTTCCAGTTCCATCACATCCTTCCTGAGGACCGGTGCCCAGAACTGGACAGCATACTCCAGATGTGGCAGGACCAGGGTCTTGTAGAGAGGGAGAATAATCTCTTTATTTCTGGAGTGAATCCCCTTTTTTATACATCCCAGTATTCTGTTGGCTTTGCTTGCAGCGGCTTGGCATTGCATGCCACTGCCAAGCCTGTTGTCTACCAGTACCCCCAGGTCCTTTTCCATCCTAGACTCACCCAGAGGTTTCCCCCCCAGAGAGTAGCTTGCTTTCGCATTACTGATGCCCAGGTGCATTATTTTACATTTTTCAACATTAAACCTCATCTGCCATGTAGTTGCCCACCCCATTAATTTGTTCAGATCCTCTTGTAAGGTTTCCACATCCTGCATAGAAGATATTGGCCTGCTTAGTTTAGTATTGTCCGCAAACACTGAGATTGTGCTGGATATCCCCTCCTCTAGATCATTTATGAATAAGTTAAACAGGATTGGCCCCAGGACAGAACCTTGGGGGACCCCACTTTCCACACCCGCCCAATCTGAGTACTCCCCATTAATCACCACCCTCTGGACTCTCCCCTAGAGCCAGTTCTCTATCCTGGTACTCACCTTATGGTCCATACCTACCTTCCTTAGTTTGAACAGTAAGCGTTTGTGGGGAACGGTGTCAAAGGCCTTTGCAAAGTCTAGATACACCACATCCACAGGCCTTCCTTTATCTAGGTGGCAGCTCACTTCATCATAGAAGGTTAATAGATTGGTTTGGCAAGAACGATTTTTCATGAATCCATGCTGATTACTACTAATAATACAGTTTTCATTACTAAAGTCTTGTTTAAAACTTGTCTAAACTCCAAAATCTTGCAGACTACTGATGTTAGGCTGACCGGCCTATAGTTACCCGGGATATATCTCGGCCCTTTTTTGAATATTGGTACCACGTTGGCTTTTTTCCAATCAGCTGGCACCATACCCATCTGTAAACTATTCTTAACGATCAAGAATAATGGTCTGGCAATCACCTGGCTGAGCTCTTTAAGAACCCTCGGGTGCAAGCCATCCGGTCCCGGTGATTTATTTATGTTAAGTTTCTCTAGTATAGTTCTAAGTCTATCCTCCGTTAGCCATGGCGGCACTTCCTGAGGTGTATTATTTAGATTAGCCTTACCAGTTGGGTTAGTGTAGCCCCCGATTCTTCTGTGAAGACTGAAGAGAAGAAATTATTTAACACTTCTGCCTTTTCTCTGTCCTCTGTCCTCCATTGAGGAGGGCCAGGAGAGGGTCGGGCAGGATTTGCTCGGCCATTAGGGTGGAAAGGCCCCGAAAGACTGCCTGCAAAGTTTTCACTTTTGAGCATGTCCACCAGATGTGCATATGCGTGCCAGCTTCTGAACAGCCACGGAAGCATGTTGCAGAGTAGGAGGGTTGGAATTTCGCAATGCGTGCGTGTACAAGATACCACCGCATCATCACTTTATAGTTGGTTCCAGGGCTACTATGTTTTGGGAGGCCAATTTAGTCGATTGCCATATTCTAGTCCAGTCATCTTTCTGAATGGAGGACCCTAGATCCCGTTCCCGTTTGGATGCGTAAGGTGGAGGGTCATTGTTAGGGGGATCAGTGAGCCTGGAGTAGAGTTGGGAAATGAGGCCCCGGGTATGCGGATACCGGTGGCAGGTGTGCTCAAAAAAGGTAATGTGGGGCAGAGTGGAGTCAGTGGGGATGCACTGTGCGAAGAAGTGTTTGAGTTGGAGGTAATGGAAGATCTCAGTGCTCCGCAAGTGGTGAGACGCACAAAGCTCAGGGAAAGGTTTAATGGTGTTAGACGCTATTAGGGAGTGAGCTCGGAGGAGACCAGTGGCTACCCAACTGTTGAAGGCTGAAGGGGATTCCCAGGCCGGAGTGAAGGATGGGTTGCGCAGGAAGGAGAGCAAGGGATTGTGTGTTGACCGGAGTTTAAATTTGAATTTTAGAGCATCCCAAAGCCGCAGGGAATGGCGTACGATAGGATTCGTAATCGACCGACGGTCTGGAGGAGCAAGCCACAGTAAGTTTGCAACCGAGAGAGGGTCGGTTTCAACCCCTTCAAGGGATACCCAAAGGGGGACTTCCTTGGTAGCGTGCCACTTATGTAATTGGGCCAATTGGGCCGCCTAGTAGTATTTGGTGAAGTTCGGGAGTCCCAGGCCGCCTTGGAGTTTGTGTAGATAGAGAGTCGAGCGGGAAACCCTAGGTCTGGTGGTACCCCAAACATAAGAGATGGTACGTCGCTGAAGTTGGCGGAGGTAGTAAGAGGGGACAGAGATAGGCAGTACCCGGAATAGGTATAGTATTTTGGGTAGTATGGTCATCTTAGCTACGGTAATGCGCCCCATCCAGGCTAGGGGCAGGGTAGCCCAAGACGCCATCAAGTGTGTGAGGTGTCGCAGCATAGGAGGGTAGTTAGCCGAAAAGAGCTCCAGTGGGTCTGCTGTCAATTTAATTCCCAGGTAAGGTAGGTATCGGGTCTCCCAGGAAAAGGGGAGAACCGTTTGAAGTTGTGTGTGGAGGGAGGAGGGTAGGGAGATATTAAGAGCCTTCGATTTCTCTGGATTGATAACGAGAATGGAGATTTAGGCAAATTGGTTCAGGGTAGAAAGAAGGTTAGGAGAAGAGGTGAGAGGTGAGGAACAAAAGGATGTCGTCTGCGAAGAGACATCGTTTATGGTGAAAGCCGCCAAGGTCCAGGCCTTTAATATCTGGATTAGCACGAATTTTAAGGGCTAGAGGTTCGATCGCTAGGGCGAAGAGGAGAGGTGATAAGGGACAGCCCTGCCTGGTACCAGATTTAATTGGGAAAGGGGAAGAGTGGAAGCCGGTGTAGCGGACAAACGCTGATGGGGAAGAGTAGAGTGAGGATATCCAAGAAAGAAAGTGAGGGTCAAAACCCCATCTGCGTAATACAGTGTGCAAGTAAGACCATGAGAGGGAGTCAAAGGCCTTTCTAATATCAAGGGAGACAAAGCAAGCAGGAATATTGTGACTACGGGCGAGATAGGTTAGGTGTACACCTCTGGGTACATTGTCTCCAGCTTGACGGCAAGGGATAAAGCCAGTTTGGTCCTTGTGGATCAGTGACCCTATGATCGGGTTAAGACGTTCAGATAGGATTTTGGCTATCACTTTAATTTCAATGATGAGAAGAGATATTGGGCGATAGTTGGACCAGGAGGATTCGTCAGTCTGTGGTTTGGGGATCATGGAAATGGCCGCTTTGAGGGAGTCAAGGCCAAAGTAGTGGCCTTTGAGTATTGAATTATATGCTTTAGAGAGCATAGGGATCAAGAGTTCCAAGAAGTGTTTATAGTATGAAGCGGTAAAATCGTCAGGGCCGGGGCGTTTGTGTAATTTAAGAATTTTGATCACTGCACAGATTTCAAGGTCAGAGATCAGTTGTTCCAGGGCGTCACGGTGGGAATCAGAAAGGGTGGGCAAGGTAACTGTCGAGAAAAACTCAGAGAGTTGTGAGTCAGTCGGGGGCTGATATGGGGAATAAAGTTTGGAGAGTTGGCTTCGGAAGGTGTCCAGAATTTTGGTGGGATTACTAGTGTGGGTGAAGAGGGAGGTTCGCAAGCGAATAGGTTTGCGGGTAACGTTAGTGTTACGAAGAGACAGGGCGAGGAAAGTATCTGGTTTATTTGCTTTGGAGTAAAATTTGTGCTGGGAGCGACGGATTTGCTTTTCAGCCGCATCTGTGAGGAAGAGATTTAGTTCCAGGGTGGCCTTATGGAAGATTCTTTTGTTGTCCGAGGTGGGGTGTGCTTGGAAGGTGGTGTGGGCCTGTGTAAAAGCTGAATCTAGAGTTTGTTAAGTAAGGCGGGGCTCTCTCACGTCAAGATGCCAAGCTGATGAGAGTACCTCTGATTACAGCTTTGTGAGCCTCCCAAACAGTGAGCGGAGCAACATCAGTTGTGGTGTTGTGAGATATGTAGTCCTTAAAGAGGTTGTACACCGAGATTTTTTTTTTTTCATCTTCTTTAAATCCTGAAAGAGAAACCCATAATGAGCTAGTATGCATCGCATACTAGCTCATTATGAAATACTTACCTTAGAACGAGCCCCCGCCGTGCCGTCCGCTTACCTGTATGACGGGCGACATGTATAGTCGCCCGTCTTCCGGGATCGCGGCATCCGGCCATCTGATTGGCCGGAGCCGCGGTGACGTCACTCCCGCGCACGCGCGCGGGAGCCGACGGTCACGGCACGGGGCTCTGAAGGAACGGCACGATCTGCCGTTCCTTCAGAGCGCATGCGCCAGTGACGTCACTGGCTGCATTAAAGGTAAATATCTCCTAAACGGTGCATGTTTAGGAGATATTTACAGTACCTATAGGTAAGCCTTAATATAGGCTTACCTATAGGTACAACTTCCTGAGGAGGGTTTACTTCCTCTTTAATTGCTGCTGCTATTTCAACTCTGTGAGAAGGATGGGCTAGAAGGGTATCGTTCAAGGACCAGGAAAATTTATGTTGTTTAGGAACTAGGAAATCAAAGGAGGAGACGACTGCGTTGTGATCAGACCAGTGAATCGGTAAAATGGAGGAGGCCAAGAGGGAGGGAGAGGTTGCCACCGGGGTAAGAATATGATCTATTCGTGTGAATGTATTGTGTGGGTGAGAGTAGTAGGGTTGCATTCACGCCATGTGTCGACTAGTGAATGTGATTGGAGTAAGCCTTGGAAGCTGAGACGATGTGGGGATGAGGAAGGAGCCACGGGTGATTTATCAAGGGATTGGTATAAGACTTGGTTCGAGTCTCTGCAAAGGATAGTCGCACCTTTCTTATGTTGCTCAACAATTTGAAGAAAGTGGGAGAGGAAGGAGTTGGGGTTGGAGTTGGGTGCATAGTAAGAAGCCAGAGTTACTTCCGTGTCCAGTAAGGTGCCAACAAGGATAAGGTACCAACCTTCAGGGTCCGCAATTGACGAATGCATCGTAAATGGGGTCGTCCGATTGAACGCTATCAACCCCCCCTTCCTCTTCTTGACAGTTGCAGAGGCTGTGAAAAACTGAGGAAAAGAGAAAGTTAGGTAGCGGGGAGTTTGTGAGGCAGAAAAGTGAGTTTCCTGCAAGCAGGCAATATGCACATCTAGCGAGGCAAGCGAGCGGAATGCCTTACGGCGTTTCTGAGGTGAGTTGAGGTCCTGTACATTAAGGGTTAAAATATTCAAGGTGGCCATTGGGCAACAGGGAGAGAGCAGCTAAACTGAAAAGGCGAAAGCATGGAGGACAGAACCCCCCGGCGAACAGGGGAAGGGAAAGGGAAGGGCGAGGGAAAGAGGAAGGTGGAAAGATTCAGGGAGGAGAGCAAGGAGGACCATATAGACAACACAGTAGACAGAAGTAATCACAAGAGTAATGGGGTGAAAAAAGATATTCCGTCCATGCAGAGAGTGACCAACTGCACGGAGGGAAGCAAGTCACCTCAGGAAGACTCCGAGAGGAGGGTTCTGAAGGTGGATGGAGGCAGCAGTGGCAACCGGCCGGTGACACAACCACCTATAAGGTAGCTTTAGGCAAGATGCATGGTGGTGACCAGGGGAGACAATATATATATTGAGGCATGATGACAAGGTAAATAAAAGTGCAAGAAAGTTCAAAAATAAAAAAAAAGTTCAAGTTCAAGTAGCGTGGGGGTTCCGGCAGAAAAAAAATAATAATTCCTAATTAGGCCGGAGTAGAATTAGATGAATGTATGCAAGGTAGTAGTTTACCCGGGACAGAGGTGTAGAAAGGCAGAGGGAAGGAGTCTATCTAGGTAGGAGCAAGTGCATCTAGAAGCTGGCCAGGATGACAATGCAAGCGTTCACATCTGGGAGCAGGCAAGTTATGGTCAGGGACAAAAGAAAAACAGTAAAAAAAAAGAACCTGCTATCACAGGTAATCAGGGTGGATTGGGGTATACAGGCCTGATTAGGCTGGCAGGCCAAGACATCCAGCTGGCATCTGGCAGTTGGTTCTTCAGTCTATGGAATCCGCCGGGGGTGGCAGTGGTGAAACAAAGCGGCTTCTCTTGGGAGTGGTGGAAGTCGGGGCATTCAGCTTCAGTGGGGATCTCGAAGCAGATCATCTGCGTTGCGGAAGGGATGCCGGGGTGGATGGAGGCGAGAGCAAGTGCAGATCTTGAAGAAGGTGCTGGAGTTCCTCAGTAGTTTTGCAGGTGTGCTTGCGACCTTGGTGGGTAACACGTACAGAGAACGGGAAACCCCAGGAATAAACTACACGGTGCTGTTGAAGGGTGTGCAGCAGGGGTTTAAATTCCCTGCGCTTAATGATAGTAGCCTTACAGAGATCTGTGAAGAGTTGGTAGTCATAGCCTTGAAAATGGAGGGATTCCTTGTGCCTGGCGGCTTGCAGGAGTTGATCTTTGGTCCTGTAGTAATGCATTTTCGCGATTATGTCCCTGGGAGGGCCTTCGGGTTTGCTGGGGGCCAGGGCCCGATGTACCTGGTCCATCTCCAGACGTTCAATGGGTATTGAGGGGGAGAGTTCCTGAAAAAGGGCTGAGACAGTGGACTGCAGATCTACCACAGCCTCGGGTATCCCCCAGACCCTTATATTGGAGTGCCTGGCCCGATTTTCCTGAACTTCTAATTGAAGCTGCAGGGACTGGTTCTCTTCCCTGAGGGCCTATTGTTCCCCAGAGTGGTCAGAGACACTCACCTCGATCTAATCTGCCCTGAGTTCTAGTTCAGCGGTGCGCTGGCCTAGGTCTCTGATCTCTCTGGTCAGCTTGTCAGTGATCTGATCAGATGTGTGCTTCAGGGCCCTTTTGAGGATGTGTTCAAAATGTTGTCTGGACTGTAGGGGGTCAAAGTTTCCCTGTCCCTGGGTGATCGGGATGTCTGTGTCAGATTCACCTTCATCTGGGTGAGGCTGAGAGAACCGAGGGGCCTTGGAGGAGCTGGTGCTTGGATGAGGCCCGCACCAGAGCGTCCCGGATGTTGTGGCTTTTGAGTTTGGATTTGGCGCCCCCGGACACCATGGTGCGGTTGGGGGCAGCGTGGACTGTGCGGGGAGCTTCGTCGGGCGGGATTCCGGGGTGGCTGGTCACCGGTGCAGGGGTCAGTGTGTTCCGTTCTGGAGCGGAGCTCAGGCAGACATGTCCGTCTCGCTGAGTCCGCGCATGTGCCTCTCCTTGATGGCACTTTAAATGTATTATACATCCATTCATCTGTAACCTACTTTCCTTTTTTTTTTTAATTTAAAAAAAAAAAAAAAAAAAACACGACAGTGCAACGATATGGTGTGAATCCACCCTTAGGGCATCCTTTAAATCTGGTAATATGCTCTGATGCAATGAAACGATTTAAAGCATCACATGCAATAACTATGTAATGTATGAATTAACAAACAGGAAAAAAGCATATGAAAACAGCATGAATCCATAATCTCACATACTGTAGATATCTTGCCTCTTGCTGGAAAATGTTTGAGATGAAAGCAGTTACGATAAGCAGAAAGCTGAGCAATTCCTCAAACTGAAAGTGCAAAACGGCCAATAAATTACAGGAATGCCAGTTTCTCAAATCTTTCATCATTCTAGATATATATCTTCCCACATAAGCTAATTTAGATGGTATCCATTGTTTCTGAAATCTAAAAATACTAAATCCTTTTACTTTAGGTATTAACACACTTTTTTAAATTTACATAAAATATTCCAATATAGAAAAAGAGGTTAGGATTCTTAATAGTTCTTTGCATTTTACTTGTCAACAGAAAATCCGGATTTAAGAAAAGTGCAGTTCTGAAACCAATCCATTTAAGATGGTTTATTGCAGAGGCGAGAAACTCCTGTTTCCACAAATAGGTCTGCAAACTAAGAGAAATGTGGATTTTCCACTGTGTCTTTTTGATTTACTTGAAAGTTTCCTGTCCCTGCATTGATTTTCTATAACGAATTGCATTTGATTTGCC
Source organism: Pelophylax lessonae (assembly GCF_965119305.1). Classification (NCBI taxonomy): domain Eukaryota; kingdom Metazoa; phylum Chordata; class Amphibia; order Anura; family Ranidae; genus Pelophylax; species Pelophylax lessonae. The sequence goes on from NC_138771.1 coordinate 178,233,622, forward strand.
GCTTTAAGAACTCTGATCCTTTTTCCTATAATTACTATTTAGCCTGATTTTTCCCCTACATCATATACATCTATAGCCTTACCCAAAATTTGACCGTAATTGTGTATATGGGAACATTTACGATTAATAATGCTGGGTCCAGTATATTACTAGCATGTGTTAGTAGGCACTTTTAAAAAAAAAGTTGATTGATCTTATTTATTTATTTTTTGTTACTACTCATTCCTAATATCAATTTTAAGCCCAACTTTAGCTCCTCCACCTACGCCCGCCCCTACCCCTCAGTTCCACAATGACATCTGAGTGCTGTTTTTTGCGGCAGTACTGTGAGCCCAGGCTGACATTCTGAGGCACCTTTATCGGGTCCATGACATCCTAGGCTCACGGGGAGTTTTGAATTAAATGACAAAGGTGTCACTCCACCTGAAAAAGTAGCGGCAGGAAAAAGATAGAACAGAGTTTCGGTGGGGGACAGTGCAGGAGATAGGGCAAAAACTGCACTTTGTATTTGAACCTGGATGGATTGGTACCCAAAAAAACCCAAAGCTCCACTCAAGTTCACTTGGTGATTCCAACCTTGCCGGTTGCTAGCCTCCCAGGGGCCCATCTTGCCCGGTCACAAAACTCTGAAAATGAAAAAGTGCACACTGGAAAGCTCTCTGGTTGCAAGCCTGCTGGGAGGAGGCAAAGCTGAAGCCTTTCTGATACACTTGGAACCAGGGGGCCAACTTATGCACTTCCACTGGATGTCTTTATTCAACCTTACCAAATACATGTACAAGTTACTAGGCAATTGTATATATTTTTTCAAACCAGGAGAAGGAGAGTGTTAGGGGGGAAGACAAGAGTGAGGGATTAGGTACACAAAAATTATTTTAACTGGTACCATAGGCATAAATGAGCATTTATCCTTTGCAGTGCGGGAAGCCTCATTGCAAAGGAGGATTTTTTTCTCCCTAGAGCTCAGCTTTAAGGTCCACGCAACTTCGTTTCTCAAGCTATACCATACCAGTCAAAGTCCTATTTTTCATTATAGACTGTTGTCTATAATGTTACAATCCCAGCCTAAAAAAGGGTTGTTCATGATCACTATTTCTACATGATGGGGGATAATAGGGTATTTTGTATTATTGCTGTTTGTTTTGACTCTTTAGACAACAATAAACTGATCCCTTTGAGTTTTACAAGCATTTAGAGAGTATTTACAACCATCATTTAGAAACAGTATCTGCAGTCAAAACTTTCTTTTTTCAGTTTTAGACAGTCAGAAAGGGTTGAAGCCTTGTGAGAAGTTTTTTGCTGTCTGAGTCCGCTCTGGATAAATTCACCATCTCTATGTGTCTTGGTTACAATTGAGAGAAAATCCTAAATTCTGAGTTGTGTAAAATAGGAATAGAGGAGAAATCTTCCAACTGAGACTCTTTTTCTGGTGTCTAAGAGTGGATTTACTTTTTTTTTAAGAGATTTCCTCTCAATTTTTGTTATGGGTACAGGACAGGAAATTAACCACTTAGCGACCACCTCAGGTACATTTACTGCAGCCGCGCGGCCGCCGTGTGCTGGATCACATATCTGATCAGTGCCTCTGTGTAAGGTGAGAGTGCGTGCTCCCGCCCGCCCGGCTTATGCTTTGTTACAGCACAAGCTGATCAGCAGGTTCCGACCAATGATTGATCGCCAGAACCCACCGATCCGCTCCGTCATTCAAGGAAGAGAGCTTTGTGTTGGTAAACAACACAGAGCTCTGTACAAGAAAGGCGATCTTGCTGTTTTTTTATTCCCTGCAAAGAACGGAAACAAACAACAGGATCGCTTAGTAAAAGCAGCACACATTACACACATTAGACATTGTTAGACACACAGTTAACCCCTTGATTGCCCATAGATGTTAACCCCTTCCTAGACAGTGTCATTAGTGCAGTGACAGTGGAAATTAATAGCACTGATCACTGTATCAGTGTCACTATTGATGTCAGTTAGTCAGTTATTGTACTGCCAGCCAGCGTCAGCTAGTGTCAGATTGTCCGCCACATTATCACAGTCCCACTATAAGTCGGTGATCACTGTCATTACTAGTATATATAAAAAAAAAAAATTCCAATATATATATCTACATATCTATATATAGATATATATATATACCATTGTTTGTAGATGCTACAACTTTCACGCAAACCAAATAATATACACTTTCTTTTTTCTTTTAACAAAGACATGTAGCAAAATAGATTTGGCCTAAATTCATGAAGAAATTCATTTTTTTTTTATTGGATATAATATATTTTGTAACAGAAAGTAAAAAATATTAAAATATATATTTTTTTAAATATAGGGTGGTGATCAAATACCACTAAATGAAAGCTCTATTTGTGTGAAAAAAATATATATAAATTGAATTTGCATATAATGTTGCATGACCACGCAATTGTCAGTTAAAGTAGTGTAGTGCAGAATTGCAAAAAAATTGCCTGGCCAAAAAAGGGGTAAAACCTTCCAGGGGGCAAGTGGTTAATGTACCTGTCCCCAATGGGGCAAAGAAGGCAATATATAGAAGGTTAAAAATTTCCCTATTGTAAAAAAATAAATAAAGTTTAGTTTTGGATATACTTCACACATTTTACTGTGGTTTTTCTCTATGAGCGTTTCATTACTGAGGTTGGTGGCTGTGATCATAACAGACAGTTCTTATGTGGTTCAGTGAAAAATGAGTCATCTATGTATATTGTCAGCTGAGTATAATTCAGCTTTCCAAAAAAAAAATAAAGTGCTGATCCAAAAAATTTTTTTTTTAATTTTCCTGTTACAACATTTTATCCAGCCAGGCTTATATCATCCTGTATATGAATTACTTTTCTTTAGATGTCTAGCCATGTAGTACAACCTAAAAAAACTACTTACTTTAAAGCTGCATTTACACTGATAAGTTTTTGTTCAGTTAAAAAAAGCAGAAGAAAAATGGATGAAAAATGCATCCTTTTAAACCCAATGGGATTCTTAACATTGGTCTGTTGCGTTTCAGTTACCATTTTAAAAATCTGACTTGCTGCATTTTTGCTACATGTTGTTCAGTTAAAAAAAAAAAAAAGAAAAAAAATGTACCAAAAACATACCTCTCTATTGAAATATATGAAAAAATGTATCAAAAATGCAATACACCTATGGCAAATGAGCAACTTCTAAATCGCATGACAAGGGAAATCACATTGTTATCAATGATGGCAGTCCTAATCAATGCGACTCAGCACAGTCTTCCTTGCTGCCTACAAACTTTCCTCCCAAGCACATTCCATTCACACCTAAGCATAGCAGAAATGCACGCTCCCACTCATGTTTTTTTTGCTCGTTTTTCACACATAACCATGCTTCGCGCATAAGGCAACCGATTTATTTGAATGGGCTTCCATACATGCTTTTTTCAGTACGCGTTTTGGCACGATTGTAGTGCATTTTGTTTCACGACAAATGCGTGACAAAACACGCATCTGTTAACTGTGATTGGAGTGTCATTAACAATCAGGCTGCATTCCCATCTGTGTGTTTCCAAATGTGCCGCAACCCACACAGAAAACGCATGCTTTGCCGGGCGACGTAAGACCAATGCAGGTTCACAGCGCGTTTCAGAAATGCACAGTAAAGCGTGCCTTTTCTGTGTGTGTTGCTCCTAAATTACATGCAATCTCATGTGCAGTGCGAATTTCAGCCATACAGCTTGTATGGCTGAATTTGCACCGCATCCGCAATAAACATACACATGAGGCTTTTTTTCATCCGCAGCAAAATCAGATCGCATAGTGGTTCACACTAGTGCGATCCGATTCTGTGCAAACTTGCAGATCGCACTGTGATATGCGATCGCAACTGGAGGTGTCGTTAACTTTTAATTTACACCCCCTGCGTATCACACATGGCAGTGTGAACTGCCAGAGGTGCGGATGCGATGTGGGATCACGCTGCATATTCGCAAATGTGAACCAGCACTAATACTAAAATGCAGCTGCTCATCACCATGTGAAACTAAAACAAACAACTCAAAACACAGCGCAAACAAGTAGGCTACATTCACACCTGAGCGTAGCATTTTCGCGCGTTTTTTTACTGCGATTTTACAGTGATTTTTACCGCGATTTACAGGCGTTTTACAGGCGTTTTTTTGTGCAGGCGTTTTTAGATTGAATAGAAACCAATGGAAAACGCCTGTAATCTGCCCAAAAAGAAGCTCATGTACTTTTTTGAGCGTTGGGCGTTTTGCTTACAGCGTCAAAACGCTCAAATGTGAACAGGGGCCATTGAAATGAATAGGATTTGTCTTGTTGGGCATTTTGGGAGCTGATCTTAGAGCAGAAAAACTCCCCAAAAACGCCCCAAAACGCCTACATGTGAACGGAGCCGTAGTGTGCAAATCTATAAATATAAATATTTATATCTTCAAAGGTGTTTGGAGAAAAAAATGATATCCTCCCACCAAACAAATATATATTAATTAGACAAGTGAATAATAAATAATGCTGTGCAACATATGTGCAAAGCCAAAAAGGTGAATACCCCAATAATTCAAATCAGCAAGTGTCCAGTGAAACAACACATATGCAGAATAATATACAAATTATGTTTGTTGAAGTAATGACAAAAAATGTTATAAAAAAGAAATTATTTTAAAAAAAAAAGTGTCCAGTGAAACGATATCCAAAAAAGCCTAAAACCGAAAAAAACATCCAAATCAGCAAGTGTCCAGTGAAACCACAAACAGCATGCTCTGTGCTTTCTTCAAAATGGTGTTAATCTGTGTATATACGTGAAAACAGTAGACAGGCACCCCCAATAGATGACGCACTTACCAGACTATATGGACCCCTTAGCTGTATAGCATGTGGGTCATTCAGATTTTACTCCTGGTAGTGTTAAGACACTTTATATCGTGAGGTTGGACACTTTTTCCTTGTTATTCCCCCAGCGGTAGATAGGCTTTGTGTGGTTATGGGTGTCCCCAGTGGACATTAAATCCAGGCAAATAAAAGAAAATATCTCCATAGCGTAATACTGTTAATAGCTTTTAATATAAGTAAAGAGTAACACTTACAGAGCAGTACAAAGAAAATCGCTAGTAGTGTAGGGTGGCATGGAGGCGTCCGGATCTCGTGAGGAAAATGCAATGCAAACACAGCAAAAAAGGCACCAAAAAATGCATTATGCATTACGTTGAATTTAACATACCACAGCAAAAGGCAGCAAAAATTTGGCAAAAAACGCCTATGCAATTTTTTAAGTGAGCAGAGTGAAAGCAGCCTAAACATTTACTCCAACTAGCTGAAATACTATAAAATAGTATTTTTAACAGTACCTACCATATGATAACATTATATTATACTATAGTACGATACAGTTTCATTCAGGTATAAAATATTTATTCATATTTATAGGCATGTTAAATAACGGTGTTCTAAAATTTAAACATTAAACTTCATCATAGCAAAGTTTTCATTTCAGATTAATTATAACCTGGGCTTATTCCTTCTATACTATAGCCAAAATGGCAAGCCGCATGGTTTCCATGGAAACTGTTTCCAGCTGCCATAGCTTGATGTTTCAGTACCAGCAGGTTTATTATCTCTGTTGAGATTTTCACCTTCATGATAATGTCAGATGGTGAACTGGACTAGGTAAAGATTCCAGACCCCTTCTATAGCAATTTAGGCCAAAATGGTTTCAAAGGAATATCATGGACCACCATTGGACTCATTACATTTTCTTCACACCATGTTACATGGATAATATTTTTAGGATTTACAAAGCAGGAGGAGGAGGAGGGAATTGCTTGACTTGTTTCATACACTCATAAATATGTAAAACCTTATGTGTAGAAATAAGCAGTTAGAAATTAAAGTACAGTTGTGTGGTTTTAATGAAGAGAGGACCTCCTACGGCAAATAAGGGGTGAAAAGGAAATAACTTTACATGAATATAGCTATCAAATTCAACTGAGATGAATAACATTAAATTTCACATCAGATGTCTGAGTAGAGCTAATTATACCACTATTCTGCTTATCAGTGGTAATATTTACTTTTATGGGCTGAATATCTTAAAGGAAAACTGTAACACATTTTTAGTGCATACATATTTATACCTGGAAGTATGACTTTTACATTTTACGTGGTTTGTGTGCTTTATTTTTATTTCCTTATAATGTACAAATTAATGTAGAATTAAGAAGCTTGACTCTTGAATTTAAGGGTTAGCAAGAACCTTTAAGAAATCAATAAAACATGCACTTCAACGGATTAAGGGGGGAAAAGGCTCCAATTAAAGTAGTTGAAAAGCTTTACATTTTTTTTTTTTGTTAAATAACAAATTGTTATACTTACCTGCTCAGTGGTCCCCGCTAACGCTCCTGACTCTTTGGCGAGTGCCCCCATAGAAAGCTGCTTTCTATGGGGCCACTCATGTGGGCTTGATCCCAAGCTTCCCTTTCTGTGTCTATTGACACAAACAGTGGAGTTCAGCCCCGCCCCCTGCTCCCTCATCTCACAATTTGATTGACAGCAGTGGGAGTCAATGGACCCTTGGTTCCCATTACTTATAGTGTAAATCTGTCACAACAACATCAGTTCCACCAACTTAATGCATTTAAACTAATTACAAATGAAAAACATACTTTACTACAAAAAATCAATTTGTCCTGGATGGAGAGAGTGGAGAGAGCTGCTGCTCTCATACACAGCTCTGGATCGAGATTGGGCTCAGGGAAGTATAATGGGGGTGAGATCCTGTGACACAGAAGGTTTTTTACCCTAAAAAAGAAGTATGTTTTTTTTTTTTTATTAGGAATCATCACTATCTAGGTGAATGCAGCAGCAGTCCAATGCTGCATTTACCCCCCCCCCCCCCTCTCCCCAAGCTCTAACTGAGCGATCAAACCCCACCAATCGCTCGGTTCTCAGGGCTCCCTGAGCAGAGAGCTAATGACTGTCAGTCACGGCTGTCTGCTCTTACCCCCCCCCCACCCCCACACTCAATGGAGCTCTGGGCTGTGGAGGGGGTGAGAGCAGCTGGCTCAGGCTCTCAGTGACTCGCTGGGAGGCTGAGCCGGGTGCAGATCCAGGCATGTGGGCAGATCCCAACTTTATTGTTGCGATCTTGTACAAGCCTGGATTGGCTCTGAGCCGTCAGCCATCAGCGGGCTTCACACCGCTGTCTGCCGAAAAAGGGTCACAAAATAAACTGGACTCCTAGGATCCACAGGAGAAGTAAAGCCAAAAAATCTTTAGCTATACTTCTCCTTTAATGCATAGAATGCATTAGGGTAAAAAAAACCTTTAGGCTTTAGAGGCATTTTAAGCACCAATTGCATTTTTTAGGTCATGATATTTGTCCAACTCTGAACATACATATTTTAAAATCTCCCTCTGATAGCAATCTGAACATCAGGCAAATGGTATTATCCCCCTTCCGGTTTAATTACTACAATAAGACTAATTATAGAAAAACCCATCTTGAATTACATTTTTTTCATGCTGTCTAGTTTATATCATACATACAACATAGAATAATTTATTCCAACTTGCATACAGATAATTTTCATTGCAAGGCAAGGCCTAAGATTACCATACTTTAGATAAAGAACTTTCTCGTTACATTCTGTCCACCAGACTGCAAACAGGTTGTCTCACCTTTCCAATAAACATTTAATTTATAACCCTACTTCGCTTATTTTCCAACAAAAAATAGTAAATGGATATTTTCTTTAATATTTACGGTGTTCTTTGTCCTTCAGGAGAAGCACAGATCTAAGTGACAAAAAATGTGCTATAACAGGGAACAGGCATTAGAAAAATTTAAAGTGCATGTAGCTCTGGACATTAAAGGTGTGCCTAGGGCAGACTCCACTTTTTTGAGTACTTCAGAAATGCTTCGACAAACACCTCCGCTAACGCAGAATGCTTTGAACAGTGATGTCATGACAAAAACCTGAACCTGCCTAGAATTCCTTTATCATGTATTTTTATCCTGCCTTGTTATATTTTGAGGGAAAATATGATTAACGACTTATCTTTTACAGAAGCGTGCCATAAACAATGTGCTTTTACTAATACTTGATTTCACAACTGCAGTAGAATATTTGATTTAAATTCTAGTGACTTTTACAAAGCGTTCAGCCTACTGTGGATAATATAGTGCAATAATGACAAATAGCAGTGTCCAGTGCTTTCCAGGCCCCTACAGAGAGATTATTCCTTTTAGAAAACCATCAAAGAAACACATCCTTTTCCAATAGTGACTTTAATGTGTCTCTGTGGGATACTTAAGAATAAGCGAAAGCTTTAAAAATGATTATTATTCTTGTTTTATCAGCATTATCTTAACCATTAAAAGAAAAACTAAAAAAAAAAAAAAAAAAGAGTATGTTCCTAAGTTGTTATGTTCTTACTCACAGTCAAAGGGAACACTCATTATTTCATTAATTATTGCCAATTATTTATAACAGATTTTCTGTATTTCAGTATTTTTACTGTTTTGAATCCAAAGCCAAAAACAGAGAGGACAATGCAAATTCATCATAGTCATGCACTGATCAGAATAACATTTATACTGCGGTTAGTAGGTAATATGGGTAACAAAGTTAAGCATTTTCCACATTGGTAAACAATATCTGCTGGAGAAACATCAGTCATTAGTAGGGTTGAGCGAACACGGACTGTATTATTCGTGTTCGTACCGAATAATTGGATTTTTGTTACCCGAACACGGACCCGAAAACTTTACTGTATGTTCGGGTAAAAATCAGTGTTCGGTAATTTTATTTCCGGGTTTTGCATGCTTTAGCGCGCTTTTCATGGCGGGCTTTCAACAGCCAATCAACAAGCGTTTAACTGGTGTGCCTTAAGCCATCCCAGCCATGCCTACAAATGTATTAGTAGCTGTGATTGGCCTTCTGAAGCATGTGACCAAGTCTTTATAAGTTCGAGGCAGCGCCGCTGCGGCGTCATTCTGCTGTTTAGTTCAGGGAAAGAGCACACATCAACGTGCTGGCTGCTGATTAGGGACAGACAGGAAAAAAAAAACATTTGTGTCCGGATAGAATTGAGGGACAGGTCGGAGTGTGTTAGGCAGGGCGAGTTGTAGGCATTTTAGGGAGAGAGTCTGCTGATTTTTAGGGTCAGTTTTCTACGATCAATTTTGCTGTGTGGGAGGGGTTTGCAGTGACCGATCTACGATCTTATCAATCCTTTTAGGGAGAGAGTCTGCTGATTTTTAGGGTCAGTGTGTTCTACAAACTACAATCGATATTGCTGTGTGGGGTGGGATAGGAGATAGGCAGGTGTCAGTGGTCCACATCCATTTTGCTGTGTGTGGGGTGCAGTGAACACAATCTTTTTGGGGTGCAGTGAACACAATCTTTTTGGGGTGCAGTGAACACAATCTTTTTTGCCCACTGAGGAGGAGGGAGAAAAGTATTTTTCTATCAGGCACTGTGTGCAGCGTTTTTCCTTCAGCTGTGCTGTGCTGACTGATCATACACTGCTGTGTTCAGTTCACATGTGCTATTATTGAGTGGTTTCAAAAATCATACACTTTTTTTCTATTCCACTATTCAATATACAGCCTTGGGTTAAAAAAAATTAAATTGTGGCCTGCAGCAGAGCTGAATGATATTTGGGGTTTTTGGGGTTCATCTCATACTTCTGAAGATTTGAGGGTGCTGCCTGTTCCATACTCCTCCTACTCCTCATTCAGCCTTTTAGGGGTACAAACAATAGTAATTGGGGCCTAGTGTGGTTTTGTACGTGTGAGATACATACACTTTTTTTGATCATATTTCCTATTCCGCTATTCAATAAAAACCTTTGGGGATCAATTAAATTGCGGGATAGTTTGTGTTGGTACGTGTGAGATCCACCTTTCCAAGTTTTTGGGGTTCATCTCATACTTCTGAAGATTTGAGGGTGCTGCCTGTTCCATACTCCTCCTACTCCTCATTCAGCCTTTTAGGGGTACAAACAATAGTAATTGGGGCCTAGTGTGGTTTTGTACGTGTTAGATACATACACTTTTTTTGATCATATTTCCTATTCCGCTATTCAATAAAAACCTTTGGGGATCAATTAAATTGCGGGATAGTTTGTGTTGGTACATGTGAGATCCACCTTTCCAAGTTTTTGGGGTTCATCTCATACTTCTGAAGATTTGAGGGTGCTGCCTGTTCCAAACTCCTCCTACTCCTCATCCAGCCTTTTAGGGGTACAAACAATAGTAATTGGGGCCTAGTGTGCTTCTGTACGTGTGAGATACATACACTTTTTTTGATCATATTTCCTATTCCGCTATTCAATAAAATTCTTTGGGGATCAATTAAATTGCGGGATAGTTTGTGTTGGTACGTGTGAGATCCACCTTTCCAAGTTTTTGGGGTTCATCTCATACTTCTGAAGATTTGAGGGTGCTGCCTGATCCATACTCCTCCTACTCCTCATTCAGCCTTTTAGAGGTACAAACAATAGTAATTGGGGCCTAGTGTGGTTTTGTACGTGTGAGATACATACACTTTTTTTGATCATATTTCCTATTCCGCTATTCAATAAAAACCTTTGGGGATCAAATAAATTGCGGGATAGTTTGTGTTGGTACGTGTGAGATCCACCTTTCCAACTTTTTGGGGTTCATCTCATACTTCTGAAGATTTGAGGGTGCTGCCTGTTCCAAACTCCTCCTACTCCTCATCCAGCCTTTTAGGGGTACAAACAATAGTAATTGGGGCCTAGTGTGCTTCTGTACGTGTGAGATACATACACTTTTTTTGATCATATTTCCTATTCCGCTATTCAATAAAAACCTTTGGGGATCAATTAAATTGCGGGATAGTTTGTGTTGGTACGTGTGAGATCCACCTTTCCAAGTTTTTGGGGTTCATCTCATACTTCTAAAGATTTGAGGGTGCTGCCTGTTCCAAACTCCTCCTACTCCTCATCCAGCCTTTTAGGGGTACAAACAATAGTAATTGGGGCCTAGTGTGCTTCTGTACGTGTGAGATACATACACTTTTTTGATCATATTTTCTATTCCGCTATTTAATCAAAACCTTTGGGTATAAACAATTAAATTGCGGGATAGTCTGTGTCGGTACGTGTGAGATACACCTTTCCAATTTTTGGGGCGCATCTCATGCTGCCGAGGATTTGAGGGTGCTTCAGTCTGCCTCCTGCCTGTTCCGAACTCCTCCTACTCCTCATCCTGCCTTTAGGGTACAAAAAATTGTAATCGGGGCCTAGTTGGTGTTTGTACGTGTGAGATACACCGTTTTGTAAAATTTGTCCTATTCCGCTATTCAATATACACCCTTTTGGAGTGTAAGAAAATTAAATTACGGCATAGTCTGTATCGGTACGGGTGAGATACACCTTTTAAATTTGTTTGGCGCATCTCCTTCCACCGCCAAGGATTGCAGGGCGCTTCAGTTTGCCTCCTGTTCCCAACTCCTCCTACTCCTCTTCCTCATCCTCCCTTTAGGGTACAAAAAATTTTAATCGGGGCCTAGTCTATGTTTGTACGTGTGAGATACACCGTTTTTTTATCCTTTTTCCTATTCCGCTATTCAATATACACCCTTTTGGGGTAAAAAACATAAATTGCGGCATAGTTTGCATATTTGACTGTCAGATACACCCGTGCGATACTGTTGTTGTTTTGTTCCGCTATTCAATAAACACCTTTCTAGGGCAAGATCATAAATTACAGAAATATGAGGAGACTGTCAAATAGGGGCTGTGGCCTGGGTCGTGGTGCTGCTGGTAGAGCTCCTGTTGCAAGGAGAGGACGTGGTCGATCTGTGCCAGCTACACGCACAAGTGAAACACCTTCCACAAGTGTGAGTAGGCGACAGAACCTGCATCAGTATTTGGTAGGGCATAATGCGCCTCTAGACGTGATGAGGCCTGAAGAAGTACCGGCGATAGTAGATTGGGTTGCTGACAGTGCCTCCAGTTCCTTCACATTGTCTCCCACCCAGTCTACTGCAGAAAGGTCAGAGTTTGCACCTGCAGCCAATGTCCAACAGTCTTTCACCTCACCCCCTTGGAAATTAGGCAAGCAGTCTGAGCCCCAATCCATACAGCAGTCTCTTTTTCTTTTTGAGGACTCTGTCAGCAGGGTTTCCCAGGGCCATCCACCTAGCCCTGCCCCAGAAGTTGAAGAGATTGAGTGCAGCGATGCCCAACCACTTATTTCTCAAGATGAGTACATGCAAGGACCATCGCAGCACGTCTCCGATGATGACGAAACGCAGGTGCCAACTGCTGCGGCGTTCAGCATTGTGGAGACCGACAAGGAGGGCAGGGGTGAAGACTGGGTGGAAGATGATGTGGAGGACGATGAGGTCCTCGACCCCACATGGAATGAAGGTCATGCAGGTGACCTGAGTAGTTTGGAGGAAGAGGCGGTGGTTGCACAGAGCCACCAGCACAGCAGAAGAGGGAGCAGGGTGCAGAAGAGGAGCGGCTGTGCCCTAGACACTACGCCCGCTACTGCCCAACGCAGCAAGGGAACGAGCGCACCAAAGTCAGCTCAAAGGAGTTCTCTAGCGTGGAAATTCTTTAGAAAATGTGCTGATGACAGGACACGAGTGGTTTGCACCCTGTGCAATCAGAGCCTGAAGCGAGGCATAAACCTTCTCAACCTGAGCACAACCTGCATGATCAGGCATCTAAGTGAAAAGCACGAGCTGCAGTGGAGTAGACACCTTCAAAACCAAGAAACGTCTCTGGCTCATCCTGCTTCCTCTTCTGCTGCAGTCTCGGCCGCTCCAGCCACATCTGTAGTGATACCGGCACCTGCCACCCCGCAAACAGACGATCTGTCAGCAACACCACCACCTGGGTCACCAACCATCTCCACAATGTCCCGTGGAAGCGTTCAGCTTTCCATCTCCCAAACACTTGAGAGGAAGAGGAAGTAACCCCCTACCCACCAGCGATCCCTGGCTCTGAATGCCAGCATTTCAAAATTCTTGGCCTTTGAAATGCTGTCATTCCGTCTGGTGGAGACGTACAGTTTTAAAAACCTTATGTCGGTGGCTGTCCCACAGTACGTCGTGCCCAGCCGCCACTACTTTTCCAGGCAAGCCATCCCTTCCCTGCACAACCAAGTGGGGGAAAAAATCAGGTGTGCACTGCGCAACGCCATCTGTGGCAAGGTCCACCTAACTACCAATACGTGGACCAGTAAGCACGGTCAGGGGCATTATATCTCCCTGGGTAAATGCAGTGGCGGATGGGCCTGAGGCGGATAGCAATTTGGCGCATGTCCTTCCACCACCGAGGATTGCAGGGCGCTTCAGTTTGCCTCCTGTTCCTAACTCCTCCTACTCCGCTTCCTCATCCTCTACCGCCTCCTCATCCGGACAGCGTAACACCTTCACCACCAACTTCAGCACGGCCAGGGGTAAACGACAGCAGGCAGTTTTAAAACTTGCCTGTTTGGGGGACAAACCACACATCGCGCAGGAGTTGTGGAGGAGCATGGAACAGCAGACAAATGAGTGGTTGCTGCCAGCGAGCCTCAAGCCCGGCCTGGTGGTGTGCGATAACGGGCGAAATCTCATAGCAGCTCTGGGCCTAGCCGGTTTGACGCACATCCCTTGCCTGGCGCATGTGCTGAATTTGGTGGTGCAGAGGTTCCTTAAAAACTACCCCGATATGTCAGTGCTGCTGCAGAAAGTGCGGGCCGTCTGTGCGCACTTTCGGCGTTCTCACCCTGCTGCTGCTCACCTGTCAGCGCTGCAGCGTAACTTCGGCCTTCCCACTCACCGCCTCATATGTGACGTGCCCATAAGGTGGAACTCCACCTTGCACATGCTGCAAAGACTGTGCGAGCAGCAGCAGGCCATAGTGGAGTTTCAGCTGCAGCACGCACGTGTGAGTCGCTCTGCGGAACAGCACCACTTCACCACCAAGAACTGGGCCTCCATGCGAGACCTGTGTGCCTTGTTGCGCTGTTTTGAGTACTCCACCAACATGGCCAGTGCCGATGACGCCGTTCTCAGCTTAACTATCCCACTTCTATGCCTCCTTGAAAAAACAATTCGGGCGATGATGGAAGAGGATGTGGCACAGGATGAGGAGGAGGAGGAGGAGGAGGAGGAGGAGGAGGATGAAGAGGTAACATTTCCAAGGCTTTCAGGGCAGTCATTCGCAAGGGGCTCCGAGGGTGGGTTCCTGCACACACAAACGCCAGGGACACAATTGTCCAGCAGGGGCACAGTTCTGGAGGATGAGGAGGATGAGGAGGATGAGGAGGAGGAGCTGGAGGAGGAGATGAAAGCATGTTCACAGCAGGGTGGCACGCAGGCCAGCTCATGGCCATCACTGGTGCGTGGCTGGGGGGATACAGAGGACACGGACGATACACCTCCCACAGAGGACAGCCTTTCGTTGCCTCTGGGCAGCCTGGCACACATGAGCGATTACATGCTGCAGTGTCTCTACAATGACCGCCGAGTTGCCCACATTCTAACTTGTGCTGATTACTGGGTGGCCACGCTGCTGGATCCCCGTTACAAGGACAACGTACCGTCCTTAATTCACTCACTGGAGCGCGATCGCAAGATGCGCGAGTACAAGCGCACGCTGGTAGACGCCATGCTGCTGGCATTCCCACCTGACAGCGGGGCCACAGTGGAAGCACAAGGCAGAGGAGGAGGAGGAGGAGGAGGAAGAGGTTGCCAACGCAACCAGGGCACCGCCAGCACCTCAGAAGGCAGGGTTAGCATGGCCGAAATGTGGAAAAGCTTTGTCAGCACGCCACAAAAAACAGCAGCACCAGCAGCTCATATGGAACGTCTTAGCAGGAGGCAGCATTTCACCAACATGGTGGAGCAGTATGTGCGCACACGCCTAGACGTACTGAATGAGGGGTCTGCCCCCTTCAACTTCTGGGTCTCCAAGTTGGGCACATGGCCTGAGCTTGCCCTTTACGCCTTGGAGGTGCTGGCGTGCCCTGCAGCCAGTGTATTATCTGAACGTGTATTTAGCACGGCTGGGGGCGTTATCACAGACAAGCGCAGCCGCCTGTCCAGAGACAATGTGGACAAGCTCACGTTCATTAAAATGAACCAGGCATGGATCCCACGGGACTTTTCCGTACCTTGTGCAGAATAGCGATGGATACTGACCTTACCCAGCCATTGTTCCATTTTTGCTCTTTCTCACTCTTTTGGGGTGTACCCTCATTTAAAATTTGTGAAAAGAAGCAGTGTTGGCTACCTCGTCCTCCTCAGGGCCAGATTAATGTAGGGGCTATTGGAGCTGCAGCTCCATGCCCCTACCTTTATATAGGCCCCAGGTTGGCCATATTCACTGTTACCGCTCTTCTGTCACTTGTAAACACAGAAGTCTGGCTTCTATGCTCGCTTCCCCAGGCAGCTCCCTCAGAACCTCCCCACACAGCACGAAGGCCGGACAAGGAGGGACAGTTGCCGATGCATGGATGTGTTTATGGGCTTCAGAGACAGCATCCCATGTGGAATTAGGCATGCATGGCTGCACCCTTCCTCCTCTGGGTGCATGCCAAGGCACGGCCCTTAAGGCCCTTCAAAATCCTCAGCACCAAGCCCATGATGCTCTTAATCCGGCCCTGGTCCTCCTCCACCGCCGGTTCCACCTACACCGCCCATAGGTGTGCGCAGCCTATTGCATTAGGGTGTGCACCCCAAAGTTTAGATACACATGCATGTGTTTGCCTACATATACATTACTCTCCCTGCTGGCAAAGTGAAATAGAGCAGAGCAGGTCCGAGGGAGATCTTTCCCATCTCCTCACTGGCAAACAGAGCGATAATGCTATGTGCCCTAGGTGATTAGGGTGTGCCCAGGCACATCCGGCACACCCTGTGCGCACGCCTATGAGACCGCCACATCCACCACCACCTCAACCTCCCTCCTACTCCATATGGGCCTCGTCCTTCAGAGATGAAGAACATTGTTTTATTTTTCTGTTTTTTTGTTGTTGTTTTAAGTTATTTCCCTATCCACATTTGTTTGCAGAGCACTTGCCATGCTCTTAACTATGTTTTGCTTCCATTTGCAGCAGTCTAGCCCTTTCCATTGGTGTTTTAGAGCCATTTTAGTGCCTTAAAGTTCGGGTCCCCATTGACTTCAATGGGGTTCGGTGTCCGGGAAAAGTTCGGCAAAAGTCCGGGACACGGACCCAGACTTTTTTTTAAAGTTCGGCCGAACCCGCCGAACACGGACATCCAGGTGTCCGCTCAACTCTAGTCATTAGCAATTCATTAACTGTCAAGGTACATATTTTAAGATGGTATCAGTATACAGTAAAACCTTTCGATTGCGAGCATAATTCGTTCCAGAAACATGCTTGTAATCCAAAGCACTCTTATATCAAAGCAAATTTCTCCATAATTAATATTGGAAACCCAGATGATATTTTCCACAACCATTTATTCATAAGTCCTTCAGTTTACAGTCCATATAAAAAGATTATAGCAATGTAAAATGTCCATTCACAAATGTCAGCTTCCACAAGGGGATTAGAAGCAAAATCAAGCAGGAGCTACAGAGCATATAAGAGAAGAGAGGTGTCTCTAAGTGTAGTAATATGGTTACATTTCATAAAGGTACAACAATTAGCAACTCACATGGTTGATGACTAAAACAGGCACATCTAAGTATGCAGGCATCAGGGGTAAAACTGTCCACATAGATCATCCTCCGCACTGCTGGCTCTCACTGCTGTCAGTCTGCAGTCATGACCGGAAGACTACCCTCCAGTCTGAAATGGAAGCTTGAAGCGCTCGGGGAGCGCAGCGTGGAAGGAATGACATCGGTGGCGGTGCGGAGGACGGTCTTTGTGGACAGCTTTACCCCGAATGCCTGCATACTTAGATGTGCCTATTTTAATCATCAACCATGTGAGTTGCTAAATGTTGTACCTTCATTAAATGTAACCATATTGCTACACTTAGAGGCACCTCTCTTCTCTTTTATACTCAGTTGTGACATGACGCTACTTGTATATCAAGACATCGCTCGTTTATCAAGTCAAATTTTATTTAAAAAAAATTATTTTCATGCAAAACGCTCTCAAACCAAGTTACTCTTAATCCAAGGTTTTACTGTGTATGTGATTGATGTTTGAGCTCAATCAAACCACATGTGTTGGGCTGCATTGGGAAATGCAATAGCAATACAATGACAAGGCAAAAAGCCTTGTTCTCTATTGTGCCATTAAACACAAATGTATTGGGTTTGTGTACACTGAAAAAAATGAGGCAAGCATCACTTTATTCCACCACAGCCCAGCATAACCTGCTACAGTACACATTAGGTAAAATAAAAATAATGTGGCTCTTGCAAAAAATAAGCAAAAGAAAAATCACACCACAATGCATGTAAAACACATTGCAGAGCACAAACAAATGCACAGCAATGCACATTGCCAATGCGTGTCAACATATATGCACTGATGTGCATGCTGTGAAGTGAACTTACCCTATAATTTAGATAAAATATAAAATGTGAACAATTTATATAATTTCTGGCAATGTGAGTATTATTATTATTTTAATACTGTAGCTATTTCCTTTTACTACATTGTGGGACCAAGGGCAGCTACAAAAATTTGGCGCAATACTATACTCTTTACAAAGGCCTTTACTTCCTTCCATATCTTCACTTGATTTCACATACATTATTTCTCAGTGGTGCAAACCAGGCCTCTCTTCGCTGTTTGACTTGGAGGTTCCAATCAAATGTGAGCCTTGTGGGGCCAAATTCGCTCTTCCAGGGAATGTGGCCTAATTAATGATATGTTTGTTCTTACATAATTTATTTCTTATTATTAAAGCATTAAATTAACAATCATATTTTTTCCCAAATGTTGGCTGATTACTTTGTGCTCATAATTTAGTATACAGTGAAGGGTGGTGGTTGCTATCACTGTTGGCAATGCATTTCATCATGCCAATCTTATGACTTCCGTTACTTCTTTAACTGTCGGCAAAGCAGTCAACCTGTTTTTGGTACTCCCTTTTTAAGTGATATTAATAAAGCTTTGGCGGGTTCTTTGAATCAATAGTCTACTGGTCATTAAAGCAAAACTCACAAAATCTTCTATCCTTGTCAGGTTCTAACCGTAACCATTCCAGCCTATTGCACACTTACGGTTTTGTTCTATTTTAGCATTTATAACACCATTACTGTTAACATATTATTTTTCCTAACCCGGGTTGTTCATACTTTCTGATTGCTCATAGTGGTTATCCTTGTCTTCTGGAAAGGCAGTGCACGGTGCTGTATAGCAATATATAGTGCTCATATTTTTTACTCTGTATTTTAAACTTGGTTTTAAAAAGTAGTACATATATATCTCATAAGAAGAGACTGTAAAACAGTGAGTTTTTTTAAGATAGTGAACTGCAACTACAAATTCTAGTAATTTATAAAAACCAGTGAGCAATTATGTGTCTGTGCCCTTAAAGGTTATTTTGGTTATTATAAGTTGGTGCACTTTGCACATAACAGCATAAAGCAAAGTTGTTCTAAAGAAAGTATTATTAAAACATTTTACATTTAGCTTTTGCCTGACATATCAATGTCAACTGGTAGTTAAATTAGTCCTATTCCTACCCATTAGCTTAATGACTTTGTGTCTACTGCAAGTTCCCTAAACTGTATGTAAAATGCAAAATCTTGTGGAATTAATGAACATGTTCATTTTATTTTGTGCTGCCATTTAAATGAAATCAATACACCACTATTGATCAAGACATAGTGGACAGGTAATTGTTGTAAAGTCTACGCAGCTCAAAACACACATGTACTGTGGTTAGGATTACAGGAAAACAAGTTCCTCATTTGGGGATTAATCAATCAATGTTCTATACCATAGTAATTTAGTTTCAGATATAAGCTTTTTGGTGCCCATGTAGGGCTAGAGTCATATTGTTGCAATTCAGAAATATTTACAGCTATCAATAACAAAACTGTATATTGAGGAATTTGTGGATCATTCCAGTAGTTCTTTCTTGAAGTTCTTAATGTTTTAGGTGCTGCTAGCCCCAAGAAAAAAATGCATGACTGCAAAAATGCTAGTTTTCCCCTTGCACATATTTTCCGTCCTGCTCCACAAACTGAACCTGGATAGATCATTTGTATAAGAGATTTTACATAGTCTAATGTGAATGTGATATTTAACACCAAGAAAAATTGCGATTGCCTATCAATTCAATCAGAGAAAAGGTAAATCCCTATCCTACTGATGGAGACTTGTTTGGATAATCTAGAGCAGTTTGAATGGGAAGATATTGCTACCAATTGCAGACATCTCTTGATAAATCAGTAGACTGAAGGTGAGAACTAGGAAATATGAGAGAATACTCAAAGTGAGTTGTGCAGGTATGTGTAAAATCTGGCCAAATTGCTGGCTTTGCAACTGCGCCGATTCCAGCTGGCTAAGTCTGCCCTTTCTGTGAATGTGTGGCCTGCGTTGCACCACAATGGCAGGGACCTAGCAAGACACCCATCCCTGTCCTCCACCAGCATTTGGAAGCTAAAGTCTCCATAACCCTGGACCATGCAGTCAGTTGCAGATTCCGGATGACAACAGACAAGTGGTTCAGCAAGCACGGGGATGTCATATATCCTTGATGGCATACTGGGCAACATTACTGACAGCTAGGAAGGATGTAGGGTGGGGCACACCACTTGAGCCTGTAAAGCTTCCTTGTGTCCTGCATCTTGGTTATGGAGACAGTTTAGTTATCTCTTTATCATCCTTCCCAATGGCAAATGAGTGTTCAGCTGGATGAGAGTAAGTAGCAACGCAAGCTACCCACCAACTAACCTGATATGTGATACATCTATGGACTGAAACTTGACTTAAGAAGTACTGCAGCTGCTGCAATTGGATAAGCAGGCTATCAATGGGTCTTTATGCTAATACAGGCTCTGAAGATAAAGGGTTCTTTTTACAATGTCAGCGGATCCTTGCTGGGACACATTTTGTCACTATTCAAAGACACCAAAATGGTGAGTCGTGAAGAGACAGGCATTAGTGACACAATCCCTCTAGTGTTTCTGCTAGAGCACACACTGCATGGTGTAATAGACTGGGCACTGAAGGCACAGCTGCTGAATGAAGAGGATGACTTCCTGTTGTTCCTAGGCTAGTAGGATCCTTTTACAAATGACCCTATCCCTGTGAGGCAAAGACAGCAGCAGGCAGAGGAGGAGTATAAGGAGGATGATTGGGCTGACTATTATGGGGAGGAAGACAGGGGGCAGTCTTTAAGGGGTACATTTCCGCCCCTCCTAAACCCCAGGATTTGTACTTGAAGGGCTTGAAATTGATTATTACCTCAGGGTCCTCTGCTGCAGGCATTTTTTTTGTGATTGCGCTCATTTATGCTATAATACCTGTGCAAGTACCCCAGGATTCAGACCATGAAGGAGAGGGACCATTACTGGCTGGCCACCTTTCTGGATCCCTGATACATGGGGAAAATGGCAAATCTTATTTTTTTTTTCAATAGGGAGCAAACAATATACCACTTGGACGAGATGCTGCAAAAAAACCTCTTGAGCACCTTTCCAGAGAGTATTAGGTTCCCCTGTCATGGCCAGCATGCCTATAAAACTTAGAATGATGAAAGGAGGTGCCTGCACCAGTAAAGCTTTTAGGTTTTTTTCAGCACACATCAGTCAGTCATGAATCAGCAATTATTACAATACCCCTAAAGCTGATGCTAATGATGACATTTTTGCTTGGAATTTTGCCACAAAAAATGCATTATACCTTACATCATTACCATCTGCTGCCACTTCGGCTCGCTTGCCACCATTACCAGCTCCTTATATCTATATTGGACTGCCACTATTACAACCTCTTGCAACCTTTACTGGCTTCTTCAACTGGTGCTGCCCTGGCACCATTATCAGCTCTTTCCACCCCTTCTGGCCTGCCACTATTACCGGCACCTGACAGGCTGCCACCAATACCAGTTTTCTCATCACTGCTGTCCTGTCACCATTACCAGCTCCTTCCACTGCTGCTGGTCTGCCACCATTATCATATCCTGCCACTGCTTCTGGTCTGTCACCATAACCATCTCCAGTCACTGCTGCTGGCCTGCCAGAATTCTCAACTCCCACCACCCCTGCTGGCCTTCCACCATTACCAGCTCCTATTCACTATGCCATACTTTTCACAAATCCTGCTGTCTGAACTGCTACGGGAAGAATTTTTCTTAAAGGTGTTTAAGTTTTTCTTTAAACATATATTTAAGAGGCAGAGTTAGTACAGGAAGCGTACCACATCATCACTGACAGCAGGTGGAAGGTACCATGGGATATGCATTCTTGGAATAAATAATAAGCTCAAAAATGCAGGGACAAGATGGCCAGCAGATAGGCAGCACTTGCAACATGAAAGGATATTTTCCAATTAAGCTTGAGTTGTAAAAATTGTATCTATTGTTTGTATTTTTACAATGTTGATGCTATCAAATGAAAGTGGATATAGATTTCCTTTTAATATTGTATATTGAATAATAGAATATTTGCTTCCCTTTTCCTGTGCAATAATACACTCTAATGATGATTTC
Source organism: Pelophylax lessonae (assembly GCF_965119305.1). NCBI lineage: Eukaryota > Metazoa > Chordata > Amphibia > Anura > Ranidae > Pelophylax > Pelophylax lessonae. The sequence goes on from NC_138771.1 coordinate 178,255,229, forward strand.
TTGTTTAGGAACTGCCTAGTATTTTTCCTTTTCAAAATGTTTCATGCTGAAAGTGCTTAAATTCTGTGTATAGAGAAAGTAAAATATGTGTTTCTTTTTTCAGTTGAAACAATTACACGTTATTGTTGGTTGCTTAATTCATTAAACTGCTTACATACTGTGTATGAAGTTAGTACAATGTTTTGCTGGCTTTTTGCGGTGAAAAAATTCACTCAAATGCTGATTTTGTGAAAAAAAGCTACCTGTTATCTCCCTGTCAAAATGCAATCTATTAAGTATCTAAATACTGTGCAGTCAGCTAATACAACATTGGCATTTTTTTCAATGACATGGCACAGTCTTTTTGTAAATTCTTGAGTAAAATTATGGCCTACTTAAACTGCTTACATAGTGTGCATAGAGCCTGTACATTTTTTTTGGCTGTTGTCTCTGAAACATTACACACTATTTTTTATTTCATGAGAAAACCTGCCCAGTCTCTGCCCCTGAAATTGCAGCCTAGTAAAAAGGTGCATGAAGATTGTTTCTGGTCTTTGTCCCAGAAATAATACACTCTAAATTTTTATTTCTGTATAAAACATGTCTTATCTCTTCCTATTTAATTGTGGCCTAGTAAAATGGCTATCATGATGTGCTTATATAATCTTTACAATATTTCTGCATGCTGTCTCTGAAATGGCCTGCAGCAAACACACTGCAACAGTGCCAACTCAGCTTTAACAGTTAGGCTTTATTGTCGGTGTTACCTGAAATCCAGATCATGATCAGGTCATCATTTTGATGTACAGGATTATACAGACAAAAGATAAAATGTAAAATACAGTAACGAATAAGGATTAATTTTACACTAATCTAGTCTGGTGAACTACAGTCTACAGATTAGTTGAAATATATTCCTGTATTCCATTATTATCGTTGTTGAACAAACTTGCTTATGTTTGGCTATTCTAGACCAATTCTAGACAAGCCTTGATGAAAGGTAGCTGGAATATTCTGATCAATTAACTATTATAAGGTATTTTTAATTTTTAAAAGTACTTTTATAACCCATTTAAAACATAATAATTTATCAATTATGAAATGCATTGCTGTAATTAATGCAACATTATGTTCCTTACAAACAAAACATAATGAAATTACCATATCTTTTACAGTTATGTTAATATGCAACATACTCAGGGATGTTTTATAAATGCAGTGGAAATATCTGCAAGATCATAACTTAAGATCCCTTATTTTGTCCAGGCTCATTTTAATTAATATTTAAACAGTATAAACAATATAAAAACATTAACAATATCATAAAGGTAACCTGTCTGGCTTTATAGCTAAAAGTTGAAACAGTGTTTGTAGTTGATGTTTGGGACAGTACAGAGGGGGAAGTTGATGGTAAGGGCAGGCAGTACAGAGGAAGGCAGTTGATGATGGAAAAAGGCAGTACAGAGGGGCACAGTTGACAGTGGGAACAGGATGTTTAGAGGGGCAGTTGATGATGAGTACAGGCAGTACAGAGGGAGACACTTGATGGCTGGGACAGACAGTACAGAGAGGGGCAATTTATGGTGGGGACAAGCAGTACAGAGGGGCGTTCAATAGTACAGAACAGGCAGTACAGAGGTCATGAGGATGCAATACACACAGGTTCCATCATTCCCCCCAAGTCTCAGATTTCACCCATCAGTGCTCCCTCCCCAGTGTGGCCCTTGTACTAACCTTACCTTTGAGCTTGGACCCCACTGCGGTTGGTAGTGGATTAGGAGTCCATTCTCAGACTTTAGGGGCTGCTTTCTCTCTCTCGCTCTTTCCCTTTTTCACGTGAGTCCAAAGGGCAGGGCTAAATGCCCTAGCCACCATTGCGGCCATTTTCACTATAGTTTCCTCCCCACTCTCCTCTCCTGGAAAGTGCATTGGGGAGGAGAGGGATCCAGTATTTCAGCCACTATTACAGTGCTGGGGGACTTCCAAACCACAAATCTCCTTTGGGGTGCAGCTGCTAGTGGCAGATACTGCTGCAGTTCAAAGAACTGTAGAGGATTGTTTTCTAAATAAATCCTCAATGTGTGCAGCAAGTGCACTCTGGGCCAACCGAGCCCCCTGGGGCCTGTGCACATTGCACGTACTGCACACATTGGGAATACGACACTGAAAATATGTGAAAATGTGTAGATCTGTACTGACCAATGAATGCAAAAGCAATCCTCTTGATGGAAAAACAGTCCCATTATTCCTATAGGAAAATGTAATATTACTAGCCTAGACTTACCCCAATTCATGTATTGGCATACATTATTTCATAAGTTTTCATTCTCACTAGCACTTTTTGGAACACCTGTACGTGATAAAAACTAGATGTGTAATGTCACTTTGAATTCTGATCACACATTTTGTTTGTTCAGCTGATTCTGAAGAATTACTAATAAGGGCACACTGTCATCAGTCTGGCCAAATGATTTGCTGTTTTAAAAAAAGGTTTTAAAAAAACATCTGTTGGGCAAACCAAACAGTGAAAGTCACATAAGACTTAACCATTTATATTAAATTTATGCACAATAATCAGCCAGCTAGAGATGCTGCATTCTATCACAAGCAGAACTAATCCTTTCAGATAAATTACAGTATTTCTTTTTTTTCTTGAGGCACAAAAGGGATATTTAATATACTTTTTTACACACCCCACCACCTGGAGCACCTAAGATCCAAGCAATTAAACATATACAGTTTTTTTCCTGCATGAATTGACTTGGACTAAGAACTATATGCACTTTAAGCACTTAAAGCACTATAATAGTGGGCACAATATATTAGGTACACTAATTTATGACATATAATTTATCCGTGGATGCACAAGCAAGCACTTTATTTTGGCACCTCTGTGTTTATGTGTAACCTGAGATCCTTTTATTATGGTCTTTGTTCACACCATAGCAGTAAATCAACTACCTGAAACCCTGAAATACCAGACCCACAAGTCTTCCAAATTGCTAATCTCTACCGAAAAGTAACCATTTCGCTATTTTATTGGTTAACTAATAACAGGGCTTTGAGGATTGCATACAAATGTAAAGTAATGAACTTAGGTCAGAAGAATAGTCTTACCCTCTACACATGAAATGGTATACATTTCGAACAAAACAAAAAACTGGACTCGGGAATACTGGATAACAATTAGCTAAGCAACACCACTCAATGCTAGGTGACAGCAGCAAAAGGAAAACAAAATCTTGGAATGTATGAAAAGGAAAATTATTACATGTGATTTAACTATAGTATTGCCTTAGAATATAATAAATCACCTGTATGCCCTTATCTAGAATAGGATCTGTTCTTTGGCTATACATTGCAAAAAAGAACTTGAAGAGGGTTTAGAGACATGCAACAAAATAAATAAAAGGCACGTCAATTATTAAAAGGGATTAAAAAATCGTAAATAGGAAGTTTTTAAAAATGAGCATGTTCCAAATTAAAAATTAAACCAAAAAAGTCAAAAAAGGATTTTTCCTCCTGTAAGAAAAAAATGTCAACACTTGCACAGTTGCCTTCCTCTTTACCAAAGCTGCATGGATTGTGAGAGGTTACATCTCATGAACATCAGTCTAATTTTCAAGCTTATTAAAATCAAATTCCAGCCTACACTTAAACTAGCCTTTAAACTGCCCCCTCCCCAACACTTATGCTAACCAACCTGTGTGATATACTAACATATTTTCAGGCTGCTCCAGTCCAGTTACATGATCTCTGTGTCAGCTAGTGGCGGCTGCAGAGGAGAGGAGAGAACGCTCAGACAAAATCTAGTAAAACCTAGAGCAGTGACAACACCCATAGGTTAAACGGCCCATCCATTGTCAGTGCTCCCTCCTCTCCACTGCAGCCGTCGCTGGACCAGAGCAGCCGGAAATTTTTTTAAGTCTAGTTAGGTATAAGCTGGAATTCCACTTCAACCAGTAACTTTACTATGCAGTAAATTACAAAATGGTAACTCCAAAGAACAAGGTAGGATTATGTTTAGGTTTTTTCATAGATTTTCATTCATCAACAGCTTTTATATAAAAGGGACGAACCTCAGTGACAAGGGACAAGTAGATCTATCTTGATCACATATATATTTATGTCTCATAGTTTCCACGGTGAGCACATTTGGGGGTAATTAGAGTATGCCCTTCATCAGGGTTGTTTGCTAAAAACTTAGTTTCTGAAACTAGCAAAATATTCAAAACATGTATTTATGATAAAAGAGAAAGTCAGTATAGATAACAGATAACATAAAATATCTGAACTATAATACTGTTTGTCTGCTGGCAGTAGTAACAGGCAAATGGCCAGAGATTTTCATGGCCCGAATATTTTGTGTTATGTTATATATACAGACTTTTTTATCATGTATTTTATTTTGCTTCAAAGAACTAAAGTTTTAAGCAAACAACCCTGACAATGGGGACTTTGTAACTGCCCAAAATGTGTTGGCTATGCACCTATGTCAACAATAAATATATATCTGATAAAGATAAATCTACCAACCTTTTGTCATTCAAGTTCACCCTTTCGACACAGGGTAACGCACTATATTGACTTTTAACAAAGTAAACCATGACAGTTAACATATTTCTCTTCTTTCGATCTTGGCAGGTACCAGACACCATCTTTTGTACCATGTCCAGGTTCTTGATGTCTCCTTGGTAATATAATTTTAAACAGCACTGTTTCCTGGGATCTAACCTATTTGCTATTATCAAGTTCAGAACCACAAACTGAACTGGTCTCAATCAAAGCAGGAGTTTAATTACTATGGATGCACATAAATCCTTGCATTAGGTATTTATTGTTTGTCTGAATCCAATCATGTTATCAATCAGCATGATAATATAATTGCAGAAAGGTCCCTTGTGTCTTATGTCTGTATTGTGTAACCAATAATCACAGAGCTGGGAAATACAGAAACAGTCATTTGCCTAGAATATTGCTTCCAAGGAAAAGCCATTTTCTTTGATTAGAAAGGTTTATATACTGAAAGTTCAGAACAGCTACTTGCTTGCACCAGTGTCCTTGTAATAGATTTTTCTTTCTCTGTAGTAAAGAAAAGCTTGCCTAATTTGCATGAGCTACATGAGGTGCTAGAAGGTGAAAACTTCTCTTTGCTAATGAAGGTGAAATACTACCAAGACCGAAAAGCTGATATAAATAGATATTTAAACCAGAAAATTATAAACAGAACAATCCATGTCAAATGTAATCGGATTAGTGAAATGAATGGTGTCATTTAGAAAGCAGCCAAATCTGTGTGTCAACAAAACACTGAGAAAGCCCTTACTTTCTAAAATATTCAGAGATTCAGTGTAGTTGCATAAATAGCCAACAAATGAAGAGAACTGAAATGATTATAAACCAATTGCTGTAGATTTCAAAACGTGTTAAATTATAGTATTACCTCTGGAGAGCTGGTCTGTTGACAAAGTGAACTATTATGGTGGCAATTGCAACCTATTAGGCCAGTAAAATTCAAAGGGACTTAAGCCCCGTACACACGTGCAGATTGTCGTCACGAAAAGCTTCGGCCGACAACCGATCGGTCGATTGTAGGCTTGTTAGTATGATGCTACCGACAGCCGACAGCGCACTTTCGGCCGAAAAGAATCTGATGTGCAAGCATTAAAATTTTTGTATGCCGACACCAGAATGGCCGATTGTTCGCCAGTCAGTACAGATTTCAGCCGACAGACAGCAGATTTGCAAGACTGGGCATGCTCAGAAAATAAAAAACACAGGGAAAGTTAACCATCACATGACATCACTTCTGCAGTCGGCTGTTGTTGGCCGACAAAATTCATGTGCAGTCTTTTGCACTTTTCAACAGACACGACAGCCCGGGGACAAAAGACGGCCGATCGTTCGGCTGACGATCTGCACGTGTGTACGGGGCTTTATGTATTAGTACTTAATCAACAAATTAGCTCCTGCCATTAATGTAGCCGGCCCTAGCGACAAAAAAAGAAGAATCAGGCTGATAGGCAGCAGAAGACACAGTCCCTAGAGTTCATAAAGGGTATCCCAGACACTTTTTAGAATTATGTTGTGCTTCTGTATGACAAATGTTGATACCTGCAACAGATTCATGTACTTGTCAGTTACATGTCAGGCTATTTAAATGTCTCCTTCTAAATTTGAGCCATACTACATTCTTGAAGCTCACCGTAATATTGTATCAATGGATCTTAAAGATATTATGGACCTTGGGATCATTGAGGACTCGGAGTCCTCTAGTAGTAGGTCAAGCCCTGTAGTCTTAGTGCCAAAGTCAAATGTAACTTGGTGGTTCTATAATGAATTTCAACATATAAATGAAGTCTCCAAACTGGATGTGTATCCTATGTCCCAGGTAGACAAATAAAGTACAACTAAAGCCAAAACTTTTTTTTTTTTAGTTTTGGATAGAATGGAGAGGGATTAGAACATCTGTCAGTTTTTATTGCTGTCTGTGCCCCCATTAAGGATATTCAACCTCTACATTTGTCCTGTTTACTGTTATCATTGAAAGTGAAAGTAAAAAAAAATCCAAAATTTTGGGTTGTCCCAAGAAAAGTAATAGAGGGGAAATCTTATAAATGGGGACACTAGTTCTGGTGACCTGGGGGCCCCCTAGAAAATTCCCTTCATTTGCAAGGATTTCCTCTTACTTCCTGTTTGGCTACGGGAAAGGAACGGAAGAAAAATCTCCACAATGAAACAAAGGTGACGAAAAAAAATCTGACAGGGGTTATAACACTCCCTTACTCTATCTAAAATTAAAAAAAAGTTTTGCCCATAGTTTTACTTTATTTGAATTATTATAGTTAGTCCTAACTGCCCTACAGAAGGTGGTGTTTGTGGGAAAAGTAAGATTGGAGAAGATGTAGCATGCTATTCAGGGTACATTGTAGGCAAAAGCATTATCAAGCTCCAGCTGACCAAGGTGGAAGGCATCCGAAAGTGGTCCTGTCCCTCACAAATAAAACAGGAGCTCTCCTTTCTTGGCATGGAGGAACATTATAGGAAATATATGCCCATTATTGCCAGATTGGTCACACCTTTCACAGACCTCACAAAGGGAAAAACATCCACTCTCCTGAGGCAGAAACAGCACTCTGCCTGTTGAAGTAGGCCTTATGCCAGGAACCAGTCCTCATAGCCCTCGACTTTCAGAAAGAGTTCCTGGTGCAAACAAATGCTTTTAAACTAGGACATGGGTGCAGTCTTGACCCAGTTCGTTGGGGCACCCTTTTGTGTACTTGAGCTGGAAGCTCAATCCAGCTGGGAAAAACTCTTCACTTTTGGAAAGGGAGTAGTTCCAAAACTGCGCTCCACCTCTGAAGCCAGGTATGGAGTGGATGTAGAAGTCAGTGCTACAGCTCATCTCCAACAAGAGATACTAGCCCAAGATATAAAGGTGCACACCAGACATATGTCTTTGCTAAGATATAACTTTTATTAGCACAACTGGTAAAATATCAACAGAAGAAGCGTGTATGTGTTGGCAAACAGCTTTAATCATATCTGTGCTGAAACATGTAAGCTTCTCTTGCTGAAATGTTACTCTTTGTGTTAATAAAAACTATGTCTAACTAGGACATGTGTCCAATTTGTGCCTTTCTATCATTGAAAGGGAGTGTTTTGTGATAAAATGGGTATTAGTGCCCAGTGCTACTTGATATGCCAACCCTTCTAGCTGGTGTAAGATCATGCCCCCTTATTTGGATAACACAGAATAATGACAGGAAGTCCAGGATCACTGGGTACATTTTCTTCCTCAAGGTTTTAAAGTTTACATTGGTGAAAAGTTTTGGGAGAGCGCATCAAAATATTGTGGATGCCCTCTTCTGGGTCTGTTGCCACTTTATCTGAGGTGTGCAGACCCCTGGAATAGTGGGGAGATATGTGGAGAGATAGCTTGCGGCAGGGCAAAGAGAGGGTTCTTTCGGAAGGACAGAGACCTCTCCTACAGCCCTGCCTGATCAACAGGTTAGCTCAGAGATAAGTAAAGAGGGGAGTACCATTTGCAGCCTGGAACTCAGTGAAAAGCTGCCAAACTGGACTTCCTTAAAAATACTTACAATGGTTAATTTACTAAAGGCAAAAAGTCTGTGCACTTTACAAGTGTAGTTGCTATAGAGTTTGATAAATGAGGTGAAGCTCTGCTGGCTTGCATCATCCTATCATGTGCACGCAACGCAAAAATGCAGTTTTTTTTTTATTTCCCTTGCATGTGATTGGGTATTGGGGTTTACTAAGCTCTGGAGCCTTTAGTAAATCAACCCTACAATGGCTTGGACCCTCTCTTCTGACTGATGAGTGTTGTACTTTGTATTTAAAGAAAAAAATGCATATCCTACACTGTTTAAAGCTAGGGATGATCGAACGGTTCGGGTCGACCATCGGTTCGACCCGAACATTGGATGTTCGATATTCGGCCGAATACCGAACTTTTTGCGGCAAAAGTTCGGTATTCGGCCACCAGAACCGCCCAAAATGCACTGGGACAGGAACTGGGCTTTAAAAGCCCGTGATTGGCCCAGAAACGTCTGCAAAAGCCAATGAGGGGGCAGGAGTCTCCTAGGAACGTGATTGGAGTGACTACGGGGACCAGAGGCCAATCAGGGGTGAATACGCCCCACACTATACAAGATGGCCCCGCCTAACCCCTAGCACAGTTATCCAGAGCCTGTTGAAGAGAGTTGAAGCAGTTCTGTCTGACTCCTGCTTGCTACACTACATTTCCTATATATCGAGTGGTTCTAAAGCTCCATATAGCAGAATTGTATTTAGCTTACAGCCAGTGTAGTTAGATACAGCGATTGTGCTGGTTCTTAGAGTTACAAAAAAAAAAAAAAACTTAAGGGACAGTGTCAGTCTTCTGCTGTATGGAGCTTTCTATTTAGTGGAAAGGGATATCTAGTGTAGTTAGGGAACTTTGTACTACATTAGTTAGATTTGAAAATTTAGTTTCTGTAGGGAAAGTGTGAGGGTTCTGTTTAGTGAGCACGTGGCACAGTGCTGCTCTATCACAGCAGGTGTACGTGCTTGCTAGGCAGCAAAATACAGTGACAACTTAACGCCTGTTGTTCAAAGCGTTAGGTGCACTGTACAAAAGCCTTTGCAACTGTGCATGACACGCAACTGCTGTGCTGTATCCAGCGACAACTGTGGGTCGCATAGCAGTGTGCGTTTTTCACCGCACACAGTTGCCAACGCATCAGTGACAACCTAACGCCTGTTGTTCAAAGCGTTAGGTCCACTGTGCAAAAGGCTTTGCTACTGTGCGTGACACATCTGCTGTGCTGTATCCAGCGACAACTGTGGGTCGCATAGCAGTGTGCGTTTTTCACCGCACACAGTTGCCAACGCATCAGTGACAACCTAACGCCTGTTGTTCAAAGCGTTAGGTCCACTGTGCAAAAGGCTTTGCTACTGTGCGTGACACATCTGCTGTGCTGTATCCAGCGACAACTGTGGGTCGCATAGCAGTGTGCGTTTTTCACCGCACACAGTTGCCAACGCATCAGTGACAACCTAACGCCTGTTGTTCAAAGCGTTAGGTCCACTGTGCAAAAGGCTTTGCTACTGTGCGTGACACATCTGCTGTGCTGTATCCAGCGACAACTGTGGGTCGCATAGCAGTGTGCGTTTTTCACCGCACACAGTTGCCAACGCATCAGTGACAACCTAACGCCTGTTGTTCAAAGCGTTAGGTCCACTGTGCAAAAGGCTTTGCTACTGTGCGTGACACATCTGCTGTGCTGTATCCAGCGACAACTGTGGGTCGCATAGCAGTGTGCGTTTTTCACCGCACACAGTTGCCAACGCATCAGTGAGAAATATGCCTGGTAGACCAAGAAAAGGCATACGTGGCCCTGCTGCGGAAAGGGGCACAGCTTCTAGGGTGTCTAGAGGCAGGGGTGGACGTGGTGGTCAGTCCTCAGCCAGGCCACCATTTGGATTGTTCTCCGGCAGTGGCCAAGCTATACGTCCACAGTATGTACAGGAGGTGGTGGACTATATGAACAAACCCTCATCATCGGCATCATCTGCAACTACAGTGACCCAGGCAGAGAAAAGTGGTCAGTCTTCTGCAGTTGTCAGAACAAATACAGATGAGTCCATGTCCACCTCATGTCCTCCCTTAGACCCAACTTCAGACATGGCAGAGGAGTCAGCTGAGCTGTTTGACCACAGTGTCGGCCATCTACTCCAGCCTGATGCTCAGTCCTTTATGGAGTCTGATGTTGGGTCTGAGTTTGAGGAGGAGGCAGAGCAAACAAGAGGGGAGAGCAGACGGCCCGCTCCATCTAAGGCCGCACCTGTTGTCTCCCAGGCCAGGCCTGATGCTCAGTCTTTGATAGAATCAGATGTTGGGTCTGAGTTTGAGGAGGAGGCAGAGCAAACAAGAGGGGAGAGCAGACGGCCCGCTCCATCTAAGGCCGCACCTGTTGTCTCCCAGGCCAGGCCTGATGCTCAGTCTTTGATGGAGTCAGATGTTGGGTCTGAGGTTGAGGAGGAGGCAGAGCAAGCAAGAGGGGAGAGCAGACGGCCTACTCCATCTAAGGCCGCACCTGTTGTCTCCCGGGCCACTATACACACCTCATCTTGCTGGGCCTTTTTTGAGACATCCCATGCAGATAAAACAGTTGCGATCTGCAAGATTTGTAAGAAGGGTATAAAACGTGGCAAAAATGTCAACCACCTGGGTACAAGCTGCCTAAACAGGCATTTGACAACCCACCACTCGGCCCGTTGGCAGGAGCATTTAAAGAACCCACAAAAGGGCCAAAGATCGGTCAGTCGGCCTCCTAGTTCTCCTCGCGCTCCTCCTCATGCTCCATCTGCTCCACCTGCACATCAGTCTGTTCCTGGCCCTGCTATAGTCACTCGTCACCTGTTGGCAGCCTCCACTGGCAGGGATGATGATATAGCAGGCAGTGTCGCATCTACCTCCAGCACACCACCAGCTGTAACATCTAGACGCCAAATTTCGATTCCACACATGCTGGAACGAAAAAAAATGTATACTCCCCACCACCCACATGCCCAGCGTCTAAACAGTAGTTTGGCTAAACTACTGGCTCTGCAACTATTACCATTTAACCTGGTAGAGCCTGCTCCCTTCCGTGACTTCGCAAAATGTGCAGTTCCACAGTGGCAGGTGCCAAGTCGGCATTACTTTTCCCGTAAGGCCCTGCCATCCCTATACCAACATGTGGAAGGCAATGTAGTGTCGTCCCTGGCCAAGTCAGTCAGCCGTAAGATACACTTGACGGCTGACACTTGGTCAAGCAAACATGGGCAGGGACGGTACATTTCTGTCACTGCTCACTGGGTGACACTGCTTGCCAGCGGAAGGGATTGTAGCCAGGGCTCGGTGCTGCAGCCAGTGTTGCCCCCACGTCTGCAAACAGCTGGTGGTGTCGCTGATCCGGGTAGATCGATCACTTCTACCCCCTCCTGCTCCTCCTCCTCTACCTCCTCCATGCCCTCCTCTGCAGAATGGTCCTTTGAATATGATGAGGTACCACGTAAACGTTCAAAGGGCTATTCTATGTCTCAGGCCAAAAGGTGTCACGCAGTGCTGCAGCTTGTGTGTCTAGGGGACAGGCAGCACACTGCCCCTCAGATTCTTGGGGCTCTGCAGGCACAGGCCCAGAGGTGGTTGACACCACGCCAGCTGCAGCCAGGGATGGTGGTTACTGATAATGGGTCAAACCTCCTGGCCGCCCTTCGTCAGGGAAAGTTAACCCATGTGCCATGCCTGGCGCATGTCCTGAATCTCGTGGTACAGCGGTTTTTGAACTCGTACCCGGGAATGCAGGATGTGCTAAGGATGGCAAGAAGGGTGTGCAGTCACTTCAGGTGGTCGTACAGTGCCACTGCACGTTTGGCCGAAGTGCAGCGCGAGTTTCACCTGCCGGTACACCGCCTCATCTGTGACATGCCCACCCGCTGGAACTCCACCTTGGCTATGCTGCAGCGCCTGTACACGCAGCAGAGGGCCCTCAATGAATACCTATGCGAGTACGGCACCAGCACTGGCTCTGCGCGCCTGGACTACTTTTCCCCACGGCAGTGGCTTTTGATTAAGGATGCATGCGCTGTCCTCTCGCCATTTGAGGAGGCCACAAGGATGGTCAGCCGGGACAGCGCATGCATCAGTGACACCCTACCGGTACTGTTTTTGTTGGAGCACACTCTGCGTGGCATTATGGACAGGGCACTGGAGGCAGAGCAGCAGGAGGAAGAGGAGGACTTCCTTGCCTCTCAAGGCCCCCTTTATCCTGAGAATCCTGACCCCATTATGCCTAGCTCCCAGAGGCCCGAGCAGGATCCAGGGGTGGAAGAGGAGGAGGAGGACGATTCTGCGGGAACTTTTGCAGGGTTTGAGGAGGAGGAGGAGGAAGACATGCGGCAATCTGCAAGGCCTAGTTTGACTCCCTCGGGACACTTTGGAGTAGTACGTGGCTGGGAGGAGGAGGAAGGAGCCCGTTGAAGATAATGTCGTTATGAGTGACCCCAGGAGTCAGCTTCTCAGGCCTTCGCTAATTTGCGACGCATGGGAAACATCATGCTCCAGAGCCTGCGAAAGGACCCCAGAATCAAGGCCATTAAAGAGACTAACCACTATTGGTTGGCCACCCTACTTGACCCCCGGTACAAGTGTAAAGTCTCGGAGCTTTTCCCATCCACCCAGAGAGTCCCCAGGATCAAATCCCTTGAGGACAGTCTCAAGAGGAATCTGGTGAACATGTTCCCCGACTCCCGTAGGGTGCAGGGGCGGGGACAACCTACCATGGATTCTACTGGTGGTCACGAGAGGAGCGTTGGAGAAGGCGTGCGGTTGACGGATGCCTTTCGGTCTTTTTTTAGTCCTCACCGCCCAGGCCTCTCAGCTGCCACATCGCATCGACACCGTCTGCATCACATGGTGGACGATTACGTGAGGGCACAAAGTGACACAGAGGGCTTTTCATGTGACGAATCCGATCCACTGGCATACTGGGTCTTAAGATTAGACCACTGGCCAGAACTGGCCCAGTATGCCATGGAGTTGTTGGCCTGCCCTGCTTCCAGTGTCCTATCGGAACGGGCATTCAGCGCAGCAGGAGGATTCGTCACAGACCATCGAACGAGACTCTCCACCGACTCAGTCGACCGTTTGACATTCATTAAGATGAATCAGTCGTGGATATCAAGCTTTGATGCACCTGATGCAGACCTTGTAGACTAGGCTATCGTTGTGATGTGGCAGTTGAGCCTCAGTTTAAGCCTGGACCATGGTGCCACCCTCAAACCCTCCTCTCATTCTCTTTACGTTCACAGAACCTCATTTTGGTTATGACAAAAACGACAATGTTTGCGCACCTGTTCCACAGGTGCACACCTTTACAATTTTTGGGCCTCCTTCAACACCAGCTCTTTGGGGTTAAGGTGGGGAGGCTATGCTAAAACAAAAACGACAATGTTTGCGCACCTGTTCCACAGGTGCACACCTTTACAATTTTTGGGCCTCCTTCAACACCAGCTCTTTGGGGTTAAGGTGGGGAGGCTATGCAAAAACAAAAACTACAATGTTTGCGCACCTGTTCCACAGGTGCACACCTTTACAATTTTTGGGCCTCCTTCAACGCCAGCTCTTTGGGGTTAAGGTGGGGAGGCTATGCTAAAACAAAAACTACAATGTTTGCGCACCTGTTCCACAGGGGCACACCTTTACAATTTTTGGGCCTCCTTCAACACCAGCTCTTTGGGGTTAAGGTGGGGAGGCTATGCTAAAACAAAAACTACAATGTTTGCGCACCTGTTCCACAGGTGCACACCTTTACAATTTTTGGGCCTCCTTCAACACCAGCTCTTTGGGGTTAAGGTGGGGAGGCTATGCTAAAACAAAAACTACAATGTTTGCGCACCTGTTCCACAGGTGCACACCTTTACAATTTTTGGGCCTCCTTCAACACCAGCTCTTTGGGGGTTAGGGTGGGGAGGCTATGCTAAAACAAAAACTACAATGTTTGCGCACCTGTTCCACAGGTGCACACCTTTACAATTTTTGGGCCTCCTTCAATGCCAGCTCTTTGGGGTTAAGGTGGGGAGGCTATGCTAAAACAAAAACTACAATGTTTGCGCACCTGTTCCACAGGGGCACACCTTTACAATTTTTGGGCCTCCTTCAACACCAGCTCTTTGGGGTTAAGGTGGGGAGGCTATGCTAAAACAAAAACTACAATGTTTGCGCACCTGTTCCACAGGTGCACACCTTTACAATTTTTGGGCCTCCTTCAACACCAGCTCTTTGGGGGTTAGGGTGGGGAGGCTATGCTAAAACAAAAACTACAATGTTTGCGCACCTGTTCCACAGGTGCACACCTTTACAATTTTTGGGCCTCCTTCAACGCCAGCTCTTTGGGGTTAAGGTGGGGAGGCTATGCTAAAACAAAAACTACAATGTTTGCGCACCTGTTCCACAGGGGCACACCTTTACAATTTTTGGGCCTCCTTCAACACCAGCTCTTTGGGGTTAAGGTGGGGAGGCTATGCTAAAACAAAAACTACAATGTTTGCGCACCTGTTCCACAGGTGCACACCTTTACAATTTTTGGGCCTCCTTCAACACCAGCTCTTTGGGGTTAAGGTGGGGAGGCTATGCTAAAACAAAAACTACAATGTTTGCGCACCTGTTCCACAGGTGCACACCTTTACAATTTTTGGGCCTCCTTCAACACCAGCTCTTTGGGGTTAAGGTGGGGAGGCTATGCTAAACAAAAACTACCATGTTTGCGAACCTGTTCCACAGGTGCACACCTTTACAATTTTTGGGCCTCCTTCAAAGCCAGCTCTTTGGGCTTACAGTGGTATGGCTCCGCCAACACCCAAACAACAATTTTTGCGCACCTGTCACACAGATGCATATCATTGTAATTTTTTTCCTTACAAAGGCAATTATTGCTTTCATTACCAGCACTTTCATAGGGATATGGTGTCAAGGCATCGTCCGCACCACCAAATGCCCAATTTTTAAGCATCCTTTACTTCTATTCAAAGTCAAGAGACAACAGTATTCATCCAAAACATCTCTAATCTTGTTCACTCTGCACTACATTGTGGCCCCTACCCCTAACCCTCAATGTATCCGTGCATATATGTCTGTTTCTTGTGAGATTTCAAGTTAAAGTGCACCAAACACCATTTTACATGAAATAAAGTGCAATTACATACATCTTTGGACTTCTTGAAACATTTGGTAATAATAGCCCCATTGTGGAAATACACCCGTTAATTATATGCACATTTAAAGAGACAGCACCTTTTTCCAAAAAAACCTCTAATCTTGTTCCCAGTGCACTGCATTATGTCCCCATCATACACATTGGCTGAGCCGTTGATTAGGAGCAAAAGAAAGGTGCGGTTAAGCAAAAAAGTCATTTTTGAAGGTTTAGTATGCTGTAATTCTGGTTCTGGACATGCTACAGAGCTGAAACTTCACAGGTACACCTTTTAGAACCCACAGACACTAAATCCAAAGAAATCTCTTTTTTTTTTTTTTAATTTTTTCAATAATTGGCTATCTATCAAAAACTACAATTTTTAAGAACTTTTTTTTGTGTGATTAATAGTCCCTGGGGCATGACCCAGAACCCTAGGCACTTTTTAGGGGCATTTATTGGGTTTTAGGGCTTAAAAATGGTGTTTTTTGATTACAGAAGTTCGGGTCCCATTGATTTCAATGGGGTTCTGAAATCCGAACCGAACTTTCGTGAAGTTCGGGTGTTCTGGTCGAACCGAACTTTTCAAAAGTTCGATCATCCCTATTTAAAGCCTGTGTTATGCACTGAAAAGATAGTACCACATTTTCTTTGCACTGATGTAGAAGGAAAAGCCAGTTTTTTTGTGAACTTGTAAAACAGGGTTGCAGACACCTGTTCAACCATGTGATTCTGAATATATATATAGTTAGATGGTATACTGAAGTATAATTACAAGCATTTCATTAGTGGCAAAAGGCTTTTATTGACAAGTTTATGCAAAAAGTCAATATTTGCAGTGTTGACCCTTCTTTTTCAAGACCTCTGCAATTTGACCTGGTATGCTATCAATCCACTTCTAGGCCACATCCTGACTGATGGCAGCCCATTCTTGCATAATCAATGCTTGGAGTTTGTCAGAATTTGTAGTCGTTTTTTTGTTCACCCGCCACTTGAGGATTGGCCACAGGATCTCGGAAAGGGGATTCATCAGAGAACGACTTTACCCCAGTCCTCAGCAGTAGGGATGGCCTTGAGGTTCGCGGCGAACTTTGCTCGTTCGCCGATTTTGCGAACATATTGCGTTGTTCGCGGCGGCCATATTAGTTTACATTGGGGAGAAATTTTACCCATGACACAGCCATCAGGTGGAACGGGACAGCCAATTAAGACATTTAACCACTTAAGCCCCGGAAGATTTTACCCCCATTCCGACCAGGGGGTATTTTGCGATTCGGCACTGCGTGACTTTAACGGAGAATTGCGCGGTCGTGCGACGCTGTACCTAAACGAATTTGGCGTCCTTTTTTTCCCACAAACAGAGCTTTCTTTTGGCGGTATTTGATCACCTGTGCGATTTTTTGATCACGCGCTATAAACAAAAAAACAGCGTCCATTTTGCAAAAATAGCAATATTTTTCCCTTTTTTTTATATGAAATTCCCCCAAAAAAAAATGTAAAAATCAAAATTTTTTAAAATTTTCGGCCAATTTGTTTTATGCTACCTATGTTTGGTAAAAAAAATCGCAAAAAGCGTATTTTGATTGGTTTGTATTGTGCACTGTGCAGCATTGTGACTGGTGTGGTGAGCGTTTCTGCAGTAATACTACAAACAGTGACAAAAGCACTTTTAAAAAAGTTTTATAACTGGTGTGATAGACCAGTGGCCCCCCAATACCACAGATTGAAGTGGGGTGTTATCTGAGTATACTGTACTTTTCTAAGTGTATTTGTGTCCTGCAACAATATTGCCTCTTTTGCTGCATTAACTCTGCTACACACAGTGTCAAACTTACTGGCCAATTTTTTGTACAACTGGTGTGATAAACCAGTGGCCCCCCAATACCACATATTGAAGTGGGGTGCTATCTGAGTATACTTTCTAAGTGCATTTGTGTCCTGCAAAAATATTGCCTCTTTTGCTGAGTTAACTCTGCTACACACAGTGTCAAACTTACTGGCCAATTTTTTGTACAACTGGTGTGATAAACCAGTGGCCCCCCAATACCACAGATTGAAGTGGGGTGTTATTTAACAGTATACTTTTATAACAGTGTATTTTAGTCCTGCAAAAATGTGGCCTCTTTTGCTGCGTTAACTGTGCTACACAGAGGGACAACAGTTACTGGCCAATTTTTTGTAGAACTGGTGTGATAAACCAGTGGCCCCCCAATACCACAGATTGAAGCGGGGTGTTATATACCTTTTTCCACATATACTGCGCTTCTCTAGAGATGTTTGTCACAGGTTAATTTAAAAATGACAGGCAGAGGAAGAGGAAGGGCCTTACGCAGGGGTGGTAGGGGTAGGGCAGGAGCAGTAGGCCGGAGCCAAAGTGTGAAGTTTCAGAAGCTGCGTTCCATTACATCAAAGGACGCACCAGACTTGGTTAAGTGGCTCACTCAGCCTTCCTCTTCTGCACCCTCCTCATCCTCTCTATCTGCACCCTCTTCATTCTCTGCTGTGTGCACCCCCAAAGACACCACCACCAACTCCACCACCATATACCCTCCGCTTGAGTCACTGGAATTATTTTCTGATCCATCACAAGACATTTGCGATGCGCAGCCATTCTTGGCATCGGATCAGGAAGAGGAGGTAGCAACGGCTGCCACTCAGCAGCCTGATGACAGTACCCAGATCAGCCCAAGGAGGTTGGTCCCCGCTGTTGCTGCCTACTCTGACATCTCTAATGTTAGTGGTGGTGAAGGTGACATTGATGATGAGGTGTCTATGGACATCACGCAGGTGCCCACATGAGAGGAAGAGGAGGGGAGTTCAGAGGGAGAGACGGACCAGCAGATAGGGAGGAGAAGCAGGCAGAAGTTACATTGCACAGGAGGGACAAAGCAGACTGCTAATGTATCAGGAGCGAGCCATCAACCATGTACGGTCACATCTGGCGCTCCCAGGACGCCGGCACATGGCTCCTAGTGTTGCCATCTGCAGCCTTTGCAGTCAACACAGAAGTTGCGGTAAGCCCAACACTCACCTAGGGACAACCTCCTTAAGAAGGCACCTGGACTCCCATCACCGAGCCCAGTGGAAGCAATGCCGTCAGAACCCACAAAGCCACACTCCAGGCTCTCACCGTCCAGCTTCTTCTCCTTCTCCTTCTCCTCTGTCCTCACAATTGTCCTCCACTCCACCTTTCATCATGACGTCCTCACGTTGTTCTGGAAAAAGCCTGGCTTCCGTGGCCCAAATGTTGGAGCGTAAAAAAATGCCGGATAACCCTCTTGCCCATATGTTGACTGCTGATAGCCCGCCAACTATTACCATATCAACTGGTGGACTCAGAGGCCTTTTGTAAATTTGTGGCCATTGGAACACCACAATGGAAGGTCCCAGGCAGGAAATATTTCTTGCAGAAGGGCATTATTCTAGAGCTGTATGGCCATGTTCAGTGGCAAGTGAATGTATCTCTGGCACAGTGTCAGTGCCAAGATACATCTGACCACAGACACATGGTCTAGCAAACACGGGCAGGGAAGGTATATAACTTTTACTGCCCACTGGGTGAACCTTCTGACGGCCGTCAAGCATGTAACCCGTGGCACCCGTGTAGATTTGGTTTTACCACCACAGATTGCATGCAGGCCTGCCTCTTCTTCTCTTCCTCCTACTCCATCCTCCCTCTCCTCCTCGGCTGACTCCTCCTTTTCCGCTGCTACCGTCTCTTCCGTTGTGCCGCCCAAGATCCCCAGAACCAATTCCGCATGCCAGGTGAGACGTTGCCATGCCGTTACCATCATCACAGAGGGCGGTCAGAATGCAGCACTTCCAGGCCTTGCTGCGAGAAATGCTGCATTCTGCTTTTGCGTGCACTGGCAGAGGAATTTCCACTCACAGAGAAACAGTTGCGGGTAGCAATCCAACAGCGCCTGCAAGAAGAGGGCGGTTTGAAAATGTGTTGGTCACTTCAGATATGAGATCCTTCTTTCAGCCGACCTATCGACAGCTGTACTCCAGATCCAGCATCAGGGAACGCCTAGACTGACAGGTGTCCAACTACATCGAGTTAACGGCCGATGTGGACGCTCTGAGGAGTGATGAATTCCTGGACTACTGGGTGGGCAGGCTTGACCTCTGGCCAGTGCTTGCACAATTTGCAATGGAACTGTTGGCTTGCCCCCCATCCAGTGTCCTGTCCGAAAGGACGTTAAGCGCAGCAGGGGGGATCATGAAAGATAAGCTCATGTCAGATCATGACAGTTTTGACTACCTCACATTTATAAAAACGAATGAGGCATGGATCTCTGAGGAATTCAACACATGTGACCAATAGACCATGTTTGATTACAATTCCTCATGACAGGCCACAAATATCCGCCAGACCGCCATCCACCCACAACAATTCCTGGTCCTTGTCTACGGTAAATACAGTGGTATTAAAGGCATTTCATGTCCATTGAATGCCTAATTTTTGGGGCCTTTCATGGCCGACAATTATTTTTTCTGTCAATGCCTAATGTACCTCCAGCCACAGAATACAACGTTCTTAGCTCTCAGGTAAACCCATGTGGGCTAATTTTTGGGGCCTATACTGGCCGACACTTACTTCTGTATCCTGTGAATGCCTAATGTACATTCAGCCACAGAATACAACGTTCTTAACTGTTAGGTAAACCCATGTGGGCTAATTTTTGAGGCCTATACTGGCCGACACTTACTTATTTATCCTGTGAATTCCTAATGTACCTTCAGCCACGCTGTCAGTTCTGGCTGATTTAGGAAAAAAAAAAAATTTTTGCTGTAAAATTGCTGTAAAATTTTTTAGGGCAACTTTTCCAATTGCTATACTTCTGTTATGACAGTGTCCATGTGGTGGGACTATTTGTGCACAGCTAGTAAGTATTTTGTGGCTGCAAATATGACCTAAAGGTTTTTAAAGTTTGCCTCCCATTAAAGTCAATGGGGCCCGCCGTGAACTTGCGGTTCGCGAACATTTGAGAAGGTTTGCGGCTAACGTTTGCGAACCGCCCTGGCCGATGTTCGTCCATCACTACTCAGCAGTCCAATCCCTGTACCTTTTGCAGAATATCAGTCTGTCCCTAATGTTTTTCCTGGAGAGTAGTGGCTTCTTTGCTGCCCTTTATGACACCAAACCATCCTCCAAAAAGTATTTTCCTCACTGTGCATACAGATGCACTAACAGCTGCCTGCCGCCTTTCCTGAGCAAGCTCTGTTATGCTAACTGTTAGTTATCTGTTAGTCTGTTATGCTAACTCAATCAGCATTACAGAGTGATTTCCAGCCTTGTCCTCATCAACACAGACACCTGCGTTAACAAGAGAATCACTGACATGATGTCAGCTGGTCCTTTTGTGGCAGGGCTGAAATGCAATGGACATTTTTTGGGATTAAGTTAATTTTCATGGCAAAGAGGGACTTTACAATTAATTGCAATTCATCTGATCACTCTTCATAACATTTTGGAGTACAAACCCGATTCCAAAAAAGTTGGGACACTGTACAAATTGTGAATAAACACAAAATGCAATGATGTGGAAGTTTCAAATTCCAATATTTTATTCAGAATACAACATAGATGATATATCAAATGTTTGAACCCAGAAAATGTATAATTTTAAGGGAAAAATAAGTTGATTTTAAATTTCATAGCATCAACACATCTCACAAAAGTTGGGACAAGGCCATGTTTACCACTGTGTGGCATCCCCTCTTATTTTTATAACAGTCTGCAAACTGGAGACAAGTTGCTCAAGTTTAGTAACAGGAATGTTGTCCCATTCTTGTCTAATACAGGCTTCTAGTGGCTCAACTGTCTTAGGTCTTCTTTGTCGCATCTTCCTCTTTATGATGCACCAAATGTTTTCTATGGGTGAAAGATCTGGACTGCAGGCTGGCCATTTCAGTACCCGGACCCTTCTACGCAGCCATGATGTTGTAATTGATGCAGTATGTGGTCTGGCATTGTCATGTTGGAAAATGCAATGTCTTCCCTGAAAGAGACGACGTCTGGATGGGAGCATATGTTGTTCTAGAACTTGGATATACCTTTCAGCATTGATGGTGACTTTCCAGATGTATAAACTACCCATGCCACACGCACTCATGCAACCCCATACCATCAGAGATGCAGGCTTCTGAACTGAGCGCTCATAACAACTTAGGTTGTCCTCTTTAGTCCGGATGACATGGCGTCCCAGTTTTCCAAAAAGAACTTCACATTTTGATTTGTCTGACCACAGAACAGTTTTCCATTTTGCCCCAGTCCATTTTAAATGAGCCTTGGCCCAGAGAAAACGCCTGCGCTTCTGGATCATGTTTAGATATGGCTTCTTTTTTGGTTTATAGAGTTTTAGCGGGCAACGGCGAACAGAGAATTGTGTTCACCGACAATGTTTTCTGGAAGTATTCCTGAGCCCATGTTGTGATTTCCATTACAGTAGCATTCCTGTATGTGATGCAATGCCGTCTAAGGGCCCGAAGATCACGGGCATCCAGTATGGTTTTCCAGCCTTGACCCTTACGCACAGAGATTGTTCCAGATTATCGGAATCTTTGGATGATATTATGCACTGTGGATGATGATAACTTCAAACTCTTTGCAATTTTTCTCTGAGAAACTCCTTTCTGATATTGCTCCACTATTTTTCGCCGCAGCATTGGGGGAATTGGTGATCCTCTGCCCATCTTGACTTCTGAGAGACACTGCCACTCTGAGAGGCTCTTTTTATACCCAATCATTATGCCAATTGACCTAATAAGTTGCAAATTGGTCCTCAAGCTGTTCCTTATATGTACATTTAACTTTTCCAGCCTCTTATTGCTACCTGTCCCAACTTTTTTGGAATGTGTAGCTCTCATGAAATCCAAAATGAGCCAATATTTGGCATGACATTTCAAAATGTCTCACTTTCAACATTTGATATGTTATCTATATAATATTGTGAATAAAATATAAGTTTATGAGATTTGTAAATTAGTCCATTCCTTTTTTAATCACAATTTGTACAGTGTCCCAAATTTTTTTGGAATTGGGTTTCTATATGCAAATTGCCATCATAAAAACTGAGGAAGCAGACTTTGTGAAAATTATTATTTGTATCATTCTCAAAATTTTTGGTCATATATATAATTTATATATTCAGGATTAGAGGGTAAAAAAAAGACTACTTGAATTGGGTTATGTGTGGCATATACACACACATATATAAAGATACAGTTAATGAACAAAGTCATAATTTTCTTTTTTCCTTTACCGACAGGTATTGAATGGCACCATGGGAATATTCACTTTGGATTTATATTGTTCTAAATCATCAGGTAGGACAAATGATAATACTCTAAGCATCAATATGTCAAAGCTTTGGGAACAATATAACCTATGTTACTGGCAATCGGACAAAGGCCATAGACGGGCCATTAATAGGGTCTATGTGTGCACCCTGTGGTGAAAATCCTGAGGTGAATGTGAAGAATATCTGATTATTTACTACTACACACTTATATCTCGAAAGCTCTGAACAGATGTCACCATGGGATCATTTTCTGTAATAAAGCCTGTAGTCAAGACATACTTTTAAGGCATCATGAGGAAAAAAGTGGGCCTATTAAAGAATAATGAAACACCAGCATGTTGCTTTGAATTGCACGGTCAATGTCAAACCACAGAGTTATTGAGATTTTAAAACCAGTCTATGAAGAGAATACATGGGATGTAGAGAAAGATTGCAAGCAGACATCTAATGATGTAATGATGATATGGTATGATGATGGTATATTAGAAGGTTCAAACAGACAAAAAACTTACTGCAATGTTTATTAAGGTTATTGTAGTTTGAGGGTATTCGTCTGTGAAAATCTGCATCAAACAATATATCTGATTCAGTTTAACATTGATTTAATTGACTTTTTGGATTATGTTTAATATAATTAAACAGTGGCATATATCCAAGAAAAATATAGCTATGCAAAACACAGCTCATCATTTTTTTAAAAGGAAATTTTGTTGCCTAAGAAACTTCAGATAGAAGCAGACATTTCCTGATTCACACTCTGCATGCCAGTTACAGGGCTTTTAGGCAGAAATTCTGTTTGGTAGACCATTTACCCCTCCAGAGACCCACTGTGGTGTAAAAAAAGCATTCAATGCTTTTTTCCAAAAGGACTTCTGGCAAGTCCAGTGATGTCAGGGATTCTTCCTTCTCTCTGTCGGAAGGTATTCCTTACTGTAGCACAAAATGTCACTTGTGTAATGACATGTGAGAGACATTCTGTACTGCAGCATTGTGAGCCCAGGCTTGCTTGATTTAATTCCACCAGTGGGTGGGACTATGACAGCTTTGGATTCAAATGAAGTGAGTTAATAAAGTGTCCAGAAGACAGAAGACTAGTGGCAGAAATAATTTACTGCAGGAAACAGCTCTTAACTGGAGGTGGGTATTGTAGCAAAAGTTCCTTATTTTCTGTATGTTCTAGACTAGATTTAACTAGACTTGTCCTGTAAACCCAGAAAGATTATTTTATGTATGTACTCTGAGGAATGCTGTAGTAGCACAGGGGTCATAAGGTTCTAGGGTACCTTTAAGCAATGTGTATAGCATACACAACAATCCCTCAGTGGTTAGCAGGTTGTCTGATATCATGCGTTTGTCTTTCTCCAGAGACCTTAGCATTTCACCACAATTTTTGCATGTGCATTCTGATAAACCAATTCCAAAGAAACCACTGAATTTGTAAAGAAGAACAATTTTATGGATTTTACACAGGAACAGGTAAACATAGAAAGAAGCCCACTCTTTATGACTCTTATGTTAACAACTATATGACACAGTTGCAGTATAAGATCACATGTGACTATCAACTAATTGACTTGCACACCTGACCTTTTCAGTTGTTTTCACATATTTTACTTCTATTTTAAATTCTGTACCACACTGTGCTGCCACTTTAAGATTAGGCATCATTTGGATACATGACCTCATACTACAACAGTATTGTCTAATTGTTAATAATAGAAACATCTGAAAATGAGCTACATTTTATGCATGCTAAATCTGGTAGATCTTCATTCCACAATTCCATTGTCTCCTTTTTACTTTTGCTGACTGTTTTCATGAAAAGGTTTGCCATACTACACTCATCAATACTTACATATGCAATCAAATCTTTTTTTTTTATTATAATATTCTGCACCCTGCATATATTCTATTTACTCTCATGCATGATAATTAGGCATTTCTGCAGCACATACTAATTTAAACATCAATTTTGCGGCTCAATGCATGCTACGCACAGTAGCTTATTTTTTCCACGGTGGGCACACTATAAAATCAATTTTCAAGTTGGTAAATTTGTGATTGGCTCTTGCCAAACTTAAGTGACAGAGCAAGAAAATTGTCTTTGAAGACACAAATAAAGACCTTCACAAGTTAAGGTAAAAACAGGAAAGTGAATCAGTAAAGAGCCACTGGAATGATTAAATGAGTTTTAGATGTAAAATGACAACTGAACTTTGAAAAGTTATTTAGTAGTCATGTTTATTTTGCAGAATAGCTATCAGCCGTGCCAGAAGTTCAGTTCTGTGTTGATTGCTTTCATACTCTGCAGTCCTATTGATTTTCCTTCCACGCAAGTAATATTGATCAAAAATTGACCTTTAAGAGGTATAAAGAGCAACTGCGGAAGAACCTACACTATAATATCTAGTATTTATAAACTGACATTTATTTTGTACTCACATCCTTTCAATAGAAGGAAGTTGTGTATATAAATTGGAAGGATCGCATTATTACAAATACATTTAAAAAGGTCAGAGTTTTTAAAACTCTTATAAGAGCAGCGGTTTCATGCTGATATATTGGTTAAACAGCCAAAGTGCTGCAAATTGTGACAACTGAGCAATAAAGGCTGGACACTTTCACATATTCCTAAAGGATATGTACAACCAAAGCTTGTTTGGCTGTACATTTCCTATGGATCACAGGAGAGCAATTCATTTTGCACTCCTGTGACCCATTTTCAGTAAAGAGCAGGCTGAAGTCACAGAAGTCAGTCCAGGCACTGTGTCATCGCGACAGTGGAAGTCGGGATCCGCCAGGTGCCTGGACTGACACCCGGCTCAGGCTTTCAGCAAGCCGCTGAGAGCCTGAGCCGGCAGCTCCCCGCCCCTCCACAGCCCTCTTGCTCCTGTGAGTGTGGAGGGGCAGAGCAGAGAGCTGCTGACTGACTGTCAGAACCGAGCAATCGGTGTTCGATCGCTCGGTTCTCAGTGCAGAGGTGCAGGGAGACAGATGCAGCATCGGACTGATGCTGCATCCACCTAGGTAAGTATTATTGGGGAAAAAAATAAAGCCCATACATCTCCTTTAAGGATGTACATACCTACATTAAATATTAACTTTTTAACGTGTATTTTACTCCAACATTTCATGTTCCTTATATGTGTCTGTTGTACCATGTATCTGTGTTAAAAAGTATTCTGTTCTTTTTGTATTTTTTCTTGTGTGAATATCTGGTGATCTTGTTAGTCCTTTTGCTTTCCTATTTCAAATTGACCATGCTAGGCACAGAAGTATATCCTTTCCAGCATGGTCCAATTTTTGGCTGTGCTGGATGACCAGCCTGCCTGTCTTCCAACAGCAAAGACTTGTGCTGACACGCCCCCCCCCCCTTCGCACAGCTCTTCTATAGGAAGATCAGCATGCTGCACCCTCTGCAGTCTGCACCCACACCTTCCCAAGCCCCTTTGCAGCTGAGAACAGAGGTTATGCGATCACATAAAAAAAAAGGGATTTATAATGCGTGTATATATACAAACAATATTCAGCCTTGTGGCTCTTCTTTGCAGATTTACTGCTCACACTAAGTACCTTTAGTCCTCCCCACCATCTAACACTTTCCAGTGCTCGTTCACCATTTGCTGTACCTCTGTCAGCTTGGTTTCTCATCATACAGCTCCCAGCTGCTACATCCTTCACAGGTTGGGGCCTTTTTCTATCCTGACCTGGACAGTGCGGTGCAGACGAGCACTTCTCACTGTTATCTTAATACACTGACCTCCTCGGGAGGGTGGAGTGCTTACCTCGAACTCTATCTCTAAGACAAACCCAGCACACACCTGCACCATTAGTGTTCCTGTTTCCTAAAAAACCTGGCCCAGACCGCCATATTAAACAGTGACAATATATATATATATATATATATATATATATATATATATATATACACCTTGTATGTATGTATATACAGTGCCTTGCGAAAGTATTCGGCCCCCTTGAACTTTGCAACCTTTTGCCACATTTCAGGCTTTAAACATAAAGATATAAAACTGTAATTTTTTTGTGAAGAATCAACAACAAGTGGGACACAATCATGAAGTGGAGCGAAATTTATTGGATATTTCAAACTTTGTTTTTTTTTAACTCTTTTCAAAATAAGGTTTAATTATAAGAAAGGTTAAAATTGGTGCAAATAAAAATATTTACAGAAAAATGGGTTACAAAGAAATAGAGACACAATACAGCAATTTAGGAGAATAGATAAAGGATTAGAAATGAAATACTTGCATTCAAAAGTCCTGGGTGTTTCAGAGTTCAGAGGCTGAACATGTGTGATTGGTTCCTCTCTTAAGCGATGTTTCTGCTTGATGATAAATTTGAGAACCGAGAGCTCCCTCAGCGTCTCTCTTTTTCTCTGACCCCCAGGGGGGTGTCACCAGAAGTACTCGACCAATACACACTGGGGTCATGGGCGGCCCCGGAAGCTTAGCAAAATGCCAAGACACCTCCCGTTTAGACAGATTACTAACAGAACTCCTATCTAAAATTATGTAATGGTTACATTCTTGAAACTGATATTTTATTGTACGGCAGTGAATCTATTATCCACAGACACTAAACACGGGTTATCTCGGAATAACCTCTGACCCGTAAGGCATCTGATCGCTAGCTTGTCTTCCCTAGGAATGAATGTGATCATGTTTGATCTTAATTCGATCGGTATTTTATTTGGCATTCAAATATATATTTTCTAGAGTCATATCTTGTTTATGTGTATAGTTACGAATTTGTGGGTAACTGTGTCCAAATAACAGAGCTCTTGAATGCTTTTTTATATGACCCATTAGCCATATGGCTTTGCTCAGATTACGACATAGCTTATGGCCAGGAAGAAACATATCGGCTAGGATGGCTGTCTGCTGCAAAGATAAGGGTTGTTTGAAGTGTCAGCTTGCAGGAAGCCCAGCATTCCTAAGCTAATTGAGGTGGGGTGGGGGTGGTGAATGAGTGCCTTTGGGTTCTTCTGTTATGCTGAGCTATGAAACACAAAATGGTCGCTTTTTTATCCCAGCACAGGATATTCAGTGTGCGATACCATTAAACCTCCCCCTCTTGTGGGTGCATAGGAGGGGACTGCAATTTCCCTACTGACGCAACCGACTCCCGTGGGTTCGGCTTGTAGCGACAAACCACCAGCATTGCCATGGGTGCTGCCTTTCTTCTGCTGGATGACATAGGCTACTCCCCCTTGGGAGCAGCTTCCGGCTCAAATAGATGATGAGAGTTTCCTCTCCTTTCGCATCCCCTCTGGCCTAGGGCTGCATCTGGCCCAAAGGTAATGGCATAGTTCAAACTTTGTTAACAAATAAAAAACTGAAAAATTGTGCGTGCAAAATTATTCAGCCCCTTTACTTTCAGTGCAGCAAACTCTTTCCAGAAGTTCAGTGAGGATCTCTAATGACTAATGATGATAAATAGAATCCACCTGTGTGTAATCAAGTCTCCGTATAAATGCAACTGCACTGTGATAGTCTCAGAGGTCCGTTTAAAGTGCAGAGAGCATCATGAAGAACAAGGAACACACCAGGCAGGTACGAGATACTGTTGTGGAGTAGTTTAGAGCCGGATTTGGATACAAAAAGATTTCCCAAGCTTTAAACATCCCAAGGAGCACTGTGCAAGCGATAATATTGAAATGGAAGGAGTATCAGACCACTGCAAATCTACGAAGACCTGGCCGTCCCTCTAAACTTTCAGCTCATACAAGGAGAAGACTGATCAGAGATGCAGCCAAGAGGCCCATGATCACTCTGGATGAACTGCAGAGATCTACAGCTGAGGTGGGAGACTCTGTCCATAGGACAACAATCAGTCGTATACTGCACAAATCTGGCCTTTATGGAAGAGTGGCAAGAAGAAAGCCATTTCTTAAAGATATCCATAAAAAGTGTTGTCTAAAGTTTGCCACAAGCCACCTGGGAGACACACCAAACATGTGGAAGAAGGTGCTCTGGTCAGATGAAACCAAAATCTAACTTTTTGGCAACAATGCAAAACTTTATGTTTGGCGTAAAAGCAACACAGCTCATCGCCCTGAACACACCATCCCCACTGGTGGCAGCATCAAGGTTTGGTCCTGCTTTTCTTCAGCAGGGACAGGGAAGATGGTTAAAATTGATGGGAAGATGGATGGAGCCAAATACAGGACCATTCTGGAAGAAAACCTGATGGTGTCTGCAAAAGACCTGAGACTGGGACTGAGATTTGTCTTCCAACAGACAATGATCCAAAACATAAAGCAAAATCTACAATGGAATGGTTCACAAATAAACATATCCAGGTGTTAGAATGGCCAAGTCAAAGTCCAGACCTGAATCCAATCGAGGATCTGTGGAAAGAACTGAAAACTGCTGTTCACAAACGCTCTCCATCCAACCTCACTGGGCTCGAGCTGTTTTGCAAGGAGGAATGGGCAAAAACTTCAGTCTCTCGATGTGCAAAACTGATGGAGACATATTCCAAGCGACTTACAGCTGTAATCGCAGCAAAAGGTGGGGCCTTCAAAGTATTAACTTAAGGGGGCTGAATAATTTTGCACGCCCCATTTTTAAGTTCTTTATTTGTTAAAAAAGGTGAAATATCCAATAAATTTCGTTCCACTTCATGATTGTGTCCCACTTGTTGTTGATTCTTCACAAAAAATTACAGTTTTATATCTTTATGTTTGAAGCCTGAAATGTGGCAAAAGGTCGCAAAGTTCAAGGGGGCCGAATACTTTCGCAAGGCACTGTGTGTGTATATATATATATATATATATATATATATATATATATATATATATATATATATATATATATATATATACACACAGTATCTCACAAAAGTGAGCACACCCCTCACATTTTTTTTAATATTTTATTATATCTTTTCATGTGTTAGTAAGATGTATTAATCTGGCAGCAGCATTCATGATAGACTGAAGGGGGGATAGCCTGTGTAAAGGTAGGCCAGTGAGGAGGAAGTTGCAGTAGTCAAGGTGGGAAATAACCGAGGAGTAAATAAGTTGTTTTGTGGTGTCGTTAGTTAGGAATGGGCGAATTCTGGAGATGTTACAGAGGTTAAGACGGCAAGATTTAGCCAGTGATTGGATGTAGGGGCTGAAGAAGAGGTCAGAGTCTAGGATTACACCCAGAGGCGGACTGGGCTGGGGGGCACGGTGGCAATTTCCCCCCGGGCCGGTTTGATGCCCCCCAGAAAAGGCCACTACTGCAGCAGCAGCAGCTCCGCTTTATTGCAGAGGGACCCGGCTGGCCGAGACCTGGTTGTTCTACTGCTGGTCTGTATCTTCTGCACTGGTTGCTAGAATAGCCTGCCGCCTGGTGTCTAGCAACCAGTGACGTCATGTTCTCGAGGAGGAATGCGAGGCAGCATTCAGAGCGGAGGAGAATCTTTCTCCTCCTCCGCGCCTAGGGAGCTTCAGCCGAACACCGATTCTCCTGCCTCACTGACAGGAGTGACTCATTCTCCCTCTGCACAAAGTCTGGATTCCCCAACTCCTCGAGGCACACCGACCTGTCCTTATCTCTTTTCTGACTGCAGGTTAATAACCCCCCCTCCTCCTTCATGTCATTCCTGGGCCACTCTGCATTCCTTCCTGGTAAGTTACATTCACTAATCAGTCCTGCTACATCGCTCATTTAACCCCCTCCACCTCACTTCCCCTCCCTCTACACATCTCTTCTCCTTCCCAAATACTGATACAGTCCTGCAGTAAATCAGACACTCTACACCAATCCCCCTGCCCCCCCCCTTCTATTTATCCTTTCTGCTGTTCTTGTCTATCTGCTATCTTCTCACATAAAGCAGCATTACACCCATCATGCAGGCTTAGGTGTCAGATCTGGGCATTCCACAGGAGTCCAAATAACCTTTTCCATCCCTGTCCACTTTTCAATTCTTCCAACTGCCCTGCAGTCTAGTACATTCTATGCAGCCTTTTAAAGTGGTAGCAAAGTCCCCATAAAAATAATACAAAATTCATGTTGCATGTTGACTTCATAATGCACTGGTGTGCACTGCATACTAGTATATGACAAACTTGCCTGCAAACATAGCTCCCTAGCACTTCTATTTGTGCTCAGTCTTTATAATCTCAGCCGCTTAAATGGCCAGGCCACGGTGACACCACTCCCATGCATGCACACGGGAGTCACGTCACAGCGGCACACAGAGCGGACTGTAAATATGGTGTGAACTGCGCATGCACAAGCTCAGATCACATTGCCACTGACAGGCAAATGGGGTGGATGGTGGAATCCCCTGCTAGGACATTTTATTCTGACCCTGTCCTGTCAGAATACACTGATCAGGGGCTGCACTGAAAGAAGTTGCATTCAGCAGGCTATGCTGCCCATTGAATGCAACAGGTTGGGGCAGTAAAACCATGACTCAACCGCCTGTTTTTACCCACCCAACAGTGGTGGCTGGTGCTCAAAATTTTTTTTTGGGGGGGGGGGCGCAAACAGAAAAAATCTAATAGGCATTGCTTTGCGGCAAAAAACGCGGCAAAAAATTGCATGACTTTGAGGTTACCACAGCATGCCACCATCAATGCAGAGTTACTACAGCGTGCCCCCATCAATGCAGAGTTACCACAGCATGCCACCATCAATGCAGAGTTACTACAGCGTGCCCCCATCAATGCAGAGTTACCACAGCATGCCACCATCAATGTTGAGTTACTACAGCATGCCCCCATTCAATGCAGTGACCAGCATGCCGTGCCCCATTCAATGCCAGCTTGCCTGCCCCCATCCATGTATCGACCAGCTTGTGTGCCCCCTTCAATTCAGTGTGGGCCCCCCCCCCAGACCAGTGCAGTTACCTGGAGCCCTGGAGCAGCCCGGCGGCGACGGCTTCTGTCTTCTGACCCGACAGGCGGCTTCTCCTCACTCGGCGATGGCTTCTGTCCAGGCGGGTGGCTTCTCCTCACTCGGCGACGGCTTCTGTCTTCTGTCCCGGCGGGCGGCTTCTCCTCACTCGGCGACGGCTTCGGAGGGCGGCTTCTTCTCACTCCGGCGGCGCGTCTTCTCGAGTCCTCCCGATCCCGCCTCCTCCTCGGCCAATAGCATGGGGTTTGCTATGTGGCCAATCAGGAAGCCGGTATTAGACCGGCCTCCTGATTGGCCAGGAGGAGGATCGGTGTGACAATAGCGAATTTTCATTCTCTATTGTCACACAATGGGTGGGCTCTGGGCGCACTGCTCTGCGCCCCGGGACCACCCTTTGCATCACCCTATTAGAGCCTCTGGCTCTAATCAGGTGATTGAAAAAAAAAAAAAACATTCAGCTCCATGCGTCTGGTGCCCTGCATGCAGATTAGGGGGCCGGGCGCATGGAAGGGGGGGGCGGTGCCCCTGCGCCCTCAATAGACCGGCCGCCACTGCCACCCAATCACAAGTGTAAACAAGGCCTTAGGACTCACACACACAGTCAGGTGGGGAGAGGTAAAAGCAAGTGGTTGGGCCATGGTTTTACCACCCCCAAACACCCAGCTGAATAAGCAATCTCTCAGAGCTGTACACATAGCAAAACTTAAATGGCATAAGACCATGAATGGGCCTGGACCACAACTGCCCTGCAAACACGTGCAATGCAAAGGGCTGCAGCACAGAGGGTCAGTATTTTTAGGATTAAAACAGAGAGTGAGGAGGTGATATTGCCCCCCACTGCCTCTCAAACACAAACAATGATAGCTGCACATTCTTCCAGCCCCCCTTTCTCCCTTAATGTGCCCTAGAGCCCTTTAGTTCCATGTAAACCTCAGAGCGCAGCTCCCCTCCTCCATCCCACTGACTTATGCTGGCCATACACACACAGAATTTCAGCCGAAAATGGTCGGTTCGACATTCGTGGCGTTAGTGACCCCAACTTTACCGTCAATTTCGACCATGGGCCCGGCTAATGTCGATGGATCCGAAGCAAAAACTTTTACCGTTCAACAAACATGTATATGTGTATGTTCTAATCGAAACAAAAAGAATATTCTACATGATATGTTTTTATTGTTATCAAATGATCACTACGAACATGGAAACATTCATAAAAAAAAACAAGTTTATTATATCAGTTAATGGACAATTCGCATTTGAACAATGAATAATCATTCAGTCTGCAAACGGCCGAAATTCTGTGCGTGTAGGCCAGCAATAGATGCCAATCACACTGACATCACAGACACAGTGGCATTTTTCTTTTTTTTGCAGTGAGACCACTCACACAGGGACTTTTTTTTTTCTTTTGGTGACACAGACACAGGAACATTTCTTTTTCTTTGCCACTGTTAGCCCCATACTGTGTTTCTGCACTGATTTTAAACTCTGCATTTCACTGTGGTGTACCATTGCTATTATTTCAGCGCATGTCGCATACATTACAAACATTACACCACAACTAGCCCCATCCCCTCTTTCACCCCGTGGTGGGGGGGCACAGTTTGCCAACTTTGCCCTGGGCACTGAATGACCTTGTCCCAGCACTGGTCGGGAGCGGTAAATGAATTAGAGTATATGTGTCATGTGGAGCATGAGCTGGCAGCATAGGAGGAGGTCACACCCTTAGATCTCAGCCAGGGTTCATGCTGTGACCTGTAGACCTTCACTAGTTGAGGGGGCGGGGGGCAGGGTGACACATTCTGAGCTCTGAGGGGTTGATGTTGTAACTTGTAGTCCTTTACTTTTGGTGATCTGACCCCCCAAAAGTGAAGGACTACAGGTCCCAGGATGAACCCCTCAGAGCTCAGGATGTGTCACACCCCCCCCCCCCAACTAGTGAGGGACTACGGGTCACAGCGTGAACCTGGGGAATCTAAGGGGTCACATCCTTAGATCTCAGGGGTTCAAGCTGGGACTTGTAGTCCTTCACTTTTGGGACTATGACAGCCTAAAAGTGAAGGACTATGGGTCCCAGCATGAACCCCTCATAGCTCAGGATGTGTCGCAACCAGTGAAGGACTACAGGCCCCGCTGTCCCAGCTTAAAAAACCTCAGAGATGAGGATGTGTCCCCCCGAACCTTCAATTTGGTGGTTCAATGGGCCACTTGACTGGACTTGCCCCTCAGGCCTAAGGCTGACAGCCCTCCCCTGATTACACCCAGCCCCCTGGCATGTGGGGAAGGACCAATGATTGTGCCATTTATCTCAATGGTAAAGTCGTGTGGAGGGAATTGGGGAGGAGGAAATATTACAAGCTCAGTCTTAAAAAGGTTGAGGTTGAGAAAGTGGTGTGACAAGGTGGTGAGTTGAGGGGTCGAGAGATAGATCTGGGGGTTGTCAGCAGAAGGGTGGTAAAGGAAGTAGTGGGAAGTTATCAACTGGCCCAGGGAAGAGGTATAGAGAGAGAATAGGAGGGGCCTTAGGACAGAGCCCTGGGGTACCCCAACAGAAAGAGGAAGAGGAGCGGAGGAGATGTTGTTGTATGTGACACTAAAAGTGCGCTGAGATAGGTAGTAGGAGAACCAGGAAAGAGCAGAGTCGCGGAGGCCAAGGGAGTGGAGTTTATTGAGGAGGAGTGGGTGATCAACTGTGTCAAAGGTCGCAGAAAGGTCTAAGAGTATGAGTATGGAGTACTGGCCATTGGTTTTAGCAGTTAGTAGGTCGTTTTAGTAGGCCAGTTTATGTCGAATGTTTTCGATGGAAGCCAAACTGTAGGGGATCGAGAAGGTTGTTGTCAGTGAGATAGCAACTCATACGGTTGTGGACAAGGCATTCAGGAAGCTTGGTGGCAAATGGGAGCAGGGAAATCAGTCTTAAATATTTCAGACAGGTGGGGTCTAGTGAGGGTTTTTTAAGTATGGGGGTATCCAGTGCACGTGTGAGCAGCAAGGGAAAGGTGCCTGAAGAGAGGGAGAGGTTGAAGATGTGGGTTAGAGGGTTTAGGATAGAGCAGGAGGGTGTTCGCAGTAGTTGCGAGGGGACAGGTAGTGAGGTGGGCTGTGGAAAGGAGTTTGGGAACGAGAAAGTAAAGATTCCCCCAAGGGTTTTTAAGAGGCAAATAACTCTTGAAAGCAAAGTTATAAAATTGTATAGTTTTATTTGAACAATTTATTAAAAAAATATACATGAAGATAAAATATGAGCTCTGGTTGTAATATTAACCCATCCAGTATAATGACAAAGAAAAATTATTTAAAGCAATCCATAGATGGTTACACAATCACAACCAAAATTAGTACCAAAAGGTGTGGTAGGCATAAGTGCTAACCATTAAGTCTCTGAACTGCCCTAATGTTATATTTAGTTCTGTACAAGTAAATTGAGATATCTATGATCATAGTATCAGGCCTGTAAACCTCTATTTTACACTTCCTAAATATCCTTTTTTTAAATTCTTTTCTATAGAGGTACAAAACAAAATTGCACAATATACTGAGTCTACATATTTCCATACTATGACAGAAATGGAGGCATCTCACACTCAAAGGCTTAATTAAAAACATTATGGGTTTTGGTGCAAAATTTATTCTGGAGCATTCTCATAGCTTTTACTACAGCAGTTCTGTTCAGCTCTGAAGGTGATAATTTTTATTCATATTTCTTCATTTTTCAATTCCTATAAGGTCTGCTAGATAAGGTAACTGAAGGCAATAGGGTTGTGAAAAAATACTGCTTTTATCTGAACAGAGAAATTTAAGGAAAGTACACGTCATGGCTGGACCTCCTGACCTTATGGACCCAAGAGCTTACAACCCAGCCCAGGCGGCATTACTATTCTGCATAGCTGAGCTTAAATATAACATATGCTGTCAGCTATTTCAGCTGTGGGTAAACAGTTGTGTTATACACCTAGATACTTGCACTGAAACCTGTGTGTATGATCTTTCCAAATGCTCACAATTTACCTCCAATATTTTATTCTTTCCTAAAAAAAAAGCACATGCATATTCTTCCTATTATTAAAAAATTTAGATTGGTTTGTATTTTTACCAAGTACATGCAGCAGCTAGCTAGCATAAGGCTGTATTCACCAGGCTGACTTAGTACATCACTGTGAATAGCTTGTGTGGTGATAGACCTAAGGCTAATAGGTTATTCAGTTTTTTTTTGTTCAACCAAGGGGTTGGAAAAAAAAGAAAAAAAAAACGGACCCAATTCCACCTCCTTGTATTCTGACAGCAGGGAGACTTTACCAACAATAGAATACATTGACCAGTGTTGCAGTCTACAGCCTACAGCATTGATCGAGCAGGGAATTTTTTTTTTTTAATATTACGGTATTTTTTATTGAATATAAACAACATACAAGGAGAAAATGGAATACGCAGTCATACGTGATGTACAGTTCAAAAATACATACTGTACATACAAACGATAAGAGGGGGGGAAAGGGAAGGGATGGGGATGGGGATGTTCCGACAGGGATTCAAAAGCAAGAAATCAAAAGTCAAGCAATAAAAAGTCAAGCAATCAAAAATCGAGAATGCCAATCAGCACGTAACAAAAAGCAATAATCAAGCGAACAGATCAATATGCAGTGTGTACTCGCAGCGGACTAAGTGGCTCAGGGCACACCGGTAATGTAACAGGCTAAACAGTGAATCTGCGCCTAAGGTTGGAGAGAGAGAGAGGTGACTACCCCCACAACTCCCAGTGGGAGAGCAGGGAAAATTTGACAGGAAGGTTGTACAGAAGTCGAATGCTAGATCAACTTCTGTACAATCGCAGTGCCCATACATAGGTTGAAATTCGTCCGGTCCCTGTTGAACTGGCTGAATTTCCATCCATGTATGGCCAGTTTAAGTGACAGGAGGTCAAGTTACATACATACACCTGAAATTCAGACCCTCACTCTTAGCTTAAAGGGACTGTTAAGTCTGTTTTTTTTAAAATACAAACATGTTATTCTTACCTATTCTGTGCAGTTGGTTTTGCACAGGGCAGCCTGGATCCTTCTCTTCTCGGGTCTCTTGTTGCTGCTCCTGGCCCCTCCCTCCTATTGAGTGCCCCCACAACAATCAGCTTGCTATTGGGGCACCCGAGCTAAGCTGCAGCTCGGTGTGTCCATTCTCTCTCTCCTGATTGGCTAACTGACTTATATTGATAGCAGCGGGAGCTAATGGCGCCACGGCTGTGTCTTAGCCAATCAGGAGGGAGAGTCCTGGACGGCCGAGGGACTTGTGGACATCGCTGGATAGAGATGGGACACAGGTAAGTATTAAGGGGGCTGAGGGGGGCTGAGGGGGGCTGCTACGCACAGAAGGATTTTTATCTTAATGCATAGAATGCCTTTGCAACTCCTTTAAGCCGGCTCTACATGGTTTGAACCTCGGGCAGATCCTGCTGAACCAGCTGAGATTCAAACCATGTATAGGCAGGCTGAATGTACCCAATCAATCACCTTTTTTACAACCATTCTGTCAGATTTTACATGCAATTACTGCTATTGGCTGTTATAGTCACTAGCAAAAATCCCTGCGTTCTCCTGGCAGAGACTGATTGTGGTTGTAGAAAAGAAAATCGCTCCATCTATGGCCAGCTTTAAGCCTAGTACAGAACACTTTTGTCGCTCAACCCAGCTGTCACTCAAAAAAACTGTCAGGTTGGAGCGGCTGTACTAACAATCTGATGTTAGTACAGGGATCTCCCCTGCTGAGCTATTGTGTTCTTATAGGGAGCCCGTCGGCAGAGTGCTTTCGGTCATGAGCCTTGTTCGGCCAACTTCTGTCAGACTAGCTGCCATACACATGGGCCGAATGTCCCCTGCTGAGCTTTTGTGTTCTGACAAGGAGACCCCCCGCCAGAACACTTCAGTCAGTGCGCTCAGCAGTTGGCTGAGAGCGCCGATTGGGGGGGCCAGTCGGAAGACTGTTTTCAGTCATGAGCCTTTGACAAAAGCCGGCCGAACAGCCGGCTTCTGCCGGTCCAGCTGCCATACACACGGCCGAATGTCGGCCGGTTTCTATTGCCAGGTGACATTCGGCCCATGTGTAATAGGGTATAGACAAGACCAGTCTGGATTTTCAATCAATATGAAGAAACAACTACTGCTTAGGCAGTGCTTGGCATCCTTACTGGAAAGCCCAAAGTACTCTGCAAAGAGAGCATCATGTAAATACTCTGTTAGAACAGAAATTTTCATTCAATACATTTTTATTGAATTTTCAAAAGAACAGTAGATTGAACAAACATAAGGAGGGAAGTTAAAAGGAATTAAAATGCTCACATTAACAAGTGTTACATGGAAAAGCGGCATAATAAAGTATTGCACAATCAGAGCACAAGTGGACCAGAGTTAGAATATAAATGAATGCCTTTAAATATTTGGATTGAAAAGCAATTCAATAAAAAAATAAATGTATACCACCAGTGCCAAAAAAAAAAAATCCCTGGTGAAGTTTGAAATACTAAATAACTTATACCTGAAGCTTTGTGGAGATGTTTTAGGTGAACTTAACAGCTGCATATTTCATGAAAAAACAAAAGGACAGCTCTACCTTAACTTTACATCACAAAGGAAGACTTATGGAAACCAGCTTTTGCTTTCCATTCCTGCGACTTAGATAACCGCCAAGGTTTGAAGACAAATGTCTTATTCATCTTTTTCCTTAAAAGCGTTGCTTTCACAGGCAAAAACCTTTTCAACATACCAGCTGCTGCTGTTTGGCAAATCTCCTGTGTAACACACAATGCATTGGCATAGCAACTATTTTCTACAGTATGTTTGATGTGCCAACAAGAGAAGAACTAATTTCTTAGTATCTACTCCACAATTCATGGTTCTTCCCCACATAGAAACTTATGGTCTGAAAATCCACTGCAAGTCATATATTTTCCCCATTTATACAGGTTAAAATATTTTTATAAGATTAAAGTGTATTTTAAAGGGCATTGCAGTAATTTAAGTGTGGCTGCTTCTGCTAACAACAATGGGGAAAATTTGATAATGTGGGTTTTTATCTATGTTTTTAGATATACTCAATTCTAAGCAGTACATGCAGCAGGCAGTGGTAGCTACAAACAAAGAGGTTTAGTGCTACTACCCATACAACACTGTATCAGTGGAGCTTTCGGGTGCTTGATCTTCAATTTTTTGTCTGAGGGAAGCAATCCATTAAGATGATGCGCACAACCAGTTGTTGCTCTAAGGCAGTGGTTCTCAACTCCAGTCCTCGGGACCCACCTACAGGCCAGGTTTGCTAGATAACTAAATTACATCACAGGTGATCTCATTTGCTGCTCAGTGATTGCAGTATTCTAGTCTGCATCTCCCAAAGGTAATACTTAAAATCTGGCCTGTTAGTGGGTCCCGAGGACCAGAATTGAGAACCACTGCTCTAAGGCCTGTTGACTAAGGCCTTGTAGGCTGAAACACATGAACTAATTTTATTGCATTTATACACTGAGGCTTTTCTTATAAATATGAAGATTTTTAAGAGCAACAATTGGTTGTACGGATCATCTTAATGGATTGCTTCTAGCAGGCAGTGGTAGACAGTCATGGGCATGTAGGGTTGGTCTGTCATTTTAGTGTTGCCTGTTCACTTTTGGATCTACCAGAAAACAAATGGACAGGGGACACCACAAGCAGTTGATTTAAAGCAAAACTAAAGTTGCAAACTAAAAGCAGTGCATGAATTCATACTTATTTTAGATTTCTTAATAGGGTTTCTAGCTGCTATGCAGGCATAGCAGCAGTATTTAGGATTTTGTATGATCTATTGGCTTGAACTCTGCTACTACTTTGCATTTTCATGTAAGGGGCAGAAACCATCACTGGACAGAATGCTGCTTTGGTGTTCCAGTCATACTCCCCTGTATTCTTCCTTCTTATTTGTCAGCTGCATTTAGTAAAACAAGTAACGAGTGGCTTAAAAAAAAAAAAAAAAAGCAAAAAAGAGGGAGGATTAAGAATGAGGATCAAATCGCTCATTACATGCCCAATTCTTGGCAAATAATGAAAGTTGTTTAGATGCCAGTGTGGCCTTCTTGTGGGGGATTATGAGAAATAGCCACCCCCCAAACAAGATATTACAATAAACCGGTAAGTAAATAGGAGAACCAGAAAGTGGAAGAGTGGGTTTAATAATAATGTTGGCAGTACTTTCACCCAGGACAGGGGTTTTGAGCAGAGAGGATTCCCTTCCTGGGAAATAATCAGTAATCTAAACAAAGTAATTAGGAGCAGAAGAACTACTGCAACCAGCAGATTACATTAGCCATAAGTATATAGATGCCCATCAGTATGCAAATAATACAAGAATTATATAAGTAGAGATTTATAATAGTGCATACATCTAATGTACAAACATCAAACAAGCATTATCAGCAAAGGGCCTGATAGGAGTCCTGGTGGAACATTTTTACATATACCTGGCTATATATAATCTGTAGCTATTAATATACTGTAGATGCCTCCAGATGAATGTTATACCTGGGTTTATATTAAAAAAGAAAAGGCACTGCCCCTTTAAACCAAGCTACCCACGTCCATGTCTCTTGGTTCCACCCACTACCCACCTCCCACTACCACCTCTTTTAGAGAATACAAAACAAAGTATTATTTTGCGGTGTTAAGTAATTTGTATGCAATTGGTTAACGATAAGAAAAAAGCAGTAAAATAGATCCCCTGAAGCCAGCAACAATAGACCCCCCCAGCAACAATTGACCCCCATCCCAGGCACACCAAATCTCCCAGCAATAATAGATCCTCCCAGCAAAAAAGCATCTCCCCCCGGCAACAATAGACCCCACCCCTGCAACAATATATAC
This sequence comes from Pelophylax lessonae, assembly GCF_965119305.1. Taxonomy (NCBI): domain Eukaryota; kingdom Metazoa; phylum Chordata; class Amphibia; order Anura; family Ranidae; genus Pelophylax; species Pelophylax lessonae. Next base: position 178,295,500 of record NC_138771.1, read on the forward strand.
CCCTAGCAGCAGAAAACCTCAATCCCAGCAACAATATATCCCCCCAGCAATTTTAGATCCCCCCCAGCAACAATTGGTTCCTCACATAACATTTTACCCTCCCAGCAACAATGGCCCCTCTGTTACAAAATACCACCTCAGCAACAATATTCCCCCAGCAGCAACAATAGATCTATCAGCAGCAAGCAACAATAGACCTCTCCCTCAAAAGTAGATCCTTGCCAGCAACAATTGACCCTCAGCAAAATAAGAAGCCCCTTAGCAGCACCAAACCCCTGTGCAAAAAAGGATCCCTACCAGTTACAATCCCCCAGCAGCCAGCATCATAGACCCTTCAGCACCCCTTGCCTTTACATACATTTAGTGCCGGAACTGCTTTCTCCCACGTTCCCCCTGAAAAAAAGCCCTGCGTTTATCAGAACCTTTTGGCCACCAGGTGACCATCAAGCAGCAAATAAACAGATCCACTTCTTAATGGAGCAAATTTCCCTTCTCAGGCAAACTTTTCTCTCCTCACACCCACTTTGTGCCGCTACAATAATAAAAGCTCCAGGAGAGACCACAAGAGAGTAGTATATAGTGTAGTATGTTTTAATATGGTAAAAAACACATACAAAGTAATGCAGATGCACTCACATATTAGCAATAAAAGTCAGCATGTGCAGCTCCCGGCTGTCTCGCACTGTTCATTAGTTGTGCTACAATCCAGCGTGTATTCCACTATTGGGGTGCTCTGGGAAGTGTCTCCGCAAGTTTAGTAAGAGGCTTGTATTTCTATGCAATTTGAGCATGCGCGCGTCATTAGGAAAAAATCTATCTGGACACAGCAGAGACCTTCTATCTTTCTCCTTTTTCCTACTTCTAGAGTTTCAAAGCCAACAACCCAGGGACAAGAAGTGCATACATAATATATTTGCAGTAATTTACAAATTCAGACAGTAGAGGGAGACAGATCCCTTACTAGTGATGCAGTTTTTATTTCTTAACCACTTTCGGAGCACCTGCCCGCAAAATCCTGTGGGTGAGCGGGCACTGTAGGGAAAGCGATGCACCAGTACGTCACTGCCTACTTATAGGTTTAGGGCGTATGCATGCATGCCCCCCTGCTCGGCTCCCACTGTGATTGTACACAGCAGGAGCCTATCAGCAATCACAGCCAAGAGTTCTTGTGTTGGTAAACAACACAGAGCTCTATATGAAAGAAGGATCTGTCAGTTTCTCATCCCTGCAAAGCAGAGATAAGTAACTAAAAGACCAGTTAGTAAAAACAGCATACTTTACCCACAGTACACATAGTTAGGCATAGTTAGGCACACATTTAACCCCTTAATCACCCTAGATTTTAACCCCTTCACAGTCAGAGTCAGAGTCATAAGTGACTGGTTATAGTAATAGCACTGATCACTGTATTATTGTCACTGGTGATGTCTGTGTTAGTCAGTTTTTCCTCCAGTGTCAGCTAGTGTCAGATTGTTTGCCACAATATCGCAGTCTCAAGTCCTTGATTGCCACCATAAGTAGTATAAAAAAAATCCAGTATATACTGTGTATACCATAGTTTGCAGGTGCTATAACTTTCATGCAAACCAAACAATATACACCTACTGGGATTTTTTGTAGCAGAATACATTTTGGCCAAAATTTATGAAGATTTTTTTTTTTTTATTGGATATGTTTTATAGCTGAAAGTAAAAAAAAAACTGAACGTTTACTCTCAAGTACTTACTGTAATTTTCCTTTCCTGATGGACTCCATGGCAGCATACGTTTGGGTATCCCCGCCCTCACTCCTAACCCATAGGACCCCACTCCCATGAAATTTCAGGCTGAGCCAAAGGCCACGTTCTGTAACTAGCCTTTTCATGACTCTGGGGGGGAACTAACTAGCCCAAAAAAAAAGGGCGGGATGCTGGAAAAGTAGGGTTTCAATCATAGCCAACAAACCCTATGGATAGATATTGACAGCATAAAGAAGTTAGCTACACCCCACAAAGAGCCACAACAGCTTTAATGGAAGACATGTCATCCTCCAACTAAACCTGGCACCCTTTCACAGGGATCCCATGAAGCCTACACACTCCTGGATGTAGGCTTCCATAGAAACCAAGCCTTAAGCTTTATAAGCCTAATGGCTAGCTGAAATGCCCCATCCAGAAAAAAATCCAAATTACATCTCTGTCCTGCTGATTCTGCTAGAGAGAGTAACAAATATATCCTAAAACTTAGGATAACTTTAGCTGGAGAGCATGCTCGCAAAATCCAAATATCCATGGTATGTAACCTGTTATTCTTGGTGGTCCTGCAGATGGGAGGAACAAATCCCTTGTTCTCATAGAATGCCGAAGCCTCTTCAGATTGCCACCCAGTATGAATATAAACACTACCCGTACTGGGCAGAAAGCCACAAGGATCCCTCTCAGCACAAGACCCAGATCCCTGCAAACCTCCTGACTAAGGAAAAAAAAAAAAAACATAGAAAGGCTGCCTTCATGACTTACAATTTACTCAAAACTGAACTGAGATTCCATGGAGCAGCAAGCTGTCAATGGGCCTTAAGGGCCAGTCTTCCTGCTGAGGATGTAGCCCTAGAGAAATTGACAGCATGGCTCAATCCAACTGGACTTGAAGGGATTCAATCTGAAGCTGTAAGTCACCAAAGGATCCTTCCTAGCCTAAAGCTGTGAACTTGGCAAACTCCCTGGCTGAAGAGATAGCCCTAAGGGTGCATGTCTTCATAGCTCAGTCTATACCCAAGCTGGATTGGAAAAATATCTCATCTGGAGCCGGCAAGGAAGTCCAGAGGAAGTAGTAAACCCTGCCTATAGGGTCTTGGTTCTCCTTCGAGTCTCAGATGCAGCTCCCCCATCAAAGTATTGGATGAGTAAGGAATAGTCTACCCATGAGACATTGGATATGACAGGGACTGCAGAGATCTGCCCTTTAAGAGAGCTTTAGGATCAGTTGAAGTCTGGAATGCACCTAACCAGAGGACTGAGGCAAAGAAAATAAAGCAGTCCAAACTGAACAAGCTCTATGCAAATCCTTTTGTAGGATTTTTAGATATTAGCATAGAGAAACAACAGCCAAGCCTGATTAGTAATGATGGGCTCTATGTTCGAGTCAAACGTGTATTCGACTCGAACATTAGGTGTTCATGTGCTCGCTGAACACACGAACACCCAGGTTCAGCTCAGCAGGTAGTTCGCCAGCTGACGAGCGCCCCATAATGCAATGCGTAATTGCAGTGCATTAAGTGCTTCTGATTGGCCAAAGCATGCACCTAACCTGTATGCTTTGGCCAATCACAGCACAATGTCCTGTCAGAGCCATGATTGGTCAAAGGCAGGGTGCCTTTAGCCAATCATGGCTCAGGGGCTAAGTCCACGCCCTACACTATATAAGGCTGCTTACATGGCAGCCCTGTATAGTGTGTTAGGAGTGGAGATTAGGCAGGTGGTTAGTGGATTGTGCTTTTAGTGAGTTTAATGCAGTCAGTGCAGTATAGTGTATGGCTGATTCTTGTATAACACAGTGTAGTGCAGCCAGTGTAGTGCAGTCAGTGTAGTGCAGTCAGTGTAGTGCAGCCAGTGTAGTGCAGCCAGTGTAGTGCAGTCAGTGTAGTGCAGCCAGTGTAGTGCTGTGCTGATTCTTGTGTAACACAGTGCAGTGGTGCCACTGAAGTGTTGGTGTATACAACACGTCTATGTCACCCCGCTGATCCCATTTTGATTTTCCATTGATATATATATTTTTTTTCTTTTTTTTTGCAGCATCAGGTTCTGTTGCTGCTGTATTCCCCCTTCTGTGTCGCAGGTGCTATTCCTTCTGCATCAGCAGTGTTTTTTTTGTTTTTTTCGTGGCCCAGCAGCACTAATAATATTTAGGGCATAATTGCTGTCCCAGATTCTGCGTCGCAGGTGCTATTCATTTTGCATCAGCGGGTGGGGGGGGTTGTGGCACAGCAGCACTAATAATATTTAGGGCATAATTGCTGTCCCCCTTCTGTGTCACAAGTGCTATTCCTTCTGTGTCAGCAGTGGGTTTTTTTTGTGGTGCAGCAGCAATAATAATATTTAGGGCATAATTGCTGTCCCCCCCTTCTGTGTCACAGGTGCTATTCCGTCTGCGTAAGCAGTGGGGGTTTTTTCCGCGACACAGCAGCACTAATAATATTTGGGGCATAATTGCTGTTCCCCCTTCTGCATCGCAGGTGCTATTCCTTCTGTGTGAGCAGGGTTTTTTTGTGAAGCAGCAGCACTAATAATATTTAGGGCATAATTGGTGTCCCCTTCTGCATCGCAGGTGCTATTCCTTCTGCATCAGCAGTGTCTTGTTTTTTTTGTGGCGCAGCACCACTAATAACATTTAGGGCATAATTGCTGTCCCCCTTCTGCATCACAGGTGCTATTCCTTCTGCGTCAGCACAGTGTTTTTTTTTTGTTTTTTTTTCATGCCACAGCAGCAATAATATTATTTAGGGCATAATTGCTGTCCCCCCTTCAGCGTCGCAGGTGCTATTCCTTCTGCTTCAGCAGTGGTGTTTTTTTTGTGGCGCAGCAGCACTAATAATATTTAGGGCATAATTGCTGTCCCCCCTTCTGCGTCGCAGGTGCTATTCCTTCTGCTTCAGCAGTGTTTTTTTTTGTGGTGCAGCAGCACTAATAATATTTAAAGCATAATTGCTGTCCCCCCTTCTGCGCTACAGGTGCTATTCCTTCTGCCTAAGCAATGTGGTTTTTTTTTTCGTGGCACATCAGCAATAATAATATTTAGGGTATACTTGCTGTCTCCCCTTCTGCGTCGCAGGTGCTATTTCTTCTGCGTCAGCAGTGGGGTTTTATTTTTCACGGCGCAGCAGCACTAACAATATTTAGGGCATAATTGCTGTCCCCCCTTCTGCGTCGTAGGTGCTATTCCTTCTGCATCAGCAGTGTGTTTTTTTGTGGCACAGCAGCAATAATAACTATTAGGGCATAATTGCTGTCCCTCCTTCTGCGTTGCAGGTGCCATTCCTTCTCCATCAGCAGGAGGTTTTTTTTGTGGTGCAGTAGCACTTATATTATTTAGGGCATAATTGCTGTCCCCATACAACAAAAGGAATGACCGCACTTCCGATGAGTTTCAAAAAGGAGTGTCTTTATTCCACATCAATCGGCAAATACAGATACACACTGTGAGTGCAGGACAATCGGTGGACGCGTTTCACGACTGGATGTGTCGCTTATTCATCACCAAGTTCACTCTGGATGTGCATCGGCCATATATACACCCCATACATACAGCTGGCAACAATTGGAGTCATCAAACTAGTTGTTCCTCCCCTTGGTCAGCTGTTGGGAATCTATAGCTAGATTGCACAGACAGAGTGATCCCAACAAATCCAAACTTCAAAACACTTGTGCAAAAAACATTTTACATATATAAATGTCAATCAAAATGAATATCCATAGTGGTAAGTGCTCAAGTAAAGAAAAATAGAAAAACATCAATAATAAAAACATATTCAGTGTATGTGATACGTTTATCATATATATAATAAAAAGAGAATATATGTGTATATGAAGTATGAATAAAAAGAATATGTATTAAAGACCTTGTGAATAACCATAAAATAAAAGTAAATTAAAAAGGTATAAAGTGATAATAATATATTGTTGTAAATAATAATAATGATGATAATGTGACGTGTCACAAGAAAATTCTTGATGTTTAAAGAAGCCGTTTAACCGGCCAAGAAGAAACATATGTAGTGTATTAAAAAACGGAGCAATATAATTATAAAATATATAAAAAGTATATGAAAAATATAGAGAGCTCCAATCAGTGATTTCTACCCAACAATCATAGATAGAACAATACAGTGATATATCTTTGATGAAAAATTGTATATAAATTGCCGCTTCGATATCTATAGGATACATTTTCTATAAAACATTTACAAATAGTGAAACACTAATAAACCTTGTATAAGAAAAAATCACAAGTATGTGAATCATATATAGAAAATTATTATTTCCATATATCAATGGATATACATGATTCACAATAAAGAGTATGACATGTATAAAATATAATACGATGCATAGTGACATAGTTTATATTCTTCTTTGGTTGTGTAAACAGCGATAAATAACAATCAATGTAGACACATTGTGGCAACCTGTTGCTGTTTTGAAGAATGTTGCAAATGTCAGTGTGCATCTCCTTTTTCATAGGCAAAATTTCTCATCTGGTGTTAAAACCACAAAACCTCTATTTGGAAGAAAGTTTTACAAAAAAGACGACCAAAAAGAGGGAGGGGGGATTGTTGGGGAAAAGAAAAAACGAAATACAAAACAAGGAAAATCGGGTATAGATAGCTATATGTCAGTAGGCTAGATTGGCTAAAATTAGCTCTCCATTTTAATTAATCAGCCATATTTATAGGAGACCCGATATGTTAAAATCGGCCGGTCTATGGGTAAATGTGGGAGTTTATCTCATCTAAATTGGTCTAAGCACTCAAAAATATTTTGATTATTGTGTTATTTAGTTTTTATTACTATTATAATCTATTTTGTCGCTCTGAATGCTGACCTCATCCACAAATCCCAGAGGCAGGGGAAGGAAGATTTGGGAACGAACCTCCAATGTAGTGTAATAATTATGTATTATAATGCTAAAGATCTATGTCAATACAGATCTATGTCTATACAGATGACTCCAGCACTCTAGATAGAATATATCTGATATTCCATTGCTTACATGTGCACATCATGTGCAAGCATATAGAGTCCGGAGCTCTATCTGTAATTCTCACAGATCTTGAGAAAAAACTTTTTTGGTGCCTTTTAAGCTCATATATGTATACATTCAGACTAAAATGAAAAATGGTCTCAAATGTTTATTACAGGGAAAACATTTCCTTATATATTTTTACTGGATGTTTTATGAGTTTTATCAAAGTTTCATTTTATGAAAAATGGTCTCAAATGTTTATTACAGGGAAAATATTCCTTTATATATTTTTACTGGATGTTCTATGAGTTTTATCAAAGTAGGGAAATATTTATGATCATTTTTCTGGATCAATATTATACTAGTATGAATACCAGTATAACTAATAGATATTAGGTATAAAAATGTGTCACGTCCCACTCAAAATTCATACCTTCAGGTAATCTTGTATGGAGTTTAAATATCCAGAAAACTTCGCGTTTGCAAAGTATCTGAAAAATATCTCCTCCTCTTTTGGGTTTTGAGATTTTTTCAATGACTTGAACCATGACCAGGGAAATATCTCCTTCATGTAGGCCATTAAAGTGACGAGCGACATTGGTTGATTTGAAGCAACGAATGTCACTTAGATGTTCTCTAAATCTATCTTTGAGTCTCCTAGTTGTTCTGCCCACATATTGGGCCGAACACTTTTTGCAGGTGATTAGATATATAATATAATCAGAATTGCAGTTGAAAAACTTGTCTATTTTATAGATCCTGCCACTAATGGTGGATTGAAAGTGGGGACTTTTTAGAATATGGGGACAGGTGACACAATCCTGTGCCCCACATCTGTAGTTTCCTCTACAGTGCAACCATGTTAGCGATGGGGGGGCCCTTTTGGTTTGATACATACTAGGGGACAATACATTTCCCAAAGTAGCCGCCCTTTTCGCCACAATATTGAAACCCTTCCCTGTTTGGATAATTGCTGTCCCCCCCTTCTGCATTGCAGGTGCTATTCCTTCTGCGTGCATCAGAAACACAAGGGTCAGTGGGCGGTTCAGAGGTCGGTGCTTCTGCTTCCGGTCTCCTGAGCATGGGGATGCCGGAAATCGGCAATTTAAAAACAAATTTCGCTGTGCACTTTGCATGGTATGGGGGAGGGGGTAGCAGCATCAGCTGAAGCAGGCACCAAAAGCACAGGCCAGGCCCATGTAGGAGGGGTACAATGGTGCCTGTATCTTTACTATTGGCCTTATTTGTTTGTTTTTTTCTTGCCTTGAGTGGGACCCTGCTCTGTGAGTACTGTGATAAAATGTTTTCAGCCTTGCAGTTTAAGCCAGGATTCTGTCCTTTGGTGTTGGCTAGTTAGTGCACAGGGGGCTTTCCTTTTTTTCCTGAGGTGTTAGTATCTGTTCACTTTGGGGGTTGTTAGCTTCATCTGTTTGGTGATTGGTGGCCTTTCTTGTTTTGGTTCAAGGTTAAAGTCACAGTTAAATCCAGATATCCTTCAGTTTCAAGAAAATGCCCTTCCTGCAAAAATCCCTTGAGAGATTCATGGCCGAAACCGCTGTTCAAAACCTGCATAGCAGATCTTGTCAAAGAGGAATCTTCACAGCAATTTAAAGATTTGTTTTCGTCTGTGAAGGAGTTAATGCATACTTTAAGCTCAGTCCGTTCCTTATTAGTCAAGGTCCCAGCAAGCAGACAGATTCCCAGCAAGGTACTTTATCTAGCTCCTTGGCATCCACCTCAAAGTCAGCAGAGGCCAGTGACTCGGAGGGAGAAGGGGCAAGTACACTTCTTTCCCTCAAGGATACAGATGAGGAGGAAGAAGAAGACATTAGTAGAACATCCAGATACAAATTTGCTTTAGAGGAAGTAGATGATTTTCTCAAAGCAATCTATACTACTCTTTAGATCCAGTAAGAGAAGGTTCAGCTCTCTGTCCTTGACAGAATGTATCAGGGACTGGATGAATTTAAACACAGGATATTCCTTGTTCATAAGGTTCTGTCAGGGACAATTAAAAAAGAATGGAAAAATCCTGAGAGGGCCCCTTTCTTCTCTAAAACCCTCAGAAGAAGGTTCCCTTTTGAAGATGATGAGACCCATGTTTGGAATAAAAGGCCCAGGGTAGATGCAGCCTTTTCTCCTGTTTCTCGCCTCACACCTTAAAGCATGCAATGGACAAGAGGGAAGATTCATTCCTTAACAAGGCATGGGATTCCGCCTATCCAGCCAGCTATGGCATTCACTGTGGTTGCCAGGAATTTGGAGTGCTGGTTAGAACAGCTTAAAGGGCACGTGGAGTCTGTGACATCTAGGAAATATTTACTTGTGTCCTTTCCAGTACTGTTAAAAGCAGTCAAATGCATTGCTGATGCTTCTGAAAATTCAATCAAGATGTCTGCAAGATCCTCAGATCTGATCAACTCAGGCAGACTTGCAATTTGGCTTAAAATATGGTCAGGTGACTCAGCTTCTAAGATTAAGTTGTGCAGTTTGCCATGTTCTGGGGATTTCCTGTTTGGTCCAAATCTGGAAACAGTTCTAGACAGAACAGCTGATAGAAATAAAGCATTTCTCTCTAGAAAGAAGCAACCTCCCAAGAAAATTTTTCATGCTGTTCCTCAGTCCCAGAGAAGTAGGGAACATGACCAGAAGACCAGGTGGTCCTCCCAGAGGGGCAAGGGAAGAGGTGGGTGCTTTTCAGACCCCCAGAATCCGCCAAAAGCAAATGACAGCCTCCTCCCAGTGGGAGGAAGGTTATCGTTTTCCCCCCACACTGGGAGCAAATAACCTCAAGACCCTTCGTCAGGAACATCGTTGCCTAGGGTTACAACTTGTAGTTCTCTGAAACACCCCAAGCAGGTTCTTTGTCACCCCTCTCCTAAGGGACAAAGAAAAAGCTTCTGCAATTATGTCTCTTTTCCAGGAGCTGATGCAGCAGGAAGTTGTAAGCCAAGTCCCCAAGGAACAGGAAGGCCAGGGCTTCTATTCACACATCTTTTTGGTATAGAAACCCTCTGGCAAATATCGAATGATCCCAAACCTAAAGACTCTAAACAAATCAATACAGTACAAACTCTTCTGGATTGACACAATCTACCCAGTGACAAAGCTTCTGTCCCCAGGGTGTTTCATGACATCATTGGATCTGAGGGATGTTTGAACCTTTAGAGGAAGCATCTCTGAAGAACTTAGTTCCTAAAACAATTTTTCTGGTAGCGAGCACATCAGACCGAAAAATTGTGAAATGGTTTTCGTTTTTTTTCCAGACTGAGTAATTCTCAGAACGGATCCAGCTTTTCTTCTTAAGATATCTACATCTTTTCATCGTACTCAGGAAATAGTGCTACCTGCCTTTTTTTCGGCTCCAGCTAATGCTAAGGAGGAGGCCTTCCATACTTTAGATGTGAGAAGATGCCTAAAACAAAATTGATCCTTAACCAAAGATTTTAGGAAATAAAACGCACTATTTAAAATCTTAACGGGATCCCTCGGAAAAAGCCTCCAAGAGTAGCTTAGGAAGGTGGCTTAAGTGGGCAATCAAAGAAGCCTACATAGCCCAGGGGGGAGATCCTCCTGAGGGTATTGCTGCCCACTCTACAAGGTCATTGGCAGCTTCCTGGGACAAAAGGGTCGGTGCTTCACCTGAACAGATCTGCAAGGCAGATACCTGATCCAGCTTTTCTACTTTCCTTCAGCACTATAGGCTAGACTTACTGTCAGCTGCAGATCAGGCCTTCGGTAGGAAGGTGCTGCAAGCAGTGGTCCCGCCCTAGGGTAAGTTTCTCGGCGGTTTGGGAAAACCTTAGTTAAACTTACCAGTGACAGTATTTCTAAGAGCCTTTCAGGACAGCAGCTAATACACTCCCTGGGTTTTTTCTAAAATATGACTTAATAGCCTGTTATGGTTGTTTGTTATTTTGTGCTCTAGAACTGAAGGTATGGTGGAAGAGGAAGGAATTTAAAGGCTGCAATGTTTCCTGGGAAAATTGGATGGGGCTGCGCTCTCTCTAGGTGCTGTCCTGAGAGGCGAACTAAGGTTTTTTTTTTTTACAGTTCAGAAACTGGGGTAGCGCAATTTGCCTGGTGGTGAAATCAACAGGTGGTGTACTGCTAGCAGATTGGGTGTAAGTATCTGTGGCACCCATTGCTATACCATCATCCCTCTCAGTGGAGGTTTTTGAGAAAACTTGAGGTATAGTAGGGGTAGAGATCCCAGATGAGGAGCAAAGAGAAGTCTGCATTTTTTATGATGTGGTCTTTAAGGTGCTGTTGCCAACAGACTGCATGTCAGGTGGTCATATGTCTTGTCATGCATGTGCTGCCCAAGCAGCTGGTGTTCTGGCGACGCTTGATCAACTTCAGACAGAGATTGCAAAGAGCAACATGCGGTCTGCTGCACACAGGGCCGATCCTAGGCGGGTTCAGGGGGTGCCCCGTGCCCAGGCGCAGCGTGAGGGGGGCGCACATAACCCTAAAAATCTCCCGCAGGGAGTCTCTTACTGCAGCAGTGAGAGAACGGCGCCTCTACATACTGTACACCGTGACTGCCACACGCAGACTCTGCCTGCTTAGCTGTTGCCGCCTCTTCACTGCCATCTAGCGGCGACGCGGGGTAATTTACGTCTGCACACTGCTGCACTTTTCTCCATTGCCAAGGAGAGTGCGGCAGTTCCGGTGTGATCCCGCAGTGAGATCCCGGGACCGAGCGGAGGATCCCCCGGAGCTAGGGACCAGGATAGGTGAGCTCTCCTCCCCCCATGTGGATGTGAGATCAGCGCTGGCTGCTGCAGCCTGATCCCCTCCGTCACTGACTCCATCAGTTATTGTAGTATCCTCTTCAAGCTGGCCATAGAATCTGATAAGTTGAAATTCTGCTGCTTCATCAGGGACTGACCAATTTTCTGGGAGCGTGATACGGGGGGGGGGGGGAGGCCAGGCAATAGGGGCAATTGGCACCGCACACAGTGGTTAGGGTGTGCCTAGGCACACCTGGCACACCACCTGTGCATGCCTATAAATATACTCCTACATTGTTTACTCCCGCTTGTCCCTAATAGTTTTCAGGGCACAGCAGAGCTTGGTCACTCATTCTCAGTGCCAAGGCAGCATGTCTCTTTTAAAAGTGAAACATACCACAGTCACATAAAAAGGAGGACCCTCTTCTCTTTGTATGGTATTTTTTTAAAATGTCCTCTGTGGCAGTGACTGGCTCTCCATCATGTCCTTTGTTTGACAATTCCTTTCATATTTGCCTTGAAATTGACCAGAATTGACTTTCAAGATTTTCCCCTATAGATTTAAAAAAGTGGGGCTGAGTACTTCTCTGCCATGGATAACAGGCTTCCTGTCAGGGCAGCCATCAGAAATGATGGGGTCCTTTACATAGCTACAGGCCTGACCACCAACATTCCCCACGGCCCTCCCTGTGTCCCTCCCACAGAATCCTTCAGTGCACCCACTTTTATTTTAAAATTCTTACACCTTTATATATCCTCCATCCACCTCTAGTCCCATCTCCTCCCTCCCATGTCCTACTTCTCCATCACATGTCTTCCTCCTCCTCCAGTCTCATCTCCTCCATCCCATGTCCTCTTTCTCTATCATATGTCCTCCTCCTCCTCCAGTCTCATCTCCTCCATCCCATGTCCTCTTTCTCTATCATATGTCCTCCTCCTCCTCCAGTCTCATCTCCTCTATCCCATGTTCTCCTCATGCTCATGCACATAGGTGTTGTGGCCTATACAGTGTGAATTAGTGGCTATTGCTGTGTCCAGGCCGGCTATGTTACCCTATGGGGACGCAGCAGCAGTACGAACACACCTGCAGGTCGTAATTTGATAGGTGTGTGGGTGCAGGTGGAAGGCCCTAAGCACAGACAGTATGCATTCGGGGCCTCTCACCTTCACACCGGAGAATTTAGGAACTGTGGCTGTATTTATATAGCCATTGCATCCTCATAGAGTAACAGGTGGCTCCAGCAAACTTCTCATTCACACTTTATGGTCAGAGAACCAGTTTGAACGAGACCTTACATTTTGTAAATTTTTTTCATCATTTTTGAAAATTATTTTTGTACAATTTCTTAAAAATAATATTTTTTTAACAATATATTTTTTACATTTTAAAATAGTTTTTTTTTTTTTTACAACTCTGTTAAGGAAGGGAGGGGGGGTCCTTTGGTGAGATATCAGGGGTCTAAACAGATCCCTGATATCTCACCTTTGAGACAGAGAAAGGATTTGAGGACACATTCTTCAATTCCATTTTTTGTAGCCTTAGTTGCACTGTAGAAGAACGAACAGGAGACAGAGGCTCCTGTTCATTCATAAACTGAAGCATAGTAAACACAGTTTACTATACTTAGTTATCAGTAGACACAGGAGCGATCAGTACCGATCGCACACTATGTCCATTCATTCACTAAAGGAAGGGGCCTGTAAATTACATATTTACTGGCCCCTTTCACTACTCTCCATCCTGACAGATGCTCCTGTGTACCCACAGCCGCTGGAGGGACAGGGAAGCCGGTAGAGCTGTCGGGGGCCCAGGCACATGGCAGGGGGGGCATGGCAGGGGGGGGGGGCGCCATAAATATTTCTGCACCCAGGCGTCTGTTACCCTAGGATCGGCCCTGGCTGCACATGTGTTGTAAAAAGCCCACACCAATGAACTTTTGAAAGTGAGCGTGGAGTTAGCAGCGCCCTGCATCTATGGAGCTCTGTAGTGTGAAGAAATAGGCTGGCCCCTGGAGGACATCCTGCCTCATTAGAGTTGTGCCTCCTCCCCCTCCTCCTCACTTTCCTCCTCTATTCTCTCAGGCACCCAAGTACATTTAGTGACCTCATCATCCCCTCCCTCCTCGTCACTGGAGCAAACTTGCCAGTATGCTGCAGCTGGGGGAACATAACTACTAGTTTCTTGTCCGTCATTGTCACACCCTCTCTCTAGCCTCACGTTATTCCCTTCCTCAACCTGGGAACCAACATCAAAGCATTCAAATCGCTGCACATCCTCCAGCATCATGTAACTGACACTATGATCTAATAATTCAGAGGACTCTTTCATGCATGTTAACTTGTCATAATGCACACACCTTTGGGCAACCCAAGGAGAGTTATAATGCAGTGTGCTTAGTTACCAGTTGTCCAAATTGTGTTAAACAATGGAGGAGGCTTAAAGGTGCAAGGTTAACCCTCCTCTTATGTTAGCTTTCTGTTTCTATCCATGATGTTAACGGGTCGGTTTTGACCCGTGTCTTAAATCAGCCATAAAATACCCTCTGAACAATTATTTATCATCCAATTTGTTTCTTACCTCTTGGTTAACCTTGTTAGGCTTCTTTATCCTTGAAAAGATTGGTTTTAATATTTTTGTTGTGACCCCTTAAACCTTTCTTTTGATAGCATACCTCTCATTTTCAAATTTAAAAAATGGTAAAATAAAGTCAGCAACTCTGAAATGTATTGGTCCTATGTTTCTTTACTTTATTTAGAGAAGCAGACAAGCAGGCAAAGAGATAGGCCCCTCCCTAACTACAGCTCACAGGGTTTAGAGGTGATTGGCTGTCAGTGTTACTAAGCAGAAAGAGTGTTTATGATTTCAGTTTTGGCACTTATTAGTGTCCTAAAATCCTATATTATAACTCGGTCAGAATTGACCCTAACACCATAAACGTCTTAATTTTCACCACAGTATTTTATAATTTAGTGAAAAGGATTCTTTTTCTATTACATTGTTTAACTAGAGGTTCCTGACAAAGTAAAAAAATCTTGATGCAATAAACAAATTTATGTGATACTTATAGACATTCAAAATCTGAAAACGGGTCGGTTCTGACCCTAACATAAGAGGAGGGTTAAACAACATTTGTGCCTACTCACTATATACATGACACACATATGCCATAGTCCTTATACCCATAGAAAATACTTTAATTGCTGGGCCACAAGAATGAGTCTCACTTACATATATAAACCTAAGCAATATCATTAAAAAAAATTAAAGCTTCAACTTCATATGTGTAACACAAGGAGTTCAGTGGTCAGCAGTAAATAATGCACAGACTGCGGGGTCAGAAGAACATACAACACAAAGTCCAGAAGACAGAAGTACATAAAGCACAGAGTGCAGGAGCCATGAGTGTGTAATGTGCAGAATGCAGGGGCCATGAGTGTGTAATGTTTAGAGTGCAGGGGCCTGAAATATGAAATGCACAGAGAGCAGGGATCAAGGTTGTGTAACACACAAAATGCAGGGGTCAGCAGCACAAAAGGCACAAACTGCAGAGTTAGGGGTGTGTAATGCATAGGGTTCAGGGGTGCATACAGTGTAGTGGTCAGGAGAGTGCAATATTTCCTCCATAGGCAATACTCTCTCAAAATATCTCCTTTCACTAAAAAATCCCTCCCAAAAAGTCAGTACTAATCTGCAAACTCATCCCCAAAGCACACATTTCCTCTGAAAGCCAAAATTCTCCCCAAACATGTCCCAAAACGAAAAAAAAAAAAAAAATCTTCCCCTCTGCTAAAATACACAGTTCCCGAACAAATATGTGCCACTCAAATTTCCTCTCCCAGCAAACTTCTTAATTTCCCCCAAAATATCTCCTTCCAGCACAAATGTTAATTTCACCCCCCCTTCAAAATTTCTCCTCCCACCAAAAGTTTACATCACCCCCCAAAAAAAAATTATTTCCAGCATAAATTCTGCTGAACTTACCAAACCTTAAATGCAATACAGCACGCAAGACAATTCCTCCAAAGCTCCCCCTGGGAGTGACTTCAGCTTTCAGGGTACATTGCGACTCTGCCTTTAGGTGTAACAAATGAAGTCTATAAGCAGCACAAAAAAAATGTTCATATCAATGTGTACTCATAAAATGTTAATCACTAATGTGCCGCATTGTTTTATATTAGATCACACGACATCTCCTGATTGATGGCAGAAAAGGTCAGGCATGCACAGTGGATTAATATAAAATGCAGTGTGGGGGCGCCCCGATGGCCATTTAAAGATCACAAAAATCTAAAAAAAAGTTGAAAACTTTTTGGTGATAAGCATTGAGAGTTGGCAGGTATCTGCAATGAAAGAACTATGATTGTGTGGTCTCAGGGTATGCAATCAGTTTGTTTCTTTACTGTCTATTGAAATTACTAGTACTCATATCACTGACACAGACATAGCTCTATAGTATATTAGGGAAGGGTAGTAAACCCAGGATTTCTGTTACTATTTCCTTGACAAGGACAAAGATGCCTTTAAAACAGTTCCTCAAATTTAGTTTCTATAGTTATTTCTATGGGTAGAATATCTGCTTTTTCCTTTCTGTTACAGAATAAAACTTTAAAATGCACATTCATTTCATGTAATACTAATTTTTACTAGCAATACAACAGAATAATCTCAGTCAAAGATTGCACGTATTTTTGATGTCCTTTTGTAAGTATCAGATGATCCTTGCCATGAAGAGATAAAAATGATTATCAAAAATATATATAATTTTCCTAAATGCCACATACAAATACCAGGTAACTTGAAATACTGACAGGGGTATCACGCTGACAAGTCTATGATTATGTCATTACTTCCTCAAAAAATTAAAGTTCAGTCCAAACAGAATATCTACAGAACTACATCAAAGACTGTCTGTAGGATCTAATTACAGACTTCTCAGGATGTTTGGAGCTGTTGAGTTTGGTTAGTCAGTGCAGAGGAGACACAGAACCTGTGGTTTGAAGATTTCACAACAGAGGCCTTTAAATAAATTTCCAGAACAAGCACACAACAAGTGGTAAATGTTGTCATTTGTTCAAAAAAAGTGAAAAATATTTGTTCTTTAATTACTTTTTTTTTTTGAAGATGATGTTTTGCCAATTACAAGTCTGAATTTGGCACATTTTGCAACAATACAACAAAAATCAATCTATCTATCTATCTATCTATCTATCTATCTATCTATCTATCTATCTATCTATCTATCTATCTATCTATCTATCTATCTATCTATCTATCTATCTATCTATCTATCTATCTATCTATCTATCTATCTATCTATCTATCTATCTATCTATCTATCTATCTATCCACACTGTACAGGACATGTGTCCTGGATGGCAGGTACATTCCCCCAATATATGGGTTGTATTCCCTTTAATGGGGACAGTTGCAGAGCTTTTGTGTGCAGGGTGAGGTGTGCCAAGTTAGGTTTGGCTGGAGAGGACTGACATCCAGGAATTGCTAAGTTTATATCAGGGACCAGGGATTTCAAAGGTTTAAAGAGACTTGGGATGGGGGGGGGGGGGGGAGTCTTCAAAAAAACCTGACTACCAGGACTTTGGCCCCATAGAGCTTAAGTCCCAGGTGAGGGAGGCTTGAAAGGCAGCAGAGGGAAATCAGCACCTGTGTCAAGGAAGTGAGTGGAAGAGAGGGACTCGCTAGCTGTGTAGCAAGTGGAAGCTCTCAGACAAGCTGAGACAGGGGCTGCTAAACCCCAATGTGTGACCTGCCTGGCACCCTTACTTTGGGAGGAGCCTAACCCCTTGTATGGGATCATAGACTAGCAGTGAGCCTGCTGCTTAACCACTTTACCACCGGAGGATTTTGCTGTCTTACGTCCAGACCACTTTTTGCGATTCGGCACTGTGCGAATTTACCTGACAATTGCGCAGTCATGCAACGTCGTACCCAAACGAAATTTAGGTCCTTTTTTTTTCCACAAACAGAGCTTTCTTTTGGTGGTATTTGATCACCTGTGCGATTTTTACTTTTTGCGCTATAAACAAAAAAATGAGCGTAAATTTTGAAAAAATAACAATATTTTTCACATTTTTTTACATGAAATTCCCCCCCATAAAAATGTAAAAATCTAATTTTTTTAAAATTTTTGGCCAATTTGTTTTCTGCTACCTATGTTTGGTAAAAAAAAATCACAATAAGCGTATTTTTATTGGTTTGCGCAAAAGTTATTGCGTTTACTAACTAAGGGAAAGATTTCTGTCATTTTTGGTGTTTTTTTTTTAACGAGTAATGGCGGCAATCTGCGATTTTTTTTTGCGGGACTGCGACATTGCGGCGGACAGATCGGACCCTTGACTGACATTTTTGACACTTTTGGGGGTACCTGTGACATTACTACAGTAATCAGTGCTATACATATGCACTGTTACTGTAAAAATGACACTGGCAGGGAAGGGGTTCATTTTATTGGAGAGGGAGGAGTTAATGTATGACTGGTTCTTACTAATGTGTGTGGGGGGAGGTGACTGAGTGACACAGGGACAGATCGCAGGTTCAGCTATGCTGAACCCTGCAATCTGACCCTGTCTGTCACTTAGGAGATCCGCCCCCTTTGTTTACACAAGCGGGCGGATCTCCAGACTCGATTCCCCGACGATCGGGGAAGAGCGGCGGTGATCGCCGCCTTTCTTCCCCTGGCCCGACTCCCGCTGTGACTGAATACAGCGGGAGCGAGCCTCCAGTGGCGCGCGCGCCGCCCACAAGGGGAGGAGTCCAGCGACGTAGGTCTACGTCGCTGGACGGGAACGGGCCACTTTGCCGCAGTACAGTCAACGTGACTGGTCGGCAAGTGGTTAATTACCAACACAGTACCAGGATTTGGACTGTTTGCTTACTTTGGCTGAAGTAACCTGCCTTTTGTTTAGCTGTGATTAAAATAAATGAACTGTTTTGCTTTCACTAAACTGAAACTGATTGGCGGTCATTCCAGAGCTACCCCAGGTTACAATACATACAGTATATACAGTATCTCACAAAAGTGAGTACACCCCTCACATTTTTGTAAATATTTTATTATATCTTTTCATGTGACAACACTGAAGAAATGACACTTTGCTGCAATTCATAGTTCAAAGGATTTAAGGCTCTTAATATATGCAATTTATAAAGTCCATTTTTATCACTTGAATTATTTTTCCCATTATGGGCGTGAGTGGGGCCTCATGTCCAAGTTTTGCCTTAGGCCTCACAAAGCCTAGAGCCCCCTCTGATCACATGGCAGCAACTCGCTGCATTTAGGTATCTAGACATGGTGAAGACGACATGCTTCAATACTGAGCATCAGAATAGGAAAGAAAGGGGATTTAAATGACTTTGAACGTGGCATGGTTGTTGGTACCAGACAGGCTGGTCTGAATTCTTTCAAAAACCGCTGATCTACTGGTATTGTCATGCACAACCATATCTAGGGTTTAACCACTTAAGCCCCGGAAGATTTTACCCCCTTCCTCACCAGGGCCTATTTTGCGATTCGGCACTGCGTGACTTTAACGGACAATTGCACGGTCGTGCGACGCTGTACCTAAATTAATTTGACGTCCTTTTTTTCCCCACAAACAGAGCTTTCTTTTGGTGGTATTTGATCACCTGTGTGATTTTTTTATAATGCGCTATAAACAAAAAAGTGTCAATTTTGCAAAAATAACAATATTTTTCAAATTTTTTTATATGAAATTCCCCAAAAAAATGTAAAAAAATTTTTTTTTTAACATTTTAGGCCAAATTGTTTTATGCCACACATGTTTGGTAAAAAAATTGCAAAAAGCGTAATTTGATTGGTTTGCAAAAGTTATTGCAATTACTAACTAAGGGAGTAATAGCGGCGATCTGCAATTTTTTTTGCGGGACTGCGACATTGCGGCGGACAGATCGGACCCTTGACTGACATTTTTGACACTTTTCGGGTTACCAGTGACATTACTACAGTAATCAGTGCTATACATATGCACTGTTACTGTAAAAATGACACTGGCAGGGAAGGAGTTAACTTTATTTGAGAAGGAGGGGTTAAGTGTGTCCCTAGGGGCGTGCTTCTAACTGTGATTGGATGTGGCTTGAGGTGTAAGAACAGAGATCAACGATCCTACATAGCAGAACCGTATGATCTCCATTCTTACACAGGGAAGAATGACAGGCGGCATTGATTACATTAGCCGCCTGCCTTTCTCCCGTTGTAACGGACGATCGCGAGTGCCCGGCGGACATCGGGTCCGCCGGGCACAAGCACGGGGGGATCCGTGAGCGAGCGGGAGCGCACCTCCGGCAGCGCGCGCTCGCTCCCTAGAACCTCACAGGCTAGCGACGTAGACCTACGTCGCTTTGCCTGTGAGGGGCTGACCGCCGCAGTAGATAGTCATGCGGTGGTCGGCAAGCAGTTAAAAAGAATGGTCCAAAAAAGAGAAAATATCCAGCTAGTGGCAGTTGTGTGGACAAAAATGCCTTGATGTCAGAGGTCAGAGGAGAATGGGCAGACTGGTTTGAGATGATAGAAAGGCAACAGTAACGCAAATAACCCCTCATTACAACCAAGGTATGCAGGATGCCATCTCTGAATGCACAATGCCTCAAACCTTGAAACAGATGCTATCATGTCAATATGGACCAAGATCTCTGAGGAATAGTGATGGAAGAACATCGGACTGGGCGGTTCGCGAACGCCATCTGCGAACTTTCTCAAATGTTTGCGAAACGCAAGTTTACGGCGGACCCCATTCACTTTAATGGCAGGCGAACATTAAAAACCTCCAGGTCATATTTGCAGCCACAACATACTTACTAGCTGTGCACACATAGTCCCACAACATGGACACTGACATACCAGAAGTATTGCTATTGGAAAAGTTGCCACAAAATTATTATTTTTTTTTCTCAGACAAAATCAGCCAGAACTGACAGTAGCCCGTAAATACATGTCAAATACATATAGGGTCCATTCACACGTCTGAAAAATGGGTCCGCATCCGTTTCACCATTTAGCGGAACGTTCACAGACCCATTGATTTTCAATTCCAGTCTGAAAAATTAGGCATTCACAGGATAAAGAAGTAAGTGTCGGCCAGTACAGGCACCAAAAATTAGCCAACAGGCGTTCACATGACAGCAAAGAACTTTGTAGTCTGTGGCTGGAGGTACATTAGGCATTTACAGGATACAGAAGTAAGTGTCAGCCAGTACAGGCCCCAAAAATTACCCCAAAGGGTTCACCTGACAGCAGAGAACTTTGTATTCTGTGGCTGGAGGTACATTAGGCACTCACAGGATACAGAAGTAAGTGTCGGCCAGTACAGGCCCCAAAAATTAGCCCACAGGTGTTCACCTGACAGCAAAGAACTTGATATTCTGTGGCTGGAGGTACATTAGGCATTTACAGGATACATAAGTAAGTGTCGGCCAGCACAGGCCCCAAAAATTAGCCCACAAGTAGGGATTGCCTTCGCCTGGTGGTCGGATCAAGGCAAACTTTGCTCGTTCGCAGCCCGCCGATTTTTTGCGAACACATGGCGTTGTTCGCGGCGCCCATGTTAGTTTACATTGGGGAGAACTTTGAACAATGACGCAGCCATCAGGTGGAACGGGACAGCCAATTGAATCATTGCAGCACATGGACGTACCCCCTACCTTATAAATAGACCTGAGCTGGCGGCCATTTCACATTCTGCTTTTTGTCAGTGTAGGGAGAGGTCTGCTGTGTGCACCAGGGACAGATAGTTCCAGTGACACAAATCACTCTGTTAAGATCCACAAAAGTCCTTTTAAGGGCTGGTATTTGGTATAGGTGTACTGTCTCTTTTGTCAGTGTAGGGAGAGGTTTGCTGTGTGCACCAGGGACAGATCGTCAGTGACACAAATCGCTCTGTTAAGGTCCACAACAGTCATTTTAAGGGCTGGTATTTGGTATAGATGTACAATCTCTTTTGTCAGCGTAGGGAGAGGTCTGCTGTGTGCACCAGGGACAGATTAGTCAGTGACACAAATCGCTCTGTTAAGGTCCACAAAAGTCATTTTAAGGACCGGTATTTGTTATAGGTGTGCAGTGCACTATATAGGGGTGTAATCCATTTATAATATACTTTGTAATATAAAAAGCATATTATAGGGCATTTGTATTGTGCACTGTGCAGCAATGTGACTGGTCCGTTGAGCGTTTCTGCAGCAATACTACAAACAGTGACAAAAGCACTTTTAAAGTATTATAACTGGTGTGATAGACCAGTGCCCGCCCCCCCCCAATACCACATATTGAAGTGGAGTGTTATCTGAGTATACTTTATAAGTGTGGACAGTAAGGAGTGATAAATATATGAAAAATTAAAATCCTATAAATACACTCACCCTGCGCTAAAATCAATAAGAAGGCACAAGAATAAAATCAATAATAACGACTTGACGTCAAAGCAGCTGCTATAAAGGATAAGATCAACTACAAAAAGGTGTCCGATAATATTAAGAAACAAAATAATATATTCAAACACTAGCAGCGCTAAATAAACAAACTAAGGAATAAAATCCAAAGTCCTTAAATGGGTATTTCCAGGTCATGTGGTGAGTTGGTTAGACGTAATCCTTTTATCACAGGGAGGGTGTGAGGGGTCCTGGCCGTAGCACCTGATTTCCACCACCACTTTGTGCTCCCCCCCCTATTCTTAAAACTCACCAGAGAATGGTGAATCAAGATCCTTCAAGGAATTCCACCACTAGATTCCAACATTGGACACTGGACCACTTTCCTCTATTTGGCTGTACAATCTCCTCCGTTGCCAACAAAACATGTAAGTGAACAAGAGTGGGGCGACAATAGTGTAATTCCGCCAATGACGTTTATTAAACACTAAAAACAACCAAAAGTAGCCCCGCTCCCCTCAGGATGTCTACTTACAGGAAATAATGAATAATGAAGGCATTGAGTAAAATATAATGTAAATTCCGCTGGATCCCTCTGTACCAAACCTTGTGCAATCTGGAGAGGGCTCCGGCGTATATGTAGATGTCCTTATGCGACCGCGCACGACGGCTCTGACGCGTTTCGTCCTCCGACTTCCACAGAGAGCCCGTGTGCGCGGCGCGGTCGTAAGCTATTTATAAATGTGCCGGCAAAGGCGCACTCGCGCCAAAACCAGCGTCACCCGGAAGTAAATGCCCATTACGTACTTCCGGTAATGGTCACTTCCGGCGTATAGACCCGCTCCGCCCCGCGTCACAGCGCGGGACTTGCGGCACGCCGGAAGTGCATCATTGATGTAAACATCCGGTCGGCTTTGATGACGATGCTATAGGAAGATACCTCCCTATGCTGAATGTCAAATCTCGCGTCTCACAGACATGAAATTCAACACATCTCCGCTCATGGGGGGTTGTCATCTAGCCGCATCCTTATACCAAATCACAGGAAATCCAGGATCTTTGGCCTGAGGTGTTAGTTATTTAGAGACATGAATGCAAAAAATAAATTTCACTGAATGCCATTCACCTCACACAAAATATATGTCATTATTAAAATCACACATATAAAACTCATAAATAATCATATAAAAAAGAATATAAAAAAGAAAGTTGATTGCAAATATGTGATAGATAAGGAAAACTTTACATCTCTAATAAAAAACAGTTGGAATTAAATTATCTCATTTGTCTAAAATATAGAGTAATAAATCAAGATTAAAATTTAAAATTAAAAAATTATAATTAAAAGTTACATACGGATATAACATAATAAACACCAAAGGTACCTAATTTTATGGTGATCTCATACACTCCCAACGAAAGAAAGTTAATAATAAAGCACTAGTCAAGTATTACTTTAAATAAATGTGCAAAGCGAGACCTCATATCAACTACTGTCATGTGTTTTTTTACTGTTCCAAGTGAATAAATATATTCTCCCAGGACATCAGTAGTTGCTTATAAAGCAGTTAATGTCTAGGTCGACATTAAGTCCATTTGGGTGCAGACTATCAGTCTGGTAGATCCAATTGGTCTCGCGTTTCGATATTTCGCGGACCATGTTGGATCCCCTCCATACTGGATCCACCTTCTCCACACCCCAAAACTTTAACATAGTGGGATCCTTGTTATGCACATTTCGAAAGTGTAGGGATAGATTATGATCTTTGAAGCCATTTTTTATATTAGTAATGTGCTCCGATATCCTGACCGACAATGCACGTTTTGTCCTTCCAATGTATAATAGGTTACATGGGCATTGAATGCAGTACACAACGTGTGTACTGCTGCAGGTGATTAACTCTTTGATTGTAAAAGTAAGTCCATTTGATGGTGAAGAGAAACTTGTGAAGTTTCTTAAATGGGTATTGACCTGTTTACAGGACTTACATCTCCTGCATGCAAAGAAGCCAGTAGAATTGTCCCAAAACATCTTCGGTCTTACGGGGGGGTCCAACACTTTTTTGACTACCTCGTCGCCAAAAGTCGGTCCCCTTTTATATATGAAGGTTGGGCGCTCAGGTAGAAATTCTCTCAAAACTTTGTCCATACACAGAACCGGCCAATGCCTGTTCACAATCTCTTCTACTTCTCGGTATTGGGCACTATACTGTGAGATGAAACTCCATTCATGTGTTTGCGTTCTAACCTTCACCGAGTCTGTTAGACATTCATCTTGGGATAGAGTACCTATTTCCCTAATGGTGTTATCTAGTTTGCTCTCTTGATAACCTTTTTCCACAAACCTCTGCTTAAGAACTAGTGACTGTGTCCTATAATCCTCATCTAGAGTACAATTCCTTCTAACCCGAAGGAACTGTCCCCTGGGGATATTAGATAACCATTGATGGTGATGTCCACTATGGACAGGGAGATACCCATTTCGGTCGGTGGGCTTGAAGAAAACTTGAGTCCTCAGCCCACCTTCCAAGATGGATATCTCCACATCCAGAAAGTGGACACTCTCTCGGCTCCAATTAAAGTCCAATTTTATGTTGTTCCGGTTATCATTCAATTTGTCACAGAATGACTGTAGTGAGGACTCAGAACCAGCCCACAGGAAGAACAGATCGTCGATATATCTGCGATATAAGATCAGCTCTTCATGCTGGGCTGCATAAATGAACCTATCTTCCCACTCACCCATAAAGATGTTGGCCAAACTCGGAGCGAATTTGGCCCCCATGGCAACCCCTCTCTGCTGCTGGTAAAACACTTGGTCAAACCAAGAGTAATTTCGAGATAGACAAAAGTCTAGCACATCCCTCAAAAACCGCTTTTGGATATCTGGGATGTCGTCCCGTTTGCTAAATGCCCAATTAAATGCTAATAAGGCATCGTCATGTTGTATGATTGTATATAGAGAGGAGACATCTCCAGTAACCAAGAAAACATCTTGGTTAGTTGGTAACTGCACCTCTCTTAATGCTAACAAGAACGCTTTGGTATCCCGTAAGTAAGATTTAAGTTGGATTACACTTGTTTGTAGGAAGGAGTCAAGGTATTCTCCAAGCCTAGCTGTAACTGACTGGATTCCATTCACTATCGGTCTCGCTGGGGGATTAATCTGGTCCTTATGGACTTTGGGCAGCGTGTAAATGGTTGGAATGCGGCTAAAGCTGGGTACTAGGTATTGTTTCTCTTTCTTAGTTATGATATGATTTTCATATCCACTACTCACCAATGTCCCCAGCTCTCGTCTGTATTGTACGGTGGGATCGGTTGGTAAGATCCTATATGTATCCTTGTCAGATAACATTGTGGAAAGTTGGGTAAGGTAGAACTCTTTCTTAAGCAATACCACCCCGCCTCCCTTATCTGCCGGCCGTACAATAACATCCTTTCTTTTTTCAAGAGCCTCCAGCCCCTCTTGTATGTGCCTTGGATTTACACCCTTCTTATTGGGTATTTGCCTCAGATCTTTAATTACGAGGTTTTTAAATACCTCTATATGTTGATTGGATGACTGTTGGGGGTTAAAAAGCGATTTGTTCTTAAGGCCGCTATCAGTACCCACTGTATAGTTGGCCAAACCAGCTTTGGGGGCTCCTATCACTCTTGCGGGATTCAAATAGTATTTTTTAAGGTTAATCTTCCTTACAAACTTGTGCAAATCTATGTACACGTTAAACTTATTAACGGGCCTTTGCTTAGCACACTTCAGACCAGCATGTAAAATGTTAATTTCTTTATCAGTCAGAGATACTTCAGCCAAGTTGTAAATTCCATCTAATCGCTGTCCAATCTTCTTTTTTTGTTCCCTGCGTCCTGCTCTACATCCTCTCGCGGACGGTCTCTTATGGGTGGCTGGAGATCCAATTGTGGCCTCCAATGAGGGTTGTAAATTCCCTGTGTTTGTGGAGGGCCCCAATAAAGGGGTTTCCCCCGCCAGGGTTTGCCGCCCCTTCTCCCACCCCTGCCTCTTCCACCTCTCCATGGAAAAGGGTGGGGAGGGTTTGGGGGGGGAGGATTATACTCACTGTATTGGGTTAAGGGATCATATCTATTTTGAGTGGGGACCCTATAAGGGGAATCCCATCTCATATTAGACTGATATCCCGGTCCTTCACCAGGGTCTAATCGTTGATTCCAATTCCCGACTGCAGCTCCTCTATTAGTAGTTTTATTAGGATTTTTTGGGCGTACATCTTGCGAGCCAGGGGCAGGTTTTGACACCACTCTAGGGGTACTGGGTCCTGAAGTGGTTACTTGGACATTAGATTGTCCCCTTGGCATGCTTTCATTAGTGGGTGGTCTCTGATTAGAGACTGTCCCTGGATTTTGCCAGAGATATATAGAGTTGTTTTTAAAGTCCCCTGAATCCCTATAGTATTTTTTTACCTTCTTTTTGTGTGTATCTTTATCAATTTTCTGTAATTTTTTCTTTATATCCGCATTAAATTTTAAAACAACTGGTGAATCCTTATCCTTATCTAAAACATTTTTCAAATCCGCAATTTTCTTTTCTAGAGTCTTCATTTTTAATTTCTTTCTTTTCAAAATTAATTCCTGTAATTTAACACCTACATTATTAAAAAAATCCAGCCATTCTTTAGAAGAATTAGCATCATCGAGGGCATCTTGCGGAGTCACCTCCCACCTGAGGCTCCTCATGATGATTTTTTCTTTTATGTACTTTTCAAAGGTACAGATGTCCCACCATGTCCTCACTTGTTTCTCCAGGGTATAACCCAAGATATTCAAGTTGGACATGAGGTCCTGTGAAGCATCAGTTTCTAACACTTCAGTAAATATATCATCAATTTCAAGTTGCCTATCTTGTAAAAATGATATTGCATCCATAGCAGCGGGGTTAAAAATTAAAATATGGACAGTAAGGAGTGATAAATATATGAAAAATTAAAATCCTATAAATACACTCACCCTGCGCTAAAATCAATAAGAAGGCACAAGAATAAAATCAATAATAACGACTTGACGTCAAAGCAGCTGCTATAAAGGATAAGATCAACTACAAAAAGGTGTCCGATAATATTAAGAAACAAAATAATATATTCAAACACTAGCAGCGCTAAATAAACAAACTAAGGAATAAAATCCAAAGTCCTTAAATGGGTATTTCCAGGTCATGTGGTGAGTTGGTTAGACGTAATCCTTTTATCACAGGGAGGGTGTGAGGGGTCCTGGCCGTAGCACCTGATTTCCACCACCACTTTGTGCTCCCGTGCGCGGTCGCATAAGGACATCTACATATACGCCGGAGCCCTCTCCAGATTGCACAAGGTTTGGTACAGAGGGATCCAGCGGAATTTACATTATATTTTACTCAATGCCTTCATTATTCATTATTTCCTGTAAGTAGACATCCTGAGGGGAGCGGGGCTACTTTTGGTTGTTTTTAGTGTTTAATAAACGTCATTGGCGGAATTACACTATTGTCGCCCCACTCTTGTTCACTTACATGTTTTGTTGGCAACGGAGGAGATTGTACAGCCAAATAGAGGAAAGTGGTCCAGTGTCCAATGTTGGAATCTAGTGGTGGAATTCCTTGAAGGATCTTGATTCACCATTCTCTGGTGAGTTTTAAGAATAGGGGGGGGAGCACAAAGTGGTGGTGGAAATCAGGTGCTACGGCCAGGACCCCTCACACCCTCCCTGTGATAAAAGGATTACGTCTAACCAACTCACCACATGACCTGTAAATACCCATTTAAGGACTTTGGATTTTATTCCTTAGTTTGTTTATTTAGCGCTGCTAGTGTTTGAATATATTATTTTGTTTCTTAATATTATCGGACACCTTTTTGTAGTTGATCTTATCCTTTATAGCAGCTGCTTTGACGTCAAGTCGTTATTATTGATTTTATTCTTGTGCCTTCTTATTGATTTTAGCGCAGGGTGAGTGTATTTATAGGATTTTAATTTTTCATATATTTATCACTCCTTACTGTCCATATTTTAATTTTTAACCCCGCTGCTATGGATGCAATATCATTTTTACAAGATAGGCAACTTGAAATTGATGATATATTTACTGAAGTGTTAGAAACTGATGCTTCACAGGACCTCATGTCCAACTTGAATATCTTGGGTTATACCCTGGAGAAACAAGTGAGGACATGGTGGGACATCTGTACCTTTGAAAAGTACATAAAAGAAAAAATCATCATGAGGAGCCTCAGGTGGGAGGTGACTCCGCAAGATGCCCTCGATGATGCTAATTCTTCTAAAGAATGGCTGGATTTTTTTAATAATGTAGGTGTTAAATTACAGGAATTAATTTTGAAAAGAAAGAAATTAAAAATGAAGACTCTAGAAAAGAAAATTGCGGATTTGAAAAATGTTTTAGATAAGGATAAGGATTCACCAGTTGTTTTAAAATTTAATGCGGATATAAAGAAAAAATTACAGAAAATTGATAAAGATACACACAAAAAGAAGGTAAAAAAAAAAAAAAAAAAAAAAAAAAAAAAAAAAATACTATAGGGATTCAGGGGACTTTAAAAACAACTCTATATATCTCTGGCAAAATCCAGGGACAGTCTCTAATCAGAGACCACCCACTAATGAAAGCATGCCAAGGGGACAATCTAATGTCCAAGTAACCACTTCAGGACCCAGTACCCCTAGAGTGGTGTCAAAACCTGCCCCTGGCTCGCAAGATGTACGCCCAAAAAATCCTAATAAAACTACTAATAGAGGAGCTGCAGTCGGGAATTGGAATCAACGATTAGACCCAGGTGAAGGACCAGGATATCAGTCTAATATGAGATGGGATTCCCCTTATAGGGTCCCCACTCAAAATTGATATGATCCCTTAACCCAATACAGTGAGTATAATCCTCCCCCCCCAAACCCTCCCCACCCTTTTCCATGGAGAGGTGGAAGAGGCAGGGGTGGGAGAAGGGGCGGCAAACCCTGGCGGGGGAAACCCCTTTATTGGGGCCCTCCACAAACACAGGGAATTTACAACCCTCATTGGAGGCCACAATTGGATCTCCAGCCACCCATAAGAGACCGTCCGCGAGAGGATGTAGAGCAGGACGCAGGGAACAAAAAAAGAAGATTGGACAGCGATTAGATGGAATTTACAACTTGGCTGAAGTATCTCTGACTGATAAAGAAATTAACATTTTACATGCTGGTCTGAAGTGTGCTAAGCAAAGGCCCGTTAATAAGTTTAACGTGTACATAGATTTGCACAAGTTTGTAAGGAAGATTAACCTTAAAAAATACTATTTGAATCCCGCAAGAGTGATAGGAGCCCCCAAAGCTGGTTTGGCCAACTATACAGTGGGTACTGATAGCGGCCTTAAGAACAAATCGCTTTTTAACCCCCAACAGTCATCCAATCAACATATAGAGGTATTTAAAAACCTCGTAATTAAAGATCTGAGGCAAATACCCAATAAGAAGGGTGTAAATCCAAGGCACATACAAGAGGGGCTGGAGGCTCTTGAAAAAAGAAAGGATGTTATTGTACGGCCGGCAGATAAGGGAGGCGGGGTGGTATTGCTTAAGAAAGAGTTCTACCTTACCCAACTTTCCACAATGTTATCTGACAAGGATACATATAGGATCTTACCAACCGATCCCACCGTACAATACAGACGAGAGCTGGGGACATTGGTGAGTAGTGGATATGAAAATCATATCATAACTAAGAAAGAGAAACAATACCTAGTACCCAGCTTTAGCCGCATTCCAACCATTTACACGCTGCCCAAAGTCCATAAGGACCAGATTAATCCCCCAGCGAGACCGATAGTGAATGGAATCCAGTCAGTTACAGCTAGGCTTGGAGAATACCTTGACTCCTTCCTACAAACAAGTGTAATCCAACTTAAATCTTACTTACGGGATACCAAAGCGTTCTTGTTAGCATTAAGAGAGGTGCAGTTACCAACTAACCAAGATGTTTTCTTGGTTACTGGAGATGTCTCCTCTCTATATACAATCATACAACATGACGATGCCTTATTAGCATTTAATTGGGCATTTAGCAAACGGGACGACATCCCAGATATCCAAAAGCGGTTTTTGAGGGATGTGCTAGACTTTTGTCTATCTCGAAATTACTTTTGGTTTGACCAAGTGTTTTACCAGCAGCAGAGAGGGGTTGCCATGGGGGCCAAATTCGCTCCGAGTTTGGCCAACATCTTTATGGGTGAGTGGGAAGATAGGTTCATTTATGCAGCCCAGCATGAAGAGCTGATCTTATATCGCAGATATATCGACGATCTGTTCTTCCTGTGGGCTGGTTCTGAGTCCTCACTACAGTCATTCTGTGACAAATTGAATGATAACCGGAACAACATAAAATTGGACTTTAATTGGAGCCGAGAGAGTGTCCACTTTCTGGATGTGGAGATATCCATCTTGGAAGGTGGGCTGAGGACTCAAGTTTTCTTCAAGCCCACCGACCGAAATGGGTATCTCCCTGTCCATAGTGGACATCACCATCAATGGTTATCTAATATCCCCAGGGGACAGTTCCTTCGGGTTAGAAGGAATTGTACTCTAGATGAGGATTATAGGACACAGTCACTAGTTCTTAAGCAGAGGTTTGTGGAAAAAGGTTATCAAGAGAGCAAACTAGATAACACCATTAGGGAAATAGGTACTCTATCCCAAGATGAATGTCTAACAGACTCGGTGAAGGTTAGAACGCAAACACATGAATGGAGTTTCATCTCACAGTATAGTGCCCAATACCGAGAAGTAGAAGAGATTGTGAACAGGCATTGGCCGGTTCTGTGTATGGACAAAGTTTTGAGAGAATTTCTACCTGAGCGCCCAACCTTCATATATAAAAGGGGACCGACTTTTGGCGACGAGGTAGTCAAAAAAGTGTTGGACCCCCCCGTAAGACCGAAGATGTTTTGGGACAATTCTACTGGCTTCTTTGCATGCAGGAGATGTAAGTCCTGTAAACAGGTCAATACCCATTTAAGAAACTTCACAAGTTTCTCTTCACCATCAAATGGACTTACTTTTACAATCAAAGAGTTAATCACCTGCAGCAGTACACACGTTGTGTACTGCATTCAATGCCCATGTAACCTATTATACATTGGAAGGACAAAACGTGCATTGTCGGTCAGGATATCGGAGCACATTACTAATATAAAAAATGGCTTCAAAGATCATAATCTATCCCTACACTTTCGAAATGTGCATAACAAGGATCCCACTATGTTAAAGTTTTGGGGTGTGGAGAAGGTGGATCCAGTATGGAGGGGATCCAACATGGTCCGCGAAATATCGAAACGCGAGACCAATTGGATCTACCAGACTGATAGTCTGCACCCAAATGGACTTAATGTCGACCTAGACATTAACTGCTTTATAAGCAACTACTGATGTCCTGGGAGAATATATTTATTCACTTGGAACAGTAAAAAAACACATGACAGTAGTTGATATGAGGTCTCGCTTTGCACATTTATTTAAAGTAATACTTGACTAGTGCTTTATTATTAACTTTCTTTCGTTGGGAGTGTATGAGATCACCATAAAATTAGGTACCTTTGGTGTTTATTATGTTATATCCGTATGTAACTTTTAATTATAATTTTTTAATTTTAAATTTTAATCTTGATTTATTACTCTATATTTTAGACAAATGAGATAATTTAATTCCAACTGTTTTTTATTAGAGATGTAAAGTTTTCCTTATCTATCACATATTTGCAATCAACTTTCTTTTTTATATTCTTTTTTATATGATTATTTATGAGTTTTATATGTGTGATTTTAATAATGACATATATTTTGTGTGAGGTGAATGGCATTCAGTGAAATTTATTTTTTGCATTCATGTCTCTAAATAACTAACACCTCAGGCCAAAGATCCTGGATTTCCTGTGATTTGGTATAAGGATGCGGCTAGATGACAACCCCCCATGAGCGGAGATGTGTTGAATTTCATGTCTGTGAGACGCGAGATTTGACATTCAGCATAGGGAGGTATCTTCCTATAGCATCGTCATCAAAGCCGACCGGATGTTTACATCAATGATGCACTTCCGGCGTGCCGCAAGTCCCGCGCTGTGACGCGGGGCGGAGCGGGTCTATACGCCGGAAGTGACCATTACCGGAAGTACGTAATGGGCATTTACTTCCGGGTGACGCTGGTTTTGGCGCGAGTGCGCCTTTGCCGGCACATTTATAAATAGCTTACGACCGCGCCGCGCACACGGGCTCTCTGTGGAAGTCGGAGGACGAAACGCGTCAGAGCCGTCGTGCGCGGTCGCATAAGGACATCTACATATACGCCGGAGCCCTCTCCAGATTGCACAAGGTTTGGTACAGAGGGATCCAGCGGAATTTACATTATATTTTACTCAATGCCTTCATTATTCATTATTTCCTGTAAGTAGACATCCTGAGGGGAGCGGGGCTACTTTTGGTTGTTTTTAGTGTTTAATAAACGTCATTGGCGGAATTACACTATTGTCGCCCCACTCTTGTTCACTTACATGTTTTGTTGGCAACGGAGGAGATTGTACAGCCAAATAGAGGAAAGTGGTCCAGTGTCCAATGTTGGAATCTAGTGGTGGAATTCCTTGAAGGATCTTGATTCACCATTCTCTGGTGAGTTTTAAGAATAGGGGGGGGAGCACAAAGTGGTGGTGGAAATCAGGTGCTACGGCCAGGACCCCTCACACCCTCCCTGTGATAAAAGGATTACGTCTAACCAACTCACCACATGACCTGGAAATACCCATTTAAGGACTTTGGATTTTATTCCTTAGTTTGTTTATTTAGCGCTGCTAGTGTTTGAATATATTATTTTGTTTCTTAATATTATCGGACACCTTTTTGTAGTTTATACTTTATAAGTGTATTTGTGTCTTGCAACAATATTGCCTCTTTTGTTGCGTTTACTCTGCTACACACAGTGCCAAACTCACTGGCCAATTTTTTTGTACAACTGGTGTGATAAACCAGTGCCCCCCCAATACCACATATTGAAGTGGGTTGTTATCCGAGTATTCTTGTATAAGTGTATTTGTGTCCTGCAACAATATTGCCTCTTTTTCTGCATTAACTCTGCTACACACAGTGCCAAACTCACTGGCCAATTTTTTGTACAACTGGTGTGATAGACCAGTGCCCCCCCAATACCACATATTGAAGTGGGGTGTTATCTGAGTATACTTGTATAAGTGTATTTGTGTCCTGCAACAATATTGCCTCTTTTGCTGCATTAACTCTACTACACACAGTGACAACAGTTACTGGCCAATTATTTGTAGAACTGGTGTGATAAACCAGTGGCCCCCCAATACCACATATTGAAGTGGGGTGTTATCTGAGTATCCTTTTATAAGTGTATTTGTGTCCTGCAACAATATTGCCTCTTTTGCTGCGTTTACTCTGCTACACACAGTGCCAAACTCACTGGCTAATTTTTTGTACAACTGGTGTGCTAGACCAGTGGCCCCCCAATACCACATATTGAAGTGGGGTGTTATCTGAGTATACTTGTATAAGTGTATTTGTGTCCTGCAACAATATTGCCTCTATTGCTGCGTTAACACTGCTACACACAGTGCCAAACTCACTGGCCAATTTTTTGTACAACTGGTATGATAAACCAGTGCCCCCCCCCCCCAATACCACATATTGAAGTGGGGTGTTATCTGAGTATGCTTGTATAAGTGTATTTGTGTCCTGCAACAATATTGCCTCTATTGTTGCATTAACTCTGCTGCACACAGTGCCAAACTCACTGGCCAATTTTTTGCACAACTGGTGTGATAAACCAATGGCCCCCCAATACCACATATTGAAGTGGGGTGTTATTTAACAGTATACATTTATAAGAGTGTATTTTAGTCCTGCAAAAATTTGGCCTCTTTTGCTGCATTAACTGTGCTACACACAGTGACAACAGTTAATGGCCAATTATTTGTGGAACTGGTGTGATAAACCTGTGGCCCCCCAATATCACAGATTGAAGCGGGGTGTTATACACCTTGTTCCACATATACTGTGCTTCTCTAGAAACTTATGTCGCAGGGTAATTTAAAAAATGACATGCAGAGGAAGAGGCAGGCCCTCACGCAGGGGTGGTAGGGGTAGGGCAGGAGCAGTAGGCCGGAGCCAAAAGTGTGAAGTTTCAGAAGGTGCGTTCGATTACGAGTGGCTCACTCAGCCTTCCTCTTCTGCACCCTCCTCAGCCTCTCTATCTGCACCCTCTTCACTTTCTGCTGTGTGCAGCCCCAAAGACACCACCACCAACACTACCACCACCACGACCATATACCCTTTGCTTGAGTCACTGGAATTATTTTCCGATCCATCACAAGACATTTGCGATGCGCAGCTGTAGCGGAATGGACACTGAGAGTGTGGTTTGTGTTGAAAGAGTGACCATAATATTACTGAACAGTGTCCCTGAGGAAATATATAAAGATATATTGCAGATTGCTAGAATATGGCAGAGGTGTTTCACAGACCCCTGCTAGTGGGGTCTGTTATTGTGAATACCTGCATTTCATTGTTCTATTGTTCCTGTCTGATTTGTAAGCATATTATGGGATGTGTGTTTGTGTGGAATGACTTGAAGAGGGAGGGGTTTTGGCAGAGTGTAATCCCTTGTGTTTTCAATAAACAGGGCATTCTAGTTTGACTCCCAGAACTGTGTGTCGTCCAGTTACTGGGGGGGATTTTGCCATGGATATTGTAGCACTTCCTCAGCTCCAAGGATGATACAGCGGAGATACCTAGGCTGGGTATTGGAGCTCCCATGACCATATACCCTTCGCTTGAGTCACTGGAATTATTTTCCGATCCATCACAAGACATTTGCGATGCGCAGCCATTGTTGGCATCGGCTCAGGAAGAGGAGGTAGCAACAGCCGGCACTCAGCAGTCTGATGACAGTACCCAGATCAGCCCAAGGAGGTTGGTCCCCGCTGTTGCTGCCTACTCCGAGATCTCGAATGTTAGTGGTGGGGAAGGTGACGTGGATGATGACGTGTCTATGGATGTCACGTGGGTGGCGACAAGAGAGGAAGAGGAGGGGAGTTCAGAGGGAGAGACGGACCAGCAGATAGGAACCCACAAAGCCACACTCCAGGCTCTCACCATTCAGCCTCTTCTCCTTCTCCTCTCTACTCACAATTGTCCTCCACTCCACCTTCCATGATGCCGTCGTCACGTTGTTCTGGAAAAAGGCAGGCTTCCGTGGTCCAAATGTTGGAGCGTAAAAAAATTGATGACGCTGGATAACCCTCTTGCCCAACGTTTGACTGCTGACTTGTCGGAACTGATAGCCCGCCAACTACTGCCATATCAACTGGTGGACTCTGAGGCCTTTTGTAAATTTGTGGCCATTGGAACACCACAATGGAAGATCCCAGGGAGGAAATATTTATCGCAGAAGGGCATTCCAGAGCTGTATGGCCATGTTCAGCGGCAAGTGCATATATCTCTGGCACACAGTGTTGGTGCCAAGATACATCTGACCACAGACACATGGTCTAGAAATCACGGGCAGGGAAGGTATATTTTTTTCATGCCCACTGGGTGAACCCTCTGATGGCCGTCAAGCATGTAACCCGTGGCACCCATGTAGATTTGGTTTTACCGCCACGGATTGCATGCAGGCCTGCCTCTTCTT
Organism: Pelophylax lessonae; assembly: GCF_965119305.1. Classification (NCBI taxonomy): domain Eukaryota; kingdom Metazoa; phylum Chordata; class Amphibia; order Anura; family Ranidae; genus Pelophylax; species Pelophylax lessonae. Next base: position 178,331,044 of record NC_138771.1, read on the forward strand.
CTCCTCCTCCTACTCCATCCTCCCTCTCCTCCTCGGCTGACTCCTCCTTTTCCGCTGCTACTGTCTCTTCCACTGCACCGCCCAAGATCCCCAGAACCTATTCCACATGCCAGGTGAGACGTTGCCATGCTGTGCTGCGTCTGTTGTGCCTGGAAGCCAAGAGCCACACTGGTCCTGCAATCCTTTCAGCTTTGCGTTCACAGGCACATCAGTGGCTGACACCGCTCAATTTGACAGTTGGTAAAGTGGTGTGCGACAACGGTGCCAATCTGCTGAGCGTGCTGAAACAGGGCAAAATTACACACGTGCCATGCATGGTACACGTCCTGAACTTGGTCGTGCAGTGATTCGTTGCCAGATACCCTGGGGTCAAGGACATCTTGCGGCAGGCCAGAAAAATCTCAGGCTATTTCAGAAGATCTCACACAGCCATGGCTCGCCTTGCTGACATTCAGCGGCGACACAACCTGCCCGTCAGGCGTCTTATTTGTGACTGCCCGACGCAATGGAACTCAACCTTGTATATGCTTGATAGGCTGCTCTAGCAGAAACGTGCAGTTAACGAATACCTGAGCAAACTCTGCGGCAGGACAGATTCTGGGGAGCTTGGTTTTTTTACACCTCGTCAGTGGCTGCTCTGCGGCCATTCGATGAGATCACCAAACTGGTCATTCACGGCCAGGGTGCCATCAGTGACATCGTACTTTATGCCTTCTTTCTGGAGCGTGCATTGCGTCATGTTATTGATCAAGCCATCGAGGAGCAGGAGCAGGAAGATGAGGAAGTCGCAATGTTGGATGAATTCCCAGGGGGTGCTACTCCATCTGAGACAAGTCAACAACAGGAGTCTGAAGAGGAGTCAGAGGAGGATGGTGCCGGGGCAGATGAGGAGGAGCAAGAAGAGCATGCTTTAAAACTTTCTGGGATCCCTGGTGTTTTCTGTGGATGGGGGGAGGAGAACGAGGACGATATTATCCTGGATGATGAGCTGGAGCCAGGCCACTACACCACTTCCAGTTTAGTGCAAATGGGGGCCTTCATGCTCCAGTGTTTTAAGGGGGACCCCCGTATAAAAAGCATAAAGGGCAAGGACCAATACTGGGTGGCAGCGTACTTAGAAACCCGGCACAAACAAAAAATGGCGGAAATGTTACCACCATCACAGAGGGCGGTCAGAATGCAGCACTTCCAAGAAATGCTGCATTCTGCTTTTGCTTGCGCTGGCAGAGGAATTTCCAGTCACAGAGAGACAGTTGTGGGTAGCAATCCAACAGCGCCTGCAAGAAGAGGGTGGTTTGAAGATGTGTGGTTTGAAGATGTGTTGGTCACATCAGATATGAGATCTTTCTTTTAGCCGAGCCATCGACAGCTGTACTCCGGATCCAGCATCAGGGAACGCCTAGACCAACAGGTGTCCGACTACATTGGGTTAACGGCCGATGTGGACGCTCTGAGGAGTGATGAACCCCTGGACTACTGGGTGGGCAGGCTTGACCTCTGGCCAGAGCTTGCAGAATTTGCAATGGAACTGTTGGCTTGCCCCCCGTCCAGTGTCCTGTCCGAAAAGACATTCAACGCAGCAGGGGGGATCGTGACCGATAAGCGCACTCGCCTAGCTCGTGACAGTGTAGACTAGCTCACATTTATAAAAATTAATGAGGCATGGATCTCTGAGGAATTCAACACATGTGACCAGTAGACCATGCTTCATTTAAATTCCTCATGACAGGCCACAAATATCCGCCAGACCGCCATCCACCCACAACAATTCATGGTCCTTGTCTTTGCTAAATACAGCGGCATAAAAGGCATTTCATGTTCATTGAATGTTTAATTTTTGGGGCCTTTCATGGTCGACAATCATTTTTTTTGTCAATGCCTAATGTACCTCCAGCCACAGAATACTACATTCTTAGCTGTCAGGTAAACCCACGTGGGCTAATTTTTGGGGCCTATACTGGCCGACACTTACTTATTTATCCTGTGAATTCCTAATGTACCTTCAGCCACAGAATACAACATTCTTAGCTGTCAGGTAAACCCATGTGGGCTAATTTTTGGGGCCTATACTGGCCGACACTTACTTTTTTATCCTGTGAATGCCTAATGTACCTTCAGCCACAGAATACAACATTCTTAGCTGTCAGGTAAACCCATGTGGGCTAATTTCTGGGGCCTATACTGGCTGACACTTACTTCTTTATCCTGTGAATGCCTAATGTACCTTCAGCCACAGAATACAATGTTCTTAACTGTCAGGTAAACCCATGTGGGCTAATTTTTGGGGCCTTTTATGGCCGACACTTACTTCTTTATACTGTGAATGCCTAATGTACCTTCAGCCACAGAATACAACGTTCTTAGCTGTCAGGTAAACCCATGTGGGCTAATTTTTGGGGCCTTTTATGGCCAACGCTTACTTCTTTATCCTGTGAATGCCTAATGTACCTTCAGCTGCAGAATAGATTATTCTTAGCTGTCAGGTAAACCCATGTGGGCTAATTTATGGGGCCTATACTGGCTGACACTTACTTCTTTATCCTGTGAATGCCTAATGTACCTTCAGCCACAGAATACAACGTTCTTCACCTTCAGGTAAACCCATGTGGGCTAATTTTTGGGGCCTATACTGGCCGAAATTTACTTCGTTATCCTGTGAATGCCTAATGTACCTTCAGCCACAGAATACAACGTTCTTAGCTGTCAGGTAAACCCATGTGGGCAAATTTTTGGGGCCTATACTGGCTAACACTTACTTCTTTATCCTGTGAATGCCAAATGTACCTTCAGCCACAGAATACAACGTCTTAGCTGTCAGGTAAACTCATGTGGGCTAATTTTTGGGGCCTATACAGTCCGACACTTACTTCTTTATCCTGTGAATGCCTAAAGTACCTCCAGCCACAGAATACAACATTCTTAGCTGTCAGGTAAATCCGTGTGGGCTAATTTTTGGGGCCTTTTATGGCCGAGACTTACTTCTTTATCCTGTGAATGTCTAAAGTACCTTCAGCCACAGAATATAACGTTCTTAGCTGTCAGGTAAACCCATGTGGGCTAATTTTTGGGGCCTTTTATGGCCAACACTTACTTCTTTATCCTGTGAATGCCTAATGTACCTTCAGCTGCAGAATACAACGTTCTTAGCTGTCAGGTAAACCCATGTGGGCTAATTTTTGGGGCCTATACTGGCTGACACTTACTTCTTTATCCTGTGAATGCCTAATGTACCTTCAGCCACAGAATACAACGTTCTTAGCTGTCAGGTAAACCCATGTGGGCTAATTTTTGGGGCCATTTATGGCCGACACTTACTTCTTTATACTGTGAATTCCTAATGTACCTTCAGCCACAGAATACATGGTTTTTAGCTGTCAGGTAAACCCATGTGGGCTAATTTTTGGGGCCTTTCTTTGCCGACACTTACTTCTTTATCCTGTGACTGCCTAATGTACCTTCAGCCACAGGATACAACGTTCTTAGCTGTCAGGTAAACGCATGTGGGCTAATTTTTGGGGCCTGGAATGGCCAACACTTACTTCTGTATCCTGTGAATGCCAAATTTTTCAGACTGGAAAATCAATGGGTCAGTAAATGTTCCGCCAAATTGTGGAATGGATGCGGACCCATTTTACAGATGTGTGAATGGACCCTATATGTATTTGACATGTATTTACCGGCTGCTGTCAGTTCTGGCTGATTTAGGGGAAAAAAAAATTTTTTGCTGTAAAAAAGAACAAAAAATTTTAGGGCAAATTTTCCAATTGCAATACTTCTGATATGACATTGTCCATGTGGTGGGACTATATGTGCACATTTAGTAAGTCTTTTGTGGCTGCAAATATGACCTAAAGGTTTTTAAAGTTCGCCTCCCATTAAAGTCATTGGGGCCCGCCGCGAACTTGTGGTTCGCGAACATTTGAGAAAATTTGCGGCTAAAGTTCACGAACAGGATACAGAAGTAAGTGTCGGCCAGTACAGGTCCCAAAAATTAGCCCCCCACATGCGTTCACCTGACAGCAAAGAACTTGGTTTTCTGTGGCTGGAGGTACATTAGGCATTCACATAATAAATAAGTGTCGGTCATTACAGGCCCCAAAATTTAGGCATTCAACGGACATAAAAGGCCTTTTATGTCGCTGAATTTACCTAAGACAGGGACCATGAATTGTTATGGGTGGTGGCGGATATTTGTGGGCTGTCATGAGGAATTTGAATAAAACATGGTCTACTGGTCAGTGCTCACATGTGCTGAATTCCTCCGAGATCCATGCTTCATTTATTTTTATAAATGTTAGGTAGTCAACACTGTCGTGAGCTAGGCTAGTGCACTTATCGGTCACGATCCCCCCTGCTGCACTGAACATCCTTTCAGGCAGGACACTGGACGAGGGGCAAGCCAACAGTTCCATTGCAAATTCTGCAAGCTCTGGCCAGAGGTCAAGCCTGTCCACCCAGTAGTCCAGGGGTTCATCACTTCTTAGAGCGTCCACATTGGCCGTTAACCCGATGTAGTTGGACACCTGTTGGTCTAGGCATTCCCTGATGCTGGATCCGGAGGACAGCTGTGGATGGGTCAGCTGAAAGAATGATCTCATATTAGAAGTGAACAACACATCTTCAAACCGCCCTCTTCTTGCAGGTGCTTTTGGATTGCTACCTACAACTGTTTCTCTGTGAGTGGAAATTCCTCTGCCAGCGCACGCAAAATCAGAATGCAGCATTTCCCAAATCAAGGCCTGGATGTGCTGCATTCTGACAGCCCTCTGTGATGGTGGTTACATTTCCACCATTTTTTGTTTGTACCGGGGGTCTAAGTGCGTTGGCACCCAGTACAGGTCCATGCCCTTTATGCTTTTTATACAGGGGTCCCTCTTCAAACACTGGAGCATGAAGGCCCCCATTTGCACTAAACTGGAAGCGGTGTAGTGGCCTGGCTCCTGCTTATCATCCAGGATAATGTCGTCCTCGTTCTCCTCCCCCGCCCACGGACAACACCAAGGATCCCAGAAAGGTTTAAAGCATGCTTTTCTTGCTCCTTCTCATCCTCATCCGTTCTTACACCATCCTCCTCTGACTCCTCTTCAGACTCCTGTTGTTGCCTTGTCTCATATGGAGTAGCCCCCCCCCCTGGGAATTCATCCAGCATTGCGACTTCCTCATCTTCCTGCTCCTTGACGGCTTGATCAATGGCACAACGCAATGCGTGCTCCAGAAAGAAGGCGTAAGGTACGATGTCACTAATGGTGCCCTGGCTGTGACTGACCAGTTTGGTGATCTCATCAAATGGCCGCAGAAGTCTGCTTGCGTCGGGCATGAGCAGCCACTGACGCGGTGAAAAAAAACCCAAGCTCCCCAGAATCTGTCCTGCCGCAGAGTTCGTACAGGTAGTCGTTAACTACATGTTTCTGCTAGAGCAGCCTATCAAGCATATTTAAGGTTGAGTTCCATCGCGTCGGGCAGTCACAAATAAGACGTCTGACGGGCAGGTTGTGTCGCCGCTGAATGTCAGCACGGCGAGCCATGGCTGTGTAAGATCTTCTGAAATGGGCCGAGATTTTCCTGGCCTGTCAAAGGATGTCCTGGACCCCAGGGTATTTGACAATGAAGTGCTGCACGGCCAAGTTCAGGACGTGTGCCATGCATGGCACGTGTGTAATTTTGCCCTGTTTCAGTGCACCATTTTCACACACCACTTTACCAACTGTCAAATTAAGCTGTGTTAGCCACTGATCTGCCTGTGAACGCAAAGCTGAAAGGAGTGCAGGAACAGTGTGGCTCTTGGCTTCCAGACACAACAGACGCAGCACAGCATGGCAACGTCTCACCTGGCATGTCGAAAAGGTTCTGGCGATCTTGGGCGGCGCAGCGGAAGAGACTGTTGCAGCTGAAAAGGAGGAGTCAGCCGAGGAGGAGAGGGAGGATGGAGGAGGAGAAGGAGAAGAAGAGGCAGGCCTGCATGCAATCCATGGCGGTAAAACCAAATCTACACGGGTGCCACGGGTTACATGCTTGACGGTCGTCAGAAGGTTCACCCAGTGGGCAGTAAAAGTTATATACCTTCCCCGCCCGTGTTTGCTAGACCACGTGTCTGTGGTCATCTGTATCTTGGCACCAACACTGTGTGCCAGAGATACATTCACTTGCCGCTGAACATGGCCATATAGCTCTGGGATTTCCTTCTGTATGGAATATGTCCTGCCTGGGACCTTCCATTGTGGTGTTCCAATGGCCACAAATGTTCTAAAGGCCACTGTGTCCACCAGTTTACAGTATATGGCAGTAGTTGGCAGGCTATCAGTTCTGATAAGCCAGCGGTCAAACATTGGGCAAGAGGGTTATCCGGCGTCATCATTTTTTTATGCTACAACATTTGGGCAACGGAAGCCTTCCTTTTTCCAGAAAAACTTAAGGACGGCATGATGGAAGGTGGAGTGGAGGACAATTGTGGGGAGAGAGGAGAAGGAGGGTTCTGACGGCGTTGCTCCCACCGGGCTCGGTGATGGGAATCCAGGTGCCTTCTTAAGGCGGTCGTCCCTAGGTGAGTGTTGGGCTTACCGCGACTTATGCGTTGACTGCAAAGGCTGCAGATGGCAACACTATTGTCAGCAGAGGACAGGTTAAAAAAAGCCCACACTGCGGAGTCATGTGCCGGCATCCTCGGAGCGCAAGATGTAACTGTACATGGTTGATAGCTTGCTCCTGATACATTACCAGTCTAGTTTGTCCCTCCTGTGCAATGTAAGTTTGGCCTGCTTCTCCTCCCTATCTGCTGGTCCATCTCTTCCTCTGAACTCCCCTCCTCTTCCTCTCTTCCTCTCTTGTGGGCACCCACGTGACTTCCATAGACACGTCATCATCGACGTCACGTTCCCCACCACTAACATTTGAGATCTTGGAGTAGGCAGCAAAAGGTGGGGACCAATCTCCTTGGGCTGATCTGGGTACTGTCGTCAGACTGCTGAGTGGCGGCTGTTGCTACCTCCTCTTCCTGATCCGATGCCAACAATGGCTGCGTATCGTAAATGTCTTGTGATGGATCAGAAAATGATTCCTGTGACTCAAGCGGAGGGTATATGGTGGTGGTGTCTTTTCGGGTGCACACAGCAGAGAGTGAAGAGGGTGCAGAAGAGGAAGGCTGAGTGAGCCACTCAACCAAGTCTGGTGCGTCCTTTGAGGTAATCTAACGCACATTCTGCAACTTCCCACTTTCGCTCCGGCCTGGTGCTCCTGCCCTACTCCTACCACCCCTGTGGTAGGGCCTGCCTCTTCCTCTGCCTGTCATTTTTTAGATGACCCTGTGACAAAAGTCTCTAGCGAAGCGCAGTATATGTGGAAGAAGGTATATAACACCCCGTTTCAATCTGTCGTTTTGGGGGCCACTGGTTTATCACACCAGTTATGAAAAATATTTTCTAGTACCTTTTGTCACTGTGTGTAGCAGAGTTAACGCAGCGAAAGAGACAACATTTCTGCAGTACCCAATAACACTATTATGAAAGTATAACACCCCGCTTCAATCTGTCGTTTTGGGGGGCCACTGGTCTATCACACCAGTTCTGAAAAATATTTTCTAGTATCTTTTCTCACTGTGTGTAGCAGAGTTAAAGCAGCGAAAGAGGCAACGTTTCTGCAGTACCCAAAAACACTATTATGAAAGTATAACACCCCACTTCAATCTGTCGTTTTGGGGGCCACTGGTCTATCACACCAGTTATGAAAAATATTTTCTAGTAACTTTTGTCACTGTGCGTAGAAGAGTTAACGCAGCAAAGGAGGCAAAATTTCTGCAGTACCCAAATACACTAGAATATGCTTTCTATATTAGAAGTATATTATAAGTGTATTACACCCCTATATACACTGCACACCAAACAATAGTAGGGGGGCGTGACCGGAAGGGAACCGAGGCGGACGTGATTGCAAGGAGCTCCGCCGGTTCCGTGATTTCATCCCCTTCCATCTGCAGTTTTTAACTGCTTTAGGGGAGACATAAGCACACATCGGGCAAGCCTGTGCCCTGAAGAACATCCCTGGCCAAGAATTTTTGAAATCGGCCCTCCCGGAGCGGATCGGCGGCTGCGGCCTACGCGGGACCGAAAGCCGCGGCCTCGATTTGAGCGGCATCCGGCCGCGATCGTCCACGGAGCCGGTAAATACGGCCGATTCCCCTGCTTTTTGTGCGGCAACACCAACCTCTGAGCTCCCCCAAGCCCCAGGGGTCCTCCCGGGCCAAAAATTAAGCAAAAAGGACCGACGGGAGCGGATCGGTAATCGTGGCCTAGTAGGGCCCAGAAGCCGCGGAATCACCTAAAGCGGCATCCGGCCGCGGCCCCCCATGGCTCAGTAAAGTTCTCAGGGGAAGTGGCTTGGCTTGCAGGAGGGATCACAGCCTAGAATGAGAGCCCCTCAGACGACCCGGTCTCCTCAACCCAAACAGGCAGTCTAAAGGCTAAATATGGGCAGAATCTTAAAAGGAGGACACAGCACTACAACCCCAAAATCCAGACCCGGTACCAGTGGCAAAAACATACCGGATTTCTTCAACCTATCTCACTCCACTCGAGGCAGCACTGCTTCCAAGATGGCGCGGGCTGCACAACGTGATGATGAGGGAGATTATGAAACGGACTCGCAAGCAGACACCGAGGATACGGTAGGAGACACAGACCACTCTGACCCCCCTCTTACATTCAAGATTATGACGGCCATTGCGGCAGACATTAAAAGCTCATTCAACGCCGCAATCATTGACCTCAAGGCGGACATTAATAGACTATCAGACCAAATGGCTGCTACAGAAAGGGCCGGGAGGCACAGAGACAAAGCCATTAAAAGATTAGAGGATGTCACTATGTCCCATTCCACCCATCTAATCACAATGAATAGACAGTTGGAGGACTTACCAGGGGTCGGAGAAATAATATAAGAGTAAGGGGGATCCCTGAATCGGTGGACAGAGAGCAAACCAAATCTGCATTACGATCGGTGTTCAATGGCCTACTTGAGCGCCCTGCAGAATCACCCATTGAATTCGAAAGAGCCCACAGGGCCTTACGTCCCGAACCCCCGGATGACGCTCCACCTAGGGACATTATTTGCTGTCTCTCCAGCCATCCCCTGAAGGAGGAAATCCTCTCTAAGGCCAGGCAAAATGAACGCATCCTCTTTAACGAACATACGATTCAACTGTACCAAGACTTATCACCCATAACGCTGAAAAACAGGCGCGACCTGAAACCGCTGCTAGAGGTTCTGAGAACACAAAACATCCCATACCGATGGAAGTTCCCATTTGCGCTACAAGTCTCACACGGAGGGAAACAGCACTTGCTTCGAGTACCTGCAGACCTACCAGACTTTTGTGCCAATCTACAACTGGGAGAAGTGGAGGTACCTGATTGGTATGCGGAATTCCTGTTCCCCCATCCACCAGGAACATCAATGGACGAACCGGAAGCATCCTCCTCCCGTTCCCCACACCACAAAAAGGGAAAGCAGCACAGGAAGAGGGGACTGAACCCCTTTTTTGGATCATCGCCCAAAACCCCCAGGACCCCTAGATCCAGGGATCAACATTAAGAGTCCTTGGGAATGTGTCTACGCTACCTGATTCCTCTATACTCCATGACATCTTCAGCCCTTGACTGTATGACTATCCCCACTTACACAGCTTTGAAGAAATCCTAAAAAACTGCGACTACACAAGCAGTATACCTCCTTTACCTTAAGCCTTTTTTCTGAATTTTTTTTTTTTTTTCTTTTTTACTCTGCCCCTATACGCTATCATAACATAGCCTGTGATAAATCTGTGACCTTCCTTACATGTAGGCTATTCCAATCTTGATCGCTAGACGGCGCCAACACATAAGTGTTGCTGTTCTCCAAACTAAAAAAAAAAAACACCCAAACATGTTTTCTTAGTCCTGAACATGTGTTAACTTCCTGGTCTATATTAGTGAACCCTTACAATATGTAAGCCGCAACCCAGACTTGTTACAGGATAGGGGAGTTTAGGGATTTGTTATTGCACTACAGAGATGTGGACTTTCACGACCCTCACCCAAAGGTAACTTTAATGTTTGAAACCTTACCTGACAGACCTACAATCCATGACCCATTAGATTTGAACAGAACTGAACTAAGTCTGAGTGCAACACACGGGTCATCCTAATTCCCCTGTCATTGTACCGTTGGTGGAACATTCCCCGATATCCTAATAAGCAAGTGGCTTGTTACTTCCACTAGACCCATACCTGAAAATATAATGGAGAATTGGATTCTAGAGCCCACTCAGCAACTTTGAACCTTGCTAACGGAGTTACAATGTTTTCTGTGTTTTTTTTCATTTTGTTTTCTATTTCTTGTTTCTCTGTTTTGATCCACCTGTTGGTGTCACCACTGCATTTATGCCTATTATTGCTCCTTTTGGAGACCGGGATCGCCTCGAGCTCATTACAGTGATAGACCTTATTACATATTGGTATAGAGGTCATCCTCCGGCTCGACCTTCCACTTCCCCAAATAGGATTGTTGAATTATATCTGTTACATTTTAAGCCTTACGCTATATCCTACTTATTGGCGGGTACAACCTGATTGCTTTAAGTCAGTTTGTCCACGCACTACTTTGTGTCTACTCTTTTCTTCACTCTCTTGTTCACTAATTCTACACCCCCCCCCTCCCTTTTCCCTCAATCCCTCTGCCTTACCACTACCCCCCATCCCTACAGATTACTAACACATTTGTCTCAAGTCTCTGGTAAAAAGCCTACAGGTACAACCGAACAACAACTACAGGTGTTCAACTCACGATCAAGATGGTATACTCGAAATTGGGTAAGCACCCCTTTTTAATTTCACATAACGTTAACGATTTAAATATTCCTGAGAGAAGAAAGAAAATACTATACGAACTAAAAAAATGTAAGCCTCAAATAGTCTTTCTGCAAGAAACCCACTTTAAGGGACAATCCCACCCTGATCTTGCAAATAAATTTTTCCCGAAAGTTTTTTATGCTAACAATGACTTGGCAAAAACCAAGGGCGTGGCAATATTGATCCATAAAGATGCGCCTTTCGTTTTTGAAAAACAACTAACTGACCCGAATGGTAGATACCTTTTCATTTCCGGCACCCTAAACAACAAACCGATTACACTGGCAAACACCTACTTCCCCAACAAGGCCCAAGTTACCTTTTGCAATCAGATGATTGCCGAACTCAAGAGCTTTGCGAAAGGCTGCATTATCCTGGTAGGAGACTCCCCTGAACCCACTTCAGGATACCTCCTCGGGTAAATCATGCCTCACATTCTCGGCACTTAAAAGAATTAAACACTCACTGCAGTCATTAACATTAATAGATGCTTGGAGAGCATTACACCCTACAACCAGAGACTACTCCTTCTATTCGTCTATCCACAAACGTTACACAAGGATAGATAATTTGTTTATATCCCAAAGGGACCTAGCCGATGTGAGGGGGGCGGAAATAGGATTAATCACCATTACCGACCATGCTCCGGTCTCTCTCCATTTCAAAGTGTCACCGACGCATAAATGCGACAGATCTTGGAGGCTCAACGCTTCTCTCCTTCTTGATCAGTCCACTCAGAACCATATACAATCCACCCTTACCAATTATTTTTCTGACAATTGTTCAGCCGATACCTCACCCCTAACGGTGTGGGAGGCCCATAAACCAGTGGTAAGGGGAGACTTGATCCGAGCGGGTGCACGAAGAAAAAGGGAGAGAGAACTAGTGAGGAATGACCTGATTTCTAAAATAAATGATTTGGAACTGAAACACAAGCAGACACTAGCCAATCAAGTTGAGGAGGAGCTGGTCAAACTCAGAAACGAACTAAGATCTCTCCTTGAAACAAACACAAAAATAATTATTTTTTTCAAAAAGTCCATATATTATGAACATGGGGATAAATCAGGTAAACTTCTTGCTAGAGCGCTTAAAGAAGCACAAACAGCTAATTGCATACTCAACATCAAAAATCACAAAGGCCAACCGGTACACGATCCTAGGGGTATAGCTAATGTCTTTAAGGACTTTTACGCCCGACTCTACAATTTACCACCACAAAATCCCCCGACAGGTATCACTGTACATAGGAAACAAGCTATAATTGATTATCTGTCCCAAAGCGGACTCCCGGTCTTGATGAGGAAAGCCTTGCCATCCTAGAATCTGATATAACTAGAGAAGAGGTTGAAACCACAATTAAAACACTGAAACCAGGCAAGAGTCCAGGCCCAGATGGCTTCACGGCACAATATTTCAAAACCTTTATCGACACACTGTCCCCACACCTAACTAAAGCTCTTAATGTCATCAAGGAAGGCCACAAACCTTCCAATGAGTTCCTAATGGCACACATAGCAGTCATTCCAAAACCCGACAAAGACGTTACGACATGCTCAAATTACCGACCAATCTCACTCCTGAATACCGACTTAAAGATCCTAGCCAAAATCCTAGCGGACCGGATCAGACCTCACCTTGAAAAAATCATCGGCCCAGACCAAGTTGGCTTCATGCCCGGTAGAGAGGCCAGGGATAATGTGATTAGATCCTTGAATTTGATCCATGGAGCCAGATCAACCGGTTTTGAGGGCCTCCTGCTATCCACGGATGCAGAGAAGGCCTTTGACCGAGTGTCATGGGACTTTTTGTTCTCAGCCTGCGAACACATTGGTCTTGGACCAAATATCATGTCATGGATCCATGCGCTATACTTTAAACCTCAGGCTAAGGTGAATGTCAACGGGGTCTTCTCTGAGCCGCTAGACCTGTGCAATGGTACGAGACAGGGATGCCCACTTTCACCCCTCCTTTTTATCCTGACCCTAGAGCCATTAATTAGATCCATCAACCTAGATCCCTCAATTCAAGGGATACACATGCAAGGAAAGGAACACAAGGTGTCGGCTTATGCTGATGACCTGCTTCTATACATCGCACAACCGCACATTTCGATCCCCAACCTTAATAAACAATTTAACCACTATAAGTTTTTATCAAATTTCAAAATCAACAACTCCAAGTCGGAGGCCTTAAATTTGACTCTCCCGAAGCATATGATTGCCCTAACGAAGGCTAACTGCCCATATAGATGGGAAAATACCTCACTAAAATACCTAGGTATTAAACTCACACCGAGACTTGATTCACTGTTCGAAACCAATTTCTCTCCCCTATTAAACACTCTAGCCAGGGACCTTAAGAAATGGGATAAGGGGAGATTTTCCTGGTTCGGGAGAGCCGCTATAGTAAAGATGGCTATCTTACCGAGACTTCTGTACTTGTTTCACGCTCTCCCGATCCACATACCAAACTCATTTTTCAGACGCCTCACCTCGCTACAGAGAATGTTCATTTGGGCTAATAAACATCCCAGAATCAGTTTCCAATACCTACAGCGCACTAGAGAACACGGAGGCATGGGTATTCCCAACTTCCTGAACTACTACTACGCCACACATCTAACTAGGATGATAGATTGGCACTGCCATGGCTCATCCAAGGCTTGGGTAGATATAGAAAGGAACTGGTCTAAATGCGACACACATTTCCTACCTTGGTCTGATCACTCTATGATCCCCCCAGAGATCAGATCCCACCCTCTGATTGGCACGACTCTGAATATACTCCATAAAACTTTAGCTCGGTCTGAACTCTCCTCCTCTCCGAGTCCGCTTACGTCTCTCTATAACAATCCTGCCTTTCCACCAGGAATGGCCAATAAAACCTTCCTCACATTGGCTAATAAAGACAAGAATAGACCACTACTTGCACTCCATTGCTTTCGTAACCGTAAACTTCTTGGATACGAGGAATTGAGAAATATATGCTCCACTGAAAAACCGCTAAATTCTTGGAACCACATGCAGATGCAAGACTTCCTCCAAAATAACAAGCATAAATCCCAATTTACTAGGGACCTCTCAGACTTTGAGAAATGCTGCCTATCGGGGACCCCGATGAGGAAAGTAACCTCGTTGGCGTACAAATGGCTATGCACGCCACCCCAATCCCAAACGGATCCCTATCAATCAATATGGGAGAAAGACCTAGGTCTTCAATTCTCGGCTGCTCAATGGAGGAGGTCGTGCATCTTTTCACACAAATGCTCCCTTAGTACTAGAGCACAGGAGACTGCATATAAAATTCTTACAAGGTGGTACAGAACCCCGGTCAAATTGAAACATTGGTACCCTGGACTCACAGATTCTTGCTGGAGATGTGCGAAAGCACAGGGCACATTCCTCCACATCTGGTGGTCTTGCCCCAAACTGATCCCGTTCTGGAGAGCAGTTGCACACTGGACGGAACACATTACTGGGACTGGTCTGCCATTTGATGCCCCAACCTTCTTACTGCACATAAACCAAATGACTTACAAAGCCTATAAGCAGTCTCTCACCCGACACCTATTAAACATGGCCAAGAGTTTAATCCCATTGAAATGGAACTCCCTTGAAATCCCCCAAATTCGGGACTGGATAGGGAAAATAGACCAAATTTACGAGATGGAAAAATCCATAGCTCTGAAAATGGAACGCCACGAGTCATTCCGTAAACTTTGGGCTAACTGGACACTCTTTTCTGTTTCTCAGGAATATGAGACTCTGAAATCAACCACATAAAGAGCTAAACCCCTGACACTACACACCACAAGGGTGCATACAGCACATCTCTGGAGACAGCAACCCTTTTTCCCACCTCCCTTATCCCCACGCCATCCCTCACCCCCTCTCTCCTTCTCCCCCCCCCCCTTACTTTCTTTTCTTCACTTCTCTTCTTCTCTTTCTTTTCTCTTTCAATTTGTCACCTTTCTACTCCTATCCTAAGGTGACCACTCAGATCTACAACTGTTGCATTTACGATTAATGATAATTACTTAATAATGTTACATATTTACACTTCTCTATAAGTTTTGACCAGATCTACATATTTGCCAACTGCAATTTGATAGGCTACTTTGGCAATTTACCTGCAACGTGAGACCCAGAATTGCGGAATACACTGTATTTTTATTTTTTCTTATCCTATTCGCTATAGAAGTGTGAGACAATATATTTTGATATGTCACAGTCTTTACTGAACTTTTATGTTTTATTGTTCATTCTTTATTACCTTAATAAAGCACTTTTTTGTGAAAAAAAAAAAACAATAGTACACCTATACCAAATACCGGTCCTTGAAAGAACTTTTATGGACCTATAACAGAGCGATATGTGTCACTGACAATCTGTCCCTGCTCCCCACAGCAAACCTCTCCCTACACCGAGGAAAGAGAGAATATAGATAGTACACCTATACCAAATACCAGTCCTTAAAAGGACTTTTGTGGACCTATAACAGAGCGATATGTGTCACTGAAAATCTGTCCCTGCTGCACACAGCAAACCTCTCCCTACACTGACAAAAAGCAGAATGTAAAATGGCAGCCAGGTCAGGTCTATTTATAAGGTAGGGGGTATGTCCATGTGCTGAAATGTCTCAATTGGCTGCTCTGTACCACCTGATGGATGTGTCATGGGTCAAAGTTCTTCACAATGTAAAAGAATATGGCGGCCGCGAACATCGCCATATGTTGATGATATGATCGGCGGACAGCGAACGAGCAAAGTTCGCCACGAACCGACCACCGAGCGAACCACAAGGCCATCTCTACTGAGGAATGTTTCCAACACCTTGTTGAATCTATGCCACGAAGAATTAAGGCAGTTCTGAAGGCAAAAGGGTTTCCAACCCAGTACCAGCAAGGTGTATCTAACAAAGGGTCCAGTAAGTGTGTGTATGTGTGATTGTATATATACATATATTTATGTATATATACTATACATACTAATAGAAAGTAGCTGGTTAGGATTTTGGGTCTAATCTGTATCCATGAACTGTTTCAAAGAGCATACATTGCAGTTATAATTTTGCTGACACAAAAGGAAATAAAAATAAACAGAGCTGCTGAGTAAGCCAGTCACCATGGTCAGCATAAGTACAATGTAAGTGATATGCATGATAATAAGATATAATGTGTACTAGTAATGTTATGTGATAAGACAGTAACAAAAAAGATAAATGCAGACTGATATATTATTTGGTCTCTTCTAGAAGCTGTTGAGAATAAACGTAATGAATACTTATTATAAAGGCCTTGCTTGTGCTTATGCTAACGACCTTGAATTGACTCTATCAAAAAAAAAAAAAAAAAGTCCTGAAAAACTGATTAGTAACAATTAAAGTGATTGTAAATGCATATTTTTTTTCTTAACCACTAAAGCCCCTGAGGATTTGGCTGCTCAAAGACCAGGGCCTATTTTGCGATTCGGCACTGTGTGACTTTAACGGACAATTGCGCGACACTGTACCCAAATTAAATTGACGTCCTTTTTTTCCCCACAAACAGAGCTTTCTTTTGGTGGTATTTGATCATCATATTTTTGGTAAAAAAAAATCGCAATAAGCAGATTTTGATTGGTTTGCGCAAAAGTTATTGCGTTTACTAACTACGGGGAAGATTTATGTCATTTTTATTGTTTTTTTTTTTTAACTAGTAATGGCGGCGATCTGCGATTTTTTTTGTGGGACTGCGACATTGCGGCAGACAGATCGGACCCCTGACTGACATTTTTGACACTTTTGGGAGTACCAGTGACATTACTACAGTAATCAGTGCTATAAATATGCACTGTTATTGTAAAAATGACACTGGCAGGGAAGGGGTTAACTTTATTAGTGATCAAGGGGTTAAGTGAGTCCCTAGGGGCGTGATTCTAACTGTCAAGGGGCTTGGCTTGTGATGTAACCACAGAGACATACGATCCTACATAGCAGGATCGTGTAGTCTCTGCAGTTACACCAGGGAGAATGACAGGCGGCTTTATTTACATTAGTCGCCTGCCTTTCTCCCTCTCCAACGGGAGATCACGAGTGACCGGCGGACATCGGAGCCACTGGTCACTCGCGCGGCGATGTCAGGGACTGAGCGGGGGCGGGAGCGTGCCTCCAGCGGTGCGCGCTCGCCACAATGTCGCAGTCCCGCAAAAAAAAAAAAATCGCAGGTCGCCGCCATTACTCGTTAAAAAAAAAACAATAAAAAGCTTTCCCTTAGTTAGTAAACGCAATAACTTTTGCAAAAACCAATCAAAATACGCCTATTGCGAATTTTTTTTTACCAAACATATGTAGCAGAAAACAAATTGGCCTAAAATGTTAAAAAAATTAAAATTTTTACATTTTTTGGGGGGATTTTCATATAAAAAAATGTGAAAAATATTGTTATTTTTTCAAAATTGTCGCTCTTTTTTGGTTTATAGCGCAAAAAGTAAAAATCGCACAGGTGATCAAATGCCACCAAAATAAAGCTCTGTTTGTGGGAAAAAATGGACGTCAATTTAATTTGGGTACAGCATCGCGCGACCGCGCAATTGTCCGTTAAAATCACGCAGTGCTGAATCGCAAAATAGGGCCTGGTCTTTGAGCAGCCAAATCCTCCGGGGCTTAAGTGGTTAAGATAAAGAAAGAGTGTTTTTTAGTGACAGTAGATGTAGAATCACTCCACACGAATATTAAACAAGAACATGGCATAGAGGTGGTACATTGGACCCTGCACAATTTTTCTGACCTCAAACCAGCTCAAATCAATTTTATTTTAGAATTGTTAAAATTAGCTATGAAAAATAATTATTTTTGGCATGATAGAAACTTTTTCAATCAAATTAGGGGGTTGGAATGGGTGCTAAGTATGCGACCAGTATGGTGAACCTATTTTTAAATAAATGATAGATAAAAGATATTTTTAGCAAATATTGGGAAGGTTTAAAATTATACAGTCGCTTTATAGATGATATTATTATTTGGGAAGGAGTCACTAAAGGAATTTTTGATGCTTATGAACAATAATAAATATAACATCAAATTTACGGTAAATAAGAAATTCATTTTTTTTTTTTAAACTTCTTTTTATTAATTTTAACAATTAAACAACAAGATAAAACACGAGTATAGTTACATTACAGAAAAATAATGTGCACAGTATCTACAAAATTCACCATAGATTCTGTAAAGGTAAGGTAGAACAAGAATAGGAGCGACAATACACATTCATGAACATGCCTTAATGAATGAAGATGGCAGTGCTACAACATAGTTTGCGTACTCAACATAATACAAGAAACTCAGCAGTAATAGCAAATGGTGGTCAGAGTTAAGAAATTAATTTCTTGGATCCTATAATTTTTAAGCATGGAGATCGTTTGGGTACTAGAACATTTTCTAAAGATGCTGACCGTAACAGTTTTATACCAAGGAGGAATTGTCATCACCCCATTTGGTTGAAAATTATTCCCAAAAATTAGATTGTATGTATTCAAAAAAATTGCTGTTTGGAGAAGGATTAATAATATCAGAGTAAAATCCTGGTCAAAAAATTCATAGATAACAGTTATTATGAGAATGATATAGAAGTTATCTGAAAAAGTAGGGAACTTGGATAGAATTCAATTATTACAAGAAAAATCATCTAAAAGTGATTTTGATTCATTAGTATTTGTAACAGATTACAATATATAATATAAACAATTTAAAAAAATTATAATCAAACATTGGCCAATTTTGCTATGAGGATAACACCCTCAAAAAATGATTACCAAAAAAACCTAGATTCGAATAATTTATAGGTGCGCTATGAATTTATGTTCTAAATTAGTGTACAATGTCCCAGATCCCCCAAAAAAAGACTGTTACATTTTTGGCTAGAACAGGTTTTTTTAGGTGTAGGAGGTGTAAAGTGTGCAAAACAGGTAATATGGTAATGAGTGGATGAAGACTCTGTTTACATCAAAAGTGACAGGAAAGTCACTTGTGTTTTTCAGGGAAGGACCTAGGAAGGGCCACTAGAAAATTGTCAGTGAGATTAGGTGAACATGTCAATAAAATAAAACATTTATACAAAAATACTATTTAACCATTTTAGAATTTGCCATAATAATGATCCACAAGGATTTGTTTTCTCTGGTATTGATAAATTGATGATAATTGGAGAGGAATTAATTTGAGTTAGAAATTAATTTAAACTTTTACCTATATAGCTCTCATTGTTTTTAGTAATAACCCCCATTCTTTCTATTGTACCATGTATGTGGGGGTTTACCATTTTTTATCCTTTTTGTTGGGGTTTTAGGACTTAAAATAAATGTGATATTTGTAGTTCATTTATTTGGCTTCCTGTTCCATGCCTATTTATATGAAAATCTTGGTCTTTTATGCATTGATGCTGGGGTGTTTTACCATGGGGGATGTGAGATTGGCAGATAACGGTGATCGTTTTTATGATTGTGACAGTTATAGCATGGGGTGACCCGTTTGGGACTGTCATGGTGATTGCTCAGTTGCCATCGGTCTCCTCCTACTATGTGGTGCTGTCAATGAATGGTTAATGTTAGGTGCTTACAAGGAGAGAGATAGGGCCACTGAGCTCAGCTTCCTAATGATGTCCATTGGTGAAACACATTGGCACTGACGTTACTTCCGGTCAATGGGAAATCCAGATTAACCACTGTGGAGCAAACATAGGCTTCCAGTCCAGCTGAGCAGAGCGGCAGCTGCTTCCACTGCAGGTTTATGCTATGAATTTGTGCCAGTATTTATGGGCGTGTTAGAAAAAATAGTGCAGTGCAGATGATTACAATTCTTAAAAGTCCATTAATACAGGAATCAAAAATAAAGCCCGAGAGTCCCTCTTAGAGATGGTAGCTTTGAAGACCACAACAGGGTGCTGGAAAGATAGCCACAAACTGTGACAGTCCCTTCACCAAAAAGCACTCACCCCAATATAAGACCCCTGTTTCCCCAGGTGGTCAAACAGGCTCTAATAACACTCATGCAGGGAAAAGGATATCCAGGGGAGTCCAATAAACACCAGCTTATTGGTTATGGCATCAGATGAGGTGAGGTATAAAACCTCTGTGTCTCCGATGGGACCCCAGCGCATCAATCAAGCAAGAACGTGAAAAGAAAAATCTAAGTGCATACTGCTTAAAAATACCACATTTATTTAGACAGTAACACACTTACAAGATTCTCCTTGAAATTGCAGCAATATGAACAATAGCCAAGAGCCGATGCTAAAGTCCTTCGGCTCACGAGACAGCAGCGGGTGATGTCAGTAGGCTCCACCTCCCCAGTATTTATGGGCACCAACAAATGTGAATGTATGAGTTTTTTTTATGGTAAATGGTTTTACATAATAAGACCCCCCCAGTTTCATTTTCTATGAGTAGAGCTTATCCGGATCTGTAAAGGAGAAGGAGCGGATACATAATTCCATAATGTGCTTTTGATCTTTTGCTATATTATACATCACTTCATAATGCGCTTTTGAATCTTTGGGGTGAGTTTAATGTGATTGTGGTGAAATGAAAGCAATTGTAAAAAAAGGAAAACATTTTTCTTAAATAAAAATACCAAACATGTCTATACTTAGCTGCTCTGTGCAATGGATTTGCACAGAGTGGCCCCAAACCTCCTTTTCTCAGGTCCCCCGCTGGTGCTCCTTGCTCCTCCTCTCTGTCTAGTTCCCTCATAGGAAGCTGCTTCCCATGGGGTCACCCATGCATGCTCACTCCTGAACCCTGCTGCTGTATCCATTGACACAGACAGCAGGACTCAGCCCTGCCCCCCACCCCCCCCCGCTCCCTTGTCACTAGCTTTGATTGACAGCACTGGGAGCCAATGGCTCCCAATGCCCCAGCAAAGCCAGTGAGATACGGAAGTGAGGGTAGAGAAACCTGCAGACGTGCACAAAGCTGGATCCATCGAATGAAGGCTTAGGTAAGTATGGGGGGGGGGGGGGTGAGTGGCAACATTCAATTCCTAAACATTTTTTACCTTAATGCAAGGAAAGAAATAAGGTAATAAAAATGTTTAGACTGTCCAGAAGAGTGTGCAGAGGACTTTGTCACTTATTTTAGAATGGAAGATCACAAATGGACACTTTTTTAGAATAGCACTTTATATTTTGCTATGGACAATATCTGGTAGTTGTAAGGTTTATTTAAGCACTAGCAATTTTTATGGATGATTAATGCTGCATTTAATATATTCAAAGATTTTTGTAGTACACATTTTTGCAGCAGCTTTTCCAAAAAAGAAAAAAAAAATTTTGTATTGATATCTATTTTTTTAATCGAGTTTTAGTGCTGCCTGACACTTTACACATTAAATCAGATTCACGATCCTTAGTTTACTATTCTTAGATCAGTTATGAGCTGGTTGCTGGTTGGTTTATTTATTGCCCTTTGTGCATCCTCATTGCTTACATCTAAAGCTGTTGCGCTTGCCCCAGTGTAAAGAAATTGCTATGACATATTCAATATAAAATGAAAGCTCAGAAGTATTATCTACTCCTCTAGCAGTGGATGAACATGTTAGTTATACAACATGACATGAAATATCTTTACCATTTTATTGATTATATTTCCAGCTGCCGTCGGACATGAAACATTAAAGGTGTGTCCATTTACATTCACCCGAGTATAAATCACCTGCCATAGAACTAACCTTGTTAGCTGGGTTGAGTGAGTTTTATTATTACTGTTTGTAAAATGCAGGCAGAACACATGAGGTTCTCTGGAGATTAAAGGCTATAACATCTTTGACAGCAACATGAAATCACTTTGTATGTGTAATATACCCCAGACTGGTGACAAATTAAAGTAAAACAGGTCATAGAGATACAGATGCTTTATAAATCAAAAAACAAAGAGGTGCCTTAGCATTAACCAAATCCAATGTGTTACTAAGGTAACTCCATATTCTCTGCATACAAAATGGAAAGTTTGACTCTACTTTATTATGTATTGAAATTCCATTAATTTGTATTTTTGGATTGTTTTTATTTAACAAACCAAGATATGTTCCATGGGCACATACACACTCACATTGGTTATGAAAGTATAGGTGGGGAACCTATGTCCCCAATCCTGAATCCTATGTTATAAAAAAGTAGATTTACTATATTAAGAAATGCTTGGTCAGAAAATGAAAAATGTAATGTTGCATAGTTAGCTTTCACAGTATAACAACAAAAGACTGCAGCCTCTCAAGACTGTCAGTTTTTTAGGCGGAACCAATCAGACCACCCATTGCCCTCTGTGGAGCGGTGGATGTCAACCAACATGTGTTGATTGTCCCCCGTCGACATTCCATCTGATCCTATCTGCTAAAGACGGGTAATCTGTTTCCCCTCCCGTCTGGTGAGTCAGATTGAATGACAGTCAGATAGAAATGGAAAGGCAGTCCTATTCCATCCGACCACCCATAGAGGAAAGCTGGCTGCGTCCGTGTCTGCTCTGCATCAGCAAAGCAGACATGAACCTGTCATCCGCCTACTCAGAGGGGATCTGCAGAGAGATCCCCCGCTGAGCAGGTGGACCTACTGGCAGACTCTCAGTGTGAAAGTGGCCTAATTGGACACATAGAAGAGATAAAACCTGCCAATGATGTGCATAGCCCAGGGCGAAAACTAGGCGGGGGGGCAGGGGGCACATCTGCCCGGGGCGCCGCATATCTCTCAGCCATTCGGGAATAATCTGCAGGACTGCCCCGGAAGCTGAAAAAACGTCCCAGCATCCGGCAGATCCAAGCAGGTGTCCCACAGCCAGCACACTGCCAGTCATCAACCAGCTCTCTCTCAGCAGTGCTCTGTTCTTTACTTTGGCTGGCCTCTTATGACACTTAAACACCGATCTTCATACAGTGGTGTCAGTGCTGACTGTGTGTGCTGTAACCACTCACCTTCCCTTCCCCTCCTCTCCCCGTTCACTGCCCCTGAGCTCAGGATCGTGCGTAAAGGATTTCTGTGTGCTGCCTGTGTGCAGAGCCTGAAATGGACACACTGCTGCTTCTCAGCTCTCTCAGCCATCAGTGAGAAGTGAGTATAGTATAGTATAGTATAGTATAGTATAGTATAGTATAGTATAGTATAGTGTATTCCTATGCATACGATTATATTAGTGAGAAATTCTATATCACTGCAGGGATGCCATGAAAGAGTGCTGTAACTAACTGCAACTGAGCTTCCTGCCCACTCCTACTTTAAAGAAGATCCAGCACCCCTAAAATCTGTCTAAATTACCTATTTTAACCTGCAGCCCCCATCAGTGCCCCCTCCCACTACAGAATGTCAGTGCCCCCCTCCCTCAGATCATCAGTGCCCCTTTCCTGCCTTTGCAGATTGCCAGTGCCCCCTCCCTCTGCAGAGCACCAGTACCCCCCTTCTCCCTGCCTTCTCCCTCCACAGAGCACCAGTGCCCCCCTTCTCCCCCAACAGAGCACCAGTGCCGCCTCCTCCCTCCATAGAGTGCCATTTCCCCCTCCCTCTGCAGAGCGCCAGTGCCCCCCTTCTCCCTTTGCAGAGCGCCAGTGACCCCCTCCCTCTGCAGAGAGCCAATTCCCCCCTTCTTCCTCCACATACCACCAATGCCCATCTCCCTCCACAGAGCACCAGTGCCCGCCTTCCATCTACAGAGCACCAGTGTCCCCCTTCTCCCTCCACAGAGCACCAGTGTTTCCTCTCCCTCCACAGAGCGCCAGTGCTCCCTTCCTCCTCCTTTCTCCCTCTACAGAGCACCAGTACCCCCTCTCTTACTCCACAGAGCGCAAGTGCCTCCTTTCTCCCTCCACAGAACACCAGTGCCCCCTTCCTCCTCCTTTCTCCCTCTACAGAGCACCAGTACCCCCTCTCTTACTCCACAGAGCGCAAGTGTCTCCTTTCTCCCTCCACAGAACACCAGTGCCCCCATCCCTCTACAGAGCACCAAAGCCCCTCTTCTCTCTCCACAGAACACCAGTGGCGATCTTCTATGTGACTCTCTCTGCAGCAGCTGAAACCTGGCAGCTCCTCCCTACTACCGGCTTTCAGCTGCTGCAGTGAGAGCCATCTTTCAAACTCTAGCCCCCATCAATATCCCCTACCTCCAGAGTATTAGTGCCCCCCTTCCCCCTACCTTACATCATCAGTGTCCCTTTTCTGCATCTGCAGAGCGCCAGCACCCCCCTTTCTCTGCAGATTGCTAGTGCCTCCCTTCTCCCTCCTTAGGGTGCCAGTGACCCCTCTCCTTTGCAAAGCACCAGTACCCCCCATCCTCTGCAGAGTGCCAGTGCCCCCTTCTCCCTCCACAGAGTGCCAGTGCCCCCCTCCCTCTGCAGAGTGCCAGTACCCTCTTCCTCTGCAGAGTGCCAGTGCCCCCTTCTTCCTCCACAAAGCACCAGTGCCCCCCTCCCTCTGCAGAGGGCCAGTACCCCCCTTCCTCTGGAGAGCGCCAGTGCCCCCTTCTCCTTCCACAGAGTGCCAGTGCCACCCTCCCTCTGCAGAGCAAAAGTGCCCTCCCATCTCCCTCTAGAGAGCACCAATGCCCCCCTCCCCTCCACAGAGTGCCAGTGTTTCCCTCCCTCTGCAGAGTGCCAGTGCCCCCGTTCTCCCTTTGCAGAGCGCCAGTGACCCCCTTCTTCCTCTGCAGAGTGCCAGTGATCCCCTTCCTCAGCAGGGTGCCAATGCCCCCCTTCTCTCTCTACAAATTGCCAGTGACCCCCCTCCCTCTGCAGAGCACCAATGGACCCCTTCTCCCTCAATAGATCACCAGTGCCCTCCTCCCTCTACAGAGCACCAGTGCCCCACTTCTCTCTCCACAGAGTACCAGTGGAGATCTTCTGTGTGACTCTCTCTCTGCAGCAGCTGAAAGCTGGCATCACCTCCTCCCTACCACTGGCTTTCAGCTGCTGCAGGGAGAGCCATTAAAGATCGGTTTCAGTCATTAACCACTGCACTGGTTACCCCCTCATGCACACTATCAGATTCTCCTTCACTGCCCAGACCTGCCTTTGTACCCCCCATGCCCCCGCAGCATTGTCTGCTTTCCTCCTCTCTTCTCTCCTCCCTCTGGCTTCTGCAGACATACAAGGGGATCTTCAGGATGGAGAGTGGGGGGAGGGGATGGTCAATATCATTTACCAGCCCCTTCTTTTTCTAAATGAACACAGTGAGCGATTGGTACCGATCACTTACTGTGTTCATTCATAATTAAATTACTCAATAAACTCAATTTGTGAATGAACAGGAAGCTGCTCAGCACAGATCACTTACCATTCATTCACTGTCCAGTGCAGCTGAGGCTCTGTCTCAAAAGTGTGACATCGGGTGGCTGTTTAGACCCCAAATATTTTATCAAAGTCCCCCCAACAGGGCTTCTAAAAATTGTAAAAAAAAAAAGAATTAAATATAATATTGTAAAAAATAAGAAAAAAAACAGTAATACAATTGACAGCATCTACTGCCCTACTGACACTGTCCACTGACTGACACCATCCAATGCCCTACTGATACTGTCCACTGCCCTAATGACAACATCCTCTGCCCTACTGACATCAACATCTGCCCTACTGACACTGTCCACACACCTTCCACTGCTCCACTAGTACCATCCACTGCTCTACAGACACCGTCCACTGCCCTTCTGACGCCATCCACACACCATCCATTGCCCTGCTGACACTGTCCACTTTTAAGGTAGTCTAAGTTCATTTTGGACACCCAAAGGTGTCCCAGGTCTTTTAGAACCCTTTAGTGTTCCTAGTTTCAAGCCTCATCTCTCACCTTTGGGGCAAATTAAGAGGGGCACCACTGAGAAGAAAGAAAAGCGCACATAAGCAGGCTTTAATAAAGACCAGCTTTTAGGCTCACTTCTTTCCTGTTGGTGCTCCTCCTAATAAGCTATAGAAGTGAAGCTTGAAATCGCCTCAGTCAAACCTTACCCATGCAATGATTGTGTAGGCCATCTCTCCCAGGTGAGGGGGGGTGCCAAACTGAGTCTTGCCCTGATGACAAAATGTCTTGCTTCACCACTGGCATAGCCATACTGCACAAAACAGTAGGCATGGTCTATATGTGCATGGTTAAAAATAACATGAGCTTTTCTGCTTCATACACTGCATATATGCTGCTGTATGCTGCAGTTCTTCTTACCGTGCAACTACTTAGTGTAGCACCCTACAGGTAGGTGCTAGGTAAATAAATGTATAGTGGGCCTTGTCTGCCTAACAGCAGGGCTGTGATCTGTTGGATAGGGTGTCAGGGCTTCCAGATGTGCCTGCTGAGGGGAGACGTATCCCCACTGGCTCCTGTGAGAGGCTTCTCATAGGGCAGTGTGGGAAGCCCAATCAGGGGACACATCCCAGCTTGTAACTACCCCAGAAGGTAGATTATGCTGCAAAGGATTCTGGGAGTGGGTATAAGTTTGGGGTGAAGTGCGTGGCACGGTGTCTTTGGCGGGAGCAGAGTCCCAGGAGAGAGAGTGCGGCTGTCTCTCCTCCTGTCTAAGGAAGGCGGATGTCTCAGGGTGTCGTCTGAGTGTTCAGAGAGTGCTGAGTTGAGCTGAGGGGATCCGGTGTGCTGAGAGCCTGCAGAGGGAGAGAGGGGTCCAGTCCCAGGACAGCCTACACAGGTCTTGAGTATGAGGAATGCCCCCTGGGGGTCTGCCTGAAGTTAGATGGGACCACTCCGAAAGAGGTTCTGGGGTCCAGTGTCAACTAGCTGCAAAGGGGGTACCTAGGTTGAGGACCCTGAAGCTACAGAGGGAGTACATAGTCAGTGGACCCTGAAGAGTTCGAGGTTAAAGGGGGCACCTGCAGTTTGGGCCCTGAATTGTACAGAGCGTGCCAGTTACAGTGACAGCTATACAGAGTTCTGCTATAATACTACCTCAAGCTGTGCCAGGTGGGGGAAAGTATTCAGTGACTTTCACAGTGCAACAGTGTCAGGAGTTCTACAGTTCTCAGTCTTGTATCTTCTGGACTATAAATTGAGGATTCAGCAATTCTTCTGTTTTACAGAATATTCTCAGTGTCAGTGAGCGTTGGCTGGCACCGGCTGGCGTCAAGGAAGCGCCAACGGGCCATTCAGAAGTAAAAGTCCCAATTGTAATTAGTTTAAGCCTCAAGGAGTATCCCACTCATTACCTTCTCCCATCCCCTAATTCCAATAAAAACCACAAACAAAGATGCCAGAGTTGTCGCTGCTTTAGTTATCACACCCAAGGTCACAGCTCACATGGGCTGGAGGGATTACCGGTACTAATGGCAGACCCACATCAGGCAATAGGCCTGGAAACCTTGCTACATTAGCAACCACCAACAGTTGAGACAATGAAAACTTTGGTCAGTAGTATGTAATGTACAGTACAACAACAGTTACAGAGCATAGAATTCAGGATTATGTAATCTGAAACCTAGCATATAGAGTGCATGTCTGGTAGTGTGTCTAGGGCAGTGTTTCTGAACCTTTTTTCAGTCGGGCACCCTTGAAAAGTATTTTAAGTCTCGAGGCACCCCTGTCCAAGGTTCAGATCACGTTACTGTATGTCGCAGAACATGCATAAAATCTGGCACACTGGTTGAGAATGACTGGTCTAGGGCATACACTGAACAGTGTGGTCAGTTTAGTGTTCCGTACAGTTGAAGCCAGTGGAAAAGTGTCCCTTTTTGGTTGGTTGGTGGTCAGTAGAGAAATCCCCCTATAAGTTGGTTGTCAGTGGTGTAGTGCACCCCTTATAATGGTGGTCATTTTAGTGAACTCTACACTTGTTTCACTTGTGCAGTATCCCTTAAGATTGTTGCCTCCACTTTATTGATGTCGTACGCATAATCACAGAAAGTTACCCAATATGGGGAGGCTAGGATACAACTTGCTGAAAGAGAATTCAGGGTGTAACAAGGAAAAGCATGAACCTATTCTCTACAATTTACCTGGCTGAAAAACCTACAACAGATGTAGCCAATATCTGATAATTGTGTGGGTTTCTGGGGCAATAACAAGGTAAACAAGAACTCCACAACCCCACCAACCAAGCAGTCTAGGAGTTTTACATTAAAGGTTCTCAACCTAGGAAGTACTAAAATACTCAAATAGGGTTCCTCGAGAGGTTTCCAGGGGTTCCAATGAGAAAGAGAATTTATGCCTCTGAGATATATAATCCACTGTATCTGTAAGGGGAACATTCTTGCCAAAGGAGCCACCAATGTAAGGAGCATTCTTCCCTCTGACCACCATGCTATCACACCATGAGCTGTAAATATAGAAGTTATTTGCAAGGGTTCCCTGAGACCCGAAAGTTTCTTCAAGGCTTCCTCCAGGTTAAAAAATATGAGAAAGGTGTTAGTAGGTTATCATTTACTCTAAGGGATTAAACTTACATAAGAGGTCCACTGTCTGCATGTAAATAGCAGTTCAATCTGTATAAAATGGATCTATTTAGGGCCAAAATAGGATCAGATTCTCTAACATAGTGACCATATCTACCTGGAAAGAACACAAATGTCCTATGTGGGACTAGGTGATCACAGGGCTTAATTCTTGACAGGCTGCTGCCACCTGCAGGGATTTATGTAGAATAAAACTGACCAGCTATAACTAACAGTGATATACAAAGCCATCAGCCAAACTTCTAGAATGGAAGCTGAGAGGAAATATTTAATATGTTAGTATCTATTTATAGCATTTGCTCAGATTTTCAAATAAATATTAGTCAATCACACCCATCTGAAAGATCTAATACTGATTTCAGTAAAGTTATTTATTATTGTATTGCCGAAAAGATTTGAAGACATATGGTCTGTGTTTTTCTATACTTTAGGTTGGTAATTGATAACACACATCCAGGACAAATGTGGTAAAATAGCATGCATCATTTAAATATCATTATTATTGTTATTAATTTTCTGTATTTATGTAATACTTTTGTTTTTGTTTTTTTTTTTATATATATATATATAAATGCACCTTTATGTGTTAATGTGTAGTAGGAGAGTGACACAATCACGCAGGACACACTGTAGATTTCAGTCATTAATTTTTTTCAACATTTATTTATTTTTATTTTTTTTATTGAAAACAAAGTCTAACTGGGCCTAGTGACAATCTCATATGAAATGCGATACAGCTGTTCTTGCTGATGTTTAAAGTAATGAGTTCTTAAGCTGAACACAATAGGCACAGTGAAATAAACATTCCCCAGGAAACTATCTGTTAACCTTTGTACCCCAGCCCTTGCAGTTTAAAACTTTCAATGCTGCTGGCTCTTGCTCTCTCAGTGCTGCTTCCCTGAACTTCAAGTCTTCACAGAAAAGAGTTACTAGTTGACAGCAGACTCCAGTCTATTAGCTTGGGAAATTAAGTGAAAGAAGCAGGGGAAGGCCTTGACATCCTAGGCTATTAGGCTATGTGTTTCTATTGATGCACATAGTGTAGGAAGTCACAACTCTAGTCCCTATATGCAAGGCTGGCTCCATATGCCAGCGAAAGAAACAGTGAACCAAGAAACCTAGGGCAGCAGTCATGGCTTCAGCCTAAACAGGAACATATGTTTAAAAGTGATGGTGCGCTTTTCTTATATGTGAAAAATCATATATTGAACAATATATAACAAAAATGGGGAAAAAAACCCAATCGGAATCACAGTGATGGGTTGGTGTGTGTAAATGAACAAACAAAATTCTCAAATAACACTCAATGTGACTAAACAAATAAAACACTAAAATAAAAGTCCATTAGATATTGTGATCCAAAATGTGAAAAATGGTGAAGAGAATCCAATTAAGAATCAAGGTGATGATGTAGTGTTCCCTCCACCGGGTGAAATGCCTCCTTACCTGGCGGAAAGAAGGTAAGTGCCTGATAATGATATTCTAATATAAATAAAGCCAGTGTTCTAATTCCACCTGCACACGTGCACGGTCACCCGGGTGATAAATATATGCAAGCCTCTTACCAGATGTAAGAGACAATCAAGCCTCTAAATATCCTGATCATGAGGATGCTTCCTTAACACCGTTGATGGATGAAATCATTCCCACTTTCTTCCCTCTGTATAAGCCAGCGTGTGTCTCCTATTCTTTTGGGGTGATAGACTCCCCGCGATGTTCCTTTGCTTCTGCTGGGGAGTTCTTCTCACTTCCTGTCTGTGTTTTGGTTTGGAGTAGGTCGGAGTAGGTCGGGAGCCAGACCCTAAGGGAGCGAAGTCAAGAAGAGTAATCAGGAACCAGCCAAGTTAGTTAGCCAGAGTCGGTACAATCCAAAAGGGGTAATCCGAAGAGAGGTCAAGAGCAAGCCAAGATTAATAGCCAGAGCCGGTACAGTCCAAAAGGGGTAATCCAAAGAGAGGTCCAGGAAGCCAAGGTCAGCAACGTGAGCAAAACATACACAGCCAACAACAGGAAGCAAAACCTATACTCAGGCCTATATTCCTGGACCTCTCTTTGGATTACCCCTTTTGGACTGTACCGGCTCTGGCTATTAATCTTGGCTTGCTCTTGACCTCTCTTCGCATTACCCCTTTTGGATTGTACCGACTCTGGCTAACTAACTTGGCTTGTTCCTGATTACTCTTCTTGACTTCGCTCCCTTAGGGTCTGGCTCCCGACCTACTCCGACCTACTCCAAACCAAAACACAGACAGGAAGTGAGAAGAACTCCCCAGCAGAAGCAAAGGAACATCGCGGGGAGTCTATCACCCCAAAAGAATAGGAGACACACGCTGGCTTATACAGAGGGAAGAAAGTGGGAATGATTTCATCCATCTACGGTGTTAAGGAAGCATCCTCATGATCAGGATATTTAGAGGCTTGATTGTCTCTTACATCTGGTAAGAGGCTTGCATATATTTATCACCCGGGTGACCGTGCACGTGTGCAGGTGGAATTAGAACACTGGCTTTATTTATATTAGAATATCATTATCAGGCACTTACCTTCTTTCCGCCAGGTAAGGAGGCATTTCACCCGGTGGAGGGAACACTACATCATCACCTTGATTCTTAATTGGATTCTCTTCACCATTTTTCACATTTTGGATCACAATATCTAATGGACTTTTATTTTAGTGTTTTATTTGTTTAGTCACATTGAGTGTTATTTGAGAATTTTGTTTGTTCATTTACACACACCAACCCATCACTGTGATTCCGATTGGGTTTTTTTCCCCATTTTTGTTATATATTGTTCAATATATGATTTTTCACATATAAGAAAAGCGCACCATCACTTTTAAACATATACACGTCTTATCATCTGGTTGCAGCCTTTCACCCAATCAGCGCACCCCTTTCTTTTCAACATAAACAGGAACATAGTCAAGGAATACGTACTATGTAAGTAAGTAGAATACATACTATGGAAGTAAGTAGATTAAGTCAGCTGCTGAAGGTGCTTATAAAGTCAATCAAATGTATGATGACCCAGAAATAAAAAAACGTCAACACAATGCAATACCAATGAAAACTCCAAGGGATGACAGCTAAGCATAAACAAAGTAGTGGGGTCACCTGAGTGATATCATTAACCAAATGTTGACAGGACCATATTAGTCAATGACATCAATTTATGCATGATGTTCCCCCTTAAAATCCATACCAGACCTGAAGGGCCTTGTGTGAATTGTGAAGAGAACCCCCCAGCATTTCCTGACTGCTTTGTTTACATGGCCAGAGATTTCCAGCCAGTAAATGAATGGGACCTGAAGATGTCACCAGTTGCTAATGACTCCTTGGGTTCCAGGAAATTCCACTTCCTTAACAACCTTTGACAGTGGAAGAAGGAAGCTGTCATATATAGAAGCAGTATAAAACCACTGCTGCTTCTTCTTCAGGTTAGTGCACGAAATGAATGTTGCCCAGCAGAGAGGACCCTACTTTCATCAGGAAAAGGTGGTAAAAAGGCTCTTATGCAGCAACTTCTCAAAGTGGCACATTTTAGGTTCCCTTTGAAGTGGTGGCAGGAGATCTGCCATTTTATTCTTTTGGCAATGATCTACCAGGGTAGCCACCATCATCGTCGACCAAATGCAAGGGTCCATGAACAAGCACTGCAGCATAGAGAACCTCATACTATGAAAATGACCTGCAGCAGATGACTCAGAGTCCTTAATCATTGTCTTTTCCGCACCCATCTACAACACACATGGTTTGGGATGGGTGAAATGTTTCACTCATAGCCCAGCAAATTTCCTCCTTCTGATTTCCAACATCCCAAAAATCATTTTCTGCCTCCTGTGGCCTCTACATCACAGGGATGAAGGCAGGGGCAAAGGTTCCTGCTGGCCCAGAGACAGTAGCAAGACCTTCTCCTGCTGTGTCTCTCTAGGAGCGCAAAAGGGCCTGCAACATCATGGCTCACCATTTTAGTCACCTGTTCAAAATGAGCCATATTGGAGCAGGAGTCCTGTATGATATGTCACTGCCTGGGTGAAAAATATTCCCCCATGCCTGTCCTCTCACAAAAATTGCAGAGGTACTTATTTATGGCATATATATGTGAAAAAAGTCCAGATTAGGTCTTCCATAACACCACAGTGATACTTTGCAGAAAAGGAGTGTTTAATCCACTTTGACAAATCACCACGTGAGCCTTCACCAGCCACAAGCAATAGACTCTCACCAGAACATGAGGACTCCACTACAGAGTCAAATCAGTATAAATATGACAATCCCATCAAGCAGAGATCTGGTCCATTTTGTTTGGCTGGAGTTCAGCAATATATCTGGTAAATTCAATCAATGGTAACATCAATGGCGACCATAAATGTATGAACTTCCACATGAAATCAAAATAGAAGAATCCGCATAGCGTAAAAATGTCTAAAAGATTTTGCACTTCAAAGTAAGAATACTACTCACATAAATAAACAATGCATGTTTTGTATGCATAACAATCCCAAGATGCATAATAGAGGTTCCAAATAATGCTTCACCAAAATTACCGGTCGAAGTAGGTGTGGCGTCACATGCGTTAGCTTGGCCCAATGCATTTCGTCATACGTGACATCATCAGGGGTAGGACTTTTTCCACTTATAGTATATATGCCCATGTGTTTATTCTATATTTTATATCTTATATTTCATTTTAATGGAGTGACCATGTACATTATCACATTTTAGCGCAGCAATTTACACAATTATCACTGTTACATAGACAATTTTTCTGCCAGTAGATTTTTTTCCTGTTCATTTATCTGCCAGCACATTTTCTATTATTGTTTTATGTTACTCAATTATGGCATGCTGCTGTTAGTGCAGCCCCTGTAGCATAGAATGGCTGAAAGTCCAGAGTGCAGGGGTGTCAACGATGAGAATATTGGCAGGGAGCAGATTTTGGCAATGCATTTCTGTCAGGCAAGCCATGGTCGGGTATGACTTTCAAAACTGCCCAAAAACCCTCTTGGCCTGAGAGAGAACATTTTGGAAGCCATAGTATTTTGTGAGAAAGCTTTGCACCACTAGGTTTAGGTCATGTGCCAGGTAGTTAATATGTGAATTTTCCCTGGCAAAGGGCAGCCAGCAGGTTAGACCCATTGTCATACACAATCTTGCTCAGCTGATGCTGGTGAGGGTTCAGTCACTTCTTGTGGTAGTGGTAATGTAAGTAGTGTAATTACCAGAAATTAAGTTGGTATCGGCTTCAGTCAGGTATGGTGCATTCATATGTGCTGGCAAGGAACATCCTGCCAGGAGAAGAGAGAAGAGGGATGTCTTCATCAGTCAGCTACTGTTCCTACACTGTCCAATTACAATCTGTAGGACAGAAGTGTTCAAGATGTACTGCTTAAAGTAGTTCCATGCATGAAGGTAAAAAAACCTTCAGTATGCAGCTCCCTCCGCAGCCCCCTAATACCTAACCAAGCCTGATCCAGCAGTGTGCACTAGAGCGACTGCTGCTCTTTGCCTCCTCACTAGCTCAGAGACAGCAGGGGGAGCCATTGGCTCCTGCTGCTGTCAATCACAGCCAGTGAAGAGGGAGCATGGGCAGGGCCAAGCCCTATTCTGTGAGTCTTATGGATACACAGAGTGGGGCTCGGGAGTGAGCATGCACAAGTGCCCTCACAGGACGCAGCTTGCTATGCAGGGAATTGGCAGGGGGAGGAGCCCAGAGTGTCGTCAGGGGAACTAAGGAGGATCGCGGTTGCTCTGTGCAAAACAATTGCAAAGAGCAGATAAGTATGCAGTAACATGTTTGTTATTAAAAAATAAAATTAAGTCTTTAGTATCACTTTAATTGGAGTACAGAAATATTTGTTTACCAGCCAGGTACTGGTGTCTTGAATAACCATTCACATGTCTGGTCTTGATGGACTAAAGTACAAATCCTTTGACAGGTAAAATAGTTCCCATGTATGCATTTTAACTGTGTATTTATGTTGTAGATGTGTGCTGGAGGTGAGCTTAAAACTCTTTAAACTTTTACAATACACATCACCTACAGGGATGTTCATATAGGAGTTGACAGAAAATGTGAAAGGTTACTGTCCAGGTCTATTCTACTAATGAATGCTGTGCATATAGTGGCAGACTAACAGGTTTGTGTAATGAGGCAAGAAAAGTTAGATGACCATGTATGGCTGTCACTAACCCATAGTACCATATAAAATGTCACATAATAATAATCTGACTATCATTATCTGAAACTTACTTGGTTAGTACTGTTTACTGAACTGTGTACACAGTCATTTTACTTTTCATTGTCTTATTAAATAGGCACACAAGCCTTTAGAAAAGTAATTTATAGCATCGTTTTGTATGATCCCACAAAAGTAAGAAATTGTGATCTGATTGTCTGCTCTAATGTATTTGTAATTTAGTGTGTAATACAAAGAGATGAATAACGTGACAATACAACCTTAATTTGTAGGGATGTAATATTTTCCCATGACAATTACTTAGAGTGAGGAAAGAGGCACTTTAATAAACCACTAGAGCAGAGCATAACTCTGGCTTAGTCTGTTACCTGACTAAAATGCAATTATCCTCTTATTGCTGTTGTATTATGGTCTTTGTCTGATTTAGGAGATGCAAACATTAAAGTAAAAATGAATTGCTCTGGCCATAAAACAAGAAACTAAACTGAAGTGCAACTAGGTTGCCTATAAAATACACAGTTATTTATCTATTCATTTAACAATTCCTTTTTTTTCAGTACTACAGAGTGCAGAGGCATTTCAAGATAATTGCTTTCATCTTTAAGTATTTTCAGCCTTATGTGTATACAAGGAACCCCTATTTATATAAGTGATACATTGCTCTCTGCACATGTGTTGTTACTAGTCTAGTGAAGCAAGCCCAAAGAGTGCAACCAATGAGCACAATGAGGTGAAAAACATCTGTCGTTAAGTAGGTTCCGATTAAGGACCGAATACATTTAGCTTCCTTGACTGAAGGAGCACACACCTTCTCTTGGTGACACAAAGGGGTTAATTTACTAAAGGCAAATACAAGCCAGACTCCAAAAAAGTTGGGACACTGTACAAATTGTGAATAAAAACAGAATGCAATGATGTGGAAATTTCAATATTTTATTCAGAATACAAAATAGATGACATATTAAATGTTTAAACTGAGAAAATGTATAATTTTAAGGGAAAAATAAGTTGATTTTAAATTTCATGGCATCAACACATCTCAAAAAAGTTGGGACAAGGCCATGTTTACCACTGTGTGGCATCCCCTCTTCTTTTTATAACAGTCTGCAAACGTCTGGGGACTGAGGAGACAAGTTGCTCAAGTTTAGGAATAGGAATGTTGTCCCATTCTTGTCTAATACAGGCTTCTAGTGGCTCAACTGTCTTAGGTCTTCTTTGTCGCATCTTCCTCTTTTTGATGCGCCAAATTTTTTCTATGAGTGAAAGATCTGGACTGCAGGCTGGCCGTTTCAGTACCTGGATCCTTCTTCTACGCAGCCATGATGTTGTAATTGATGCAGTATGTGGTCTGGCATTGTCATGTTTGAAAATGCAAGGTCTTCCCTGAAAGAAGTGACATCTGGATGGGATCATATGTTGTTCTAGAACTTGGATATACCTTTCAGCATTGATGGTGCCTTTCCAGATGTGTAAGCTGCCCATGCCACATGCACTCATGCAACCCCATACCATCAGAGATGCAGGCTTCTGAACTAAGCGCTGATAACAACTTGGGTTGTCCTTGTGCTCTTTAGTCCGGATGACATGGCGTCCCAGTTTTCCAAAAAGAAATTAGAATTTTGATTAGTCCGACCACAGAACAGTTTTCCACTTTGCCACAGTCCATTTTAAATGAGCCTTGGCCCAGAGAAAACACCTGCGTTTCTGGATCATGTTTAGATATGGCTTCTTTTTTGGCCTATAGAGTCTTAGCCGGCAACAGGGAATGGCACTGTGGATTGTGTTCACCGACAATGTTTTCTGGAAGTATTCCTGAGGCCATGTTGTGATTTCCATTACAGTAGCATATCTGTATGTGATGCAGTACCGTCTAAGGGCCCGAAGATCACGGGACATCCAGTATGGTTTTCCGGCCTTGACCCTTACGCACAAAGATTGTTCCATATTCTCTGAATCTTTGGATGATATTATGCACTGTGGATGATGATAACTCTTTGCAATTTTTCTCAGAGAAACTCCTTTCTGATATTGCTCCACTATTTTTCGCCGCAGCATTGGGGGAATTGGTGATCCTCTGCCTATCTTGACTTCTGAGAGACACTGCCACTCTGAGAGGCTCTTTTTATACCCAATCATGTTGCCAATTAATCTAATAAGTTGCAAATTGGTCCTTTAGCTGTTCCTTATATATACATTTAACTTTTCTGGCCTCTCA
This sequence comes from Pelophylax lessonae, assembly GCF_965119305.1. Taxonomy (NCBI): domain Eukaryota; kingdom Metazoa; phylum Chordata; class Amphibia; order Anura; family Ranidae; genus Pelophylax; species Pelophylax lessonae. The sequence goes on from NC_138771.1 coordinate 178,367,738, forward strand.
TTGCTACCTGTCCCAACTTTTTTGGAATATGGAGCTCTCATGAAATCCAAAATGAGCCAATATTTGGCATGACATTTCAAAATGTTTCACTTTCAACATTCGATATGTTATCTATATTATATTGTGAATAAAACATAAGTTTATGAGATTTGTAAATTAGTCCATTTCTTTTTTACTCACAATTTGTACAGTGTCCCAACTTTTTTGGAATTGGGTTATAGACTGTGCACTTTAAAAAGTGCTGTTGCTCTCGAGTTTAGTAAAGCTTCACTTTGCAAAGAGCACCCAATCCCGTGCAAGGAAAATAAAAAGATAAATAAAAACAGCATTTTTGCATGCACATGATTGGATGATGGAAATAAACAAAGCTTCTGCTCATTTGCTGAGCTCTGGAGCAACTGCACTTGCAGGGTGCAACTGTGCAAAGTGCACAGTCTTTTTGCCTTTAGTAAATTAACCCCACAGGGTACACTTTCAGCCCTTGAAAGTTTCAATACATGATTGTTTCATTGGCCTTACAAATGTTTGGTAATGGCTAGATATGGTGTTATGTATTAAATAATCCATTGGGAGTCACTGCAAATTGTCCAAACAGTTTCTGAAGCAAAGTAACATAAGTAGATAAGAAAGTAGTAGAGGCACTCACAACTCTTGAGAAGGAGTATGTGTTTAAAGAATAAAAGTTTATTCCATCCAACACTTCGATGAAACGTAGTCCATTTTTGTCATTGTGTGCAGTTCTCATGCACATACTCTTATTATGCTCAGATCTGAGACAACTGCAACAAATATTGTCAATGGGTTTCAGCACCATGCATCTCTGTCCAAGATTTCTCAAGTGTTTAAAACCAGCATTGTTTGCCATTATAAATTATATGATAGTTGCCTTCCCAGTGTTTTCCAGTGTCCTACTGACACCGTCCACTGCCCTACTGACACCGTCCACTGCCCTACTGATACCATTCACCGCCCTGATACTGTCCACTTCCCTACTGACACCATTCACTGCCCACTGTCGTGACACCATCCACTGTCCTACTGAGACCATCTATAGTAATAGAGAAAAACAAAAAAGAAGAAAGGGATGAACACACCCAAAGGTTACCTCTAAAAAAGTGTATTGTAACCAATATCATTAATACAACAATACACAGCATCCAAGACCACAAACCCATCAAAAACCTCCCCCCATGCTACACTCCACTAAATCAAAAACTCCCTGATAAACCAAAATGGACCCTATGTAAAATAAAATAGTAAGTCTGCTGAGAACTAAGTAAGTCCACCAGCTGTTACACAGCTAACAGCAATCAGTGCAGCACAGACCTGTGAGAGCTTAGAGGGTAACTCCACTTTCGTTAGGGGAATAAAATAAAGAAAAAACAATATAGCATATACAATTGCAACACAAATCATAATGTAATTGAATGTTATTAAAAATTACCTTTCCTTTCCAATCTGCAAGTGTTGTATTTTCTGAAATTGCAAAGCAATATGGCTATCTGGAGCTGTTCTGTACACAGAATGTGTACTGACCACACCCTAGAAACATAATTTCCTGCTTGTGTGATTGGCTCACCAATTTTCCCAGAAGTCTGCCTAAGATACAAGTCAGATTTCTGGCATTTTTGGTGAGATACTTGTTATAGGAAAACGTGTAATGGGATGCAGGCCCAGCAGATTCCCTCATTAGAACTCTGCAACTGCAACAGTTGATAGATAATTATGAAACCACTCCCATTAGACCCACTCAGCACAGAGGAACAAACAATGTTTTCTTTATAATAACAAAAGGTAGGAATCTGCAACAAAGTTTGTTTAAATCCTTGTAATGTACAGAGATCACCCATAGGGGAATGTTTTTTTCTCAGCAAAAGTGGAGTTAAGCTTTAAGTGAGTGAAGTAGCTGTAAATAGACTCAATAGGTATATGTGATCCAAATCCCACAGATCTGATTGGATTAGAGAGCAATCTAGTGTAATAAAGTTGATAACAGATGTGGAGCTCCCTCAAAAAATAGGGAAAAGTGTGTATCCAGATAAAACAAGCAGGAATGAATATTAAGCCTGCTGAGAAGTAAGTAAGTCCACCAGCCGTTGCACAGCTCCCAGCAATCAGCACAGCACAGACCTGTGAGAGCTTCAATGAGTGAAATGTCTGTAATTAGATTCAAATAGGTGTAGGTGGTCTGGCCTGTATTTCTGGGGTGGTCCCTATTTTGGGTACTCCTCATCCCTATTATAGATTACAGCTGATATGACCATACTGGTATTTACCTACGGTCTACAGTAACAAAGTTTACTCACAGTCCATGGTTCAATTAGATGATCCAGTGCTTATCTGAAGTGCCGATGTGTAGACAAGGGCTGCTCCTCTCCATAACATCAAGCTATGCAGTCATGTGATGATGATGGTTGAAATGTCAACTCCCAGCTCCCATGAAATTGTTGTAGACTTGATCAGACTTGGATGGTCCAGGCTATTGCAAATCAAAAAAATGTCCGGGTGAAATGCGTGCAACACGCATTGAAAGAAGGAGCTCTTCCCTATAAAGCCCCTGTGTCTACATGTCTGTTCCACCTACTGGAACTTTGTCGTAGAGACCATCTACTGCCCTGACACTGTCCACTGCCCTAATGACACCGGCCACTGCCCTACTGACATCAGCCACTGCCCTCCTGACACTGGTCACTGCCCTACATACCACTGACCTCTGTACACTGCAATACTTCCTACTGACCTTCATACACTGCCCTATATTCTACTGACCTCTGTACACTGCCATCTTCTTGACCTCTGTACACTGCTATACATCTTATTGACCTCTATACGCTGACCTGGATCCTACTGACCTCCGTACACTGCCCTACATCCTATCGATCTTTGTACACTGCCCTACATCCTGCTTTACTCTATACACTGCCCTACATCCTACTGACCTCTGTACACTGCCTTACATTCTACTGACCTCTCTACACTTTCCTACATTCTACTGACCGCTGTACACTGCCTTACATCCTACTGACCTCTGTACACTTTCCTACATACTACTGACCTCTGTACACTATCCCATAATTGTAAAAATAGTATCTGCAAAATAAATTTATGTAAATGCAGTACCTGTTTTTTAATCAGCCTCAGTGTAGTCATGTGATCGAGAAGCTGCAGCTCCCCTTTGTCAGCGTTCCCTCCTATCCCCTGCAACAGCTACTTGCTGAAGCAGGGGCACCGCAGTTTCTCAAACATGTGACCTCATAGACTAGTGATTACTACTAAAAAGGAAAATTAGAATTCAGCTAGTCTTATCTACAACATCATGTGAACAAGTCAAGCAGGATCCTTACCATTACTTTATGTTATAGATCGCCTATAAATAGGCAACATTTAACTTCATAATTAGAACAAAGTGGTATTAAAGGCATCTGCCTCTTTAGTTATTGATATATATTTTTCAAATTCTAAAAGCTAACTGTTGTATGCTCCAGTTTCCCTGTTTTTTGTAAATGAATATATACTTAGACAAAAAGGCGCTCTTAAATTTTTTTTTTCTTTCTTCTTCAATACGCAATACGTGATCATGAAAAGCGTGCTTGAACAACAGTTGTTTTGATAAGATTCCCTTGCAAAGGCTGTTGGTGTCCAGATTTTTGTTACAATACTTTAAATACTTCCTTTTAAAGGGAAACCTGTCCAAAAAAGAAACATGATAGCTTCCATTGTGGACAGGTTTAGATAATAAACAGGCAAAAATCCCCATTTTTATTTATGGATTGTCTTCAGATTTGGTAGTAATTTCTTTTGCATTTGCGTGCTATTCTTTTTTAATATACATGTCTTTTTGGTTCATAGCTGCAGCAGCTTTAGAAATACATGGGTATGCTCCCCCAAATTTTTTGCCTGTTTATTATGTATTCGGTCTGACCAGACTATCGAGGTTGAGCAACCCTCCCCACCCCCCCACACACACCTGTACTCAATCAGTGTCCACCATCAAGTGGATATAGGAGGAGTCCCCTGTAGTGCATTTGCACATCTTTCCCAGCAAGGAGTATTGTCTCCAAGGGTTAGAAAGGCTGGATTCATCTCTTTTTCATGGATAGTGTAGGACCCACTGATAATGGGGTACTTTGACGCAGTAGTGGGCTTGAGCACGATATGGCCATATGGTGGGACCAAATCCCCATTTTTATTTATGGATTGTCTTCAGATTTGGTAGTAATTTCTTTTGCATTTGCGCGCTATTCTTTTTTAATATACAGGTTTAGATAATACTTGCTTCCTATTTTACTTCCACTCACTGGCATTTGGGGGGGGGATAAGGGGTTTCTGTTCCACATACCACCACTTACAAGTTTCCCTAGTGCAGCTGCCATGTAAATGCTGTGGGTTATTATTGCTGCCAATGACATTCCGTCTGGATCAATGGTGTCTTCACTGCTGAGAAATACAGGCAGATACCTATATATCATGCCATACCATCAGGGAGGCATGTGATTGGCCCCAAATGTATTCTGTAGCAGGGCAACGACCCCAAACATACAGCCAATGTCATTAAAGTGAGGGTCATTGTCATGTCATGTCATTGAAAGCGAGGGTTTGGTTCCCACAGAGCCCTAATCTCAACATCATCAAGTCTGTCTGGGATTACATGAAGAGACAGAAGGATTTGAGGCAGCCTACATCCACAGAAGATCTGCGATTAGTTCTCCAAGATGTTTGGAACAACCTACCCACCAAGTTCCTTCAAAAACTGTATGCAAGCGTACCTAAAATAATTGATGCTGTTTTGAAGGCAAAGAGTTGTTAAACCAAATATTGATTTGAGTTGGATTTATCTTCTGTTCATTTACTTTCCATTATTTTAATTGATAAAAAAAAAAAAACTAACACTTATATTTCTGAAAGATTTCTTAATTTACAGCACTTTTCACACCTGCCTAAAACTTTTGCACGGTAGTGTAGTGTTACTAAAGTGTTACTAAACCCAGGACCCTGCATTCACCCTGTGGCACAGTGGTGTAGTGGTTAGCACTTTTGTTTAGCAGCAAAAAGGTTAAAATCCCAACCATAACACCAGCTGCCTGGAGTTTGCATATTCTCCCTCTGCCTGTATAGGTTTCCTCCCACACTCCAAAGACATGTTGGTATGTAAATTGGTCCTAGTATTTGTAAGTATGAATATGAGTTTGGGACCTTAGATTGTAAGCTCCATGAGAGTAGGGACTGATGTGAATGTATATGTAAAGCGCTACGTACATTGATGGTGCTATATAAGTACCTGAAATATATATAGAGAGAGAGAAAGATGTCTAAAATGTTGGAAGGTATGTGGAAAATCTTAACATATTGAAAGATAAAGTCTCAGTCTTTTTGTTCTTGCTTCACCTATTTGATCTACAAATTCTGTTCCAAGGGAAGGGTTCCCAGGGAATTATAATTTATCACAAATGTCAAAAACAGAGCTTATAAAAGAAAGCCCCTGCTGGTTTAATCAAGGCTTTAACAGCAATATATTTGATTCATGCCTGGAGAGAGTAGTCCTAACATTTACGTCTAAATTGGCTAAGACAAAGAGGACCTCAGGACTTCCTTTGTTGTCTGTTTTTCTTAAAGGACTTACTATAATATTCAGATTAAATAGCAGGCAAATATCCTTCATGGCATTTTCTTGGGAGAAGCTATTTTAAATTACTCAATTAACGAAATCCTAAAATGATGAAGTAAACATCAAAGCAAAGTGATATTACAGATAGTTAAGATGTGACATTAAAATGTAAAAGTGGTGTGGTATTGCAAATTCATGTAAACATAGACGCGTCATTTTGCAGATAGTGGAGATATTAAAATATAGGAGTGAGCTAAATTTAATTATAGCAATCAAAAGCAGACAGATGTCATTATTAATTCACTAGAATTAAAGATATAATATTCCCTTATTCAGTGGTCTGTAGTAGACAAATGGTCACGACTTAAAAATCTGAAAAGACAGCTCCTTAGCCTAGAGGCTGGGGGAATGAACACCTAGATGCCAATAATGTTTAGACATCCATGCAGCTATAGATAAAAATAAACTAACTGTCCACTTACTGAGGCTCGAAGGAAATCTCCAGCAAGAAGAAACAGGAGTAATGCTGGAGGAAATTTGCAGCACACATTCATTTTGGTAGCATAGTTATTAATGTGGATGTACAGTATGTTCTTTTGTAAAGACCATTAATTCTTATCAAGCTGTTATTGGTAACTTTCTGTTTTAAATTCTGGCTATATGAACCCCTACATGATGAAGGGTAGAACAAATTTTAACACCTGAACACAGTTTTGCAACATTGACATGTGTTAGTAAAAATGTACATGTGGTGGTTAGTGTATACTTAGTGTATATATCTGAATTATATCTTGTTTTTTTCTGGACAAATTGCGCTTTCATTTGGTGGTAAATCCTAATAATTATCTTTTGATTTTTTTTTTTATTAAGTTAAATGCAATAAATTAGTGATCCCTGTTTTCTTCTAAATACACAGGCATCAAGTTTTTTTTTTTTCCTACCTTAATTTTCATCCTGCATAGATCGTTCATTTGGCATTTTGAAGTATGCAGGAGAAGAGAGATGAGATAACAGCCTATGTGGATAGAGCTGTAGTATTGAAAACAGGTGAAGTGTGTCCTGGGTTCTGTAAAGTTCACCTTAGGCTGGCCATACATTATACAATTTTCTTGTTCAATTTCCTTAAGATTTACCTCGAACTATGAAGTGCAAAAGCCTGCCTTACTACATAAAAAAATTAAAGTGTTTAGATTTGACCTCATATAATATGTTTTTTTTAAATCTAAAGGGAAATTGTCCAAAAAATTGTACAGTGTATGTCCAGTCTTACACTATACAATCTGATTGTACTACCATCAACTATGTAGTGTAAGGGCCTGCCTAATTAGATACGGAGTGATTGGCTAAATAGGCATTTCCTCCTAATATATATATTGAATTTGGTAAATCTAAAGGAGATTGTATAGTATATGGCCCACTTTATACACCTAAAATTACTAGTTGCGCTTTCGTGCCATTATGTCAGCTGCTGGTGTGACCAGAAATGTGTGGACTGCCATAGAGAATATCAGGCACAAATACAGTGTAATGGAATATAATTTATTTAAAAGATAAGTGAACAACAAATGTAAACACACTTCCGAAATACCAAACTGAGTAAAACAAACCAGAAAACCAAACTAATAGTGACACACAATGAACAACTACCTGAACCAAATATATATACAACAAATGGGGAATGCAAAGCGTAATCAAAACAGAGCCACGGTCATACACGGGAGACCAAGCAGAGGGAGCAAGACAGGACAGAGAGAGGGTAACAGGAGACAGAGAGAGCAGGTAGAAAGGGATCAGGCTGCAGGGTCCGGATACAGGATCACAGGTCAGGGGCACATGGAGACAAACACCAAGGCAGGAATGAAGAGCATGAACAGGGTTTAAAGCGGAGTTCCGGGCACAAAAAGATTTTTTTTTTTTGTGCCCCTCCGCTAGGTATGCCGCACCTGAAAAGGAATTGGATAGTTATTTTTTTTTTTTTGTTTACTCACCTTTTTATTGAAGATCGTAAATACTCACCTATGACAGCTTCCTCCTCCAGCGCCGAGGCTCACCCCGTCACTTCCTGCCTCGCGATGATTCCTGGGAGCTAAAGGTCATAGCTCCCAGGAATCAATGCGCCGCACCGGCCCCGCTCGTCATTTCCGGGCGACGCCGCATTCCCCTGCTAAACAGCTTCTGGGCATGCCCAGAAGCTGTTTAGGAATGCGGCGCCGCACCGGAAGTGATGAGAGGGGCCGGTGCAGTGCATTCTGGGACACGAAGACGCGGAAGAAGACAGAGAAGAGGACCGCGCCGGCTTCAGCTGCCCACAACCGAGATGGAAACGCTGTGGAAGAAAATTTCTAAGTAAGTATTTCTTCTAAAAGGTAAGTGCGAACCGGGACAGATCAGAGGCTAGCCATTGTGGAATGTGCTAGCCCTGACTGTCCCGGGGGTATGTTCAGGAAAAAAACGTTTCTCTGCCCGGAACTCCGCTTTAAATACACATCCTGCAACAAGCATCTGGTGATTACTGTTTACATGAGATGATCTCTTGGCTGCTGAGAGACACCCGCTGGTGGACACCAGAACTGCAGCCTATGGATCTGAGTCCACCAGCAGGTGAGCTCTTTCCTGACACATTATTTGTTAAAGGCACACCAAACACAGAAGCAAATGCACATTTTGCCATGTGAAAAAAATGAGTGGCAAATGCTGCAAAATGCACACAATTCACATCTGTGTGTTTCCTTGCATTTCAGAAATGTGCTGCACCAAAAATCACAGTAAAAAACGGACCACGCTCCACTTTAAAAAAAAGTTCTGAAGCTTCTTCGAGGCGATTGTTGCACGTAGGGCAACCCATTCGTGATGCGTGAAAATGCTCCAAAACCCCCCCTATACTGGTACTGGTGTGGCAGTGATCAGGACAATGCTATGTCTGTGATCAGGATGCTGGTATGGTGTTTGGCAGTGATCAGAATACTGGTATGGTGTATGGTGGCAATCAGGATGCTGGTATGGGGTATAGTAGTGATCAGAACATTAGTATAGTGTATGGCGGTGATATGGATGCTGGTATGAGGTATGACAGTGATCAGGATGTTAGTATGGAATATGGCGGTGGTCAGGATGTTGGTATGAGGTATGGCAGTGATCAGGATGCTGGTATGGGGAACAGCGGTGATCAGGACACTGGTATGAGGTATGGCGTGATCAGGACGCTGGCATAATGTATGGCAGGGATCAGGATGCTGGTATGGGGTATGACAATGATCGGGATGTTAATAAGGCATATAGCAGTGATCAGAACTTTGGCATGAGATATGGTGGTGATCAGGACGCTGGTAGGACTTATGGCGGTGATCAAGACACTGGTATGGGGTATAGCAGTCATCAGGATACTGGTATGGTATATGGCAATGATCAGGACCTTAGTATGGCATATGATGGTGATCAAGACACTGGGATAGGGTAGGGCAATGATCAGGATGTTGGTATGGGGTATTGCAGTGATCAGGATGATGCTATGCGTAATGACAGTGATCACGGATGCTGGTATGAGGTATAGCAATCTGATATCACTGCAATCAGGGAAACTATCTGGCCGCAATGATCTGGTGACCCTGACTGGTGTAAGCTAGTGATAAGGTACAGTGTTACTAGCAGCTCTGGTGACACCATAGGTGTGCGCAGCCTATTGAATTAGGGTGTGCACCCCAAACACATATCCCTGTGTATATACTGATGGTGTCAGTAGGGTAGAGATCGGTGTCTTTAGTTCTATTGTTATTTTTATTCTTTTTTACAATTGTAATTTTTTTGTTAGCCGTTAGGGAGCTTTGGTGAAATATCAGGGGTCTAAACAGGGGGATTCTGCACCACAAGGGGGGATTAGGGTGTGCCCAGGCACACCTGGCACACCCGGTGCGCACGCCTATGGGTGACACTGGGGCAGTTGTGACAGATGACCGGATGCTGGCTGCACTGTTTATTTGCACTACATTGGGGCTAGTGATCAAAGACACTGTGAGCAGGCTGCTGTTTGGTGTGTTTACATGGTGTGTGATAGGCTGATTAAACTCACAGTATGCAGAAACAGTTCTCTCTCCTCTTACATGCAATCTCTGTTGGAGGAGAGAGAACCGATTATGGGTTTAGTTTCTATGTTTACAAATGTGATCGCTGTGACTGGACAAAGTGATCACATGGTACAGGTCTAATTTCATTGGTCCTTTCCCCAGTTAAGTGTCTAACTATGTCTGGGGGAAACACTGATCACCGGGCTCGCAAGTGTGTGCTCTGTGAGCCATGCACGAGCCTCTGATGTGAGGGAGCATACATGTCCACCCGCATCAGTGATGTTCCCATCTGGCCGCTTACATACATTGACCAGACAGGAAGCCGTTAATAGACTGTGGACTTTCCATTTGCATGGAAGACTTGCATTTAAAATAAAACAATTGTGGCCAGTTAGGAAATATGCTTTGTGAATAAGTACATGCAGCCTGTTATTACTGTGGTGCATGTGGACAGGGACAAGCCATAAAGACGCTGCAAGGAATTGCATTAGGATGCAACATGGGAAAGGTAAAAAACCTTAACTCCCCACCCCAAATTTTCCAAAATACCCAGCATTTGTATGTAAGGATAAGGAGTTTACATCTACTTCAACCACTTTAAAACCAGGACTCTTTCTGGCATTTGTTGTAAAAAAAAAAAAAAAAAAAATCTGTATTTTTTTGCTAGAATATTACTTAGAATCTCCAAACATTATATATATATATATATATATATATATATATATATTTTTTTTTTAGCAGAGACCCTAGAGAATAAAATGGCGGCTGTTGCAATATTTTATGGCACACTGTATTTGCGTAGCAATCTTTAAAACCCATTTTTTTTGGGAACAAATACACTTTAACCACTTGCCGACCAGCTGCCGCACATATATTGCAGCAGGTCGGCCCTATTAAAACAACGTACCTTTTTGTTGTTTTGTGTAATAGCCAGTGGGGGCACGCGAGTCCGCCAGCCACCTTCGATCGTTCTCCATAGAGACAGAGTGGCGGTCTGCCTTGTTCTGTCACAGATGAATACAGGGATCCTGTGTTCCTGCTATTCAGGAACACAGATCTCTATGTTAAACTAGTGAGTTCATCCCCCACACAGTTAGAAAGCACCCCCTAGGGACACACTTAACCCTTTGATCACCCCTTGTGTTAACCCCTTCCCTGCCAGTGTCATTAGTACAGTAACAGTAAAAAATAATTTTTGCACTGATTACGGTAGTAAGGTTACTTGTCCCCTCAAAAGTGTCAAAAGTGTCAGTTAGGTGTCCAATCTGTCTGCCGCAATGTCGCAGTCCCACTAAAAATCACTGGTCACCGGTATAACTAGTAAAAAAAATAAAAAATAAAAAATGCCATAAATCTATCCCCTAGTTTGTAGGCACGATAACATTTGCGCAAATCAATCAATAAACACTTATTGGGATTTTTTTTTACCAAAAATATATGGCAGAATACATATTGGCCTAAAATTATGAAAACATTTGATTTTTACATTCTTTTTATTGGCTGGTATTATATCTTTATTATAGCAGTAAAAAATATTGGGTTTTTCTGTTTCAGAATTGTCGCTCTTCTTTTGTTTATAGCGCAGCAAAAGAAAAAAAAAACGCAGAGCTAATCAAATACCACCAAATACCACCAAAAGAAAGCTCTATTTAAACATAAAAATGACATGGTCAGTTAAAGTAACGCAGTGCTGTATCGCAAAAAATGGCCTGGTCATTAAGGGGGTAAAACCTTCTGGTCCACAAGTAGTTAATGAAATAACAAAATAAAAAAAACAGTAAAGTTAGCCTAATTTTTTTGTATAATGTGAAAGATGATATTACACCGAGTAAATAGATACCTAACAAAATTGCGCACGCTCATGGAATGGTGACAAACTACAGTACCTAAAAATCTCCATAGGCTCTAGAATTATTGCTCTAGCTCTAACGATTGCAGCGATACCTCACATGTGTGGTTTGAACACCGTTTACATATGAGGGTGCAACTTATGTATACATTTGCTTCTGCACGCAAACTCAGAGGGATGGGATGCTTTACTTTTTTTTTTCTTATTTATTTTCCTTTTTATTTTTACACTGTTCCTTTATTTTTATTTTTGTCACTTTTATTCCTTGCAATAGAAATAGGCATTACAGGTCCTCCTTATTGGAAGATCTGGGGTCAAAAAAACCCTAGATCACTAATTTACCTTTTAAAAGCAAAAAATAAAAAAAAGTTATTTTGACTTTAAAAAAAAAAATACTGTCAATCTGCCCGAGGACTGGAAGTGACGTTGGAGGTTGCTCCGGTCCTCCAAGGGCATAGAGTCGAGTGGGGGCTATCTTGCTCCGATGGCTCTGGTAAGCTTGGAATTGACCAGAAAGCGGAGGAAGGGGGGGGGGGGGGGAGTCACCTTTCCCTCCACCTCTAAAAGTGATCTCGCTGTGAATCCGCTGCTAGGACAACTGTTACCTGAAAGCCAGCTGCCTGACAAAAAAAAAGATACTGGGGTTATGGCAGTTAGCTGCTACCATAACCCTGGTATTTACCATCAAAGTAATGATGTACATTTACAGTTAGGAAGTCAACATACAACACTACTATCTCTTTATTCACCTTATCAGCCACACGCTCTAAAATTTTCTTATTACAGCTAAAGCACGTTGTCAATATGGCTTCTGTGCCTTCACCCTTTAACCAGTTCTGGACCGGCAGATTTGCCCCCTTAATGACCAGGCCCTATTTTGTAATTCAGCACTGCATTACTTTTTTTCCCACAAACAGAGCTTTCTTTTGGTAGTATTTGATCACCTCTGCGATTTTTACTTTTTGCGCTATAAACGAAAAATGAGCGTCAATTTTGCAAAGATAACAATATTTTTTCACATTTTTTTATATGAAATTCCCCCAAAAAAATGTAAAAATCTAAACTTTTTAACATTTTAGGCCAATTTGTTTTATGCTACATATGTTTGGTAAAAAAAATAGCAAAAAGCGTATTTTGATTGGTTTGCGCAAAAGTAATGGTGGCGATCTGCGATTTTTTTTGCGGTACTGCGACATTGCGGCGGACAGATCGGACCCTTGACTGACATTTTTGACACTTTTGGGGTTACCAGTGACATTACTACAGTAATCAGTGCTATATATCTGCACTGTTACTGCAAAATGACACTGGCAGGGAAGGAGGGGTTAAGTGTGTCCCTAGGGGCGTGCTTCTAACTGTGATTGGACATGGCTACTGGTGTAGGAACAGTGATCAACAGTCCTACATAGTAGAATCGTATGATCACTATTCATACACAGGGGAGAATGACAGGCGGCTTGTTTACATTAGCCGCCTGCCTTACTCCCTTCACGGCGGACGATCGCGAGTGAACGGCGGACATCGGGTCCGCCGGTCACACGCACGGACTTCCCAGGGAACGAGCCAAGGCGGGCGCGCACTCGCCTGCTATTGGCTCTCAAGCAAGTGACAGGCTAGTGACGTACCCATACGTCACTTTGCCTGGCCCAGGGCTGACAGCCGCAGTATATGTACTTGCGGCGGTCGGCAACCGGTTAATAGAGAAAAACAAACAAGACTTTATAATCACTTTAATGTAGAATTAAACCCTCCTATCCTTTACAGCCAAGGAAGCTGCTATAGTTTGATGTGCAACTGCCATGGTGCTGCACACGTGATCAATTATGACACCAGCCATTTGATGATGTAACAGTTTGGTTGAGGACACAAGCAAATGTGACAGTTAGTAATCCCAGCATTCCAGGAATGCAACTGTTTTTAAACTGCTAAATGGATGGGTTTAGCTCTGCTTTATGTCTTACTTTTCAGGGGCTCTGGGCTTCAGCAAAATGGCAGCCTCCAGCAAGAAGAAACAGGAGCATTACTGGAGGCAATTTACAGCACACACACTAATTTTGGTAGCATAATTATTATTGTGGAATGCATGTTCCTTGCTAAGGAACATTATTTTTTTATCAAGTTGTTATGGGTAAAGTTCCGCTTTAAATTCTCTTGTGGATTCAAGTTATGTAAATTACAGGGAGGATATTATTTAGACCAGAATGTTAATCTACAAGTGCCTAAACAATTCCCTAAGGTTGGTGCCAAATGTTTTTGTTTATTTTATCAAGTGATGAGATAAAATGTATGCTTGGTTTTAAAATGAGATGAAGGTTGATTTGATTCATCTGTATTCATACTAGAAAGCAGCATAGCCGCAGGGGCAACTAACACACTAGAAATGCAGAGCTGTCTTTACATTTAATAAAAATACCTGCTGGGTGAAGAAGTAAAAGTACAGTTCATTTTACTTTTTTTTTCTCTTTGCTGTATTATCTTTATAGCAGGAGTGATTGCATACCTCCTAGGTAATAAACTGTAACACCATAAGAAAATTTGGCGCAGTACTTTAACATGAGTTTGAATAGCATATTTTACTGTGAATCATCATTCACTTTGAACTTGAATGTTTAAACTTTTCACAGTATTTTGGTTGAAGGTCGTTTATAGCCACCGGGATAAAATAGAATAACGCTTTGGTATTTCATATCTGTAAAATATTCTAAACAAAACCAGTCAGAGTGAAATAGCTTTGAAGTTGGCAGCCAGAATTTTATACAAATCCTTCTCTTTTGGCTATTCTTAGCTTCCACTTTCATTAATGCAAGATTTAAAAAACGGACAAAGAAAAATGTGATGCTGTCCTAGTTTTAGCTGCAAAGTATTAGGAAATGTAATCACGTATTTTCAGCAAAAATAAAAATGGCAAAGCTTAAAGTAGCTGCAAGACAGACATTTTCAAAGCAGCCATGACAACACACATTTATTTGCTTTGTCATATAAGATTAATCACAAACTTTTTTAAATTCTTTCTATCTTCAGTCAGCAGCAATATTATTTGGTTCAATCAATCCAGACACCACAGAAATAAGCAATCATGTATAAAATCACAAATAAAACAAAGTAATATATTTTTGATGAATATGACAGTGGAATAATTTTAATATTTACTGTCAACATGCCATGTTGAATAATTCTCTGGCACAAAAAATATCCAGGCACAAAATACCTTATAAACAATCATTGCAAAAGTCAGAAAAACTTAAAGCGGAGTTCTGGCCACAAAATCGACATAGTCTATTTTGGGCCATCCGCTTGCTCTAGCTCACCTGAAAAAGAAATGGGTAGTTAGTATTTTTTTTTTACTTACCTTGTAATTGCAGAAAGAAAATACTCACCTCTCTTCCACTTCCTCCCTCGGCCGCACGGCCCGCGCCGTCACTTCCACTTTGCAATGATTCCTGGGAGCTGAACTTCATCGCTCCCAGGAATCACCGGCCCCGACGTCAGTTCCGGTGCAGGTGCGTCATACCTTGCTAAACAGCTTCTGGGCATGCCCAGAAGCTGTGCAGGGATGACGCTGCAGACCCGGAAGTGACGGCGGGGCCGGCGCAGTGCATCGTGGGACCGAAGAGGACGCGGAAGAGGATCGCGCTGGCTTCAAGCTGCCCACACCTGAGATGGCAGCGCTGGAGAAGAAATTTTAAAAGTAAGTATTTCTTCTAAAAGGTAAGTGCGAACCGGGACAGATCAGAGGCTAGCCATTGTGGAATGCACTAGCGCTGACTGTCTCGGGGGTATGTTCATTGAAATTTTTTTTTTGTGGCCGGAACTCCGCTTTAAGACCTTCCACTTCTGGTTACTCAGCAACACCACTATAATTGAAAAAAAAAGTGAAATGGATTTTATTATCATATATATATGTGGTGTGTGTCAATATGTTAAACCCTGCCTCCACAAGATCATCCCATTGCAATATTTAGTGATGAGCCAAACATACCTGGTTATTGCTAAGGTTTCATTTCCAAATGAGAATCTGATTAAATTCCACAGTAGCCAAATGTTAACAAAAAACAGTAATGACTATTTTTTTAAGGCTAATAGGCAACATATTGCCAAACGAATGGCGTGGAGAGCTGGGCAATGCCCTGGGGGACAGGTATTAAAGAAAAACAAACTTTTAACAAATTTTTTTGTAGGCCAGCAGTAATTTTTGTAATGCCTACAATTAAAATTTGAACACAGAATTCTTCCAAAGGACTGTCTTTACCTGATATTTTTGTAAAGTCATGTTTTTGTATTTTGATGCATTCCAGTAAATAAAGAATTAAAAAAAAATTATACTTACAAAATTCCATTAAATGGCACTCCTGGGGTATGCCCAGACCCTTCATGTGAAATAGTGAATCTGAATGATATACACAACCTATTAAAGCAAAACTTACATTTAAAAGAAAAAAGTGTGCTTAACCGCTTGTCGGCCATATAGTGTATATATACGGCAGCAAGGTGGCTCTCCTACGCTGGATCACGTGATCCAGTACTTCAGGTCTGGGGCCTGCACACGCGCCGCCGACACTCCGCTTCTTCTGTAATTTGACTTAACTCAATGCCCGCTGGGACCCACTGATCATTCGGGTCACAAGCAGAACACAGATCTGCCTATGTAAACAAGGCAGACTGCCAATCTGTCAGTAGGGACGGTATTGATCCTGTGTTTCTGCAAAGCAGGAATATGGATCAATGCCTTCCCATAGTGCATGCACCTACTCCACAGTTAGTAAGCACATTTTAGGCACACAGTTAACCCTTTGAGCACCCCTGATGTTAACCCCTTCCCAGCCAGTGTCACTAGTACAGTGACAGTGCATATTTTTAACACTAATCACTGTATTAGTGCCACTGGTTCCCAAAAAAGTGTCAAAAGTGTCACTTAGTGTCAGATTTGTCTGCCACAAGTCGCTGATTGCCATCATTACTAGTAAAAAATAATCAAATAAATAAAAATTTCATAAATATATCTCATAGTTGTTAGACGCTAAAACTTTTGCGCAAACCAATCAATATATGCTTATTGGGATTTTTTTTACCAACAATATGTAGCAGAATAAAACTAGAAAGGTAAAAAGAACCAATGCGCTACCGGAGGAATGGATGTTGTAAAGTAATAGATGAATATAGGGTAATGGTAAGGGGAAAAAGCAGCCAATCTGATTCGGTGTCACCACCGTATGAAAATATGTATAAAAGAAAAAAATTGGCGCTAATTCTCATAAAACAGAATAGGTGTAGAATCGCACTCTAAGTATGAATCTTCAATAATAGATGAAATCAGTACTTAATCCATAAACAAAACTGTTGCTGGCAGGTATATAAAAGAGTAAAAACACTAATAATGAATCACACCTTTAATCAAACTTCAAAATTGAATAAAATCAGTGCATAATATAAAATAATGAAAGATGTGGTCAAATAAACAAAGCATACACAAAGGTAGTGTATTGAAGTGCAAGTGCTATAAATAGAATAAGGCAGATAAGATCAAGTGCATAAGTGCATGAATAAATATGCTGACCATCTAGGTAATCCCTTGATAAAGTCACGTGTGGTGACGCAACGCGTCGGGAGGAGCCGGGTGACGTCACTTCCGGTTTATGGCCGTGACCGGAAGTATCGGATTTACCGCATTGGCGGTTTGCTCGTTTGTTCTTACTCAAGTGTAAGTGATTTAAATTTTTAACCACTTGCCAACCGCTCACTCGAGCTCTACTGCGGCAAAGTGGTTAGTTCCCGTCCAGCGACGTAGACCTACATCACTGGACTCCTCCCCTTGTGGGCAGCGCACGCGCGCCGCCAGAGGCTCGCTCCCACTGTATTCAGTCACAGCGGGAGTCGGGCCAGGGGAGGAGCGCCGGTGATCACCGCCGCTCTTTCCCGATCGTCGGGGAATCGAGTTTGGAGATCTGCCCGCTTATGTAAACAAAGCGGGCAGATCTCCTAAGTGACAGACAGTGACAGATTGCAGGGTTCAGCATAGCTGAACCTGCGATCTGTCCCTGTGTCACTCAGTCACCTCCCCCCACACACGTTAGTAAGCACCAGGCATACATTAACCCCTCCCTCTCCAATAAAATGAACCCCTTCCCTGCCAGTGTCATTTTTATAGTAACAGTGCATATGTATAGCACTGATTACTGTAGTAATGTCACTGGTACCCCCAAAAGTGTCAAAAATGTCAGTCAAGGGTCCGATCTGTCCGCTGCAATGTCGCAGTCCCGCAAAAAAAATCGCAGATCGCCGCCATTACTTGTTAAAAAAAAAACCCACCAAAAATGACAGAAATCTTTCCCTTAGTTTGTAAACGCAATCATTTTTGCACAAACCAATCAAAATACACTTATTGTGATTTTTTTTTTACCAAACATAGGTAGCAGAAAACAAATTGGCCAAAAATTTACAAAAATTTTGATTTTTAGTTTTTTTTGGGGGGGGGGGGGAATTTCACATAAAAAAAAAATGTGAAAAATATTGTTATTTTTTCAAAATTTAAGCTTTTTTTTGTTTATAGCGCAAAAAATAAAAATCGCACAGGTGATCAAATACCATCAAAAGAAAGCTCTGTTTGTGGGAAAGAAATGACATAAATTTTGTTTGGGTACGGTGTCGCACGACCGCGCAATTGTCAGTTAAATTCGCACAGTGCCGAATTGCAAAAAGTGGCCTGGACGTAAGACAGCAAAATCCTCCGGTGGTAAAGTGGTTATTAAATGTTATATTGGCTTAGTGCACCATGAGATTCTCTCTGTTATTTTCCCCTCACTGAGCGAGGGTCAGCGGAAATAATTTTTTATATCCTGTGGTTTGATAGCGATCTGCTACTCTTCATTATTTTATATTATGCACTGATTTTATTCAATTTTGAAGTTTGATTTAAGGTGTGATTCATTATTAGTGTTTTTACTCTTTTATATACCTGCCAGCAACAGTTATGTTTATAGATTAAGTACTGATTTAATCTATTATTGAAGATTCATACTTAGAGTGCGATTCTACCCCTATTCAGTTTTATGAGAATTAGCGACAATTTTTTTCTTTTATACATGTAGCAGAATAGGTATTAGCCTAAATTGATGAAGAAATTAGATTTTTAAAATTTTTGTATTGGATATGTTTTTATAGAAAATAGTTTATAGTGCAAAAAATAAAAACCGCAGAGGTGATCAAATACCACCAAAAGAAAGCTCTATTTGTGGGGAAAAAAAGGACATAACATTCTATTTGAGTACATCATTGCCCAACCGTGCAATTATCAGTGAAAATAATGCAGTGCTGTATCACAAAAAATGGCCTGGTCATGAAGGTGTACCCCTTCTGGGGCTGAAGTGGTTAAATTGCCAGCAAAATGAAAGCTCCCAGCTTCACTCTGTTTGTAAACAAAGCGGCCGGAGATTCCCTTCATCTTTACCTAACACTTATCCTAGATAAGGGTCTGATATAGATAATATTGGAGGACCCCCCCAACAAAACAAAATAACATGGGGTTCCCCCTATTATATAACAGGTCTGGTATGAATTTCAATAGTGACCCTAGGCAAAAACAAAAATAAGTCATGAGGTTCACCCCAAAATCTATACAAACCCACAGAGTCTTTAACCACTTCAATACCGGACAATTTTACCCCCTTCTGCCTAGCCCAATTTTCAGCTTTTAGCACTGTCACACTTTGATTAACAATTGCAAGGTCATGCAACACTGTATTTTATATTAATTTTTTTACACACAAATAGAGCTTTGTTTTGGTGGTATTTATTCACCATTTTTGTTTGTTTTTTGCAAAAAAAACAAAAACAGACAAACTTCTGAAAAAATATATATATTTTCTACATTTTTTACATACCACCAGTGCAGTACAGTGTCATCATATGTGGTGGTGATCAGGGACACTGACTGGTGACAGTATGTAAAAAATATATATATATTTGTTCAATTTTTTTTTACATTTATATTTATTTACATTTTTTTTCAATTTGTTTTTTTTTTACATACAGTGACCAGAGCAATACAGTGCTACCATAAAACACTGTACTACTCTGGGTAAGTAATCAGGGTTTTTTAAACACTAAGATTGCCTAAAAATTGAAGTTTTACAGTTATAAGCAAACATTTTTTCTGAATGAAAAATACTCATTCATTGTTTACTATTGAGATTAACTATGATTGGCCACAGTTAATCACATGGTACAAATGGGCTATGATTGGCCCTGTCTGTACCATGTGATGACTGTGATCAATCTCAGAGCTCATCATAATAGTACACAATGAAAGGCATGAATCAAAGTCTCTCATTGTGTACAACAGTCATGTGATCTGCTGTGATTAGCCACAGCGGTCACATGGTACCGGCAGCAGGTCAGTACAGTGATCTGTCATCCGCCGTGTCCACAGATCATGCTAGAGTTCAGCCCATAAAGTGGGTGTGGCACGATCCTGGGAGGACGTCATATGACATCCTCCCAAAGCAACAGTGCTGGGCAAGAAGGTGTTAAAGAAGAGCCCCATACAAAAATCAAGAAGCACAAAGTCCCGCCAAAAATTCATACCAGACCATTATTTATGTATGCAGTCTGGCAGGTCAGGAAAGGGGAGGGGGGACAGACATGCCCCACTGAATCATACCCATCCACATGCCCTCAACTTAGGGGAAACTTGCCAGGGGAGTCCCCTATGTTGATGAGGGCAAAGGTCTCTTTCCCAAAACCCTGGTTTGGTGGTTGAGGCGGTCTGTGGGTGGGGGGCTTATTGGAATATAGAAGCTCCCTTTAATAGTAAGGGGGCCCCCAGATACTGGCCCTCCATGTGACATGGGGGGTACCCCTACTCATTCAGTAAAAAAGAAAACAATAAAAAATTTATTTAACAATAAAAAATAAATGCAAACACAAATTTTGACAAGTTCTACAATTCTTTTTTAAAAATCAGTCAACTGTCAATCAGTTCAGTGATGTAGATCCACAACAATTAGGATGCCCTTCCACATCAATTAGGATGCCCATCACACAACAGTAAAAAAAAAAAATGCCCCTTGAAATAAGATTTTGTCCCATCACTTCCCTCCCATCATATGACAGTTCCAGACATAATAGTGGACATAAAGAAAGAGGGTGGCGTCTCCCTCCCGCATGACGTCATATATAGTCAATAATGCCACGGTCCCCACCCTTCCCTCCATGCTTGACCCTCTCTCCTGACCTGCCAGGCTGTATGCTAGGAAAAGGGTTTGATTTTTGGGGGGAACCTCATACTTTTTTTCTTGACTTTTCTATGGGTTTCCCCCTTAAAATTTGTAGCAGACCCTAAGAACCTTAATGCCTTTTTTTGTGTGGGCTTTTGTGTGGGGTCCCTCTTAAAATTCAGACCTAAAGGGCCTGGTATGAATTATGGGGGAACCTGTATGCTTTTTTATATAACTTTTCCCAATTACTTTGCTTACATAACCAGGAAATTCACAGCCATGTACTGTAAGTGAAAAGGACTCAGCAGTGCTTGCATCGGCTGGCATCCTTAACTAATGACTGCTATTATATATGACGTTTGTTTCATGCCAGTTGGGTAAATTTTTGGTCATCCATCAAAACACTTGAAAAGCCAAGATTGTGTTAAGACCAAACCTTAAGCTCATTCCTAGAAGTAATGATACATTTCAGTTCTCTCATTACCTTAGCATTATTTTTTTTCCTGTACAATCCACACGGCTCAGATTCTCTTTCTCTGTATATTCAGCCAATTAATTACAAAGCAGCCAATTGACTAGATTTAGGCTGGCCATACATGGCTCATGTTTTTTTGTTTTTTTTTTTCCAACCAGTGGACTGAAGGAAAAAAAGCTGAACTCATTCCCTCATCCACACATTTGAGGTGGATGAGGGAATCCTCCCTCTCTATCATTGCATTCTGACAGCAGAGCAGTCAGCTGGACTCCTCCACTGACAGAAAACACTGATAAGCACTGCAGCCTATTGGCTACAGTGCTGATCGAACTTAAACTTTCCAGCAAGCCCATTTGTGAGCAATTGATCAGTAGATCGACTGCTCTCGAACAGGAGTGGCCATAGGTGGAGCAAAATTGGGCTGGTCCCTGCTTAAATGGTCAAATGCCAATCAATCTATGGCCAGCTTTACAAAGCTTTCAATGGAACTACAGTAAAGCTGTATTAAAAAAGCTTGGAGAACTCTTTCTTAAAATAATAGTTGCTTAACTGAGTTCCTTACTACTGGTCATTGCCCTGAAAAAGTAGGCAGATCAGTAATGTCAGTTTGAAGATTAAACTTTTGATCTGCATTCTTGCTCCAGGGAAGTGACTGAGAAAGCACTGGAACCATTAATTTAAGATGACAGGCAGGCTTCCAGATATGCAATGGCAATGCTCCATTCCTAAAATGCAAGTGCCCTTCTCAGTGACCATCTGAGACCCCATGCAACACCTTCCATCCTACGTGAAGGATATCTGTGACTTGCTATAAATACTTAAAGGTATTATTATACCATCTGGGTCTTGGTTGGATGCCATCAACATTGAGGCACTATAAAACTGTATTTCACATCAGAAATGTATAGACACCATAGATATATTCCTTCATTCTTGATTTATTACAACATATGCTTGTCAGGAATGTTATTCATCAGGACTCCTACTGCCTCCAGGTGCACCAACCTGTACCTGGGGTGGCGGGAGTGTTTGCTTTTTTGGATAAGTTCATGTCAAGTGTATCTGTGGACTGAACTTACATGGCATAGAAACATTGACATTGTACTTGTGGAATTGACTGGTATTCTAGAGAAACTACATGGCTTCATAAGAGCCTTGAAGAGTAACTCATTTATTCCTAATATTTTACGGTTTCAGACAGGTGGATCCAAACTCTGCTACACAGATTCCTGGGCTGAATGAAACTATTAGCTTTAAATCTTTCCTGTAGCAGTCCTGCTGATTTTGCTGAGGAGCATGAGGAGATGGAGAGAATTGGAAGAAAAGAGCTCCTGTCAAGGCTACTGGACACATTATTTGCTATCTCAGCTAGGGATGATCGAACGGTTCGGGTCGACCATCGGTTCGACCCGAACATTGACTGTTCGAGGTTCGGCCGAATTCCGAACTTTTTGCTGAAAAAGTTCGGAATTCGGCAACCAGAACCGACCAAAATGCAATGGGACAGGAAATGGGCTTTAAAAGCCCGTGATTGGACCAAAACCATCAGTAAAAGCCAATTGAGGGAGCAGGAGAATGCTAGGAATGTGATTGGAGTGACTAGGGGGTCCAGAGGCCAATCATTAGTGAATACGCCCCCCAGTATATAAGATAGCCCCGCCAAATTCCTAGCATTGTAATACAGGGACGTGGAAGAGAGTGGAAGCAGTTCTGTTACTTCTGCTTCAAAGTGTCATTTAGCAATTATTAGTGTGAGGAAAGGGATATCTAGTGTAGTAAGGGTACTATTTTCCACTATAGTTAGATTTAATAATCTAGTTTCTGTAGGGAAAGTGTTAAGTGTAAGGGGACCGTAGTGTAGTGTAGGGTTAACTGACTCTGTGTCAGGGAACTTCCCACAAGAGAGCTGGATCTTCCGCCCACACTAATGCAGCGACGCCCAGTGGCCTATTTAAACCAGCCTGCTCCAGCCATTAGTTGCTGGATGATCTTCAGCTTCCTGTTTCCTGTTTCCTGAGTTCCTGTTCCTGTTTACTTGGATTACCTGTTACCGACCCGGCTTGTCTCTCCTCCTGGCTCCGACCATCGGCTTGTTTACCCACTCTGCTTCAGTCTGCTGTTCCCGTGTATGACCCCCGGCTTGCTCCTACGGACTCCTCTACTGCTTGATGAACTGTGTTTGACCCCTTGGCTTGATCTTGACCTCGCTCTTGTCGCACGCCTGGCTACCTTCTCCAGTCACCTTCAAGGCATCCTGCATTTCAGCACGCACTACGTGTCTACAACCACCGCAGTCACCTCTTCACCGGAGCTTGCCGCAGCTGGCGACCCCTGTTCCTTTGGGCACAGCATTCCCTGTCTCCACCTCCAGGGGTGCCTTGCACTTAGCCACAAGGGAAGCCCTCTCAGCACCTCGGCCTCTGATCAGGTACGTGATAGTATCATCCAGCCAGAATATGTCAGAGGCCGACAGAGGTGCTTCCCAGCTCGAGGCTCTGTGCCAGCAAGTCGCAGCCCTCACCCAAGCAGTGACCAACCTACAGGACGGGTACTTCCAGTTGGAGGGTCGTTTACAGAACTTGGCAGTATCTTCCGCAACTACAGCTCCTCCTTCTGCAGGTCTTGCATCAGCCTCACTGACTCCGGAGCATCACTCACCCACTCCCATGATGATGGCTCCTCCTCCTGAACCCAGGGTGCCCACTCCAGAGCGTTTTTCCGGCGATCGGAGGAAGTTCAGGGCTTTTAAGAATGCCTGTTCTCTCTACCTGGCTCTGCAACCAAGGACCTTCTCCCTGGAAACAGTTAAAGTGGGATTTGTCATCTCTCTGCTATCCGATGAACCGCAGTCCTGGGCTCATCACCTGTTGGAACAAAAAAGTCCTGTCATCAACACTTTGGACACCTTTTTTGAAGCCATGGGCCAACTATATGATGACCCACAACGCAGGGCCACTGCAGAGGCCACTCTCCATACCTTACAGCAGGGGAGGCGCCCTGCTGAAGACTACACTGTGGACTTCCGCAAATGGTCAGCGGATACTGAATGGAACGATGCCGCCCTCAGGCACCAGTACCGACTTGGTCTATCTGAGGCCCTCAAAGATGAGCTGGCACGAGTAGAAAGCCCCACCAGTTTGGAGGGCCTCATTCAGCTCGCCATCCAACTGGACAGACGCCTGCGGGAGCGGCGATCTGAACGTGTTCAGTCCTTCCGGCCTTCCTGGATGCTACCTAAGGTCCCAGTTGTCCCTGCACCTATTCCAGCCACAGCAGCCTCCTCTGAAGGAGAACCCATGCAAATTGGCATGGTTCGTTCTGCCCTGACCTCTGATGAGAGACTCCGCCGCAGGCGGGCTAACCTCTGCCTCTACTGTGGGGAGGCCAGACACTTTCTCCGCAACTGCCCTGTGAGGCCCAGTAAGTCTTCCCCACACAACTCCATGTATCAGCAAGTCCCAGGATCTTCCCTTACTCATCTTGTTCTCCATGTCTCCCTACAGGTAGCGAAAGGGGAGGTCCGACTCCCAGCAATAATTGACTCTGGGGCATGTAGTTGCTTCATGGATGTAACCCTTGCTAAGGACTTCCGGATTCCTATTCAGACTAAAGAACTTAAACTCAAGGTCCAGTTGGCCGACGGTACCACTCCTCGATCCGGGCCTGTTACTCACGAGACGGTACCTATTCTTACCATTACTGACTCTGGCCATCAAGAGTTCCTGAAGTTTGATATTTTATGTTCCCCCATGTTCCCCATAATTCTGGGGATACCGTGGTTGCAGGCACACAACCCGCAGATAGACTGGATCCGAAGGGAGATCTCCTTTGGGTCCCCCTACTGCCTTCAGCACTGTCTGATGCCCAAACCTGTGTCTCCTTCCAGTTGCCTGACCGTCCAGCCAGTCTCCGACTCCAGCCAGGACGTTCCTCCAGTTTACCATGATTTTCTGGACGTCTTTGACAAAAAGAAGGCCGATATACTACCACCTCATCGCCCCTACGACTGCCCTATCGAGCTATTACCTGGTGCAGAAGTTCCCTTTGGAAGGATTTTTCCACTTTCAGAGACTGAGCTTGAGGTGTTGCGCCAGTACATTGATGAAAACCTAAAAAAGGGATTCATCCGCCCCTCATCTTCTCCAGCTGGCGCCGGAATTTTCTTCGTAGAAAAGAAAGATCATACCCTCAGACCCTGTGTGGATTACAGAGAGCTCAAAAAAATCACAATTAAAAACCGGTACCCTCTTCCGCTTGTTCCTGAGCTCTTTCAGAGGTTCCGTACCGCCCGGGTCTTTACTAAATTGGACTTGCGCGGTGCCTACAACCTAGTACGCATTCGCGAGGGCGATGAATGGAAAACAGCCTTTCGAACACGTTTTGGGCATTTTGAGTACCTGGTTATGCCTTTTGGTCTATGTAATGCTCCAGCTACCTTTCAGCACTTCGTGAATAACATCTTTAGAGAATACCTGTATAACTTCATGATTGTGTACCTGGACGACATTCTTGTCTTCTCCCCTACCCTGGAACTACATAGAATCCATGTCAAGAAAGTGCTGTCCACACTAAGGGTACACGGACTCTATGCAAAAGCAGAGAAGTGTTCCTTTGAAAAGACTTCTATACAATTTTTGGGTCTGATCATTTCCATTGATGGGGTAGCCATGGACCCCCAGAAGGTATCTGCCATCCTGGAGTGGCCAGCTCCCACGGACAAAAAGGGCATTCAGAGGTTCGTAGGGTTTGCGAATTTCTATCGGAGGTTCATCAAGGACTTTTCTGGCATTATCGCCCCGATTACCCAGCAAACCCGCCAACACTGCCGCTTCCAGTGGTCCCAAGAGGCTCAAGAGGCTTTTGATAAATTAAAGGCGTTATTCACTTCTGCCCCTGTCCTGCAGCATCCCGACCCCGCCCTGCCCTACGTACTGGAGGTTGATGCATCTGAAGTCGCCACAGGGGCCGTCCTATCTCAACGTCTGGGCCCTAAAGCACTATTGCATCCAGTGGCTTTCTTCTCCCTAAAGCTCTCTCAGCCGGAAAGGAACTATGATGTTGGGGATCGGGAACTGCTGGCCATCAAAGTCGCTCTGGAGGAGTGGAGATATCTCCTGGAGGGTGCAGCGCACCCAATTATGATATTCACCGACCATAAGAACTTGGAGTATCTCAGATCTGCCAAGCGCTTGAGACCACGACAGGCCAGGTGGGCCTTGTTTTTCTCAAGGTTTAATTTTCACCTCACCTATCGCCCAGGATCCAAGAATGGTAAAGCGGATGCTCTGTCACGAATGTTCCCTGAGACCCCAAATACTGCCACCCCCAGCACCATTCTGTCTCCCCAGAACTTTCTTCTTATCCAGCCTGATCTAAGGGCCACCCTGGAACAGGTTTCTGCCCGGTGCGCTGAGTCCGAAATCCCCACACTTAGAAGGCAGGAAGGTCTTTTGTGGCACGGGGATAAGATTTTTGTACCCGAGGGAGCCAGAGTCCAGGTTCTTAAAACGTTCCACGACCACCAGCTGGCAGGCCATTTTGGGGTCCGCAAGACATTAGAACTGATCCAACGTTCCTATTGGTGGCCCAACCTTAGACAGGACTGCAAAGACTATGTAAGTTCTTGTACGACCTGTACCCGAAGTAAAGGAAGTCTCACGCAGACTTGGGGCTTGCTAAGACCTCTGCCTGTTCCGGACCAGCCTTGGAGGATGTTGTCTATGGACTTTATTGTAGAACTGCCCCCTTCTGAAGGTTTTTCCACTATCCTGGTAGTAGTAGACCGCTTATCAAAGATGGCACACTTCCTGCCTATGGTGGGCACTCCCTCAGCCATGGACACAGCACATATCTTCATCAAGGAGATTGTAAGGCTACATGGCGTACCAAACAGTATTGTCTCGGACAGGGGGGTACAATTCACCTCTCGATTCTGGAGGGCCCTCTGCAAGGCTTTGGATATCAAGATTTGCCTATCTTCTGCCTATCACCCCCAGAGCAATGGCCAAACGGAGAGAACAAATCAAACGTTGGAACAATACCTTCGTTGTTTTTCTTCCTTCTCACAGGATAATTGGGTGGCCTTACTGCCCTGCGCAGAGTTTGCTTACAATAACTCTATTCATGCTACCACCAACCAATCCCCATTCTGGGCCAATTACGGCTTTCCCCCCTCTTTTTTACCCAACTCTGTACCAGAAGCAACGGTACCCGCGGTTCAGGATAGATTAACCTTTATCCAAGAGAACTACCTAACCCTCCAGACAACCATGCGTAAAGCGCAGGAAGATTATAAGAGGTCATATGACAAGAAGAGAAAGGAGAATCCAGCCTTGAAAGTGGGGGATGAAGTGTGGCTCTCCACGGCAAACCTCAAACTACCCTGCCCATCACGGAAGTTGGGTCCAAGGTACATTGGCCCTTTCAAAATCAAGAAGGAAATCAACCCTGTAGCCTTCGAACTTTCCTTACCGGATTCCTACAGGATCCATCCTGTTTTTCATATCTCCTTGCTCAAGTCTGCCTCTTCTGGCCCTTTCTCAGGAAGGGGTGATCCACCTCCACCTCCCATCTCGGTGGGTGAGGAATTTGAGTATGAGGTAGAGGCCATCCTAGACTGCCGAAAGAGGGGAAGACAGGTCCAATACCTGATTAAGTGGAAAGGGTATTCACCTGAGGAAAGTTCATGGGAGCCTGCAAATAACGTTCATGCCCCCAAACTTCTTAGAGAATTTTTCAACAAGCATCCTGAGAAGCAGGCCCAATTGGGCATCCGGAGGCTGCCCTTTGGGGGGGGGCACTGTCAGGGAACTTCCCACAAGAGAGCTGGATCTTCCGCCCACACTAATGCAGCGACGCCCAGTGGCCTATTTAAACCAGCCTGCTCCAGCCATTAGTTGCTGGATGATCTTCAGCTTCCTGTTTCCTGTTTCCTGAGTTCCTGTTCCTGTTTACTTGGATTACCTGTTACCGACCCGGCTTGTCTCACCTGTCTTGTCTCTCCTCCTGGCTCCGACCATCGGCTTGTTTACCCACTCTGCTTCAGTCTGCTGTTCCCGTGTATGACCCCCGGCTTGCTCCTACGGACTCCTCTACTGCTTGATGAACTGTGTTTGACCCCTTGGCTTGATCTTGACCTCGCTCTTGTCGCACGCCTGGCTACCTTCTCCAGTCACCTTCAAGGCATCCTGCATTTCAGCACGCACTACGTGTCTACAACCACCGCAGTCACCTCTTCACCGGAGCTTGCCGCAGCTGGCGACCCCTGTTCCTTTGGGCACAGCATTTCCTGTCTCCACCTCCAGGGGTGCCTTGCACTTAGCCACAAGGGAAGCCCTCTCAGCACCTCGGCCTCTGATCAGGTACGTGATACTCTGACTGCTATGGCAGGGTGACAAAACCCTTCCATTTCAGGGTGACCGCTATAGAGAAAAGATTGTTTCTCTTAGAACACTTATAGAACCGGGATATGGCTTCGCCCCTGTCACCCTGCTTTTTGCTGCAGGCGTTTATAGGGCTTTTTTGAGGACATGTTTGGAGTCAGGCATGACATCTGAACTTCTGTGTAGAGGTATATATACACACACACGTGTCTCTTACCAGACAATGGATAATTAGGGCTGATTTTGAATTCTCCTGAATGGTGCTTGTCCTCTATCCTGGGCGTCCTCACTCTGGACAGTTCCCCTCTGGTGCCAGTAAATATGTCCACGCGGTATCTCACAAAGATAGAGACCAAACAATAGTGCAGTACCTTCTTGACATTTATTAAAACATATTACAGGGTGCACTTACATTAGTCGTCTTGTAACAATAGCTCGGGACCTGGACCGATGAGAGGATGACCGTGGCCGCCTGCAGCGCGGTCCACGGCGATGGGTGATGAAGATGCGGCGCTCCTCTCTGACGCGTTTCCTCCTAACGCGGACGTCAATGGAGACAGGAGATGAGTGTGTGTATATATACCCCTATACAGAAGTTCAGATGTTTTGCCTGCCTCCAAAGACCCCAAAAAAATGCCCAAAAAAACGCCTGCTGCAAAAACACACCTGGGCGTTTTTGTAGCTGGCGTTTTTTTGGGCATTTTTTGGGCGTCTTTGGAGGCAGGCATAACATCAGAACTTCTGTGTATGGGTATATACACACACACACACATGTATGTATATATACACATACACATCTATAGGTGTGAAAGTAGCAGAACACTATGCTTGCGCTAATGAAATAATTAACACCCATATGGCTTCTCTGCTATAACACCTATATGTGTGTATGTGTATAAATACATATAAGCGTGTGTGTATATATACCCCTATACAGAAGTTCTGATGTTATGCCTGCCTCCAAAGACCCCCAAAAAATGCCCAAAAAAAACGCTTGCTACAAAACCGGCAAGGTGTGAAAATAGCGGAGCCATATCCCTGTTCTATATAAATGCTAATACAAACAAACTTTTTTTTCTGGTTCTGGACATGCTAGAGAGCTGAAACTTCACAGGTACACTTTTTAGACCCCCCCAGACACTAAATCCAAAGAAATCTCTTTTTTTTTTCAATAATTTATTATTATAGGGGTATATATACCCACACACTTATATGTATTTCTACACATACACACATATAGGGGTTATAGCAGAGAAGCCATATGCCTGTTAATTATTTCATTAGCGCAAGCATGGTGTTCTGCTACTTTCACACCTATATATGTGTATGTGTATGTGTATATATA
This sequence comes from Pelophylax lessonae, assembly GCF_965119305.1. Lineage (NCBI taxonomy): Eukaryota > Metazoa > Chordata > Amphibia > Anura > Ranidae > Pelophylax > Pelophylax lessonae. Next base: position 178,397,667 of record NC_138771.1, read on the forward strand.
CATACATGTGTGTGTGTATATATACCCCTACACAGAAGTTCTGATGTTATGCCTGCCTCCAAAGACGCCCAAAAAATGCCCAAAAAAACGCCAGCTACAAAAACGCCCAGGTGTGTTTTTGCAGCAGGCGTTTTTTTTTTGGGGCATTTTTTTGGGGTCTTTGGAGGCAGGCAAAACATCTGAACTTCTGTATAGGGTTATATATACACACACACTTATATGTATTTATACACATACACACATATAAGTGTTATAGCAGAGAAGCTATATGCCTGTTAATTATTTCATTAGCGCAAGCATAGTGTTCTGCCATCATGCTAACACCCATTATGAAATAGAGGTGTAGGGATGCAAAACTTTGTTCTGTTGCCAGAAACCTAGAAGTAATATTATCAAAAAAATACCCATATAAAAAATTAACCATATGAAAAAAAAAAAAAGCATATGGAAACAGTTAAAATATTAAAAAAAAAACGGAAAAACAATAACCATAGGAAAAAAATAACCCAATGGAAAAAAAACATTTAAAAATTATGAAGTAAAGAAAAGATGAAGAAGAAACGTAAGAAAAAAAATAGAAAAAAAACATATGTATGGTATGTATGACATTAGCATATAAGATGTTCTTCAGATTACACTCTTCCTCATATGGTTATCCATATGGAACAGGGTGGGTCTCAGCCATTGAAAAAGGTCATCAAAGGTGCCAACAGACATCTGCGTAAATAAAAAAAAAAATTGGGATATTTTCACAGCTCCCTATACATTCTTGTGAAGTGTCCTAAACTACATGCTGAGATGAGGGATGATCGAACTTTTGAAAAGTTCAGTTCGACCAGAACACCCGAACTTCCGGAAAGTTCGGCCCGGATTTCAGAACCCTATTGAAATCAATGGGACCCGAACTTCGGTAATCAAAAAAACACAATTCTGAAGCCCTAAAACCCAATAAATGCCCCTAAAAAGTGCTTAGGGTTCGGGGTCATGCCCCAGGGACTATTAATCACACAAAAAAAAGTTCTTAAAAATTGTAATTTTTGATAGAGAGACAATTATTGAAAAAATTATTGAAAAAAAAAATGAGATTTCTTTGGATTTAGTGTCTGGGGGGTCTAAAATGTGTAACTGGGAAGTTGCAGCTCTGTAGCATGTCCAGAACCAGGAAAAAAAAGTTTGTTTGTATTAGAATTAATATAGAACAGGGATATGGCTCCGCTATTTTCACACCTTGCCGGTTTTGTAGCAAGCGTCTTTTTGGGCATTTTTTGGGGGTCTTTGGAGGCAGGCATAACATCAGAACTTCTGTGTAGGGGTATATATACACACACACTTGTATGTATATATACACATACACATATATAGGTGTGAAAGTAGCAGAACACTATGCTTGCGCTAATGAAATAATTAACAGGCATATGGCTTCTCTGCTATAACACCTATATGTGTGTATAAATACATATAAGTGTGTGTGTATATATACCCCTATAATAAAAAATTATTGAAAAAAAAAATGAGATTTCTTTGGATTTAGTGTCTGGGGGGTCTAACAATTGTACCTGTGAAGTTTCAGCTCTCTAGCATGTCCAGAACTTCTGTGTAGGGGTATATATATATACACATACACATGTATGTATATATATACATACACATATATAGGTGTGAAAGTAGCAGAACACTATGCTTGCGCTAATGAAATAATTAACAGGCATATGGCTTCTCTGCTATAACACCTAGTGTTAGCACGATGGCAAAAGTTACCAGAGAAACCTGTTTGGCACTGTGTTGTTTCAGTCCGATGTTTCAAGCATCCAAAGTAATGAATGATCTAAAATTATTTACGAATAGCTGTTAATAAATAACTCCATTTTCATGGGAAAAAATCTCAAAAATAAAAATAAATAACACATACAATTGCGACACAAGTCGTATTGTAATTAAATGGTATTAAAAATGACCTTCACTTTTTAATCTGCAGAGCTGTAATTTTCTACACAATGCAAGGCAATATGGCTACCTGGAGGTGTTCTGTACACAGAATGTGTACTGAACAGAATGTGTATAGAACGCCCCCCAGAAACATAATTTCCTGCTTATGTGATTGGCTCATTCTAATTTTTAGTGAGATACTCCTAATAGGAAATCACAGGAAAAGTTATTTTCTTAACAAAAGTGTTGTTACTCTTTAACCACTTCAATACAGTGATGGGCACTGATAGGCGGCACTGATGGGCACTGATAGGTGGCACTGACGGGCACTGATAGGCAGCACTAATGGGCACTGATAGACGGCACTGGTGGGCAACAATGGGCACTGGTGGGCGGCACTGATAGATGGCAATGATGGGCACTGGTGGGCAGCACTGATGGGGAAGGCACTGGTGGGCTCCCCGAGCCCTGATTGCCATCCCTGGTGGCCATGGTGGGCATCCCTGGGGTCATGGGTGAGCATCCCTGGTGGTTCTAGTGGCACCCCCCCAAAGGGTCTGCACTGGTAATCAATGCTCTTATTACCAGTGCGGACCCCCCCCTGTCAGGAGAACAAACAAAAAAAAAACAAAAAGCTGTTTTTAAGGAATAGAAATTGTACTAATAAAAGATAAAATGCAAGTAAAACAGTGACCTACAACTTCATCTTCTTTGGATCAGCTTGAAATGTTTCTATGATCAAGACCAATGATCTAAGACAAGACAATCTGGATAAAATAGTCCAGAATTGGCTGTTTATAATCAGATTAACTGTGACATGGGAATAGAAGGGAATGACTGTGAGAGATCCATCAGCCACAACGAGATTTACCGTATCTTTAAATATCTTTCTAATTGGTTCACTTCCTGAAGGTGCCACAGATGGCTGCCTCTGTGTTGTGCTTGCTTGTGGGGTTTTTTTTTTTGCATGTCCAATTTCTAGCTCTAGCTTTTTCTGAACAAATACAGAAAAGATCTGGTAAACATACAAAGGTTCACCCCACAAATTTTATTTTACCTGTTTTTCACCCAAGAAGTACATTATTTTGCAATGATCTCAACTGGATCAGCTGCAGCTTTCTATGGGTCCTAAAAGAGATGGTGGCAGGGAAAGCGCAGACAGCGGTGGTTCAGAAATGTGCTCTCTGCTATACATCTGGCAACTATGTGCACAATGAATAGCAAAATTGATGAACTACTACTCCTTAACAATGAAAATATGAACTTTTTAATATCTGCTGTACTGTGAACTTCACCTAAACCCTGTCCTGTGATTCCATCCTGGACATCATTCTACATCTACTGGGCTTCAAACTCCATTGTGCAGACTCTGTACCTGAGATTCCAGGGGAAAAAGAGGGAGATTGAATCTGTTTCTTTATAAACAGAGGTTGGTATACATATGTCATAATGTTAAATTAAAAATGTAACCCTCATCTAGAGTCACTCTTCATAAACTGCATGCCATTTACAGTATCTATAAAAAGTGAATACACCCCTCACATTTTTGTAAATATTTTTTTATATCGTTTCATGTGACAACACTAAAGAAATAACACTTTGCTACAATATAAAGTAGGGAGTTTACAGCTTGTATAACAGTGTAAATTTGCTGTCCCCTCAAAATAACTCAACACACAGCCATTAATGTCTAAACCGCTGGCAACAAAAGTGAGTACACCTCCAAGTGAAAATGTCACAAATGGGCCCAAAGTTTCAATATTTAGTTTGCCCACCATTATTTTTTAGCACTGCCTTAACCCTCTTGGGCATGGAGTTCACAGGTTGCCACTGGAGTCCTCTTCCACTTCTCCATGGAGACATCACGAAGCTGGTGGATGTTAGAGACCTTATGTTCTTCCATCTTCCATTTGAGGTGCTCAATAGGGTTTAGGTCTGGAGATTTGCTTGGCCAGCCCATCACCTCTACCCTCAGCTTCTTTAGCAAGGCAGTGGTCATCTTGGAGGTGTGTTTGGGGTCCTTATCATGTTGGAATATTGCCCTGCGGCCCAGTCTCCAAAGGGAGGGGATCCCAGTACATGTTGGAATTCATGGTTCCCTCATTAAACTGTAGCTCCCCAGTGCCGGCAGCACTCATGCAGCCCCAGACCATGACACTCCCACCACCATGCTTGACTGTATGCAAGATACACTTGTATTTGTACTCCTCATCTGGTTGCCGCCACACACGCTTGACACCATCTGAACCAAACAAATAAGTTTATCTTGGTCTCATCGGACCACAGTAAAGGGTTCCAGTAATCCATGCCCTTAGTCTGCTTGTCTTCAGCAAAGTGTTTGCCAGCTTTCTTGAGCATCATCTTAGGAAGAGGCTTCTTTCTGGGATGACAGCCATGCAGACCAATTTGATGCAGTGTATGGTCTGAGCCCCCACCCCTTTAACCTCGGCAGCAAGGCTGGAAGCACTCATACATCTACTTCCCAAAGACAACCTCTGAATATGACGTTGAGCATTTGCACTCAACTTCTTTGGTCGACCATGGTTAGGCATTCTCTCAGTGGAACCTGTCCTGTTAAACCGCTGTATGGTCTTGGCCACCATGCTGCAGCTCACTTTCAGGTTCTTGGCTATCATCTTATAGCCTAGGCCATCTTTATGTAGAGCAACAATTCTTTTTTTTTAGATCCTCAGAGAGTTCTTTGCCATAAAGGTGCCATGTTGAATTTCCAGTGACCAGTATGGGAGAGTTAGAGTGATAACCCCAAAATTTATGACTTCCTTTAATTTTCTACATTATGAGTTGTAGACAGTGATGAATAAAAGTGAAGTTTTAGGTCATAGTGGGTTTGGTGCATGAGTATAGCACACCCCTGCTGTTGTTTTTCTATTAATATTTCCCACATAGAGACCGATTCTACGGTATCAGTATACACCAGGTAGTTTTTTGTTTGTTTTGAATGATTACCAACATTTGACAGACAGGAAGCAGCAGGTGAGGTTGCCCCCCCAGCAATGTGTGCTCTCCCCACTACTCTTCTCACTATTTACAAATGATTGCACCTCAGGAATTTGTCTGATAAGGTATGCATGAAACAACCCTCACTGTTCTCATCCAAGATGACTATAAGTGCCCATGTGGTGCCGGTACAACAACCTGGAGCTCAACACACTAAAAATACGGAAATAATAATTGATTTCAATTGAAGTCCCCAAGCCTCCTGAAGCTCAGCAAAGGATGTACTTCCTGCAGCTTTTCAGGAAGTTTCAACCTGCCTCAAGATCTGCTGATACAATTTTACCAGTGGCGGCTGGTGAAGTTTTAAGATGGGGGGGCGCAAGACCCCGCCCTTCCATTTTGACCCCTCCCATTTCACAGAAGCCCCACCCCTTATAGACTCCACCCATTTTGTCCCCTGTATTTTGCTTGCGTGAACCAATTCTCCCAATATATCACATATTAAGGGGTCCATCAGTACTAGTATATCCTATAATAGGGAGCAGGGGCCCTATTATGGGATATACTGTGAGAGACATCCTATTATGGGATACATGGACTGAGAGTGGCACAAACCCAACAGTACAGACCCCCCCAGCACAAACCTCACAGTACAGACCCCCCCAGCACAAACCTCACAGTACAGACCCCCCCCCCAGCACAAACCTCACAGTACAGACCCCCCCCCAGCACAAACCCCTCAGGCACAAACCCCGCACAAACAACTCAAGCACAAACCCCACAGTACAGGCCCCTAGCACAAACCCCACAGTACATGCCCCCTTCAATATAGTGACCAGTATAAATGCCCCCTTTCAATGTAGTGACCAGCATACATGTCCCAAATGCAGTGACCAGTATACATGTCCCCAATGCAGAGCTATGCGTGCGTGGCTCCAGTGCAGCCAGTGACCACCAGAATACGTCCCCCAATGCAGAGCTATGCGTGCGTGCCTCCAGTGCAGCCAGTGACCACCAGTATACGTCCCCCAATGCAGAGCTATGCGTGCGTGCCTCCAGTGCAGCCAGTGACCACCAGTATACATCCCCAATGCAGAGCTATGCGTGCGTGCCTCCAATGCAGCCAGTGACCACCAGTATACATGTCCCCCAATGCAGAGCTATGCGTGCGTGCCTCCAGTGCAGCCAGTGACCACCAGTATACATCCCCCAATGCAGAGCAATGCGTGCGTGCCTCCAGTGACCACCAGTATACGTTCCCCAATGCAGAGCTATGCGTGCGTGCCTCCAGTGACCACCAGTATACGTCCCCCAATGCAGAGCTATGCGTGCGTGCCTCCAGTGCAGCCAGTGACCACCAGTATACGTCCCCCAATGCAGAGCTATGCGTGCGTGCCTCCAGTGCAGCCAGTGACCACCAGTATACGCCCCCCAATGCAGAGCTATGCGTGCGTGCCTCCAGTGCAGCCAGTGACCACCAGTATACATACCCCAATGCAGAGCTATGCGTGCCTGCCTCCAATGCAGCCAGTGACCACCAGTATACATGTCCCCCAATGCAGAGCTATGCGTGCGTGCCTCCAGTGCAGCCAGTGACCACCAGTATACATCCCCCAATGCAGAGCAATGCGTGCGTGCCTCCAGTGACCACCAGTATACGTCCCCCAATGCAGAGCTATGCGTGCGTGCCTCCAGTGACCACCAGTATACGTCCCCCAATGCAGAGCTATGCATGCGTGCCTCCAGTGCAGCCAGTGACCACCAGTATACGTTCCCCAATGCAGAGCTATGCGTGCGTGACTCCAGTGACCACCAGTATACGTCCCCCAATGCAGAGCTATGCGTGCGTGCCTCCAGTGCAGCCAGTGACCACTAGTATACATCCCCCAATGCAGAGCTATGCGTGCGTGCCTCCAATGCAGTGACCACAAGTATATGTCCCCCAATGCAGAGCTATGCATGCGTGCCTCCAGTGCAGTGACCACAAGTATATGTCCCCCAATGCAGAGCTATGCGTGCGTGCCTCCAGTGCAGTGACCACCAGTATATGTCCCCTAATGCAGAGCTATGCGTGTGTGCCTCCAATGCAGTGACCACAAGTATACGTCCCCCAATGCAGAGCTATGCGTGCGTGCCTCCAGTGCAGTGACCACCAGTATATGTCCCCTAATGCAGAGCTATGCGTGCGTGCCTCCAGTGCAGTGACCACAAGTATATGTCCCCCAATGCAGAGCTATGCGTGCGTGCCTCCAGTGCAGTGACCACCAGTATATGTCCCCAAATGCAGAGCTATGTGTGCGTGCCTCCAATGCAGTGACCACAAGTATACGTCCCCCAATGCAGAGCTATGCGTGCGTGCCTCCAGTGCAGTGACCACCAGTATATGTCCCCTAATGCAGAGCTATGCGTGCGTGTCTCCAGTGCAGTGACCATAAGTATACGTCCCCCAATGCAGAGCTATGCGTGCGTGTCTCCAATGCAGTGACCACAAGTATACGTCCCCCAATGCAGAGCTATGTGTGCGTGCCTCCAGTGCAGTGACCACAAGTATATGTCCCCTAATGCAGAGCTATGCGTGCGTGCCTCCAGTGCAGTGACCACCAGTATATGTCCCCCAATGCAGAGCTATGCGTGTGTGCCTCCAGTGCAGCCAGTGACCACCAGTATACATCCCCCAATGCAGAGCAATGCGTGCGTGCCTCCAGTGACCACCAGTATACGTCCCTGTTGTGGTCCCCCAATGCAGAGCTATGCGTGCGTGCCTCCAGTGACCACCAGTATACGTCCCCCAATGCAGAGCTATGCGTGCGTGCCTCCAGTGCAGCCAGTGACCACCAGTATACATCCCCCACTGCAGAGCTATGCGTGCGTGCCTCCAATGCAGCCAGTGACCACCAGTATACATGTCCCCCAATGCAAAGCTATGCGTGCGTGCCTCCAGTGCAGCCAGTGACCACCAGTATACATCCCCCAATGCAGAGCAATGCGTGCGTGCCTCCAGTGACCACCAGTATACGTCCCCCAATGCAGAGCTATGCGTGCGTGCCTCCAGTGACCACCAGTATTCGTCCCCCAATGCAGAGCTATGCGTGCGTGCCTCCAGTGCAGCCAGTGACCACCAGTATACGTCCCCCAATGCAGAGCTATGCGTGCGTGCCTCCAGTGACCACCAGTATACGTCCCCCAATGCAGAGCTATGCGTGCGTGCCTCCAGTGCAGCCAGTGACCACCAGTATACATCCCCCAATGCAGAGCTATGCGTGCGTGACTGCAATGCAGCCAGTGACCACCAGTATACATGTCCCCCAATGCAGAGCTATGCGTGCGTGCCTCCAGTGCAGCCAGTGACCACCAGTATACATGTCCCCCAATGCAGAGCTATGCGTGCGTGCCTCCAGTGCAGCCAGTGACCACCAGTATACATCCCCCAATGCAGAGCAATGCGTGCGTGCCTCCAGTGACCACCAGTATACGTCCCCCAATGCAGAGCTATGTGTGCGTGCCTCCAGTGACCACCAGTATACCTCCCCCAATGCAGAGCTATGCGTGCGTGCCTCCAGTGCAGCCAGTGACCACCAGTATACGTCCCCCAATGCAGAGCTATGCGTGCGTGCCTCCAGTGACCACCAGTATACGTCCCCCAATGCAGAGCTATGCGTGCGTGCCTCCAATGCAGCCAGTGACCACCAGTATACGTCCCCCAATGCAGAGCTATGCGTGCGTGCCTCCAGTGACCACCAGTATACGTCCCCCAATGCAGAGCTATGCATGCGTGTGTGCCTCCAGTGCAGCCAGTGACCACCAGTATACGTCCCCCATGCAGAGCTATGCGTGCGTGCCGCCAGTGTAGTGACCACAAGTATACATCCCCAATGCAGAGCTATGCGTGCGTGCCTCCAATGCAGTGACCACAAGTATATGTCCCCCAATGCAGAGCTATGCGTGCGTGCCTCCAATGCAGTGACCACAAGTATACATCCCCCAATGCAGAGGTATGCGTGCGTGCCTCCAGTGCAGTGACCACAAGTATATGTCCCCCAATGCAGAGCTATGCGTGCGTGCCTCCAGTGCAGTGACCACCAGTATATGTCCCCTAATGCAGAGCTATGCGTGCATGCCTCCAATGCAGTGACCACCAGTATATGTCCCCTAATGCAGAGCTATGCGTGCGTGCCTCCAATGCAGTGACCACAAGTATACATCCCCCAATGCAGAGCAATGCGTGCGTGCCTCCAGTGCAGTGACCACCAGTATATGTCCCCTAATGCAGAGCTATGCGTGCGTGCCCCCAGTGCAGTGACCACAAGTATATGTCCCCCAATACAGAGCTATGCGTGCATGCCTCCAGTGCAGTGACCACCAGTATATGTCCCCTAATGCAAAGCTATGCGTGCGTGCCTCCAATGCAGTGACCACAAGTATACGTCCCCCAATGCAGAGCTATGCGTGCGTGCCTCCAGTGCAGTGACCACCAGTATATGTCCCCTAATGCAGAGCTATGCGTGCGTGCCTCCAATGCAGTGACCACAAGTATACGTCCCCCAATGCAGAGCTATGCGTGCGTGCCTCCAATGCAGTGACCACAAGTATACGTCCCCCAATGCAGAGCTATGCGTGCGTGCCTCCAGTGCAGTGACCACCAGTATATGTCCCCTAATGCAGAGCTATGCGTGCGTGCCTCCAATGCAGTGACCACAAGTATATGTCCCCCAATGCAGAGCTATGCGTGCGTGCCTCCAATGCAGTGACCACAAGTATACATCCCCCAATGCAGAGGTATGCGTGCGTGCCTCCAGTGCAGTGACCACAAGTATATGTCCCCCAATGCAGAGCTATGCGTGCGTGCCTCCAGTGCAGTGACCTCCAGTATATGTCCCCTAATGCAGAGCTATGCGTGCGTGCCTCCAATGCAGTGACCACCAGTATATGTCCCCCAATGCAGAGCTATGCGTGCGTGCCTCCAATGCAGTGACCACAAGTATACGTCCCCCAATGCAGAGCTATGCGTGCGTGCCTCCAGTGCAGTGACCACCAGTATATGTCCCCTAATGCAGAGCTATGCGTGCGTGCCTCCAGTGCAGTGACCACAAGTATATGTCCCCCAATGCAGAGCTATGCGTGCGTGCCTCCAGTGCAGTGACCACCAGTATATGTCCCCTAATGCAAAGCTATGCGTGCGTGCCTCCAATGCAGTGACCACAAGTATACGTCCCCCAATGCAGAGCTATGCGTGCGTGCCTCCAATGCAGTGACCACAAGTATACGTCCCCCAATGCAGAGCTATGCGTGCGTGCCTCCAGTGCAGTGAACACCAGTATATGTCCCCTAATGCAGAGCTATGCGTGCGTGCCTCCAATGCAGTGACCACAAGTATATGTCCCCCAATGCAGAGCTATGCGTGCATGCCTCCAATGCAGTGACCACAAGTATACGTCCCCCAATGTAGAGCTATGCGTGCGTGCCTCCAATGCAGTGACCACAAGTATACGTCCCCCAATGCAGAGCTATGCGTGCGTGCCTCCCTCTCCTCTTCTCCGGTCTCCTCTCCGCTCCGCTCCGATCTCTCTGCAATGCCGGTCCACGCGACGTCAGCGGGGTCAGCATGGGGCCATGGGATGTCCTGGATGATGATTGGTCCAGGCTGTAGACTGGACCAATCACAGCCAGGATATCAGGAAAGTGGGGGTGCCAAAGCGCAATGACTTGCGCTCAGGTTACGCCCCCAGAAGGCAGCCAATCGGCGCCCTTCTGGGTCGTAAACCCCCCCCCCCCCCCATAGCCACCACGAACACTTTATTTGTTTGTTTTGTAATTTTTTTTTTTTTTCAAAACTTTATTTGTTCGTTTTTTTTTTTTTTCTTCTTTTTTTTTTCTTTTCTTTAGGGGTAGGGGGGCGGCGCCCTGGCGCCCCCTATGCACGGGCCGCCACTGAATTTTACACTGAAGTAATTGAGTCTGTTCTATGCACTTCCATCTCTGTTTGGTTTAGTTCAGTCTCCAGACATGATAGGAACAGACTACAGTAGACAGTTCATTCTGCAAAAAATAAAAAATAAACATTGGTGCTGACCCACCCATAATCCAGAACTTAAATAACTCCAGAGTCAGGAAACTGAGAAGATTGCTACACACCCCTCAAATCCTGGACATCATCTGTTTCAACTGATCCCCTCCGGTAAGAATTACAGATTACTGTACGCCAAGACAATCAGGTTTAAGGTGATACTAAATTCTGATTTAAAAAAAAGAGAATTTAATTCAAGTATATTTTCTGATCTCAAAAAGTAACTGCTATTTCTACCAGCCTCCTCCAAATCTCCTAATTCCTTTTTTGTTGTTGCTGCGATCAGGCTATTTGTTTGAGGGTGGCTACTTTGTTCTCCATGGTCCCTCACTTTTTCGCTCCTGGGATGGACAAGTAGGAATTTTGGATTATAGGCTATGGGATTTGTAGTGTGCATAGTGCATTGCACATGACCACAACTAACATATACTGCTTGTCCCAAACAAACAGAGGTGAGGGGGGAAAAGAAGAGTTTCAAGAGTTCACAGAGGATGTTACAAAAGAAAAACACAGAAACAATTTAATGAAAAATAGATGACAAGGCCATTAATTATAGGATTGCATGGATTATTTTTGGAGAATAAAAATATAATTTAGTATCACTTTACGAACAATTTTTTCCCTAAGTTATCACAATCATAAACACTAAAATTATCAGTTGCATAATTGCCATTTTGCTTGGTTTGTGCTACTTCAGCTTTGAGATGTTTACAGATCTCACAATGTTTGTATAGTATTAGAATATGTATATAATAACTGTGTGTAACTAAGATTTGCATATTACGTTGTTTTTTCAATGTGTGTATGTATGTACTGTATACATATGGGTATGTGTATGAATGAATGCACACTCTAGCGTATCATGTATAATGTTACACCAATAAATATCTCCAGTTGCTGCATATAGCTGTAGCACCTTCCTAGTTAGACTGCTAGGTTGTTAGGCACATTTTTCTCTGGCTAGTATGTACTCAGTGGAGTGTTTTTTTTTATTACTTCTGGCTGCTTTGGGTCTCCCAGACTGTGGGTTTAAATGTTCTCACCTGTCTTCCAGAGGCTTCTGGAACATAGAGGGTTAAGCAAGGCAGATCTCAGCCTCAATTTGTATTGTGCTTCAGCCAATCCCTGGGAAGGTGTGCCTAGAAGAGAAGCATATAAACAGTCAGGGATTTGGAGCGACAGGGCTCCACCTCTTCCCCTTATCTGGGTGGAGGTGTTTAACCCACCTGCTGCAGCATCTAACCTGAGTTCAGCCTTCTTTCATCAAGGTCCCAGCTGTGGCAGAACTAGAGGGCCCTTTTCCCAGGATCCCTGTTTGGAGCTAGTCAGGAAACCCTCACATGGAACCCGGTCTGGAGAGCTCACTGAAGAATGCCCTGTGGATACTGCAAGGAGGCATCCAGTGATTCTGTGAGTACTGACCTAATCCCAGGACTTTTGTACTTGTGTGATATACTTTTGGGGTAGAGAAACAGTAATTTTCCTGACTGAGATAACTCCTGCAATGAGGCTCAGCCCTAACCATTTGTACTGGTTCCTACATGACTGCTCCGTGAGACTCAGTAAAAGTAAAGAGTCATCCTGTCAAGAATTAGGGAATCTGTATACCCCATACCGCCCTAGATACCATCCCAAATTATTCAGCAATAACAATCATAAAATACATTCCCTAAACTGATCACTGAGCTAGAATAGGTAAAATGTTGCTGTGTGTCTGTCTGCCTCTCCACTTATCTTAAGAAAAAACTGATTGAATTACAGTGACTCTTTCCGGGGTAGCTCTACATAGCTGAGCAGCGATCATTTCCAATATTAAGTTCCAGATATGCATTTTGTCTCTACAAAATTTTAGAGCTTGGATATAGAAATTCATTTTTTTCTTAGATACCATAGATTTGTACCTTAGGGACACCAAAGTTATTGCTTCCCATGTACTATTGTAAAAAAAATTCATATATAAACATAAAGTCTTTGGTTGTTGATTGGTTGTAATCCATTTATGCATGCCTAAGAAGAGTCATTTTGACATCTTCAAGAGAGAAAGGAATTGCCTTAAGAAAACTCTATAAAGCACAATAGGATATATTGATATTATGCAAAGGTTTATTATCACTTTAAGACTACATTTCCCCTTTCTCACGTATGTTTTATCAGTTTGTGGCAAAATGTTCCTGTTGAATTCTGTTGACTCCTGTCCTTTAGTATACAGTCTTATGTGAATGTTATTCTGGTAAGGACCCAGCCTGTCCTCGGAGCTTCCTCTCTGTCTGCCAAACACTAAAATCCACAATATTAATCTTGAATAAAACAGCATAGAAACACCATACAGAACCACAGGGGGGGGGAAAGGTGCATGCGTTTCATGTTAATCTCAGGGCCTATCATTACTGCTGAGTTTGGTGCGAAACGCGTGAACCTTTTTCCCCCACTGTGGTTCTGTATGGTGTTTCTATGTTGTTTTATTCAAGAATAATAAAGTAGATTTTAATGTTTCAGTGCGGCCATCTGCACTTTCTTCTGATCATTGCACAGGTGTGTGAACTTGGCTGGCACACTTGCTGGAGGTGTTGGATTGAGTGGACCTACCTAGAGCAGGGCTGCCTCTCTTACATCAACCACATTTCTACTTTATGGTTTGGAAATTCACATGGCTCTCTGTGTACTCATCAGGTGTTATTAGTGGAGCACAGTATTGGGCCAAAGACTAGGAGGTGCCATGTGACCAATTTCAGACTTCTACCAGGGGTTGAATTATGAAAAGCTAGTGATCATGTCTACTGCTGTTGACACAAAGGATTCATTTATTTTTGTGGCACAGTGATGGCTATGCTGTGCATTTTTCTTGGGAAGAAATACACACCACTGACAGAATAAAAATTGTAAAAAGCAAAGAGCTAAATTACACTTAAATATTTAACACAATTGCTTGTACAGTACAAATGGAATGATAACTTTTACTTTGCTCCAGAGAAGGACAGTGATGCAATTTTTGTTTATTAATTTAGCAGTGCAGCATGAAAACACGTGAAGTAATTCAGAAAATTTGAGATTTGTGGATGCTTGGCAAAATGGAACATATCTGCAGGCAGCACAAGTGTTGCTGAAAACATGAATTATGAACATCACTTTAGGTTTTAAAAATAAAATTGAAAACCAATTTAAATTCTATTTTGGAACTCAGGTTCCACAGCTCTGCCAACGTCACCGAGAGATAGCTTTCATTAAACTTTCAATTCAAGAGACTCGTTCCAATTTCATCACAGAAATAGCAAACTTCTAGAATGTGAAAGACTTGTGATTGAGAGTATGCAAGGCTCGGAGGAGAGCTGTGTTATTTGCTTTTGCTGCTCTTCATTTTTTGGAATTACTTTGAAAGCGCAAGTGACATTTAGCACATCAAGTTCCCATTATTGCTACATAAAATGGAACTCACCCCAAGAGAAGGCATTTTACATACTAGAAGGTTAAACAAGAGCTCAAAAAGATTATTGTCAACTGCTGATAATTCCATCAACTTATTTGGTACTGCTCGGTAAGATTTCTCCTTTCCTGTTTATCACAAGGAAATATATCATCTCTGGTGACAATTTGTGCTACTATTCTGATCATACAATGTAAATATAGGAAAATCACTTCATTTGCATTATTATTTCCAACTCTGAGGGGGGCTGAGGAGGTGGGAGCAGTTACAACCACATGGGTCATTAAGTAGCCAAGATGGAAAAATACCTGCCTGTGGCCCCAAGCCACCTGTCCATTGCAGAGAAATAATACCCCATTAACGAGGCTCAACTTTGCACAGGCTGTAACAATGGGTTGGATCCACTGGTTTTATCAACCACTTGCCTACAGTGCACTTTCACCCCCTTCCTGCCCAGGCCGATTTTTAGCTTTCAGCGTTCTCACACTTTGAATGACAATTACTCAGTCATGCAACACTGTACCCATAAAACATTTGTGTCCTTTTCACACAAATAGAGCTTTCTTTTGATGGTATTTAATCACTACTGGGTTTTTTATTTTTTGTGCTATAAATAAAAAAAGACTGAAAATATTGTGAAAAAAACACATTTTTCTTTGTTTCTGTCATAACATTTTGCAAATTAGTAATTTTTCTTCACAAATTTTGGCCAAAATTTATACTGCTACTTATCTTTGGTAAAAAATAACCCAAGTAAGTGTATATTATTTGGTCTTTGTGAAAGTTATAGAGTCCACAAGCTATGGCACTAATCATTGAAAATTGATCACACTTGATCACACCTGATGTATTGAAGGCCTATCTCAATTCTTGAAACACTAAAAAGTCAGGAAAGTACAAATACCCCCCAAATTACCCCTTTTTGGAAAGTAGACATCCCAAGGTATTAAATAAGGGGCATGGTGAGTTTTTTGAAGTTGTAATTTTTTCCCACAATTCTTTGCAAAATGAAGATTTTTTTTGTTTTTTTTACAAATTGTCCTATTAACAGGTTACTTCTCTCACACAGCATATGTATACTTGCAACTAAACCACAAAACACATTCTACTACTCCTCCTGAGTATGTCGATACCACATGTGTGAGACTTTTTGACAGCCTAGCCACATACAGAGGCCTAACATCCAAGTAGCACCTTCAGGCATTCTAGGAGCATAAATTACACATATAATTTCCTGACAACCTACTGTATATACTTGAGTATAAGCCGACCCGAGTATAAGCCGAGGCCCCTACTTTTACCACAAAAAGATGGGAAAAATCATTGACTCGAGTATAAGCCTAGGGTGAGAATGCAGGGTGGCGGGTATGGTACAGGAGAATGCAGGGTACTGGCATGGTACAGGAGAATGCAGGGTGACTGGCATGGTGCAGGAGAATGCAGGGTACTGGCATGGTACAGGAGAATGCAGGGTACTGGCATGGTACAGGAGAATGCAGGGTGACTGGCATGGTACAGGAGAATGCAGGGTACTGGCATGGTGCAGGAGAATGCAGGGTACTGGCATGGTGCAGGAGAATGCAGGGTACTGGCATGGTACAGGAGAATGCAGGGTACTGGCATGGTACAGGAGAATGCAGGGTACTGGCATGGTACAGGAGAATGCAGGGTACTGGCATGGTGCAGGAGAATGCAGGGTACTGGCATGGTACAGGAGAATGCAGGGTACTGGCATGGTACAGGAGAATGCAGGGTACTGGCATGGTGCAGGAGAATGCAGGGTACTGGCATGGTACAGGAGAATGCAGGGTACTGGCATGGTACAAGAGGATCCGGGGTTGTGGGCATACTACAGGAGATGCAGTGCTGTGGGCATGGTGCAGATGGACCATGCCCGCAGCACTGCATCCCTTGTAGTATGCCCGCAGCCCTGCATAATGGCAGGTAGTGCAGCTGTTTCACTTACCTGTTCCAGAGGCACCTTCATTTTAAAAATGGCGCCGCCCGGCGCCGACACGTCATTGCGCACGCACCGCCGCTCGTATACTTTCGGCTGTCCCCGGCTCTCCCGAGCGGCGGCGCGTGCGCGGTGACATGTATGCGCTGGGCGGCGCCATTCTTAAAGCTTAAGCACGTCGGAGCAGCCAGGGACTTTTTTTTTTCTTGACTCGAGTGTAAGCCGAGGGGGACGTTTTCAGCACAAAAAAAATGTGCTGAAAAACTCGGCTTATACTCGAGTATATACGGTATCACACTTTTGAAGGCCCTGGAGCACCAGGACAATGGAAACCCCCATTAAATGACCCCATTTTGGAAAGCAAACAGCCCAACGTATAATTTGTGAGGCATAATGAGTCTTTTGAATATGTCATTTTTTTTCCACAAGTTTTTGGAAAATGTGGAAAGAAAATGAAAACGCATTTTCTTTACATACAGTTGTCCATTTATGCAATATTTCTAACACATAGCATGTACATAGCAAAAATTTCACCCCAAAATACATTCTGCTACTCCTCCTGAGTATGGCGATACCACATGTGTAACACTTTTACACAGCCTAGCCACAGAGGCCCAACATCCAAGTAGCCCTTTACACAAATTATTAGTTGTCCATTTATCCACTTTAAGACTGGCCTATTTGGTGTTTACAAGCTAAAATCATTTTTTTTGCTGAAAAACTACTTAGAACTTCCAAACATATTATATTTTTTTTAGCAGAGACCCTAGAGAATAAAATGGAGATCGTTGCAATATTTTTTATCACACCATATTTGCGCAGCAGTCTTCCAAATGCAACTTTGTGGAAAAAAATCACTTTTTTGAATTAAAAAATAAGAAAACAGTAACTTTTGCCCAATTTTTTTCCATAAAGATAATGTTACGCTGAGTAATTAGATACCCAACATGTCATGCTTCAAAATTGCGCACGCTCGCGGAATGGTGCCAAACATTGGTACTTAAAAATCCCCATAGGCAACATTTAAAAAATGTCTACAGGTTACCAACTTAGAGTTACAGAGAAGGTCTAGGGCTCAAATTATTGCTCTTGCTCTAATGCAATACCTCACATGTGTGGTTTGAACACCGTTAACATATGTGGGCGGGACTTGCGTATGTGTTCGCTTCTGCGCACGAGCTAACGGGGACAGGGAGCTTTAATTTTTTTTTGTTTTCCTATTTATTTTATTTATTATTTTTTTATTTTTACACAGTTTTTAAAAAAAAAAAATGTTTTGATCATTTTTATTCCTATTACAAGGAATGTGAACATCCCTTGAAATAGAAATAGGCATGACAGGTCCTCTTTATTGTGAGATCTGGGGTCAAAAAGACCTCACACCTTTTTCAACAAAAAAACGTAGCTCCGGCCCTCCAAGACCATAGAGTCAAGTGAGGGCCATCTTGCCCTCACTCGACTTCCTGTCTCTGAGGATTCGGGACCAGATAGTTTTCCCCGCTGCCGGCGGGTCCGGTAAGCTGGGAAAACGTCTGGGATGTGGCGGGAGGGGGGGGCACCTCTTCCCCTTCACCGTAAGGGTGATTTCGCTGCGATTTTGCCACTGGAACCACCCTTATCTGAAAGCCGACCGCCCGCCATTTAAAAAAATACCGGGGTTATGGCAGCTATCTTGTTTTAAATGGCCGACGTATATAGTCATTAGGTGGTCGGTAAGTGGTTGCATGTACAGTATATAGAAAAAATTGCACCCCAAAATACATTCTGCTACTCCTCCTAAGTATGGCAATACCACACGTGTGAGATTTTTTACATAGCCTGACCACATACAGAGGCCCAACATTCAAGGAGCACCGTCAGGCATTCTGAGAACATAAAATACACATCTAATTTCCTGACAACATATCATTTTTGAAGGCCCCTCAAATTTCTAACACATAGCATGTACATACCAAGAATTACACTACAAAATACATTCTATAAAGGAAAGTGTAAAAAAAGTATTGCCTGTGGTTTTAGTAGTACAGTTGTCCACAGAGGAGAGCATTAGTCCAGGCAGCAGGCAGGGACATGCTTAACAACGACAATAGCAATTTTCCAGGCAGCAGGCAGGAATATAGTCTATAGTCAATACTGGGATATTGTCAGCACAGCCGCAGCATTTGTCCAAAGGAATTTTCCAGGCAGAGACATGGTCAGCACAGCCATAATATTGGTCCCGGTACACTGCACACAATCATTGTACCACTCTCCAGCCCTTCATTAACATACTGCCTCTTGCTACAGCTAATATCATGCAGCAGGCAGAGGCATGATGGTAGTAAGTCAACTGAGGGCCTCGGCTAGGTAAGACCTGGGGACAGGGGTAGAGGCTTCTCCCACCCAAATCTCTTTGAAGCCTCCGGACTCCAGACCCTAATCCGGAATTTACGAAACCCAGAGAGAACAAAAAAATTGTTTTTCTCCATCTGGAAAAAGAACTCTGGAGCCCCTCACATATGTGAGACTCATGTGTACTACAGTAGCAGGGCAACAGATCAGTTCAAGCGGTAGGCAGAAGCATAGTCGGTAAAACAGTCCAGGGTCAGTTCACGTGCAAGCAATCCAAGCGGCAGGCAGAAGCGTAGCTGATAAAACAGGCCAGGGTCAGTTCACAGGGAAGCAATACAAACAGTAGGAAGAAGCGTAATCGGTAAAACAGGCCAGGGTCAGTTCACGTGAAAGCAGTCCAAACAGTAGGCAGAGGCATAGTGGAAAAACAGGCCAGGGTCAGTTTATGTGGAAGGCAGTGGCATGGTTATATGAGGAAAATTGGTCAGCACAGATGAAAATGGGGAAATTATTAAAATATGGGCTAGTAATGTATGGATGTATGATAACGTCTGAAGCATTCTCCAATGCACAGCCCAGGTTGGGAGGGACAGTCAGGACAATGGTAGCTGGTATCTTTACGAAATCCCCTTTTGCTGCATACATGGCATCTTTTTTGGCGTCTTCGGCCTGCTTCAGGCGGTGGAATGTGGTCTGGGAAGTGGCACTCATGAAGTCAGATAACAGCGTCAGAGCGAAGGTTTTCGGGGGGGGGGGTCCTTGTTGGTAGATGAGGGTGTTGACAGTTTCTTCAATTAATTTTAGGAAGGAGATGGGGCTTTCAGTGGGTTTGGCGTAGATAACATAAGCATTATAAAAGGCCAACTGAAATAAATAAATTGCAACTTTCTTGTACCAGAAACGGGACTTCTTTGTTGCTAAGTAGGGCTGAAGCATTTGATCATTAAAATCCACCCCCCCCCCCCCCCATGTAAAGATTGTAATCCTGGACGCACGTTGGCTTTTGAATGGGACCTCTTCTTCTTTGAACCTCAACTCTGCTGTCGTTATGCATGGTGGACATCATATACACATTTCTATTATCCTTCAATCTCAAGGCCAGCCCTTCGTTGTTTCTCAAGGCTGCTATTTCCCCCTTTCTCATTTTTTTATTCACCAAGGATTGTGGGATGCCCTTCCTGTTCTTCCTGGTGGTTCCGCAGTCCAGGTTTTTTTCAAGGTAGAGATGTTTGAAAAGGGGCAGGCTGGTATAATAATTATCCAGGTATATGTGGTAACCTTTCCTCAGGAGTGGTCCCATACAACCTTTCCATTCGTGCCCATGTAGGCCGGCAATCAGGGGGATCGAGCTGGGAATCTCTTCCTTCGTATATGCGGAACACATACAGATATCCCGTGGCTTGTTCGCACAGTTTATATAATTTGACCCCATATTTGGACCTTTTGCTTGGAATATATTGCTTTATTCCTAGCCGGCCTGTAAAGTGTAGCAGGGACTCATCCACACATACGTTTTGATCAGGGACATAAAGTTCTGCAAAACTTTGGGGAAAAAAATTTATGAGGGGGTGAATTTTATATAACTTGTCAAAATTTGGATGATTTTGGGGGGGGGGGGGGGCACTGGCAATTGTCACTGAAATGAAGGAAGCGCATAATAATTTCATACCTGGACCTGGACATTAGGGAAGAATATATGGGCATATGGTGTATGGGGTGGGTGGACCAATAGGCATGTCCTTCATTTTTTTTGTAACACCCATGTTTATCGTGAGGCCCAAAAACATTTTGAACTCTTCCAAAGTCAAATCTCTCCACTCAAACGGACGGGAATAGGATGATTGGGGGTTGTTTACAATAAACTGCTGGGCATAGAGATTAGTTTGGTCCACGATGAATTGCAGAAAATTAACGGGCAAAAATAAATGGAGAAAATCAATTAATGCGAAATTCTCGGTATTGGCCTGCACACCTGGCTGTGCGGTGAAAGGGGGAATACTTGCTGATCCCGAGTTGGAGGGCAGCCATCTTGGGTTGGCAAGAGCATCTGGGAGGTGGGTAGTGGCCCTGGCTCTTGGGGGATGTGACACTCCAGTGCTGGTAGTAGGGGGATTTGAAATTGGGAGTGATACCGCAGCGCTGGTGCTGGGCTTGGGCATTCGCTCCTGGGGTGTATCGCTGGTGGCAGTGCTGGTACAGCGCCTGGGCATAGAATCCTGGGGTGTACTGCTGGTGGCAGTGCTGGTACTGGGCCTGGGCATATTATCCTGGGGTGTATCCCTTGTGGCTGCCTGGTTTCCAGAGCAAAGTACCCTTTTAGGAGGGATCTATTCTTCCTCCGAGTCCATCTCCGATCCGCTACTATTAACAATTTCAAATTCCGAATCGGATTCGGAATTGGATTTGGATACTGATGAGAGCTCCCCGGTGCTCTCATCAGTCATGGAGAGGACCTGAAGGACCTCCTCACTGCTGTACATCCTTTTTTACATGCTGGCTGTGCGATGGGTGACGGTTGACTGCGAAAGATCACTAATGGGGTAACAGATGACAATGACTGATGGGTTGACAGATGACGATGACTGATGGGGTGACAGGTGACGATGACTGATGGGGTGACAGTTGAGGGTGACTGATGGGGTGACAGGTGACGATGATTGATGGGGTGACAGGTGATGATCACTGATGGGGTGACAGGTGACGATGATTGATGGGTGACAGATGACGATGACTGATGGGGTGACAGGCAATGGTCACTGATGGGTGGCAGGTGCACCGCTGGCGGTAATGATGGCAGTCTCTGGTGACAGATGCACTTTATGGGTGGCAATTTCTGGGCACTGATGAGGTGACTGTTGGGTGACAGGTGCAATTGGGGGGGCTGAGGACTGTATGGGGGACAGGTTCTTGTGCTTTTACACTGCCAGGTACACAGATCAGTAACTCACTGTTTCTGACTCTGATCTCCTCACACAGGAAATGGTGTGTAGGGGAGAAGAGCTAGTAACAGTGAGTTACTGCTCTGTATTTACATTTGTGAATGGCTGCGAATGGATTCACAGCCGATCACATTGTAAACATCCACTGCCATTGGCTGTTTACTACTGCCAGTGACTAGCTGTGTTCCTAGGTAACACAGTGCAACCGACATGACCGTGCAGCGTGCTCCCGATCGCGCATGCGCGGTCTTCTTCTGGGCTGTACTATTGTGATGTGTGATTAGATCAAAGCCGATCATGTGGGAAACAGCCATGCCCATTGGCTGTTTCCCCCCTGCCGGTGACACGCTGTGTCTCAGGGACACGCCGCCACCAACAGTGCAGGGCGGCGTGCACACGATCGCGCGCCTGCCCTGCCTGCATGGGCCGCCGTCATATGACGTTGGCCCAGAACAATGGCCGCACCGCTTCGCCGTCATTTGACGGTGGGCAGGTGGCAAGTGGTTAATCTAAAATACACTCCTAGAACAAATGGGACAGTGCATAATAGAATATTTCAAGAAACAAAAGTAAAATAGTTTGGTATGCATATTCATGAAACAACAATAAGGAGTCTGTGTATAAAAAGGTCGCTGAACGAATGTGACACACATCCACACAGCTCCAACTTAACTTGCCTTATTCTGTGTTATATAATTATCTTGTATGATTGCAATTACCATCTAGTGGTCATAATGTGGTATTTGTTCCTAAATACATTAAACAGGGAAAAAAATTATTTTGGCCACTGGAGGGTGCTTATGATCATGCTAGATAATTATACAGTATAACACAGAATACAGCAAGTTTTGTTGGAGCTCTTTGCTTATAGAGATGGCCTTGCGGTTCGCCCGGCGGTCGGTTCGCGGCGAACTTTGCTTCTTCGCTATCCGTCGATCATGCGAACATATGGCGATGTTCACAGCCGCTATATTCTTTTACATTGTGAAGAACTTTGACCCATGACACATCCATCAGGTGGTACAGGACAGCCTATTGAGACATTTCATTACATGGACATACCCCCTACCTTATAAATAGACCTGATCTGGCTGCCACTCCGGAGCATTTTTCAGGTGATCGCAAAAAGTTCCGGGCCTTCAAAAATGCCTGCTCCTTGTACTTAGCCCTTCAGCCCTGGACTTTTTCGTCTGAAGTAGTTAAGGTGGGATTTGTCATCTCCCTGTTGACCGAAGAGCCGCAGGCCTGGGCCCACAGCCTGATGGAACAGAGGAGCTCTCTTCTAAATTCTTTGGACCTTTTCTTTGAAAGTATGTCTCAACTATATGATGACCCTCAACGCACCGCTACTGCAGAAGCCGTGCTACACTCCCTGTCTCAAGGAAAGAGACCGGTGGAGGACTACACTGCTGAATTTCGAAAATGGTCAGCTGACACAGGGTGGAACGAACCTGCTATTAAATACCAGTACCGCCAGGGGCTGTCAGAAGCTTTGAAAGATGAGTTGGTCAGGATTGAAACCCCTGCCACTTTGGAGGATTTAATCCAATCCGCTACCAAGCTAGACAGGCGCATGCGCGAGCGGCGCACTGAGCGTTTCCAGGGTCCCCGACCTAGCTGGATACTCCCTAAACCTTCTCCCATTCACCCATCCTTTCCAGTGACTCCTGTCACCTCTGCTCCAGAGGCTGAGCCCATGCAGCTTGGATTGGTCCGTGCTCCTCTTACCCCTGAAGAGAAGCAACGACGGCGACAGGCCAATCTCTGTCTGTACTTTGGGGTAACTGGACATTTTCTGCGTACCTGCCCCGTGAGACCTAGTAAGTCACAATCAAAGTTTTTCATGAACTTTCAAAACCCTGGTTTATCACGGACTTATGTCACCCTCTCTGTCTCCTTACAGCTAATGGAAAAGGAAGTTCATCTACAAGCAATTATTGATTCCGGAGCCTGTGGTTGTTTTCTAGACACTTCACTGGCCCATAAACTACACATTACACTACAAACCAAAGAACAAGGCCTACAAAGCTACCTAGCTGATGGGTCTCTCCCTCGCTCTGGATTTGTCACACAACAGACAAGGCCCATGCTTGTCCCCACGGACTCCGGCCACCAGGAGATTCTAAGCTTTGACATCATCTTCTCCCCCATGTTCCCCATCATTTTGGGGCTCCCTTGGCTACAGGCACATGAACCTGACATCAATTGGAACAAGAAGAAAGTCTCCTTCTCCTCTCCCTACTGTTCCTAGCACTGCCTTCCTCCAGCTCCAGCCACCTGTTTAACCGTAGCACCTACACCTGACAATCTCCAGCACGTCCCTCCAGTATATCTTGAATTTAGAGAGGTCTCCGATAAACAAAAAGCTGATTGCCTACCACCTCATCGGTCTTATGACTGCCCCATTGATTTGCTACCTGGTTCTGAAATACCCTTTGACCGCATCTTTCCACTGTCAGAGACTGAACTAGCGGCCCTCAAGACTTATATTGATGAGAACTTGGATAAGGGTTTAATTCGTCCATCCTCTTCACCGGCCGGAGCCGGCATCTTCTTTGTGGAAAAGAAAGATGGTTCCCTAAGACCATGCATAGACTATAGAGAACTGAACAAAATAACGATAAAAAAATCGCTATCCTCTTCCACTCATCCCAGAGTTGTTTCAGCGTTTCCGGTCCGCCCGAGTTTTCTCTAAGTTGGATCTGTGAGGTGCCTATAACCTCATCCAAATCAGGCCTGGAGACGAATGGAAGACTGCCTTCAGGTCCAGGTTTGGACATTATGAATATTTGGTAATGCCCTTTGGGCTGTGTAACGCCCCGGCCACATTTCAGCACCTGGTAAACAACATTTTTCGAGAATATCTGGACAATTTCCTAGTTGTTTACCTGGACGACATTCTTATTTTTTCTGCCACCATTGAGCTACACAGGGTTCATGTAAAGACAGTCCTTGCAATTCTCAGGAGACACAAATGGTACCTTAAAGCAGAGAAATGTGAATTTGAAAAATCTGTTGTGCAATTCCTAGGCTTTATCATTTCTACCAACAGGGTCGCAATGGATCCACAGAAGGTCAAGGCAATTCAGGAGTGGCCGGCTCCAGTAGACAAGAAGGGAGCACAGCGATTTATTGGATTCGTTAATTTTTACCGGAAGTTTATCGTTGGCTTCTCATACATTGTTGCACCCAACTAACCCACCAACACAGTTGTTTTCAGTGGTCCCAAGAGGCCCAGGAAGCTTTTACCAAACTCAAAGCCCTGTTCACCTCTGCACCATCCGGATCCAGCCCTGCCTTTAGTGTTGGAGGTAGACGCTTCAGAAACTGCCACTGGAGCCATCCTCTCCCAGAGACAGGGCCCCAAGGCTCTCCTCCATCCCGTAGCTTTCGCATCTCGGAAACTAAGTTCCCCGGAAAGGAATTACGATGTGGGAGACCGGGAGCTGTTGGCCACCCATTTCGCTCTGAAGGAGTGGAGATATCTGTTGGAGGGTGCTTCCCATTCCATCATGATCTTCACCGATCATAAAAACCTAGAATACCTCAGGACAGCCAAACGCTTAAGACCCAGGCAAGCCCGGTGGGCCCTCTTCTTTTCTAGGTTCAACTTTCATATTTCTTATAGACCTGGCCTCAAGAATGGGAAAGCAGACGCACTCTCCCGGATGTTTCCTGAAACTCCCCAGTCAACGGAACCTAGCACCATCTTATCTCCACAAAACTTCCTTCTGCTTACACACACTGATCTTATGACCACCATCAAGTTGGCGTCCAGCCATTGTACTGACCCGGAAGTATCCTCCTTGGAGAAACGAGATGATTTGCTCTGGTCCCAAGGAAGAATTTTTGTCCCACCGGAGGCTAGACCCATGACGTTAAAATTGCTTCATGACCATAAACTGGCTGGTCACTTTGGGACTCAAAAGACTTTAGAATTGGTTGCCCATTCTTTTTGGTGGCCTGGTTGGAGGCAGGACTGTAAAAAGTATGTTCTCTCTTGTATTTCTTGCCAGCGCAGTAAAGCGGCTAACACCAAATCTTTGGGATTACTTAGACCTTTACCCATTCCAGGACGCCCATGGGCTGAAGTTTCTATGGACTGCATTGATGATCTTCCTCCCTCAGAAGGTTTCACCTTCATTCTGGTCGTTGTCAACCGCCTTTCAAAAATGGCACACTTCTTGCCCATGGTGGGCACCCCCTCTGCTTTGGAGACAGCTAACATTTTTATCAAAGAAATAATAAGGCTACATGGAGTACCCAACAGTGTTGTCTCTGACAGAGGGGTTCAATTCACCTCCAAATTTTGAAAAGAACTTTGTAAAGCACTACAAATAAAGGTCTGTCTCTCCTCTGCGTATCACCCTCAAAGCAATGGCCAGATGGAGAGAACGAGCAAACTCTGGAGCAGTATCTCCGCTGTTTCTCTTCCAGCTCCCAGGATGACTGGTCCTCTCTGCTACCCTACGCGGAGTTTGCGTATAATAATTCAGTTCATTCAGCCACCAACCAAACGCCCTTCTGGTCTAACTGTCGGTTTCACCCTTCTTTCCTTCCGAACGCTACCCCTGAATTATCTGTTCCTGCTGTCCAAGATCGAATAGCCTCAATCCAACAGAACTTTCAAATGATTCAGGAAACAATGCAAAAGGCCCAGGATGACTATAAGAAGTACTACAACAGGGGAAGGAAGGAGAACCCGGTTTTCAAGGTCGGTGAGGAAGTTTGGTTATCTTCAGCTAACCTCTGATTACCTTTTCCCTCACGGAAGGTGGGCCCAAAGTTCATAGGGCCGTTCAAAATCAAGAGGATGGTTAACCCTGTGGCCTTTGAATTGGCCTTAACCAGATCTTACAGAATTCATTCTGTTTTTAATGCATCCTTACTAAAACTAGTGATTCCTAGCCCCTTCCCGGGAAGAGAAGACCCGCCTCCTCCACCGTTCCAGGTGAATGGAGAAAATTAATTTGAGGTTGAAGCCATACTGACCTGCAGGAAGAGGGGTAGACTTCTCCTATACCTAATCAAGTGGAAGGGGTACCCACCTGAAAACAACTCTTGGGAACCCTCAAGAAACATACACGCCCCTCGTTTGATCCGAGCTTTTCATGTGGATCACCCGGAGTTGATGTCCAGTTTGGGCGTCCAGAGGCCGCCCCTCAGGGGGGGGTACTGTCAGAGAAACCTTCAGCTGCAGACTGGCCATCACATGACATGCACCACATGACTTCCACATGACTTCCTGGCTGCCTATAAAAGCTGAGCAAGTGCTCAGAGGAATTGCTGGTTTGTCTTTCAGCTTCCTGTACCTCAGTTCCTGTTTGATCATTTACCTGCTGTGACCCAGATTGACCCTGACCTACTCTGCTCTTCTCCTGGACCCGACCTTGGCTTGCTTTATGGACATTGCTCTTGCTTACCTGTGTTTGACCCTCTGCCTGCGACCCGGATTCACCTTCAGTCTCCAGTGCCTTGACCTTCTGCTTGTGACCCAGTCTTGCCTCCTGTCTCCAGTGCCTTGACCCTCAGCCTTTGACCTGGATTGTCTGCTTACCTGTGTTTGACCCTCAGCCTGCTCCGGACTTTATACCTACTTCTTCTGCTGGATCCTGATCAGTCTCTGCTCCAGTTCTACAGGACCTCCACACAAGCTCTACCCTGCCTGCTGGTAGCTTGTGCCTCTTTGTGCCATCCACCCTCTGTCTCACCTCCAGAGGGGCGGAGTGTGCTTAGTCGCAACAGCGAACCGCTCTCGGCATCTCGGCCTCGGTGAGTACCTCTATTCTGATACCGACACTTACTTCTTTATCCTGTGAATGCCTAATTTTTCAGACTGGCATTGAAAATCAATGGGTCTGTAAACGTTCCGCTAAATTGTGGAACAGATGCAGACCTCTTTTACAGACGTGTGAATGGACCCTATATGTATTTGACATGTATTTACTGGCTGCTGTCAGTTCTGGCTGATTTGGAAAAAAAAATAAAACATTTTTTGGCTGAAAAAAAAAAATAATAATTTTATGGCAAGTTTTCCAATAGCAATACTTCTGGTATGTCAGTGTCCATGTTGTGGGAGCTAGTAAGTATTTTGTGGCTGCAAATATGACCTGGAGGTTTTTAATGTTCGCCTGCCATTGAAATGAATGGCATCCGCCGCGAACTTGTGGTTCGTGAACATTTGAGAAAGTTTGTGGGTCGCGTTCTCGAACCGCCCCGTCCGATGTTCGTCCATCACTATTTGCTTATGTCACATTCGTTCTGTGAACTTTTAATACACTAATCCCTTAAAGCGGAGTTCCGGGCACAAAAACAACCTTTTTTTTGTGCCCATCCGCTTGGTCTCCATCAACTGAAAAGGAATTGGATAGTTAGGCATTTTTTTTTTTTTTTCACTCACCTTGTATTTGTAGATTGAAAATACTCACCTCAGTGAACTTCCTCCCTCTGAGCCGCGGCTCCGCCGTCACTTCCTGTCTTGCGTTGATTCCTGGGAGCTGAACGTCATCGCTCACAGGAATCAATGCGACGGCGCCGGCCCCGCTCGTCACTTCCGGGGCGACGCCGCATTCCCCGCTAAACAGCTTCTGGGCATGCCCAGAAGCTGTGGAGGAATGCGGCGGCGCACCAGAAGTGACGAGAGGGGTCGGTGCAGGCGCATTCTGGGACAAGAAGACGCGGAAGAGGACGCCGAAGAGGATCGCGCTGGCTTCAGCTGCCCACAACAGAGATGGCAACGCTGTGGAAGAAATTTTATAAGTGAGTATTTCTTCTAAAAGGTAAGTGCGAACCGGGACAGATCAGAGGCTAGCCATTGTGGAATGTACTAGCCCTGACTGTCCCGGGGGTATGTTTGTTGAAAAATGGTTTCTGTGCCCGGAACTCCGCTTTAAGTTAGGTTTACAAATATGCATACAGTACCTACTTATTTTACATTTGTTTCATTAAACATCCTACTATGCACTGCCCCTTTTGTTCTATAGATTACTTAGTGTCAAATAAACCTTTTCAATATACAAGGTATATTATTGTTAACATGAGGATGAGTACTATTAGTATATAAGCGGTAATGCATCTGGTACAGTTTGTATGATGATGATAACAATTCTAGGTACTGGCTATTTTTATCATGATTTGAATTACCACGCTTCAAGCTGCTCACTTAAAAGTTCCTAAAGCAGAATACAACTTTCCCTCCATGAAAATAATTTATTGAAAGAAAAAGATCCCAAGACTGCCAAAATCCTCTAATTGGATTTTCTGGTTCTTGTTTCCCCCAGGTGAAAAAGTAAACATTTCACTTTTATTAATGACTTACCCATTTTCCTAAAATATTATTTAATATATTCAGAAACAATTATCTCAGACTTCAAAAAAAGTACAAAAAGCCTTAAGAACAAAAGACATTTGTACTACTTTCGGAAAATGGC
This sequence comes from Pelophylax lessonae, assembly GCF_965119305.1. Classification (NCBI taxonomy): domain Eukaryota; kingdom Metazoa; phylum Chordata; class Amphibia; order Anura; family Ranidae; genus Pelophylax; species Pelophylax lessonae. The sequence continues at coordinate 178,426,693 of NC_138771.1, forward strand.
CCATTTGTTTGTAGATCAAATGCAAACTTATACTATATATAGAAAAAGGCTTTGATTTTTGCAACCACATATAATCTTCAAAGCTGAACTTCGTGCAATTAGCTAAATGCAAAGTTGAAAAACCTACATGTACCATGTGTTACCTACTAAAGAATTGTTGGGAAAAGGGGGAAATAGGTTTCAAGGCCCCCCTTTTCCTCATGGGATCACCGCAGCCTGAGGGTTTCAAGGCTCCCCCTAGCAGGTGAGGGCGTGGTCTCATGGGGGGCTTATACCTGATAGGTAGGGGGCTTCGGAGGCTGCTAGAAGCTTCTGGAAGCCCCTTTGGGGTCTATAAATAATAGGTGCTGACTGGAATTGGCGCCAGACTTTGCGGGATGACACAAGCTGCAGAGCTCAGGCAAGAGAGCTATACTGTATAGCGGACGGCAATTCACCTAAAGAAATGAAGACTCTCCTCAGACAACTTATTGAGAGGGCTGAGGCAGAAGGTGGAGAAGCTTGGATTCGACAGTGCCTGAGCTTACCTGCGCAGCAAGAAGTGTTATGTGAAGAAGCCGGTGGAAGCAGTAGGGCACCTCAAGCGGCTGAAGACAGCATTGAAAATGCAGACAGCGGAGCGGAGTCTGTGAGGGAAGAGGACATGACATGGAGGAAGGTACAGCAAGGCGGAGATAAAGGCGGTGCTGGAAGAGGCAGGAAGATGGAGCGTAAAGGAAGAGGGATGAGGAAGCCGTATAGCCCAAAATCAGTGCCCAGTAGGGCTGAAGAAAGAAGAGCGGTGGCAGAAGACCATAAGAAGAGAGGCAGTGAGAGAAGAAGCAGGGCAGAGCAGAAGCCATGCACGTCCCGCTGGGAGGCGGGGACAAGGGTCAATTCACCTGAGCTTCAAAGAAGAAGTGAAGAACAGAGTTATGAATGGCAGAACGCTGTAGGTGCTAACACAGGTCCTGGCAGGAAAAGAGCAGCTTCAATTAATGACACAGAGGTTTTGGAAGAGCAAGACAGGTTAAGTACTGGTGAGTGTAAATATTTTGTCTTCCCTGTCAGCAACTTTGTTGCAGCTTGTAAATAACTTATCTACAGCCCCCACAGCTAGGAGGAGTGATGATTTTGCGTCAGTATGGTTAGGTGAAAGTGGGGCAACGAATACAAGGATAGAAAAGCTGCCAATTGAAGCAGCAACAAGTTCAGCTATAAAAAACGATATGGCTGTTAGAGACTCCTCATCTGCAGCATGCAGGGAAATTATGCCTTGTATACTGTCTCCGCTTGGTTTTCATGTAGCATTGAGTACAAAAGAAAAGATATGGCGGAGAGAGTATATTGAATTGTTTTCATTACTCCCTAATCAAAAATAATATTATTTTAAATCTGAAAAGGAGAAAAGCGAAGAGGATAAAAAGAAACCAATTCCAAGATAATTTAACAATTGGCTGCAAGCCTTTGTTACATTTTCCAGTATTTTATGTGAGAAGTTTCCTGAACTTAGTTCAGGTCTATTCCAACACATAGACATAATATTGGAAGCTTATCGAAACTTTGGTGGGCTTGGATGGTTTTTCTATGAGGCATATAGGCAAAAAATGGCGGTTCACTCTAATATGGGTTGGGGTAATAAGGATGTGGGTCTCTGGTTGAACCTATTTGTCCCACAGAGACCTGCTCTACCTCGATCGAACAGTGTAGCAGTGAGTAGCCAGGCTAGTGGATATAGAAAAGGTGTGTGTTTCGCATTTAATGACACACAATGCAAATGGCCGAATTCATGCAAATTTCATCATGAATGTGCTTTTTGCACTGGTCCTCACCCTATAAGCAAATGCTTTAAAAAATTGGCTCAGCAATCAAGTAAGGATAATTTTCAAAAAAGCCAGAACGCCGGTGAAAGTGGAAAGCATGGAGCCATGGCTGTGCCAATATCCAGACCAGTTGACAGCACAGCTAATTAGACAAGGTTTTGCATTTGGTTTTAGTCTACCAATTTTTGATGGATTTGGTTGTAGTTGTGTAGAAAATTTAAAATCGGTGAAGTAGCTATCTGATATTGTTAGGTGTAAATTAATAAAAGAATTACAGGAAGATAGAATAGCGGGTCCATTCATTTTTCCTCCATTTTCAAATTTTCGTTTGTCTCCGCTGGGGATCGTCCCTAAGAAGGAACAAGGAAAATATAGACTAATCCATCATCTATCTTACCCACGCAAATTTTCTCTGAACGATCAATTCAGGGATGATTTGTGCTCGGTTACATATGCTTCTTTTGAAGAAGCTATTGTCAAACTACAGAATGTAGGTCAGGCAGCGTTGATGGCAAAGGCCGATATAAAATCAGCATTTAGACTGTTACCCATAAAGCCCGAAAGCTTCAATTCATTGGGTTTCCAACAATTCGAAGGTATGTATTTTTTTTGACAAATGTTTACCAATGGGATGCTCAATTTCTTGCGCATATTTCGAGAATTTTTTGTCATTTGTGGAGTGGGTGGTAGCAAAAGAAGCAAGGTCTAGTAACTTAGTACACTATCTAGACAATTTCTTTTTCATAGGAAAACCTAACTCTCAGGATTGTGCCAGGTTATTATTAAAATTTTTTGAAGTGTGCGAGAAATTTGGCATCCCATTGGCACATGATAAAACTGTATTCCCTACTACATGTATTGATTTTTTGGGAATAACGATAGATTCGGTAAGTATGGAATATAGATTACCTCTAGAAAAAATTGAAAATATCTGTAGTATAATTCTGAAGGTAATGCGTCTTAAGAAGGTTTCTGTAAAAATGATGCAACAGTTATTGGGTTTGTTGGCATTTGCGACGAGGGTGCTTCCGATGGGGCGTATTTTCTCCCGCAGGATGTACCTAGCAATTGCAGGCTTAGCAAACCCTTATGCACACATCAGAGTTACAGCAGAAATAAAGGAAGACCTGTTAGTATGGTATAAATTTCTGGTAGAATTTAACGGTAGAGCAGCCTGGCAGGAAGAATTTATTGTCGTCCAAGACTTTAAATTATATTCTGACGCTGCTGGATCTGTTGGTTTTGGGACAATATGGAGAACCCATTGGTGTGCTGCCAGGTGGCCAGTAGCTTGGATTAAGAATGGTTTAGTAAAGAATATAGTGTTACTTGAATTATTTCCAATAATTGTAGCTATAGAAATATGGGGAACTTATTTTAAGAATAAGAGGATACTATGCTCTACGGACAACAAAGGAGTGTTGTATGCTCTAAACTGCCTATCATCTAGATCTAAGCCTGTGATTCGTTTGCTGAGGTATTTAGTGTATAAATGCTTGTGCCTTAATATATGGGTGAAAGCTCAGTATGTAAGAGGAAAAAGTAATGTAGTAGCTGATGCTTTATCTAGATGTCAAATGAACCGTTTCTTCCAGTCTTTTCCAGAAGCAGACGCAAAAGGATCTTCTTGCCCCCCGCAACTATGGGAAATAGTGTGATCGTGGATAACATTATAAAATCCTTGGCTCCTTCAACTTGGTCGGGTTACAGGGCGGTGTGGTTATTATGGTTGGCCTTTTTGAATTCTCTTTTTGAATATGGGAATTTTTGAAGTATCTGAAAGTCTAGCTTTATTGTTTTTGAATAATTTGATGGAAAAGGGATGCTCTTGGTCACATATTAGTAAGGTGTTATCAGGGGTATTTGAATAATTTGATGGAAAAGGGATGCTCTTGGTCACATATTAGTAAGGTGTTATCAGGGGTATCCTTTTTTCTGCAGTTGCATTCGTTCCCATCTTTATTAAAATTCTTCTCCATAAGACAAGCTATGAAAGGTTATAAAAGGGCTAATTTGGTTCAGGACAAAAGACGTCCTATTACGCTTCAGATTTTGTGTGAGTTATGTGAAAGTTTAGATAAGGTTTGCTATTCACAGTTTGAGGCTGATATGTTCAGGGAAGCTTTCTCAATTTGTTTCTTTGCTGCTCTGAGAATATCAGAATTAGTTCCTAAAAATGGTAAGAGTGGGGACGGTTTGAAATGGGACGATATTTTGGCTACTTCAAAGAATATTAAATTATTCTTGCAGCGGTCAAAAACTGACCAAATGGGAAAAGGCTGTTGGATCACGTTGGCTCGGTGTGAAAAAAGGTTAGTGTGCCCAGTGAATTTGTTAAATACTTATTTAGGGTTTAGACCAAGAAAGGAGGGTTTCCTATTTATTCACCAGGATGGTTCGCCTTTGACAAGATTCCAATTCCAAGCAGTTTTGAAGAAAGTGGTAAGATATTTTAAGTTAAATGATCTAGTCATATCCTCGCATTCATTCCGTATAGGAGCAGCCACTGAGGCTGCAAGGTTAGGTTTAAATTCTGATAAAATTAAGCAAATTGGTAGATGGAAATCGAACGTTTTTAAATTATACCGTGACCTAACAATATTTTTTGACTTACCTAGGTATCCATTGGATAGTGTGGATAGTCGGCCTTTCATATATATTTTGGGCACACAGAAGAGCTGCTGCTAGAAGCTATACGGAATCCCTTGGTCTGGATAAAGAATTATATTCTGTTTGTTGGCATGGTATTAGGGGAATGGTGTGGGCGGATCTCCTGGCTGAGTTGGGAACTATGGCGGATATGTTTTCTCACCCGGATGTACTATTGGTGCACCTTGGTGGGAATGATATAGGTCATAAGAGAACGTTGGATTTGGTGTTTCAAATGAAGCACTATGTCCGAACGATTAAAGCTCTATACCCTGGGTCAGTGATAATTTTCTCCGAGATTATACCCAGGTTACAATGGTCATGTTTAAGTCTTTGTCGTCATGAGGAAAAGATTTGTAAAAGAATTAACAGGATAATGGAAAAGTTCATGTCTTTGGGTTATGGTTTTTCATTTCGCCATTTAGAATTGGAAGGTAGCATTAAAGGGTTATATAGAGCTGATGGAGTTCATTTGTCCGATATCGGACTTGATATATTCAACAGCAATCTTCAGACATGCATTGAGAAGGCCGCGGTATGGGGGTAGACAGAGGTCCTGCAAGGTGCACATCCTCTGTCTGTTTGGGGACAGTGTAATAATATTGTGTTATGGTTATTCAGCTCGAGCTCTAATAGCTGAGTTGAAAATTTGTATGGAAGTCAAAAGTTATAAGTCATATCGTTATGAGTATGAAGTTGAAGTTTTAATAAAGTGTATATTCAAACCAGTTAATAAAGGCCGTGGCCAAAATTTTGCCATTAAGAAGTCTAGTTGTGTGTTTATTTGCATGTCTGAAGACTGTTTAAGAATAAATGCTGCGTGTGATCCCATGTTGGGAAAAGGGGGAAATAGGTTTCAAGGCCCCCCTTTTCCTCATGGGATCACCACAGCCTGAGGGTTTCAAGGCTCCCCCTAGCAGGTGAGGGCGTGGTCTCATGGGGGGCTTATACCTGATAGGTAGGGGGCTTCGGAGGCTGCTAGAAGCTTCTGGAAGCCCCTTTGGGGTCTATAAATAATAGGTGCTGACTGGAATTGGCGCCAGACTTCGCGGGATGACACAAGCTGCAGAGCTCACCCAACCCCCCCTCCCCTTGTCGCGGCCTTATTAATGTGGTAGGTCACCTTTTCGTAAGAAAAGGGGGACAGTGTAATAATATTGTGTTATGGTTATTCAGCTCCAGCTCTAATAGCTGAGTTGAAAATTTGTATGGAAGTCAAAAGTTATAAGTCATATCGTATGAAGTTGAAGTTTTAATAAAGTGTATATTCAAACCAGTTAATAAAGGCCGTGGCCAAAATTTTGCCATTAAGAAGTCTAGTTGTGTGTTTATTTGCATGTCTGAAGATTGTTTAAGAATAAATGCTGCGTGTGATCCCATGACATTGCTTGTTGTGCATACAATTTGCAGGGCCCTGGTAGACATCACAGCCAGGTTTGTGTCCTTGCTTGTCTCATATGCAGTTACACAACACAGTTGCCTCCAGACTTGTATAAAGTACTCGAAATTTCTACTTGAGTAAAAGTACAAGTGCTCGATCAAAAAGTGACTTGAGTAGAAGTGGAAGTGCTCACAGAAAAAGTTACTTAAGTAGAAGTACTAAAGTATTCAACATTTTTTTTACTTAAGTATTGCAAGTAGTGTTTTCAAAAAATTTGCTACTTAAGTACTAAAAGTAAAAAGTACCAGTAGTTTTGAAAAAAAATTTCTACTCAAGTACTGAAAGTAGAAGTACAAGTACTGTGTTATGTAGTTATTAAAGAAAGAAGTCAAAAGTTTGAACATCATCTTGTTTTTTATTATTTCAAATGATTTATTCAAATGATTAACCTGTGTTTGTTAGTAGTTTCTTGATGCACTTTAAGCGCTGTAGCACCATTTATTTGTTTGTTTCATATTTTCTTTTTATTGGAAAGATTTGGTATAGCAGCTTTTATTATACACAGCCTTTATTTTCGTATGCGCTGATTTACAAATGACATTATACACATTTTTTTGAGCTTTATGCAACCTGCCATCTACTGTTCTGGAAGTGGTAATTTTTTTAAAAGTAACGAGTAACTATGCAGCACAAAAAAAAAATACTTGAGTAGAAGTATCGAAATCATCGAAAAAATGTAGTGAAGTAAAAGTAGAAGTAGGAGAAAAAAATTCTACTCTAGGAAAGTACAGATACCGCATTTTGGTACTTAAGTACAGTACTTAAGTAGTTCTACTTCGTTACTATACATCTCTGGTTGCCTCCAGCATGTGACAGGCAGTGAAAGAAGAGCTGCAGATTGATAAGGTCATCACTCTCCACTATCCTTCTGTCAGCTTGTTCCATGTAAGCACAGGTACACTGCAACACATTTCAGTGACTCCTAACACTGACACTTTCTTTCCCAGTCTCAGTGCTGCTGTACAAGATGATCATTCTAAGTCAAATTCACATACTTACATTAGCTACATTTAAAATATAATTTCATGTTTATTGTTGTTTTAAAGGGTAACTTCATTTTTGTGGGGGGAAAAAAATAAAGAAAAAATAATATAGCGTATACAATTGCGACACAAGGTATATTTTAAATGAATGTTATTAAAAATGACCTTTCCTTTTCAATCTGCAGCAGCTGTAATTTTCTGAAAATGCAAAGCAATATGGCTACCTGGATGTTTTCTATACACAGATTGTGTACTTAACCACTTAAGCCCCGGAAGATTTTACCCCCTTCCTGACCAGGGGGTATTTTGCGATTCGGCACTGCGTGACTTTAACGGACAATTGCGCGGTCGTGCGACGCTGTACCTAAACGAATTTGGCGTCCTTTTTTTCCCACAAACAGAGCTTTCTTTTGGCGGTATTTGATCACCTGTGCGATTTTTTGATCACGCGCTATAAACAAAAAAAGAGCGTAAATTTTGCAAAAATAGCAATATTTTTCCCTTTTTTTTATATGAAATTCCCCCAAAAATAAATGTAAAAATCAAAATTTTTTAATATTTTCGGCCAATTTGTTTTATGCTACCTATGTTTGGTAAAAAAAATCGCAAAAAGCGTATTTTGATTGGTTTGCGCAAAAGTTATTGCGTTTACTAACAAAGGGAAAGATTTTTGTCATTTTTGTTGTTTTTTTTTTTAACGCGTAATGGCGGCGATCTGCGATTTTTTTTGCGGTACTGCGACAATGCGGCGGACAGATCGGACCCTTGACTGACATTTTTGACACTTTTGGGGTTACCAGTGACATTTCTACAGTAATCAGTGCTATATATATGCACTGTTACTGTAAAAATACACTGGTAGTGAAGGGGTTAACTTTATTTGAGAGGGAGGGGCTGTGTGTGTCCCTAGGGGCGTGCTTCTAACTGTGATTGGCTGGGGCTTCAACTGTATGCAGAGTGATCAATGGATCTACATAGTAGATCCATGTGATCAGCTCTCATACAGAGAGGAGAATGACAGGCAGCTTGTTTACACAAGCTGCCTGACTTTCTCCCTCTCCCCCGCCGATCGCAGAGTGGCCGGCGGCGATCGGGTCCGCCGGTCACGCGCGCGGGGGGGTCCGTGACCACGCGGGAGCGGGAGCGCGCCTCCGGCGGCGCGCGCTCGCTCCCTAAACCCTCACAGGCGAGCGACGTAGACCTACGTCACTTTGCCTGTGAGGGGCTGACCGCCCACGTAGATAGTCGTGCGGCGGTCGGCAAGTGGTTAAACACCACAGAAACACCATTTCCTGCTTGTGTGATTGGCTCACTGATTTTCCCAGAAGTCTGCCTAAGATACAAGTCAGAATTCCGGCATCCCCTGCACCAAAAATGTCCTTTTTGGTAAGATACTCCCAATAGGAACAGGGATGCAGGAGTCCAGCAGATATCTTCATTAGTGCTCTGAAGCTGCACAGCTGATTGATAATTATGAAACCACTCCCATTAGACTCACTCAGCACAGAGGAACAAACAATGATTTCTTCAGGATAACAAAAGGTAGGAATCTGCAACAAAGTTTGTTATAATCCTTGTAAAAATGTGGAGTTAAAATTTAACCACTTCAGCCCCGGAAGATTTTACCCCCTTCCTGACCAAGCCCTATTTGCGATTCTGCACTGCGTTAGTTTAATGGACAATTGCGCGGTTGTGCGACGCTGTACCCAAATTAAATTTACGTCCCTTTTTTCCCACAAATAGAGCTTTCTTTTGGTAGTATTTGATCACCTGTGCCATTTTTATTTTTTGCGCTATAAACAAAAAAAGAGCAACTATATTTTTCACATTCTTTTAAATGACATTCTCAAAAACAAAATGTAAAAATCAAACTTTTTAACATTTTAGGCCAATTTGTTTTCTGCTTTTTTACTAGTAATGGAGGCGATCTGCGATTTTTTTTGCGGGACTGCGACGTTGTGGCAGACAGATCGGACCCCTAACTGACATTTTTGACACTTTTGGGGGTACTAGTGACATTACTACAGTAATCAGTGCTAAAAATATGCAGTTGTACTGTAATAATGTCATTAGCAGGGAAGGGGTTAATACTGTTGGTGATCAAGGGGTTAAATGTAACCCTAGGGGAGTGATTCTAACTGTGGGGGGGGGCGTGGCTTGTGAAATGATCACAGAGACATGCAATCCTATATAGCAGGATCACATGGTCTCTGTGATAATTGCAGGGAGAAGAACGGTCAGCTGTGTTCACAACAATAGATGTGAATAAATAGTTTAATCTGCGCTAAATTCCATGAAATATATCACAAATAAATATATATATATCAAATCATGTCCATCAAATGTGAAATTGATAAATAACATATAATAAGCCACATAAAATATCATAAAATATATGTATATAAAGGTGCTAGTGGATATAATAAACAGATCCGTGTACCAATATATGTGCAAAAAAGGTGCAAAATCAGCAAAAGAATTCTATATAACAATATGTGCAAAAGTGCAAAATGATAAATAATATATACGCAGTATATATATATATATATATATATATATATATATATATCTCACAAAAGTAAGTATACCCCTTAAATTTTTGCAAATGTTTTATTATATCTTTTCATGTGATAACACTGAAGAAATTACACTTTGCTACAATGTAAAGTAGTGAGTGTACAGCTTGTATAAGGGCTCTTTCAGACGGCCGCTCCGCTGCTTTAGTCCGCTGTGGGACTTTTTTTTTCTTTTTTCACGGAGCGGATGACATTTGTTTCATCCGCTCCGTATGCCCGCATATCATCCCATCCGATTGCGGATGATATGCGGACATAATGTAAGTCTATGGCATTGCGGATGTCAGCGGTGTCATCTTCCTTCCTTTCCGTCTTTTGAACGGATGAAAAATTAGGGTTCTGTTCCGTTACAAAAAACGGAACAGAACTGAAAGGAATTCCGCTGACATCCGCAGTGCCATAGACTAACATTATGTCCGTAAATCATTCGCAAAAAAATAGGATGATTTGCGGACAAGCGGAGCGGCCAAGTGAAAGAGCCCTAACAGTTTAGATTTGCTGTCCTCTCAAAATAACTCAACACACAGCCATTAATGTCTAAACCGCTAGCAACAAAAGTGAGTGCATCCCTAAGTGAAAATGTCCAAACTGGGCCCAAAGTGTCAATATTTTGTGTGGCCATCATTATTTTCCAGCAGTGCCTTAACCCTCTTGGGCATGGAGTTCACCAGAGCTTCACAGGTTGCCACTGGAGTCCTCTTCCACTTCTCCATGACGACATCACAGAGCTGGTGAATGTTAGAGACCTTGCGCTCCTCTACTTTCCGCTTGAGGATGCCCCACAGATTCTTAATGGGGTTTAGGTCTGGAGACATGCTTGGCCAGTCCATCACCTTTACCCTCAGCTTCTTTAGCAAGGCAGTGGTCATCTTGGAGGTGTGTGTTTATTATGTTGGAATACTGCCCTGCAACCCAGTCTCTGAAGGGAGGGGATCATGCTCTGCTTCAGTATTTCACAATACATTTTGGCATTCATGGTTCCCTCAATGAACTGTAACTCCCCAGTGCCAGCAGCACTCATGCAGCCTCAGACCATGACACTCCCACCACCATGCTTGACTGTAGGCAAGACACACTTGTCTTTGTACTCCTCACCTGGCTGCTGCCACACACACTTGACACCATCTGAACCAACTAAGTTTATCTTGGTCTCATCAGACCACAGGACATGGTTCCAGTAATCCATGGTTCATAGTTCCAGTAGTCCATGTCCTTAGTCTGCTTGTCTTCAGCAAACTGTTTGCAGGCTTTCTTGTGCATTATCTTTAGAAAAGGCTTCCTTCTGGGACAACAGCCATGCAGACCAATTTGATGCAGTGTGTGGCGTATGGTCTGAGCACTGACAGGCTGACCCCCACCCCTTCAACCTCTGCAGCAATGCTGGCAGCACTCGTACATCTATTTCCCAAAGACAACCTCTGGATATGATGCTGAGCACATGCACTCACCTCTTTTGGTCGACCATGGCCTGTTCTGAGTGGAACCTGTCCTGTTAAACCACTGTATGGTCTTGGCCACCGTGCTGCAGCTCAGTTCCAGGGTCTTGGCAATTTTCTTATAGCCTAGGCCCTTTTTATGTAGAGCAAAAATTATTTTTTTTACGATCCTCAGAAAATTCTTTGCCATGAGGTGCCATGTTGAACTTCCAGTGACCAGAATGAGAGAGTGAGAGCGATAACACCAAATTTAACAAACCTGCTCCCCATTCACACCTGAGACCTTGCAACACTAACGAGTCACATGACATCGGGGAGGGAATATGGCTAATTGGGCCAAATTTTGACTTTTTTACTTAGGGGTGTTCTCACTTTTGTTGCCAGTGGTTTTGACATTAATGGCTGTGTGTTGAGTTATTTTGAGGGGACAGCAAATTTACACTGTTATACAAGCTGTACACTCACTACTTTACATTGCAGCAAAGTATCATTTATTCAGTGTTGTCACATGAAAAGTTATAATAAAATATTTACAAAAATGTGAGGAGGGTACTCATTTTTGTGAGATACTGTATGTGTATATATATATATATATATATATATATATATATATTAGATGTGTTTTATTCTGCGAAAAAAGACAGTTTGTACTTGAGCCAGTGTGTCTCATTTGGAATTGGCACACATCTTTTCTATTACAAAAGCCGGGCTTCCATGTCAGAATTTCATACTGAGCTTTAAATGTGCCCCCAGGAGATCAATTTTCTGCACAGACTTGAATGCAGATTGCAAATCAGGGACCCTCAGGGGACAGCATAAGCTGCTCCTTTCATTCTTGAGGAACAGGGGACATACAGCATTGTGTATGAAGTGTTATCAGTCTGTCCCAATAAATGCTATTATATGCTTTGTAGGAAACAGGCCAGCATGAGAAAAAGAATTTCAATCATAATAAAGCACTTTTTAAACATTCTCTTTCAGTTTAATCCTGTTCATATATTTAAAGCAAAGCACCAGATACAAGACAGTTTATAGTGTACATACAAACAATGTATAATGTGATTTGGTAGTTAGTTAAAATGCTCAAACATACTTTGGGTTGGTACTTAATCATGCTATTGTGGATAGAATGTGACACAAAAAAAAAAAATGTGTAAGCCAAAAGTAAATTGTTTATGTGTATGAGAGAAAATGGTTATTAAAGGATTCAGACATGAAGATTACTAATCAGCACAGCAGGCAGATGTGCAAATGGAAAGCATAGGAAACTTTGTATTAATTTTAATTCTGGTTTAATTTGAAAATAAGGAAGATGATGTAATCACACAAGTTGCACCATGCAAATATGGTAATTTTCGGTTTAAGTTGTCTCTGATTTTCAGGCATCAGGTCAAAATCTAATAATTTGAAGAACAATTTTAACTGTAAATGTTTAAGTAATATGTATATAGACATTATTGAATGGCCATAAGCAAACAAACATTTGTGACATATACTGCAACAGGCTATTGTTTCCAATTGTGTTTCTGATTGATTGCTGCTTGTTTTGACCCGTAGGACCACTATGCATGCTGAGAAAGTCATACAAGGGCTTGAGAACACTGTGGGTTTTTTTTTTTACTAAAGCCGGAGAGTGCAAAATCAGGCTCACTTCTGCATAAAAACCAATCAGTTTTCAGGTTTTATTGTCAAAGCTTAATTGAACAAGCTGAGGTTAGAAGCTAATTGGTTTCTATGCATAAGTGAGCCTGATTTTGCACACTCCAGCTTTAGTAAATGAACCCCCATGAGTACTGCTTTCCCATAGAAATGGGGTTGCAGGATACATATGCATTAGGAGCCGGCCTTTTTTTTTTTGAGAGAAGGGCTATGTGACTTTGCACAGCCTGTTCTAGATCAGGGCTGAGGGTTAGTAATCTAATAAAGGACACTACAGTACAAGCACAGTTGTTGTTTTATGTGTAAATAGACATAGGATGGCGGGGCGTGGCTTGGCGCGCAGCGTGGATGGCTGCCTGATCCCTGAGCTCCGGACCCGAAGCGCCATTTTCAAGGCCCAGGCGGCGCTCTCCAGGAGGCACACCACTGGGCACAAGATGGCGCGGAGACCGTCCTCTGAGGATGAAGAGGAGATCGATAATGACTCCATTGCCGCATCTGAGAATAATGTAAGTGCAGCATCCCCCAGAGACAGACAGGTGACATTAAATGACATGATGGCTATTGCAGCAGATATAAAAGGCTCTCTGGGAGCTGCCATCACTGACCTAAAGGCAGACGTGGTGAGACTAACAGACCAGATGGCGGGGGTGGAGAAGGCTGGCAGGTACAGAGATAAAGCGATTAAAAGACTGGAGGAGGTGACTTGTACCCATGCTGGCCACTTAATCTCAATGAATCGTCACCTCGAGGATTTAGATAATCGTGGCAGAAGAAATAACATAAGGGTACGTGGTCTGCCTGAATCTGTGGAGGGGGGAGACATAAGAGCAGCACTTTCATCCATATTCAACAATCTGTGGGAAAGACCTCCTGAATCTCCTATAGAAATGGATAGAGCCCATAGGGCACTCAGACAGAGGGCGCCTGACACTATGCCCCCGAGGGATGTTATTTGCTGTCTCACTAGCCATGTTCTCAAGGAGGAGATCCCAGCCAAAGCGAGGCAGAGTGAACAGATCCTTTTCAATGAGGTCCCAATTCTACTCTTTCAGGACTTGTCACCGATTACCCTGAAGAACAGAAGAGCGGTGAGACCTCTGTTAGAGGCTTTGAAAGAAAGAAATATTCCTTATAAGTGGAAATTTCCCTTCGCTTTGCAAGCCACTTTCAGAGGGAAAAACTATCTTTTGCGGACACCGGATGATCTACACTCCTTTTGCACTAGTCTGCATTTAGATCAAATAAGCCTACCAGAGTGGTATGCAGAGTTTTTGTTGCCCTCCTCCCCTGTCAACCACCATGCTTACGAAAGTTCACCTTCAACTTCTGCCCACAAATCTCCTTTCTCTAAAGGAGGGAATAAGACAAAATTTAAAAACCAACAGTTACCCTTTGCATCACCACCTAAAACTCAGAGGCTGAGAGATCCGAAATAGAGTAAAGAGACATATTTGTCCTGGATTTATCCTCATTCTTAGGCGGATGCCATTCTTTAGTTATACTTTTGTTTTTGGGTCATTAGGCGGGACTTTTGCCTTTTCTTATTTTTTGGCATTTGACTCTGGTTGATTTTGGCCGTTGATGCCTTTCAAAAGATCTTGCCTCTTCCATAGAGTTATGTGTTTCATGTGGAGTTCCTGTTTTACAGTTATAAGGCTTCAGAATCTTGGACACGTCCCTGGTGGTACTTCCCTTTTTTCGCCACTAGAGGTCACCATTGTTCATGGAGAAAGAGCTGTTCTTTCCATGGGCGATCCTTTCTCTCTCACTCAACTCAGTTTGTGCTCGGACATCTGGAGAAAGACCACACCTCGACAGATCTCCTAAGGTACTGTCAGAGATGTATAGTAACGAAGTAGAACTACTTAAGTACTGTACTTAAGTACCGAAAGGCGGTATCTGTACTTTCCTAGAGTAGAATTTTTTTCTCCTACTTCTACTTTTACTTCACTACATTTTTTCGATGATTTCGATACTTCTACTCAAGTATTTTTTTTTTTTGTGCTGCATAGTTACTCGTTACTTTTAAAAAAATTACCACTGCCAGAACAGTAGATGGCAGGTTGCATAAAGCTCAAAAAAATGTGTATAATGTCATTTGTAAATCAGCGCAGGAAAATAAAGGCTGTGTATAATAAAAGCTGCTATACCAAATCTTTCCAATAAAAAGAAAATATGAAACAAACAAATAAATGGTGCTACAGCGCTTAAAATGCATCAAGAAACTACTAACAAACACAGGTTAATCATTTGAATAAATCATTTGAAATAATAAAAACAATATGATGTTCATACTTTTGACTTCTTTCTTTAATAACTACATAACACAGTACTTGTACTTCTACTTTCAGTACTTGAGTAGAAATTTTTTTTCAAAACTACTTGTACTTTTTACTTTTAGTACTTAAGTAGCAAATTTTTGGAAAAAACTACTTGCAATACTTAAGTAAAAAAAATGTTGAATACTTTAGTACTTCTACTTAAGTAACTTTTTCTGCGAGCACTTCCACTTCTACTCAAGTAATTTTTTGATCTAGCACTTGTACTTTTACTCAAGTAGAAATTTCGAGTACTTTATACAAGTCTGGGTACTGTGACTAAATGGTGTAGGTTTTCACACACGAACATACAGATTTGGGAGACTACAGACCGTGAACGGGTTGCAGAAATACTCTGATTGTTCTGAAGCTATAACGCTCATATTATAACATCACTAAGGACATTGCCAATTTTTCAGGAGGCATTTTCTTAAGAAATGGATATTCGCTTTTTTTTTTTTTTTTTTGTCACTTCTATGGCTTCACCATACCACTACTGACCAAATATGCCATGGTTTATAAGGTTTATCTTAAATCCTGCCAGTTATTTTGTTTATATGTCGTAGAGCTATTCTGAAGTTTATTTCATTGCATATATCACACATGCCGCTTCATATGGGTTGGGGTGTTACCTGACTCAAGTACTTATTCTTTACCCATTGCGCTGTGCTCCTTCCAGTGCTCCCACCAGGCTTTAAACCGTTGTGTTGTAACCTCCGGTTACTCTTCGTGACCTTCACTCAACCCGATGGTTTAGCCTAATTTTTGGTTGACAGAGAGATTAGTTCTCTAGTCGACTGGTCATAGTTTGTCTTTTTGTATTCTTTTTTTTTCTTTCTTTTCTGACTTATACCTTCTACCTCCTCTCCTTACCCTTCCAATTCCCCTTCCCATTCCCACCTAGTGTGCAATTTCATGATGGCTTTTGCTCACCTTGGCAAGAAGCCTCTGGTCGTTTCCTTCAACGCCAACGGACTCAACATCCCCGAGAAAAGAAGGAAACTACTGGGTGAACTGAGGAAGAGTAAGGCTCCCATTGCTTTTATTCAAGAGACACATTTTAAAGCAGACCACATCCCCAAATTCACAGACAGACACTTCACCAAAATATACACGGCCTCCAACCCGCTGGCAAAAACCAAGGGAGTGGCCATTCTGCTAAGTAAAAATTCATCATTCATAGTTGATAGGTGTAATGGTGTTGAGTGTTCGGACACCATCTTGTCCTCTCAAAGTCCATTTTGTTTAGTGACCCAGGCTCCTTGAGCGAAGTAGCCCCCACCTTTTTCTAATCAGTGGAACCAAAAGGCACTCGCTCACCCCCACCCCACCAGGTTCCTGCTAAGCTGACATTTTTCACACCTTTACTATACACAAGCAGAGTGACCAAGCAGGAGTTGTGTCTCCGCGGACAGCAGGGGGTCAGATTAGATGTCCAGTGAAATCGCTTTGTACATCCTCAAAGCCAAACTGTTAACTTACATCTCACAATCCGTGCTCAAATCATATCTTTTTACCCAAACATAACATATTAACAAAAAGTAGATATTTGAATGCCGCATGGCACGCTGATCGTAACGAGACCGCACATGGTCATCCTGTAGTACAGGAAAGTGAAACGATCGATAAGATACCCCTTCTGTGATAAAATATATTCATGTTTGATATTGTTTGAAAGCAAATGACATGCTTAGTTATAAAATATCAGGTTCCAGAATCTAACCCTTACATACGTTGAGATATTAAGAGTGGTATGACTCTGTCCACAAAGTACATTTGAAAGAGTCATAAACCACAGGACAGCCCTTTTTGCCACTCTGATTATAATTGGTCAGGGCTGCCCGTCACCACCCCTTTTGAACTCAGGGAAAAGGACAGGAACTGATAGAGAGCTCAGTTCTCATCCTAAGATCGACGGCATAACACCGCCCCAAGGAGAACCAAACATACCTGTTCAACTCTGAAACTTAAGGTAATATTAGGACTGTTTTAATGCAAGTATTTTCATTCTTTTATTCTCCTTTTTCTAAATTGCTGTATATTGTGTCTCCATTTCTTTGTAACCCATTTTTCTGTAAATATTATTATTCGCACCAATCTTAAACCTTTCTTATAATTAAACCTTATTTTGAAAAGTGTTAACTTTTGTCTCTAAGCTCTTAAACGCAACTTGACCCAAACTAATCTGCCTCCTGGAGAGCGCTATTGTGTGTTATAGACAGTTATTTTAAAGTCATAATTGATATTTGTACTGTTTAGGCTAACCTATCTGAAACATTCTTGTCAGGTGACAGTGTGTGTTACAGACGGTTATTCTAAAGTCATAATTGATATTTGTCAAACCATGAGCATCCCCTAGGCTCAGTCAGTATAACGTAGGGGTGGTGGCAGTGAAAGGGTTAATCGTAATTAACCCGGTGACAATCGCTCTCAGTCTGCTGGCATCTAGATTGTGGTCCCGCAAGCTGGACAATCTGTGTGCTGGGTGCAGCTGAGAGTGGCATTGTTACGCAAGTGACGGCAGGGTGTGAGATTGCTTGGTCTTTGGTCACGAGGTGGATGAGAAGGCCAGGGGTCTGATACCCGTATCCGTCACAATAGGGTACTGGCAGACCCTGAGGGAAGATTCATCTTCTTGGCGGGATCCATAAAAGGTCGCCCCTTGACATTGGCAAATGTTTACTTCCCGAACAGGGCCCAGGTTACCTTCTGTACAAAATTGATTAATGAACTTAAAAGTTTTGCTTCGGGTTGTATTATTCTTGGAGGGGACTTTAATGTACCCTTGGAACCATTGAGGGATACATCCTCAGGCAAAACCAGTATTGCTTATGGAAAACTCAAGAAAATTAAAGATTTGATGAGATCTCTCAATCTCGTGGACGCGTGGCGGGCACTACACCCGACGGACAAAGACTACACCCACTACTCTGCTCCGCATAACAAATACGCTAGAATTGACATGATCATGATCTCTCAGAGGGACTTACCCGATTTAGTGGAAGCAAAGATTGGGCATATAGTCTTATCGGATCATGCACCCGTTTCTATCACCTTTGACACTGACTCAAATTGTAAACCTGATTTTAGCTGGAGACTGAATCCTTCGCTTCTTCTCGATCCAGTTATCAAAAAGGAAATTGAGGGCTCTATTTCTGACTATTTCAGAGAGAACACCTCACCTGAGATGTCTTCTGTGACAATCTGGGAGGCACACAAAAGCGTCATTAGGGGAGAATTTATCAAATTTGGAGCAAGGAAAAAAAAAGAGAAAGAGAGGATGCTGGACGATTTGGTCTCCAAAATTGCTAAATTGGAGGCGCAACACAAGATCTCTGCGGCCAGCTCCATCTTAGAGGAGCTAACTGAATCTAGGAAGACATTGAGGGATTTCCTTAATAACAAAACCAAAAGATCTATTTACTTCGGCAAAGCAATATACTACGAGCATGGAGACAAGAGCAGCAAATTTCTTGCAAGGGCTCTTAAGGACCTCCAAGCGGCTTCACATATCCCGTTCATGAGAAATAGACATAATATCAGAATTCATGACCCCAGATTTATTGCGGAATCGTTCCGCTCGTACTATGAAACCCTATATAATCTTCCTCAACAGACTAATCTTTCAGGTTCTAGAGGACAATTAATCTCTCAATATATCAGGGATAGCGGACTCCCATGTCTCTCACAATTCGATATCGCCCTTTTAGAGAAGGACATTTCACTAAAGGAGGTCCAACAAGCGATCGACTCTCTGAAATGTGGTAAGAGCCCCGGACCTGACGGCCTAACGTCTCAGTACTACAAATTATTACACCCATTACTGGCTGGTCCTTTAACTAAAGCTCTGAATGACCTTGCCAAATCGGCCCGTCCATCACCTGAATTTTTGACTGCCCACATAACGGTTATCCCCAAAAAGGACAAAGACCCGACTTTGTGTGCCAGTTACAGGCCGATCTCGCTACTCAATCTAGATGTCAAACTCCTGGCGAAAATTCTTGCAAATAGAATTAGGCCTCTATTACATAATATTATAGGTCCAGAACAGGTAGGCTTTATGCCGGGACGTGAGGCCCGTGACAATATTATCAATCCCTAAATTTACTTCATGCCGTAAAGACCAATAAGCTGCAGGGCTTGATGTTGTCCACCGATGCCGAGAAAGCTTTCGACAGAGTGGCTTGGGATTATCTCCTCGCCACCTGTCGACATCTCGGATTGGGGGACAACATGATGGGCTGGATCGGATCACTTTACGCGAATCCAATCGCAAAGGTCAAGGTAAATAATGTTTTCTCCACGCCCTTACATTTAAAAAACAGGACGAGACAGGGATGCCCCTTGTCACCAATCCTATTCATTCTGGCCTTGGAACCACTGATCAGACATATCAATGCAGACACAGCGATCCATGGGTTCAGGGTCAGGGATAGGGAATTTAAGGTTTCGGCGTACGCCGATGACCTTTTGTTCTACATTACCCAGCCCCATATTTCTATTCCCAATCTTAACCTACATTTCCAAAAATTCAGATTCAAAAATTCAGTCAAACTTTAAAGTGAATCACTCGAAATCAGAAGCTTTGGACATATCATTACCTGAGAATATAAAGTCTTTAACACGCGCCAACTGCCCTTACAAATGGGTGCCTAAATCTTTAAAATACCTAGGAATACAACTAACCTCCAAAACTGACATGATTTTTGATGCCAATTTCATTCCACTATTAGCAGACATAGGCAAAGATCTTAAGAGCTGGAATACTAAGATTTTTTCCTGGTTTGGGAGAGCGGCTATCTTGAAGATGGTAATTCTCCCCCGCTTACTTTATCTTTTCCACGCTCTGCCGGTCAAGATCCCAACTAGTTTTTTCCGTAAATTAAACACTATCCAAAGACAATTTTTATGGACGCTTAAAAGACCGAGAATTAAACTTCAGACTCTACAGCGCTCTAAACCTAGGGGAGGTATAGGCCTGCCAAATTTCGCTAAATATCATCAAGTCACTCACATTACAAGAGTTGTAGACTGGCACTGTCACTCACTACAGAAAGATTGGGTTGCCTTGGAAAGAGATTGCACTAGTTTCCCTACACATAATTTGCTTTGGACAAACCCTGGGAATTACCACTCAGAAATCAAACAGCACCCTTTGATATCTACTACCCTAGACATCATCAACCAAGTAGCTACCAAACATCATTTAATTACCAAATTTGGGACAATGACCCCCATCTCAAACAATCCAGATTTCACTCCGGGCCTGGATTTCAGGTCTAAATTTGGAGATAAGGACCATCACCAAGCTCAGTTACGAGTCGGTGACTGCGTGACTGGCACTAGGTTACTCTCTCTCGATGAATTTAATAATCTGCAACCCAAGGGTTTTTATCTTTCCTTTTGGAATTATTTATAGCTTCATAATTTTTTTCGAAACACAAAATCCAAATTGCTTTTGAACACTCCTCTAACAGGTCTGGAAGAGATCTGCCTTGGACAAACACCGTGCACCAAAACTACTTCACAGGCCTATCAATGGCTGTCCCAGCCAACTGGGGATGCACCTGACAAAAACAAATCATTGTGGGAAAAAGATTTGAATTGCACCATTACTGACAAGCAATGGGAAAAATCGTGTGTTTTCACGCATAAGTGCTCCCTAAGCACGAGAGTGCAAGAGACTTCTTTTAAAATTTTGACACAATGGTATATTACCCCTGTGCAACTTAAGGTGTGGTCCACGCAGGTCTCGGACAGATGCTGGAGATGCTTGAAGGAGAGAGGAACTTTCTTGCACTTGTGGTGGGCCTGTCCTGTCATCCAAAAATTCTGGAGTGAGATCATACATCTTATAAAATATATCACCAACACCAATTTATCACTAGATGCCGCTTGCTGTCTCTTACACTTGCATGATGTATCCTATAGGGAATACAAACGATCTCTTGCTAGACACTTACTCAACGCAGCAAAGGCAGTCATTCCTCTACATTGGAATGCCCAGTCTGGGCCTTCCATAAAGGAATGGATTGATAAAGTAAACATTTTCTATGAGATGGAGGAGATTCTTGCTATTAAGAAAGAAAACGATTCAACCTTTCACAAAACCTGGCGGCCCTGGCACGAATTTACATTTTCAGATACTTTCAAAAGTATATTTGTCCATTGATTTTGAATTTTACCATTAAAGGTGGCTCAGAGCATATGGTTTTTCACATAATTGGACAAAAAGGTTAATGGGCTTTTTTTTTTTTTTACATTCACCATGATCCTGCACACCTCTCCCTTCATTTCCTGACCCTCACCTTCCCACTCTCCCCCTTGTCCTTCTTTCAATCTTTTTCCCCCTTTCCCCCTCTCTTTACGGCACACTTGTCGTGGCCGTGGTTTTCGTGGCATTTAATCACCTGTGTTGTATTATTTTCGGGGTTTGGGTCATTGTTGTTAGCAATGTCACTATTTTATTGTCATTTATT
Organism: Pelophylax lessonae; assembly: GCF_965119305.1. NCBI lineage: Eukaryota > Metazoa > Chordata > Amphibia > Anura > Ranidae > Pelophylax > Pelophylax lessonae. Next base: position 178,448,039 of record NC_138771.1, read on the forward strand.
GCATTCCTTGACCCTTTCCTTGGTTCATGTATATGACATTTTCATGTTTCAATGCGCTCCAATTTTTATTATTTTTCTTGGAGCTTATGTTTGTATTTGTATTTCTTGCAATAAAGCTTTTTATTGGAAAAAAAAAAAAAAAAAGGATGGCTGTCACCAAATCAGCCATTTTTGCCTGTTTTTGTCCGTGGATTCTCCACAGTGTGGCTGAAAGGCTAATGTTGGGGGAAAAAAATTATTAAGTGGACTCCACTGCAGCTTAGATAAGTTACATCTGCAAAAATGAAGGCCTTCTAAATTATATGGGCAGGCTAAGTTTGTAACTCCCTTATCATTTATATTGATAACATTTGCCATAAATAAATGGTATTAAAGCAGACCTTGTATCTTGATTCAAGGTTGCCTTATGTTGAAACCCCCATGTGGTCTGACCTCACCAGTGTGCAACTACCTGATAACCTCCTAATGTAGCCAAAACAAAACATTGGAAGACAAATGTAAAAATGCTTACCTTACATCTCAGGTTCTGGAATATCTCTGGTTCCAGGCAAAGGTGACACTAGTGCAGGGAACGTGCAGTCAGGGGGGGCAGAGCCTCACCTTCCATTAACATAAATTAAAAAAAAAAAAAACAATTGAGCTTCGAGGGTCATAGCTCAAAGACCTGGGGTCACAGAGACCCAAAATTTGGGGGCTAGGTACCTGAAGTCCTACCCCACCGCTGGCCACAATTGTGGGGCTCATAGCACCTATGATTCTGGAGATACAGGGCTTCTTGCACAGCCTGTCAGAATCTGTTTGCAGCAGACTGAGCGGATGAGCTCACTTCTTGTCAGAGGCACTGAGTTCAATGGACAGCTTGGTTGGAGCCTTGGACCAATGTTAAATCACCATTAGTCCAAGCTGTCCAATCCAAATGCTACACTGGAGGCTCTCCTCTCACTGCAGTGTCATAGAAGAGGGCACGTGTCTAAAAGACAACTGCTCCCTTCCAGCCCAACCCTCTTAACTACAAGAAAAAAACATGGGTTTATGGGTATAAGGTTTACCCATAATCCCATGTTTTTCTCTCACAGTTAAGAGGGAGAATCTGCTGCTGCTGAAAAGGTACTTTTTTAATCAAGCAAAATAATATATTATTATGCTATATGTTAACAACTTCAATACCGGGCACTTTTCCCCCTTCCCGTCCAGGCCAATTTATAGCTTTTAGCGCTGTTGCATTTTGAATGACAATTGCGCAGTCATGCAACACTGTACCTAAACCAAATTTATGTCATTTTCCCCCCACAAATAGAGCTTTCTTTTGGTGGTATTTGATCACCGCAAGGTTTTTTCTTTTTTGCTAAACAAATAAAAAAATACCAAAAAGTTTGAAAAAAAAAAAAAGTTTTTTTGTTTATGTTATAAAATTTTGTACATAGATGCGTTTTTTTCCTGCACTGATGAGCACTGATAAGGCCGGACTGACAGGCACTGATGAGGAGGCACTGATGGGGTGGCACTGATGGGGTGGCACTAATATGTGGCACTGATAGGCAGCACTGATATGTGGCACTGATAGGTAGCACTGATAAGCGGCACTGATGGGCGGCACTGATGGGCACTGATAAGCGGCACTAGTGGGCAATAATGGGCACTGCTGGGCGGCATTGATAGATGGCAATGATGGGCAGGGAACTGGCGGGCAGCACTGATGGGGAGGGCACTGGTGGGCTCCCTGAGGCCTGATTGCCATCCCTGGTGGCCATGGTGGGCATCCCTGAGGTCATGGGTGGGCATCCCTGGTGGTTCTAGTGGCACCCCCCCCAAGGGTCTGCACTGGTAATCAATGCTCTGATTACCAGTGCAGACCCCCCCCCCCCCCCCCCCACCTGTCAGGAGTGCCACAGATCGGCTCTCCTCTACTCGTGCCTGTCAGGCACGAACTGAGGAAAGCCGATCAATGACTCTTCCTGTGTACTATGTGACCAGCTGTGATTGGACACAGCTGATCACATGGTAAAGAGCCTACGTCAGTAGGCTCTTTACCGAGATCGGAGATGCGGTGTGTCAGAGTGACATGCCGCATCACTGATCGCCGCTCTGTGCGCCCCCAGGCACGCAGAGCACATTATCCTGCCGCCGTCATATGACATCCGGTCAGGATAATGTAACCACCTTCCCGCCGTCATTTGCCTATAGGATGGGCGGGAAGTGGTTAAAACATAATAATTAATTATTTATCTATTTACTGTGAAATTACTGGTTTGAAGTTATAACTTCAAACTTCAGTCATTTGTCCGTTAAGCCACCTGCTTGAGTAAAGTTTTTTAAAATCTAGTAAATTACCTTAAAAAAATATATATAATAATTATTTGTATATTATTTACTTATGGTAATCAACCTCTTGCCACCCAGTTCAATTCTGACCCTTCCCTCCTACATGTAAAAATCATCATTTTTTTGCAAGAAAATGACTCAGAACCCCCAAACATTATATATATTTTTTTAGCAGACAACCTAGTAATAAAATGTTGGTCATTGAAACTTTTTATGTCACATGGTAATTGCGCAGCAATTTTTCAAACGCAATAAAAAAAAAAAAAACAGTTTTATGATTAAAAAAAAAAAAACAAAACACTAAAGTTAGCCCGATTTTTTGGGATAATGTGAAAGATGATGTTACGCTGAGTAAATAGATACTGAACATGTCACTATTTAAAATTGCGCACATTTGTGGAATGGCGCCAAACTTCAGTACTTATAAATCTCCATAAGAGACGCTTTAACATTTTTTATAGGTTACATGTTTAGAGTTACAAAGAATGTCTAGTGCTAGAATTATTGCTCTCGCTCTAACGAGAATGGTTCAGGTTCTATTCTTTTATTATACAGATTATTTATGACACTTTCATTAGTTCTCACAGTTTACTAATTTAATCAACATAAGGACTTGTTTTAATATAATCAGGACTGTTGGTAGCTATATAGAGCACAGAGTAATTTTTATTTTTTTATTTCTGCATTCTGTAACAGCCCTGTACGTTACCAGTGAAATCTCAGCATTTACAGGGCTGTTACAGAATGCAGAAATAAAAATCTTCTGTCCAATAGATTCCTTTCACCGGACGCTTATTTGTCTGGGGGGATCTGACTGACTGCCTGCATCCTGATGCACGGGTTTTTAAGCTTAAGCCAATTGGCTGAAGATGAAGATGAAATTCTTCATCTCACAGTGCTCGGCTACGCTGTGGAGGGTTATTCACTAAATGGTGATGTGGGGGTTTATTCACTAAATAATGTGGGGGTTTATCTGGCTTTGATACCAGCCAGTGCCTCACCAGCCACTGACCTCATCGCATGTCCCTGCATTAGTGGGCCTTCCCGTGGAGATCCACTATCCTGCACACCTGCCTACTGTTTGCACCAGAGGTTGGAAGGCAGGCACGTTACTGCTAGGAGGGAGAACAGAGTGATAGCGCTGCATACAATCCAACTACACAGCTTGCCTTTGAATGCCAGCCATCAAGTACTGCCTTTTATGTGAATATTAAGGCTGAATCACTTCACGGTACTTGCACCTACAAAGGTCAGGAAGGGCTTGTTTTAAAGCGTATTTACTAATTGTTAAGAATATGAGAATACTTAAATGTCTATAGGATCACAGTTTAATGTCTCAAGGTACTCTGAAAACAAAGCATAAAACAAATAAACTAATGGACATAGAAAAATGAAATTGTGGAATTGCTTTATCAAAATGTAATCTAAATTTTTGACTCAAAATAGCAACATTTTGCAGATATAACAAGTGAACACACTCAAGGCATTCTTTCTATAGTGGAAATCAAATATTGTTCAAAAAATTCTCCTCAAACACTCAAAATTTCCAAAAATGTGTTGCACTTGTAGTTTGCTTTGCCTTTAACCTTATGTCCAGATCATCCCAAAGCACCTCGATGGGGTTTAAGTCTGGACACTGTGTTTGCCATTCAATGATTTGAAGCCTACCATCTCGTTCTTTTCTTCTAAGGTAGTTCTGACCCAACCTGGAGGTATGTTCATTATCTTACTGTAGGGTGAACCCCTGACCAAATAGGCATATTCTAGGTCGTAATCCATGGCACTGCAGAATACAGTGGTAGTAGTTTTGGTTCAGGGTGCCACTCACTTTGTGTAAGTTGCCAACTCTGGATCCAGAAAAAGAGCCCCAGACCAATATGCTTCCTGCTTCATGTTTGACAGTTGGTGTCACACACTGAGGAACCATTTTCACCTCTACTCAACGGCATACAAAAACCCCACATGATACAATGAAGATCCCACATTTTTATTCATCATTCCACAAGAAACTCTTCCAATCTTCAGTAGTCCACTGGCAGTTGTTTTATTGCCCAGGTAAGCCTCTTTCACTTTTTTTTTTGCCATTTTGGAAATGGCTTTCTTACAGCCATTCGACCTGCAGCATAAAGTCTTCTCTTCACAGTTAAAACAGAGATTTGCTTACTTCAATTAGTGGTAAGCTGCGCTTGAAGCTGTTGTCCTAAGAACCGCCTGGCACGCTAGCTGTTGACTCTCAGAAACCTGTCTTCTGATTCTGTTGTGGCTTTGGGTCTGTCAGACATTCTCCTGTCAGAGTTTCCTCTAGTTTCCAAGTGTTTTTTGATTGATCTAGTTTGCAATGTCTCTAAATGAAAGACTTACACTTTCAAAGGTTATAAGGATCTGTCTGTCTTCCTTTGTAAATTGCCTTTTTCTTGACATTTTGAGAGCAATAAACTACTTCCTGCAGTAAATACTATCCATATATTGCTTATAGGCCTAGGTTCACACTGATGTGGTGTGAGTTGAATTTGTTTTATAGTCTCCGTCTCCTTTTTCCTCTCTCTCTCTCCCCGTTTTTAAAATTGCATCGGATTCACACTGCATATATGGGAATGGCCTCTGTAGAAACGTATGTTATTTCACTTGCCATGCGATTCCATGCGTTCTGGAACACATCAAAAATTGTATCAGCTTTCACCAGGGCTAAAGGATGAGTTCACCTTCTGGGGAAAAAAATAATAAATACACTTATGCATGCAGAAAAAGTGCATTTATAATTTTTTCTCTTAGGAGCCTGGAAAGCATTGCACCTGTGATGAGTAGATGACAGGTGCAATGCCAGGCTCCTGCAAGCTGTCTGCTCGTACCTCTCATATAGACAGACAGTTACTGAAGAGCAGGAAGAATCAATAAACTAGGAGAGCGCTTATGGGCGCCCTCGCAGTTTATTGAGACCTTCAAGCTGTCTGCCACAATGACAGATGTTAGTTGTAGTTCTTTCATTCACAGAACTCTGTAAATAAATTGCTCGGTCATGTGGTCCCGCTGTCTTAGGGGAAGGATTGTGGTGGTGTGTGTGGTGCAGGGCTGCTGAAGCATGTTACATGTTACACCCTAAATATGGGTGTAATGTGTAACATGCTCCCGAAGATGAATTTATCTTTTAATGTACTTACATTGCTGCAGAACAACTGTGAGTTGTTAACCCATTACTTCTTCCTTGAAATAGTCCTTTTTGTATAACTCTGAAATGTCCCTTATTTTTCAGTTTTTGTTAACTTTTTTTTATTACCTCTGGTAGTTTACTATTTACCTTTGCACCAGTTCAGGCTATTCACTGAACTTGAACTGTTTAAATTAGAAAAAAAAAAGAACTAGAAAATTGGGGGTGTTCCAAAACTTTTTACTTCAGTAAAAAAAAAAAAAAAAGTTTAAAAGTAAACTACATGAGGTCCTTTTCATGGCAAAGAAAAATGGCATGTAAAGTCAGGAACACAAGAAAGGCATGTGACACAAGGTTGTGAGGGCTATCTATAGTGCTTGTGGAGATGTATTTGGAGAAGAGTTCTACAGTATTGTGTTCCCTACTTAGAGAAGGTTACACTTCTACAGTGTGGTCAGAAGGGGCATTCGTCAGCTCCTATTGAGTATAGCCAACAGTTACACAGAGTTGAGAAGAACATTCTTGGTACTAAACCTACTGAAAGTATTATCTTGCAAGTAGCAGTCTAATGACTAATAAAAAAATGAACCTAATGGACTTGTGTACTTTGTAACTCTTTGTATTAAACTTTACCCCTTAAGCCTGCCCATCAATCCCCACAGATTTAGGTTAAGATCCCTATCTCTTGGGAAGCAGATAAATCAGGCAATTTGCTCAAAAAGCTTATAGGATAAAAGTATTAAACAAAGGCAGGCTGCTAAAGCATAGAAGAAAAGCAAGCTTATGTATTTGCATAACTTATTTGTTCATGGCTAAAAACATTTTCATTGCTACTGAACGGCATTATAAATACATAAAAGACCCCAGATATAATAGGCTTTCGACAATACATGTACAACAAGGCTAAGGTAACCACAAAAAAAGTTACCGAATTCTATGAAACTTAGCATCATATGCAATCCTTTATTTGTTAATACTGAATTCAAATCTAAGAATAAATGAAGAACAGAGCTTAATCCATCAAACATATGGGAATGGTTCTTTGCTTGTTTTCATCGCATATGCAGAACTAAAGCAGAATGTGAATAATACTGCACATTTAAAGACTCATGATTAACAATATTTCTTTGTCCAGATTGCATGTTTGGTTAGTGACACACAAGAGAAATGCCATAGATCATTTTTATGGTTCTTCTTTCCTACAGGACAGTATTTATTACAACAGCACTTGTAGGTAAGTACCTAGGGTATTTGGGGGGGTTCTTATTTTGTTTCCTTGTTCTGCCCATCTCTGGATATTTTTGTGCCGAAATCCAGCCAACGCAACAATGATGGAGTGCCAACGCACCATAATGGACCAGTGGAAGATGTTGACTAAATTCTTTGGGGTAAATTTGAATTTTAAAGTTCTGTTGTTATTACTAATACTGCTAATACTAATACTACATTCTGACTACATAGCAATGAAGAGCTCAATTCCAAGCAGAGTGTATTTTACCTTTTTTTAACTTTTACATCACAGGCTGGCCTTTGTGAATGGTTAAGCAGAGGCAGGAGGTGGAAGTACAACATCTGAACTGTTGTCTTCAATAGATATTCCCAGTTGTGGTGGGGAGTTTGCAGTGTTGCTTCCACTTTATGATCTGGCAGCAGCTGGGTGGAGCTTAGAAACACCTAAAAAGCAAGAGAACACTTAACACAGTTAAAGTAAGTCATAGAAAATATCACAGTTAAAAAAATGTAAAAGTTACTATACCTGGATTTGGGTTTTAAGATGCATTTTGTAGGTACAAAGGACTGTGTCTTGCAGTGTATTCAGCAGGTAGGCTCAGCTTCTATTTATTATTATATTATTATTATTAATAAACAGGATTTCTATAGCTCCGACAGTTTATGCAGCGCTTTACAACATAAGGGCAGACAGTACAATTAAAAAACAGGTTAATTTTGAAAACCTAATAAAAATATTGTTTGAAAAAAAAAAAAAAACAGGTTAATACAATAGGAGTTAAAGAGCCCAGCTCGGTAGAGCTTACAATTTGTTTAACCAGGTCCTTTTGTGCTATACCAAACATTCAGCTTTAGCTACATGCGCAGGGCAGGTGTACCTAATTTTCTCTTTAAAATAGTATGTAACTACAATGTCTGTCTGACTGCATATCTATTTCTATGGCGTTAGTTGGGCTGTAATCTGGTTTGTGTATATTTTGCTTTTTAGTTGCACAGGTGAGCAGATATGGGATCCAAAAGATCGCTTTACAAGTATGTTGGGGGAGCAAAGTTAGCTGCTCATTTGTAAGTTGCACATTAATTGTGCACCACCATTTGTTGTTTTGTTTTTTTTTGTTGGAGGGAGGTCATTTTTTTAAGCCACCCTCCTAATATACCTTCCAAATGCTGATGGTATAAAAGCAGGTATCAGTGTACCACGTGAAAGTATGTTCACAGCCATTCTTATGATTAGTGCACTGACCTGGTTTAATTCAGTGTTGGAAAAAGGACTTAATTATAAAAAAAAAAAAATTGAAACAGCAATTCCTTCAGACCCAGCAATAAACACATCTGTCCATCTGTACTTACAGTGGGTACGGAAAGTATTCAGACCCCCTTACATTTTTCACTCTTTGTTATATTGCAGCCATTTGCTAAAATCATTTAAGTTCATTCTTCTTCCTCATGAATGTACACATAGCACCCCATACTTACAGAAAAACACAGAATTGTTGACATTGTTGCAGATTTATTAAAAAAGAAAAACTGAAATATCACATGGTCCTAAGTATTCAGACCCTTTGCTGTGACACTCATATATTTAACTCAGGTGCTTTCCATTTCTTCTGATCATCCTTGAGATGGTTCTACACCTTCATTTGAGTCCAGCTGTGTTTGATTATACTGATTGGACTTGATTAGGAAAACCACACACCTGTCTATATAAGACCTTCCAGATCACAATGCATGTCAGAGCAAATGAGAATCATGAGGTCAAAGGAACTGCCTGAAGAGCTCAGAGACAGAATTGTGGCAAGGCACAGATCTGGCCAAGGTTACAAAAAGATTTCTGCTGCACTTAAGGTTCCTAAGAGCACAGTGGCCTCCATAATCCTCAAATGGAAGACGTTTGGGACGACCAGAACCCTTCCTAGAGCTGGCCGTCCGGCCAAACTGAGCTATCGGGGGAGAAGAGCCTTGGTGAGAGAGGTAAAGAAGAACCCAAAGATCACTGTGGCTGAGCTCCAGAGACGCAGTCAGGAGATGGGAGAAAGTTGTAGAAAGTCAACCATCACTGCAGCCCTCCACCAGTCGGGGCTTTATGGCAGAGTGGCCCGACGGAAGCCTCTCCTCAGTGTAAGACACATGAAAGCCCGCATGGAGTTTGCTAAAAAACACCTGAAGGACTCCAAGATGGTGGGAAATAAGATTCTCTGGTCTGATGAGACCAAAATAGAACTTTTTGGCCTTAATTCTAAGTGGTATGTGTGGAGAAAACCAGGCACTGCTCATCACCTGTCCAATACAGTCCCAACAGTGAAGCATGGTGGTGGCAGCATCATGCTGTGGGGGTGTTTTTCAGCTGCAGGGACAGGAAGACTGGTTGCAATCGAGGGAAAGATGAATGTGGCCAAGTACAGGGATATCCTGGACAAAAACCTTCTCCAGAGTGCTCTGGACCTCAGACTGGGCCGAAGGTTTACCTTCCAACAAGACAATGACCCTAAGCACACAGCTAAAATAACGAAGGAGTGGCTTCACAACAACTCCGTGACTGTTCTTGAATGGCCCAGCCAGTGCCCTGACTTAAACCCAATTGAGCATCTCTGGAGAGACCTAAAAATGGCTGTCCACCAAGGTTTACCATCCAACCTGACAGAACTGGAGAGGATCTGCAAGGAGGAATGGCAGAGGATCCCCAAATCCAGGTGTGAAAGACTTGTTGCATCTTTCCCAAAAAGACTCCTGGCTGTATTAGATCAAAAGGGGGCTTCTACTAAATACTGAGCAAAGGGTCTGAATACTTAGGACCATGTGATATTTCAGTTATTCTTTTTTAATAAATCTGCAACAATGTCAACAATTCTGTGTTTTTCTGTCAGTATGGGGTGCTATGTGTACATTCATGAGGAAGAAGAATGAACCTAAATGATTTTAGCAAATGGCTGCAATATAACAAAGAGTGAAAAATTTAAGGGGGTCTGAATACTTTCCGTACCCACTGTATGCTTTTAAACTGTTTTTTAATCATTCTCATACACTTATAAGAATATTTAAGAAATTGGATTACAATTACATGGATGTTCAGGAACTTAAAAAACCTGTACTAAGAGAAAACGGAATATTATTTTTGAGTCCCCGTTTGAAAATGCTAGATGCTTGGGAGTCAAACTGATCTTTCAAATGCAATTCTTTCCAAGTTACTGGCCTGAAATAAACATGCAGCAGATGAAATCAGGTAAACTTCTGATGTGCATGTTTATTCTGTTCAAAAAGTGCTGAAGCCATTAGATCAGCATGACAACCAGGGAGCTAGCATTTTCAGCAGGGCATGTGAGCAATGGCAGCTCCCATATTTCTGTTAGCACAGGTTTCATTACTGCTTTTGAGTTGAAAATACAATTTTTAAAAATGTAATAATATTTATTTGCACTAGATGGCAGCATTGTTCTTAACATGTTTTTACCCACTAACATCTCTTACCTTTTCCTTTCTTTTACATAAAAAAGATCAATTCAATCTGCGTGAATTTAAATGGGATTTAAATCATACTGATTTATGAATATCAAATTTACAAATATCAGCACCTAGATAGATCTCTTGGCCAAATAAACAAAAATGAAAACTTAAAGAATTATCTGAAAAAAATAGACTATACACCTCTGCTTAAAAAAAAGATCCAATATTTGTTTTCATTTGTTTACCAAAGTATGGAAATAGGAAGAGCAGTTTTTATAATAAATACAATTTTTGCAGAAGGAGAATTGTGCGTTTAAAATACATAAGCTCTATAAATATATTCAGGGATAGCAAACAACTTTCAAGTGTGTGTTTCTTTCCCCATGCTTAAAGAGCTGTCACTACAGTCCCAGAGTAAACATTTCATCATTTACTTTTAGCCTGACAAGGTCTGAGAACATGGAAGAATGTCTTCACTGCCAGGATAAATATTTCTGCATTGCCATGCACGCATGTAATTAGAAGATTACACGCTGCTAGATACAGAAATAGCAGAGTGCAGAATGCACATTTGGAGGGATCTCTAATGTCTTAGTCCTGGTTTGAAGATTTATGATCTATAGTGTAGCTCAATCTACAATCAACATTAAATATGACAAAGAGTTCCCAAAATTCTATTGGTTAGGTAAAGACACAGCACAGCAGAAGCTCCCTATCTTTTGGCTCACTTTGACAAACTAACAGAACTGTCCAATTTGTCTCATTCACTGCTGTATTATTTCAGCTTCTGCTATTGAACTCTGTAAACAACATACATTTTACAACAGATAAAAGATTACTTCATATTCATACCCAATACTTTATATTTACCTGACTAAAAAAGAGAATGTTTCTACATTTTTATTCTTTTTATCCTGACCATGATAAATTAAAAAAATATATACAATATATTGTCAAAAAGTATTGGGACGCCTGCCTGTACATGAACTTTAATGGCATCCCAGTCTTAGTCCATAGGGTTCAATATTGAGTTGGCCCACCCTTTGCAGATAAACAGCTTCAACTTTTCTCAGAAGGCTGTCCACAAGGTTTAGGAGTGTGTCTATAGGAATTTTTGTCCATTCTACCAGAAGCGCATTTGTGAGGTCAGGCACTGATGTTGGAGAGAAGGCCTGGCTCACAGTCTCCACTATAATTCATCCCAAAAGTGTTCTACCAGGTTGAGGTCAGGACTCGCTCATCCATGTCTTTATTGACCTTGCTTTGTTCACTGGTAAAAATCATTTAGTGGAGGGGGGATTATGGTGTGGGGTTGTTTGGGGTTACGTCATCGGAGACCCGATCGAAGCCGGAAGCGGCTTCGATCGGGACTCCAGCCAGCCGACGGACACAGGAAGGCGGCGGGAGGGGGACGGGACGTCCCCTCCCGCTCGCCAGGGTAATGATTGAGCAGCTCCCTAGCCGCATCGGTCATTACCGCCGGAAAGCCGACCACCAGCTCTAAAAAACGGTATCGGGATGGTGCCTCTAGGTATAGGCATCACCCCAGTATAACCACGCAAAGCCAGCTGACGTAGGTCTACGTCGCTGGTTGTAAAGTGGTTAACAAATGTTAAAACAGAAAAAAGAAGCCTGGCCATGTAATCTGCAATTTAGTAAATGTGCAAATACATTGGTGACCAGTATCTAAGATGCAGATTTGTCTGCAGTTATTAAACTAGAAATTACACTGAGAGCATATATTAGCATTATACCTCCCCCACTGTAACCCCCCACTGTTATTATACGTGTAAAATGCACCCTCTTATAGTAGTCTACACTTTCTCTCTCTACCCAACACATAAAATAGCCGACTGCTCTTATTTTATGAGAGTTTTGTAAGGTTGACTGCCGTTTACTTCATACAGTGCCTTACAAGATTATTAATACCCCTTGAAATTTTCCAAATTTTCTCATGTTACAACCAAAAACGTAAATGTATTTTATTGGGATTTTATGTGATAGATCAACACAAAGTGGCCCATAATAGAAAAGTGAAAGGAAAATGATAAATGGTTTTCAAAATTGTTTTATTGTAAATAGTTATAGTAAGTAAATATCTTAAAATTTGTATTCAGCCATTTTCGTTCCACTTCACAATGATATGCCACTTTGTGTTGGTCTATCAAATAAAATCCCAATAAAATACATTTACGCTTTTGGTTGTCACATGACGAAATGTAAAAAATTTCAAGGGGTGCGAATAATTTTTCAAGGCACCGTATCTCATGTAGAGCTTCAACCCACCACATGAACCTTTCCTCATGATGAAAGGCCATACTTTTTTGTTGTATCTGCTGGAAAAATATATAGCTGGTGAAAGCATATGATATGGAAGAATTTGGTGTTGTAGACTCTCACTGGTGTAGTAATTAAAGTATGTTGAGTTGGTACAAGGACTATAGCATAGACTATAACACAAATAAAGCAGCGCTAATAATATTTAAAAAAATGGCGCAAAGGACAATAAATTGAATAGCCACAAACAAAGTGCAATTGTGCAAATAATAGTGAATATAAATAGGGCCCATATGGACATAGACCCAAAATTCATACAAAAAAAGTTAAGCAAATCAAGCGCAAAGAACAGTCCATTCAGGTGCAGACGAATCCCTTCACAGTCTGTCCAAAAAAACACATCCATTCAAAAAGTTTAGTAAGTGCTTTTAGGACAAGTGAAATTCACCACCAAATGGCAGTAACAGACAGACAATCATTCATTCATTGATTGCCTTTATATTTGATAGTCATTTCTTTTGCATGTGTGCCCTTTTTTCTAAATAAGTAGCTGACAGACACTCATAACCAGAAATGTAGGACTACAAATTATAATTGTCAAACTCGCAAGTGGTAAATCACAAGTAACGGCATCCAAGAGAGAGATGGTAACCACTCAGCAGCGGGTTGCAACATAACACCGAAGGATGGCAAAATAAAAATCCATAATGAAGCACATTTAAAAATATTCAGTTTTTTTATTTCAAAATATTCCAAAGCAGTACCAATCGGTTACAGCAAAGACAAAATAGCAGGCTGACAGCTTACATGATAAAAAAACGCTGTTTGCTATTGGCAGGTCATGCATGATGGTGTAGCAACAGGCCATGCCCTACGCGTTTTGTCAGCAAATTACATCTTCGGAGGAAAGGCTTTGATATGTGTACTGTTCATACAGTTAGTAGACCATTTCCCTTTAAAGTGTCTGTAAACTTTAGACATGAAGTATTGACAAAGCATATCCCTGTATAGTGTGTACTTGTCTCCATCCTTTTAATGCTTTTTTTTTTTTTTTTTTTTTTTAGGGGGGGGGGCTGAATCATTTAAATGCTCTGCTTTATGTTACTGATTATTATGACTATTACAGAGACTTATGTAGGGCCGTCAATGCGCCGTACTTATCTCAATTAAGAGCAATACGTTTAATTTCTGTCTGCTGCTTCGTTCTTCTGCTATCATCCCTTCTGACAAGTTTTCCTGACACCAAGAGAACGATGACAGGGGAGGGATCTTCACCATAGATTGACAGCCTCAGCTCTGTTCCTGTGTGCTTTGTGAAGGAGGGTGTGCCTCTTTCCTCCAATCAGCTCTTCTCACTGAGCTCTGCAAAGTGTAGCTTTATCTCTCTGCTCCCTTTTTTCTGATCACTCAGACAAGCTTTATAAACTCTGCACTTTGAATGCCTGTAGAGAAGAGAAGACTGCAGATAAACAGGAACAACTTATGTAGGATCATTTGTTTCATCTCCGTGTATCACCTGAGGATAGTCACTTCACTGGGTATATGGAAGGGTTTACAACCACTTTAAGATCCCTCCGCTGTTAGTGCAACATGGCCACACACCATTTGGCATAGCATACTGTACATGCCACTTTACTACTCTCCTCCAGATATAAACAGGCAAGGGAAATTCATAGAAGAGTTAGACAGAGCTGGGTCATTAACAGGATCAAGCAGGCTTTCAGCAACACAAATCACAAGGGTAAAGTTGAAGACTATCCAATAATGATACTAGTCAGGCCTCAGGTTTAAAAAGGCTGCCAGGAGCCAGGATCTGTAGGTGCTAGCTTGGTTCTTTACCCGCCCATTAATTTCTATAGTGGGACATGTCCTGGATTCGCAGGACTGGGGATTTTTGATCAAATATAAGGAGTCCTGCAGGGTTCGGGATAATTAGAGCTCATTCATATGTGCAACTATACTGCGGCCTCTCTGAAAATTGGTCTATAGTGAAACTCTTGGGTGTTTGACAGGTACTGAGGGAGCAATATGTTGCTGCCTCTTCACCTGCTTTAACCTCCAAAAGGCCAACCGATGCCATAATCGCATGCAATGCACACAGTTGCAGGACAGTTGAACGTGACCAATTCATTGGAATGTCTAGACTGCTTGGCCTACTTAAGCCTGGTTGTTTGCTGCTGTAATCGGACAGCAGGACATGGCCTCCCAAACTCCATACAAATCACTCTTGGATGTTTGTTAGGCACTCCCAATGAATTGTATGTATGTATATTTTCCATCCATATTACGTCATCACATGGGTCGAATTCAAGCATGAAAGGGATGTGAAGGGATTGTGTGAGGTTAAGGAAAGGAATAAGGTAGGCTGGGATGGGAGGTAGGGTGTTGTCAATGCACAGTAACAGCATGAGAGCAAAATTCAGAATGTTATCTTATGTTGTCTGCACTAAATGCAAGTACCCCGTGTACAGCACCTTACGCAGCAAAAAGTACTTTAAGCTTTATATAGTACTATCTAGTATAATAAAAACCAAGTGTTTTTATTATACTAGATAGTACTATATAAAGCTTAATAATTTATAACCTCAGCTTATTAAAGTAAAACTCTACTTTTGCTCTACTTTATATAGACCATCCATCCCAGATTCAGCAGGCATTTTCAAGATTTTTTTAAAATTCTGTTGTCCTGAGCAGTTTCTCATGTTGGGTGCTTTCCAGCACCTGGAACAGCATCTTTGCTGGTATGGTTGGATGAAGTGATCTTCCTCCCAAGGACTTTAACATCAGGGCATTCTTCCCCTCACAAAGAAGAATGCTGAAATATGTTTGCTCCCACTGACCACCAATCTTGGGGACATTGCTCTCCCATTGATTACCATACATGGGGCATTTTTCATCCCACTGACTACCAACCATGGACTACCAACAGTGGGTCATTTTCCAAAAAATGCTGCGCAATAAATAGTGAACCAAATAGTTGCTAAAACGATCCAAGAAATCAATGTACATCAAATAAATATGCTCATAAAGCAATAAATATATATCTAATTAATTATAAACACCAATAAATATTGTGTTGAAAAAGGCTAAATAAAATAATGTAGATGAATAGTATCCATATAAAAATTAATAAAGTGCCAAATGTGAAAGTCAAAAATCACAACTGATATATATGTGAAAAAGGTCAATATGTGAAAAGAAAAATCCTAGTACAATTAATGCAAATACAATAATAGCCTCTTAGAAAGTGCCAATAGTGCTAAATACATACTAATAATCACTAATAATAAATATGTGCAAAGTCCATATGTGCAGGTGCAAATGCAGCTTCTTCAAAAAGTGCCAATAGTGCTGATTATGTGCAGACAATAGAGCCACATAAAGTGACAGGTGCTCCAAGGTGACACAGTGATAAATCTCCACAGCAAACTGTGCACCCCCTTGTGAGTGGGCGCTCACCTTATGCAGTGCGACTTAGCGATTAACCTAAAGTCAAACAGCACTTAATGGGATCTGTTTTAATCTTCCTGGATGTGGATCCTTCACAGGAAACAGCTCCTTCCATTAGCCATCACACGTTTACCATAAAAAGGGAAAACTCCATAGTGCTGAAATCCATCAGAGCTCGTCTTTTAGACTTGCTTCACCCAAATACAGGAGCTTTTATTATTTTCTCCTGTGTTCTCTGGACTTGTGTCTTGAGCCTGTCTTTACCCTTTTCTGCTGTCTTATAGTTTTTAAGCTATTCTGTGGGTACAGCTTGGCAGGCGTTCTGTCTGACAACTGCGCCATCGTGCGACGCCGCACCGAAATAAACTTGATGTCCCCTTCTTCCCACAAACAGAGCCTTCCCTTGGTGGCAGTTGACCACCACCATCGTGGTGGTGAAGGATATGGAAACTTGACTGTGTTAGTCTATATTCTGCACATAGAAAAGCATTTGTAATAGAGAAGTTTATATCTTTTAATACATGAAGAAGTATTTGTGGGTACAAAGACTGTGGCAAATGTGTGAAGTGTATACTGCAAATAGGCTCAGACTACACCCTTCAACCACACTCTTATAAGCTATTCACAATATTCAGCGCAATGCAATGGTTTACATTGTGTCATGCTAGCCATTGAATAATGCAGAAGGTTTTGAGTTTAAAGTGATATTAAACACAGGCTATTTAATTTACGTTGCCCCTTTCCATTTCTGTATGTGGATGATGGCACTGTAATTTGTTTAACAAAAAAAAAAAAAACATCTTTATTATTTTTTTGGCAATAACACGGTATGGGTGAATTTATGACAGTCACAGGCTGTGTCACGCTCCTCCAGCCTGTGTCTTAGAATAAGAGGGAGGTGAAGCCTTCATCAATCTACATGTAATGCTCATTTACCACTGTGTATACACCTACACGTGTGACTCTATAGTCACATGGGCTGCTCAGATGTGATAGTGAAGAAATGCTCAGCACAGAAGCTCAGGAAAAACTGAGCATGTGCAGAACTGCCAACACTGCTCTGCAAAAGCCCTAACTGCATTGGGGACATGGACAGAATGGGTAGATAGAGAACAGCAGGATCAACCAGGTTTTTTACAGAATACAGAAAAGGAAACTCATAGTGACTGAGTCAGTATGAACAGCATGTAAAACATAATTTATTGATAGTTCTTTATGATGTGGGTTTAGTGACACTTTATGTGATACCCTTTATTGGCTAACTTGAGTTATTAAATATGCAAACGTTTAGGATAATTTGGATCCCTTCACCAAGCTTTTTATATAAAGCCTGATAAAAAGATTTGCGTTATCCAGAAAGCTTTCTGTCCTTTCAGAAAATGGGAAGCATGCTAGTCCTTTTCCTTCTGGCTTTCTTTTTTTTTGGAAGCATAGCTTCCACTGTTCAGTTTCTCTTTAGCCTGAATATGTTCTGCTTTTACTACAGAAGACATCCACTGGATTTTGTAAATTTTGAAATTTCTTTGTAACAGAAATACATTTTAAACAGGATTTACCTGAACCCTACCCCCACTTCTGCTATTGGCTTAGAACTTGAGAATATGGATGAAATATAGGCCTACACAACTATATCCCTTTTATGCGTTCGTAAAAGCTGTCTGTAGATTTATTCAAATCTGGTCATATATAAAGTAAATACATAATCTGACCACCACAGCCACAGTACTTGGCAGCAGTTTATAAATTGAGGAATTGTATGTTTCTAAGAGCGGTAGAGGAGGAGATGAACAGTGCAAATAAGTGCTCCACGTGCTGCTAAACTCATAAAGGAACAATAGAAACCATGGGGAGGTTTGGTAATGTGCCTAATTGACCGTTTTTACAAACAGTAGCTGGTCAGTTGTGCAGTGTTTGTACGTATAGCATATTTTTGGAGCCCAGTTTCCAGTTCTCTCCGGAAGGGCTCTCACATGCTTCTTCTATTGGTGCCAACAGTCCCGATTTGGCCGGGACATTCCCAGAAATCAGGCCAATGTCCTGTCTGAGAAAAATCCTGAAAATTTGCCTCTGTCACAGACATCAGGACAAAGGCAGCATGGCATGGGAGTGGCAGATGCAGGAGCACATGGAGAGGCAGCCCAACCAATTGAGTGGAAGCCAGCAGCCTGCTGAGCCCGTGGATAGTGAGCTGAGCAGAGGACTACTCTGACTGCACTGATGGGCACTGATGAGACTGCTCTGACTGCACTGATGAGACTGCTCTGCTGAGACGGCACTGATGGGAACTGAAGAGGCTGCACCAATGGGCACTGATGAGATTTTAAAGGTAAAGGTATTTTTTTTTTTATCCAGCAGTCACTGGACTGTGAGAAATTGGGTTTAAAACGGCACTGGCCAATTTCTCACAGTCAGACAGTGCTAACTGTCAGCTAACAGCACTCTTTTACTTATATCTTTTAGATAGAAGTAAAAAAAAAATGCTGTTAGCTGACAAAGATCTCCAGTGCAGTTTTAAACCCAATTTCTCACAGTCACACCTTGCTGGCAACTTTCACAAAGGCGCCTTTCACACAACGGGTCCAATCAGGTCTGCCTGTCAGTTTTCAGGCAGACCTGATAGGAAGGTCCATGCATCCCTATATGGACAGGCAGATGTATACACTCTATTTAACCACATCCCCTTTAAGTCATGCCCAATATTCAGCCTAATTTAATCCACGCCCATTTTGCACCACGCACTGGTAATTTATGTTGTTGTTGCCAGACACGCCCACAAAAATGAATGCCCCACCCCTAATTACTATATTGCTCAGCCTACAATGCCTTTCTGCCAAAAAGTGTCCCTAACAATTTTTGGGAAACTGCAACTGTCCCACACAATGTCCAGCAAAGTTATAGTATCGAGCATTTTACGATTTTATATAACCACACCCAGCTATAGCATAAGCATCTGTTCACTAAAGATATCCTACTTTTCTTTTCCTGCTTCCTATAAACAACTCTATGGATATAACTGAATAGTAGACTGTCCAACTGTGGATTTGTTGCTGGTTCACAGTAACTGGTAGAGCTGCATTACAGGGAGCCTCTCCAAATACAGTATGAATACTGCTAGGCAGGGAACACAGAATGCTTCTGGTGAGCTGTGTGAAGGAGGGTGTGTCTTTTTCCTCCAATCAGCTCTCAGACCTCTCCTCTCTGAGCTCTGAAGAGTGTAAATTCAGCTCTCTGCCCCTTTTTTCTGACAGCTCAGACAAGCTTTATAATTTACAGGACAGTTGAATCTGACCAATTCACTGGAACGTCTAGACTACTTGGCCTACTGAAAATTGTTGTAAAGCCTTAAGGTTTTTCTGTGTTGCAGCTCCCCCCAGACACCTCCCTTTTTCTTACCTGAGCCGATCCAGTGATGTGCATGAGCGCAGTGGCTCCAGCCGCTTTTGCTCTCCTCATTGGACAGATTGATAGCAGCAGGTGCCATTGGCTCCCACTGCTGTCAATCAAAAGCTGTGACACAGGAGCAGGAGCAGGGCCAAGTCCCACTGTCTGTGTCAATGGACGCAGCAGCGGGACTCAGGAGCGAGATGAGTATCCCCATGAAAAGCAGCTTTCCGTGGGGGCAACCGATGAAGAGGAGGGGTCTGGAGAGCCGGCGGGGAACCCCATAAGAAGAGGATCGGGGTTATTCTGTTCAGAAGCATTGCACAGAGCTGGTAAGTGTAGGCATGTTTGTTTTTTTTAAATTGAACATTTACAACCATTTGCCATGCAAATTGTTCTGACCAATTGACCACCAACGTTGGGGCATTTTTCATCCCATTGGCCACCAACCATGGGCTATTTTCCCCTCAGCTGACTGTCAACACTGGGAAATTCTTCATTTCACTTAATGCCAATTGTCCTGCCCACTGCACCCTCTAAGCTGTGCATTACATATTCCTATGTACAGGATTTTATTGTCTCAACAGTACTTGGTTAAAAAGTGGTTTCCAACTGTTTTAATTAAGTTCTTCTTCAAGTCAGGCTCAGCCAAAGTGTTAAGTCTCTGTCTATATTCTGCACATAGAAAAGAAAAATGTAAAAGAGAAGTTTACATCTTTTAATAAATGAAGACTTATTTGTGGGTACAAAAACTGTGGCAAATGTGTGAACTGTATACTGCAAGTAGGCTCGGACTCTATTCAACCACACCCTTAAAACCCACTCGCAATATTCAGCGCAATGCAAAAACACCCATTTTATTGGTTTGACAATGTGCTCTTTCTTAGCAGTAGTAGATTATTGTGTCATGCTAACCATTGAATAATGCAGAAACTTTAGAGTTTAAGTGATACCCTTTATTGGCTAACTTGAATTATTAACCACTTAAGGACCGGAAAGGTTTTACCCCCTTAACCACTTCTGGACCGGAAGGATTTGCCCCCTTAATAACCAGGCCATTTTTTGCGATTCTGCACTGCGTTACTTTAACGGACAATTGCGCGGTCATGCCACACTGTAGCCAAATACAATTATTGTCCTTTTTTCCCCACAAATAGAGCTTTCTTTTGGTGATATATTTTTATTTTTTGCGCTATAGACCAAAAAAGAGCGACAATTCCGATATAAAAAAATATTTTTTTTTCACATTCTGCTATATAAAACATTCCCAAAAAATAAATTAAAAAATCAAAATGTTTTAACATTTTAGGCCAAATTGTTTTCTGCTACATATTTTTGGTAAAAAAAAAACGCAATAAGCGTATTTTGATTGGTTTGCGCAAAAGTTTTTGCATCTACAAACTACGGGAAAGATTTATGTCATTTTTATTGTTTTTTTTTGTTTTTTTTTTACTAGTAATGGCGGCGATGTGCGATTTTTAGCGGGACTGCGACATTGCGGCGGAGAGATCGGCCACCTAACTGACATTACTACAGTAATCAGTGCTAAAAATATGCACTGTTACTGTAATAATGACACTGGCAGGGAAGGGGTTAACACAGTGGGTGATCAAGGGGTTAAATGTAAGCCTAGGGGAGTGCTTTTAACTGTATGGGGGATGGGCTTTTGAAATGATCACAGAGACTTGTGATCCTATATAGAAGGATCACAGGCGCTCTGTGATCATTCCAGGGAGAACAACGGTTAGCTGTGTTTACAATAGCTGACCTTTCTTCTCTCTCAGGGGGGAGCGATCGTGGGTGGCCGGCAGCAATCGGAGCTGCCGGCGCCATGCATCGGAGTCCCCGCTGCCGAGTGGGGGTGGGAGCGTGCTGCCGGCAGCAGCGCGCGCTCGCTCCCTAGCTGCAGGCACGTGACCGACGTACAGCTACGTCGGTTCGCGCAGGAGGGGCTGCCAGTAAAATTGCGGGGGCGGTCGTTAAGAGGTTAATGACCAGGCCATTTCTTTGGTGATACGGCACTGCGTTACTTTAACTGACAATTGCGCAGTCGTGCAAAGCTGTACTCAAAAAAATTGATGTTATTTTTTTCCCACAAATAGAGCTTTCTTTTGGTGGTATTTTATCACCTTTGCTGTTTTTATTTTTTGTGCTATAAACAAATATAAAGCGACAATTGAAAAACTGAAAAAAAAACAAAAAAAAAAACAAACAAAAAAACAAAAAAAAAAACACAATATTTTTTTACTTTCTGCTAAAAAGCATTCCCAATGAAAAAAAATTGGAAATCAATTTATTGTAAACATCCCTTACAGGGATGTAATAGGCAGTGACAGGTACTCTTTATGGAGGTAGCTGAGGTCTAAAAGACCCCAAACTCCTCCACTGCACTTAAAAGCATTCAAAGCACCAAGTTTGGTTGTTTTGAATGCTGTCATTTTTATTTTTTTAAATCTGGCGCCTTTAGGTTCCAGTACCCGGAAGTGATGTTTTGACACTGCTTTCGGGTTTTTACATCGAAGACCTGATCAGAGCCGAATGCGGCTTTGTTTGGGTCTTTGGCCACCTGGCGGGCGTGTCGGCTGGTCCCTCGGGTCTCCCGGTGGGACAGGGGATCCAGGCGATCCGTGGAAGGCGGCAGGAGGGGGGACATCCCCTCCCACTCCTTGTAATGACAATCAAGGGGCTGCTCAGCCGCATCGGTTGTCAATACAAGAAAGCTGACCGTCGGCTCTGAACAATGGTACCAGGTTGAGGTCTCTAGCTGCAGGCATCACTCCGGTACAACCACTTGAAGAAAAAAAAATCCACAAAGCTTTACACAGACACGTGGCACCTTTATTTTCAGCTATGTTGCTATAAATTTTAGGTTTCATTGAATTCATCTGAAAATTACTGACTTTTTTTAAATTAAAAGATAATGAAACCCTACCCTGGTGTTTTAGCATTGTAAATTGACCCCGTGATGAAAATTGCTCATGGAGATGTTCCTACCTCGTCCAGCTTTTTGCTCAGTGTTCCAAAGATACAGCCATCCTAAATTTTTCGTAAATTTCCACTTTTCTTGTAAAATGGAGTTTGACCCATCTCTTCTTCTTCTGAGCCTCTGTTCTGGTCTTTGGAGGTGATAAGTGGGCTTACTTAACAACAAGGAGCCTCTGGGTGGTGGGGGCCATGCTCCGCTGTACAGGAAAAATGTACATTTTAAGCTGCTATCTGTGTCTGGATTAGGTGGTTGACATTCAGTTTTAATCTCCATTTACGTTTTTCATGATACTCTCAGTATGAATAGCCCAGCTTTGTGAAAGGTTCGCTTTAATGTTTTTTTTGGGTGCTGAATCATGTTTTATATGCTCTGGGTTACTGATTATTATGAAATTAAACAGTAACTTATTTAGCGCAGTCAATTTACATCTATATTGTGCATTCACATCAGTCCCTGCCCTCAAGGAGCTTACAATCTAAGGTCTGTAACTCACATTCGTAAAAATACTAGGGCCAATTTAGACAAGATCTGATTAACCTACTAGCATGCAATTAGAGTGTGGGAGGAAACCCGTGCAAACTCAGTGCAGGTTGGTATTCAAACCGTCGACTCAAGTGCTGATCATACCCATCTATCATTCAGATGTCTACACTATTTTTGATAAACAGTTTTTAGTTAAAAAAAAAATGCAAAACAGAAAAATCAGTCATACCAAGCCTGCTAGCCCTTTGCAAGTGCCATAACCTATGCATTACAAGTACTTCCCTGTCCCTTGCACCTGTTGTGGTCAGCAGGTTTCTAGCTGTTGTGCTAACACTACCCCACTGCTAATTAACTGAAATTACTGAATCCCAGCTGATTGGGTTTGCAATGCTTTTTCTAATTAAAGGAGAAGCTTGGAGTTTTTAAAAAAAATGACTATACATACTTACCACTATGCTGAAGCACTGGTGGGATACTGCAGTTGTCCCATGTCGGATCTAAGCCTGAAAACTGAGCAATCAATGAGCACTGATCACTCAGTTCTCGGTCAGTCAGAGGGCAGTCATTGCTCTCTGCTCCTACGGTGCTTACCAGAGCACAAGGCTGGGGAGGGGGCGGGAGCGGCGGCTCCAAATCTCTACATACCGAGAGGCAGAGCCAGTGGTCAAACAGGGTCAGGATCCGCCATGTCAGCGGATAGTGGGCAATAGCCGATATTGGCTGATTCTGGGTCAAAGGTGAAAGATAAGAGAAGTGTGGCCAAAAAAGCTTTGGCCATACTTCTTTAAAAATAAGATATTTTATATGTTTATACTTATATGTTATAACTTGTATATAACAGTATATACATATTTTGTCCACCACAACCACAGCTGTCTGCATCTATTGACACAGAACAGGCAGCTTGGCCCCAACGCCCCCTCAGCACAGCATTTGATTGACAGCAGTGGGAGCCAATGGTTTCCACTGCCATCAATCTACCCAGGAAGGAGGGAGACTGCGGTGAGGTCCGCTGCTCTCGTGCACATCACTGGATCAGATTAAGCTCAGGTAAGTATAAAAGGGGGCTTGGGGGGGGGGGGGCATGTGCAGCACAGGTGGTTTTTCACTTTAATGCATAAAATGCATTAGGGTGAGAAACCTTAAAGCGGAGTTCCACCCGTTTTTGTGTTTATTAAAAGTCAGCAGCTACAAAAAGGGCTGGCGGGAGCCTCGCTTCTCTCCCTCTTCTCCCTGTGGCGCCAGGATCTCTAGTGTGGGCACCTGGCTGTGACAGCTTGCGGCCTCACAGCCGGGTGTGCACTGCACTTCCTGAGTTGGCGGGCAAGGAGGGGGAGAGGAGAACTTCCACTTGAGCAGCCTAGGTGGCCCAACCGGAAGTAGGAGCGGGTACCTGTCAAATGTAGGTACCCGCTCTCCCCCCCTAAAAAAATGACATACCAAATGTGGCATGTCAGGGGGTCAGGAGGCCTTAAAGTGGAAGTTCCATTTTTGGGTGGAACTTCGCTTAAGGCTTTAGAACCACTTTAGTTGCATCAATTACATTAAAACGTTTCAGGGGAACCCCTCTTCTTCAGGACTTAAGTAGCCGATGTTAGCGAAATTATAGAAGGAGGTACGGACCTGTTCAGGCTTGATAAAGACTAGAATTAAAAGCAGCAAGCTGACAATGTAACAATTACTTGGTTATGCAACACTGTACCCAAATGAACTTTATATCACTTTTTTGAAACAGATAAAGCTTCCCTTTGGTTGTATTTAACCACTTAACGACCAGCCACGTAGATCTACGTCGGCTGACTTTGAGTGGTTATACCGGGATGATGCCTCTAGCTAGAGACATCATCCCGGTACCGTTGTTTGAAGCCGACGGTCGGCTTTCCGTCGGTAATGATCGATGCGGCTCGGGAGCCGCTCGATCGTTACCCGGGGGGGCGGGAGGGGACGTCCCCCCCCCCCGCCCGCCTCCTGCGGCTTTGCTCGGGGCTCCCGTCCCACCGGGAGCCCCGAGCACCCAGCCGGCGCGTCCGCCGGCTGGATGGAGTCCCGATAAATGCCGGAAACGGCATCGATCGGGTCTCCGATGACGTAACCCGGAGGCGGTGTCCATGACGTCACTTCCAGGTTACTCTGCTGCAAAAGGCGGCAGATTTGAAAAACGGCTGTATGCAAAAATGCCGTTTTCGGTGTTTTGCATACAGGGAAGTGTAGTGGAGGGGTCTAGGGTCTTTTAGACCCTCGATCCCTCCATAAAGTGTACCTGTCACTGCATATTGGTGTCACAAGGGATGTTTACATTGCTTGTGACAGCAATAAAAGTGATCAGATTTTTTTTAAAAAAACCTGTAATAAAGTTAAAAAAAAGAAAAAATAAATAGGAAAAAAAAAAAAAAAAAAAAATTTAGCCGCCCCCGTCACCGTTAGCTCGCGCACAAAAAAAAACGTATACGCAAGTCGAGCCACAAATGAAATCGCTGTTCAAACCACACATGTGAGGTATCGCCGCGATCGCCAGAGCGTGGGCAATAATTTAAAAAAAAGAGCTACACTCTAACTCTAAACTGGTAACCGTTAAATAAATTTAAAGCGTCGCAGATTGAGAACTCTATTGACCGTAGTTTGTCGCCATCCCACGGGGGGGGGCGCAATTTTAAATCGTAACATGTTTGGTATCTATTTACTCGGCGTGACATCATCTTTCACAATATACAAAAAAAATGGGCTAACTTTACTGTTTAGTATTTTTTAAATGCAGTGAAATGTGATTTTTCAAATTTTTTCCAAAAAAATGGCGTTTTAAAGACCGCTGCGCAAATACTGCGAGACAAAAATATTTGCAATGACCGACATTTTATTCTCCAGAGTCTTTGCTAAAAAAATATATATAATGTTTGGGGGTTCTAAGTAGTTTTCTAGGAAAAAATACTGGTTTTAACTTGTGAACAAAAAGTGTCCGAAATAGGGCTGGGGGTAAAGTGGTTAAAAAAAACAATTTTTTTTTCATTTCTTGTTATATACTGGAAAAACTACTTTGTTTTTCTAAAAAATGCCAGAACAGTTTGAACACCCACAAAAGACCCCTTTTTAAAATAGCCACTCAAAAGGTAAATTCAAGTTTTGCAACATTTTTGCTTTTTTTTGTGCAGGATGGAGGTGAAGTTTATATACAGGTCACACAGACAGGCTGGAAGTGGAGAGATACAGGGGAGAAGGGGAGAAGGGGGGGGGGGGGGACACAATCTATTAAAACCCCTTATCATTGACCTGTTTTTGCTTATGATCCCTTCATTCATAGTTCTTCATCCATAAATCCTCTCTTTCTCGTTTGTTGTTTACAATTGTGAACCCTCCTCTTCCTGTCACGTTACATTGGTCATCACAGTAATCACAAAAACTGCTTTGATCAGCTCAAATCATAGCCATTCAAAGGTGCACTGACCGCCTAAAAAAAAAAAAAAAAAATAGCACAGCAGGGCAGATCAATGTACTAACACCAGAATGTTAGTACATTCTCTGCTGTACTAACACCAGAATGTTAGTACAGCAGCTCAGACCTGAGCTGTCACAGGGTTGAATGAAATAAAAAAAATTAGTAGTGTGTACGAGGCTTTAAGTGAAATTTCTCTTTGCAAAGTGAGTTTACATTAGGTTTGGTGAATAAGGTAAATTTTATCTGACAACTAGTATGTAACAAGATAAACGATACAAAGGTGTTTATGGTTGACAGTAGTTAGTAACATTACCAAAAAAAGAATCACAGGGCAGTCCTACACCATATGGAGAAATTTTAGCCCCTCACTAGGGAACCTAAAGCAAGAGGATGAGCTGTAAAGTATTCTCTATACAAGAATCAAAATTGGATAAGCTTATCTCTGGATGAAATAACTAAAGCGTTAGTTTGAGACAATACATTATCACAACTCTCCACCTGAATATCAAGAATATCTCATTTTCAGGGTTAACATTATTGATAACCCTGAAAAGTAAGTGCTTTTGGAGTTTCTAAGTCTCAATTTATATCTTGATTTCAGGGTTATCCTATTTAAGTAGTAGATGGAAATTATTTTGTATGTAATGTTAGGAGGTCACCAGCATTTTCGCTAAGAGATGTTGTAATGCAAAACCTGCTAACCACAGCTGAGCTGCCATTGAACTAGGAAGTCGCATGCATTAAAAAAAAAAAAATAAACACTCTAGAAATCTGGGATTCCTATCAAAAGATTTAAAATTAGATCTTGAATAAAAAGCTGGTGAAAGTATTCAATTCCAAATCTCACCCAATAGGTTTCTCCTTAGAGCCCAGATAGTTCCGGAAGCTGGAGGACACTAGTCTAGCTCAGTTCAAATTAAATTTGCAAAATAAAAGTACTTTGTAAAGAAAACATGCTCTAGTCCTTTAGTAAATCAACCTGAGTAGATATATAGCTATTTTAACTTCACCCAGTACCCAGGGGTTCCTGAATCCATGGCACTCAAACTAATTCTGACCTTCAGTTTAGTAATTGAAGCTCAGGTTTGCCTCCAGCTCCCATAATGAAAACCTCTCATGTAATACCTTAATGGGGTTGATTTCCTAAAGGACTAGAGACTGTTCAAAAAGGTATATGAATGTTCACTGAGTTTAGTAAATGTGAACGAGAGTTTACTTTCATCAACCAATCATGTGCTAGCAAAAGTTCTGTTTTTTCCCCTTGAACATAACTGGATAATTAGATTAAACATAGGCTCACCTTTTGTACTAACATTAACAGGTTAGTCCACCTTTTTTGACAAAAATAATACATTCGCTCATATTCATTTAAATAATAAATAAATAAATAAATGTGCTTTGAATGCCTGGAAAAATGGAGTACAAGTGGAATGCACAGGCTCCTAAAAGCGCTTCCTGCTGCCGCTGGGTATGCACCACAATTAGGTTACAGGGCTGCAGGAAGTGTCAATGGATCACGAGTGCAGTGACTAACATATAGGGGTTGATTTACTAAAATTGGAGAGTGCAAAATCTAGTGCAGCTCTGCATAGAAACCAATCAGCTTCCATTTTTTTTTTTTTGTGAAAGCTTAATTGAACAAGCTGAAGTTAGAAGCTGATTGGCTACCATGCACAGCGGCACCAGATTGTGTACACTCAAATTTTAGTAAATAAACCCCATAGTGTTTTGTTGAGAACTAAGAGTCCCTCTGCCGTGGTGGCAGACAAAATCTGTTTTTTCATTCTGGTCGATGAATGACTTGGCTATGGGTGTAATATGAAATATGGTCAAAAAGATGTTGTTAGCCTTTACCTTGGCAAAGGGAAAATGCGCATAAGTAAAAGAAGCTCTACTTCTTAAGTAAATCAACCCCACTGTGTTCTCTTTTATACAAACTGCAGTACAGCTTTACTTTGAATACCTAGGTAAGTGTTTTTGTCCAGGCGTGGTTAAGCTAAATATGCAAAGGTTACATTATATAGCCAGTTTAGGTGTAAATAGTACATAGCAGTACACAAATGTCCAATAATAAAAAAATAAATATGTAAAATGAACAATGGCCCAAAAATTATGAGTGTTAAATTAAAAACCACAACTACAGACATAATGTGCATAGCTTAGCATATAGATTTATTAAGCACAGATTTGGTTTGAGTATTTCGACCCTCATTTCAAAACACAGTAAAATTATACAGAACAGCAAATACAAAATTGTATAATCATGAAAACAAAACAGGCTCCCTTTATATAAACTGGTAACGAACATTTTCTTAAGAATGCAATGAAAAAATAGATTGCTATCAAAGGAAGAGGCAAACATTCAAAAATGCACAAACAGAAAAGACAAAATAGTACAAATCTGCCTCATGTCTATGAATAAAAAAATAGTCCAAATTGACCTGCTTAGTGGGAGTCCCACAAAGTGTATACGTTTTCCTAAAGGAATGTAACAATCAGAAGCTATTTCGCTTTCTCTGATAATTTAAACTGGTGCACTTTATTACCAACCAAATATTTAAGAGTAGAGTTAGCTCCAAGAGAAAGAAAACTTGTTAAAGTAAAGAATAATACCCTTGTTTTGTAGAGAATAAAATCATGAGGTCAGCTTTAAGCCAGTGCAGTAAATTAGAACATTATCAAAATAATCCTTTTTTTTATTATTTTTTTATTTTTTTTACCAGGCTTCTCTTTTTTTGGGCTTAACCAACCTAGTCAACTTCAAGGTAAAAGAAAAAAAAAAAAAAAAAGTAAAAAATGTGATCTTACAAGGTCTATAAAGAGTTTGTGTATCTTCATGCACTAGAGTCGCTGTTTAATGACAAAAGACATTGTTTAAGGGCAGTGCTTTACTAGAAGATATATGTGAAATATGTAGGCTGCCATTCCTAATACCTCCTTAATATGAGAGATAGCTGGCTAATGCTCCTATGCTAGTACATTCTGTGTTAAAGACCCAGAACAAGCTTGCTGGTCAGGACTTCTGATTGCTCTGGCTGCAAAAAAAAAAACTGAAGCCAATTTTTGCAGTATAATATCCAGGGCAAATGTGTAATCAGAATGAGTTCAGCAAAGGTAGTGTACAGCATGTCTATTTTTTAGTACAGGCTCATTTACGAACAGGCATTAAGAAAAGAATAATTTGAGAAATAAACCTGGGTATGAGTCACTGTGCATTTAATTAAAGCAGAAGTTTGGGGGTTATAAAAAAATAAACATACTTACCTCTCTTCTGCAGGGTCCTCCTGATGCACCAACTATCCCATGCTCTCTTTAAGAGTTGATAGCTGACCGGACACATAACCATTGATCAGACAGCTCTTGGTCTCTGCAGGGATTTCCCTCTCCTTTCTGCTACCCCAGTGTTGACTGGGGCCACAGTCAGGTTAGTGCATGGGAACTGCTTGCTCTGGTTATCAGCTGCATGCTGTCAATTAGAAGAGGCTGGGTGGATTGCGACAATATTTTCAGGATCCTTCTTGAACCACGGCTCTGCCCTGTTAAGCCACTTGCCTTCAGTAGCCCACTATGGACTGGCTTTAGGTCATAGGAGTACATTAGTAACCCTATTCCTGTGACCAAAAAGAGGAGTTCATTAGTAAAAGAACTACTGTGACCAAAAGGAAAAGTATTGCCAAAAAGCTGCCATTGCCTTTTTGGAAGGTTCATGTTCCAGAGCGGTCATCCTTAACCTGTGCAAATCACCGACCCAGAATGACAGCCCTGGAACATGCACCCTCCAAAAAAAAAAAAAAAAAGGGCGATGGAAGCTCCCATATTTATTTCCTACAAGTGGTCAATCAAGAATTGAATTTCCTTAAGATGTCAATTTTACAGGCTTTGTTTGTCCAAGTGAATAAAAGAAGAATTGCATTTGCCCAAAAGTACCCAAAAGCATAGGGTTACTTATGCCACACTCCCTTGTGTTTTTCTTTTAAAAGGATCCTCATTTAAATGTTTTTTCTTTTTTAATGTAGATTAAACATCAGACTCCCCAGTGTCTTTCCATACTCCATGCTAGACAGGCAGCTCCTATACAATCAATGGTGCATGACATTAAGGCTTCGTTCACGTACTGGCTTATCGGATAGCGGGCAGAATTGCTGGGATTCTTCCCATGATCCCGAATCATTGCAAATTGCAGGACGCCCATGCGATTCCTGTGACTTGCAATGGCACCTCAAACGTGGTGCGATTTTGCCACGATTGTCGCCTGATGAATCGCGGTAATATCTCGCAAACAGGATCGCGGGACGCCTGTCGCCCAAAAGAAATTCTTTTTTTGGGCGACAGGCATCCCGCGATTCTGTTTGCGTCAATCGCCGCAAAATCGCGCTGCGTATGGGGTGCCATTTCAAGTCACAGGAATCCCACAGGTGTCCCATGATTTGTGGTTATTCGGGATGGCAGGCAGAATCGCGACCTTATACGCCAGCATGTGAACAGAGTTTTAAGCAATTCCCTTTTCCATAGCTTAGGGTATCCTGCACTACTTCAACTAGGTAAGATTAGCTGTACATTACTGTCCAAGCAATACCAGAAAAAAAAAAAAAAGTTTAGAAGAATATCTTCTCAGGGTCACCTAACTGGGCTTTTTATAACATGGAAACACCACTGGGTGGACAAATTCACAGAAAGATTCAAGCAGAATTAAGTGAAATTATTTTACCATTACTTTTAGATATTTAAAGTGGTTGTAAAGGTAGGGTTTTTTTTTACCCCAATACAGTCTCTGCATTAAGGTAAAAAAAAAAAAAAAATCTTCTGTGTTCAGGTTTCATCCCTGCCAGCACCCCTTTATACTTACCTGAGCTAGATCTTGATCCAGTGCTGTGCCAGAGAGTAGACCTCTCTCTCCTCATTGGTCATGGAAGCAGCAGCCAGGGTCATTGGTTCCTGCTGCTGTCAATCACAGTCTGTGAGGAGAGGTCAGGGAGCCGAGCCACAAGAGCGCCTCCATAGCAAGTGGCTTGCCATGGGGCCACTCAGCAGAGGGGAGGAGCCAGGAGCACCAGCACAGGCCCAAAAAGAGGAGGATTGGGGCTGCTCTGTGCAAAATAATTGCACAAACCAGGCAAGTATAACTTTTTTTTGTCAATATATATTTACAAATCACTAACTTTTTCTCCCTGTCATTTCCTAAGAGTATTCAATAAAGTGTTACATGGGGTAACTGAGATCACTTTGTAGCAGAAGAAAACTTTAATGAAAACTGTACAATAAACAAACCAAAATATTAAGTCAGTTAATTAGATTGCCCTTTAACTTCAGAAATGACCTAGCAATAATAAATACATTTGACACACAAAACAGGCATAGTATATAAAGTCAATTTAGAAGATTGACTACAAAATGAACTTTTGAGAACATTACAAAACTAATGATATTTTTGCAGTTCTTTAAAAATTGGTTTCACTGACTTGCTTACAATAGACATAAAGATGGCACAGTAAGTTACAGGAAATGCTAAACATAACATGAACCTAAGAGGAATTAGTACATCTACATGGACGATTATGGCACATGAAAATGTGGAGTATGGTGCCAGTTTATGGAACTATCTTCTCACAGATTGCCAGTAGCTTAACTGAGAATGTTCAAGTTTACAAGGATAAGTAAATACATTCCTAATCAAATAAGAAGTTTTAATTGCCGTTTTAACATTTAGCAATATTATTGGATTTCCCCAAAATTATTTGAAGTTTTTTCATTACTACAACCCACCCCATACATTTTTATTCAGCAAAAGGAAAGAGCATTAAGCAAAAGTGCAGTGACCAATCAGAATTTAAAACTGATTTGGCTTTAAAAAACTGAACGCAAGATCCGATCACTGCAGTTTGCATATGACCTACTATATGTTCTGACAGCCTTACAGAGTTTTCCTCCCTGCTTTACGAAAATCAAAATAAAAAAAATAAAAAAAATGATCTGTGCTAAAGCCACTCAGAGTTCCTTTTTGTAATAATGTGAAGAATTACTGTGCTAGTGGCAGTGTATTTACTGGTGTAATGAAACTGCAGTCTTCATTTTTTTCTGATGACAGTATTATTAAGATAATTTCATTCATCAAACGGTTTGAAATAAGTACTACCTCTGGTAGCACATAGCCACAAATCATATATTCTAACTCAGATTTTTCTATTACAGGAGGAGAAATCTGAATGGTTGCAAAGAGCAATATGATCAGTTCCTATTTTAGACCATTAGATAACTGAGACCCTAAAGGAATGCCTGGACATTAATATCCTTATTGAACAAAGAGTTCTTATGTGCAGTAATACAAAGCAACCTAGCAGAATCTGTTTTATCATTTTATTCTGAGCAAATTGAATTCTAATTGGCTGCTACAGAATACTGCACTTGATCGGTCTCTTTTGGCATTTTTCCACTGCAAGTACCGGCTCGGCTCTACTCAGGCCCTGCTTGCTTTTCCACTGCTGGTACCGCATGGTACGGTGTTGGAACGGTTCGGTACGGTACGGTATGATTTGCTTTTCCACTAAAGTAGTACTAAAGTTAAGTGGGTGGGATAACAACGGGGTGGGTGGGATTCTCTGACCAATCAGTGGCTAGTAGTGACTGCATGCAAAGGATTGTGGGATATGGTACCGGTTATGGTACCTTTTGGAACCACAATCGAGTAGGTACTGTTTTTGAGAGCCGTACCGTTCAGTTCCATGCAGTGGAAAAGCGCCGCTGTACCGTACCGAACCGTTCCTACACCATACCAGTCGGTACCAGCAGTGGAAAAGCACAAAAGCGAGCAGAACCGTTCGGTTCCATGCATTGGAAAAGCGCCATTTGTGTCTATATTGGATATTGTATTGGTGCACCATTTTACCACCATTACTGACTGTAATATTCCACGGAGAAGTTGTTCTTCAAAAGCTGCCCACACGTAAAAACTAGTCAACCAATATACCAATACCATTTGTCATCAGATAGGCAGAATAATGATGACACAGGTGTGTGACAGCATACTGTAAGAGGTTTTTTTTCACACTTTAAGAAAACATCAAGAACAAACAGAGTTTGACCAAGTTTGCCACACATGACTTCCACTGATCAGGCCGAATGACTCTAGGACTTTGCTGAACATTCAAGAATGGTATAGAAAAACTGATCAGACTTCTTGGTGTCTTTACACCTGAAACGTGTTGCCACTTACTGATGTCACCACTCCCATCAGCAAACCAAACAAACAAATGTTCAATTCACAGCTTCAGGGGAAGAAATTATTTGGTTACTTTATTAGAAGAAAGGTGTATTCTTGATACAATAGAACCAATAACAAATAAAAATCTGTATCAAGACTGAATGCCCAACAGCATGACACGCTGAAAACTCTGGGGAACACTGAAGGCTTTACCCAAAGCTGATAGCCTTTTCTTCCTGCTAGTGAAAATGTTTGGCTCAGCCTTATTGTAAGTAAAGCAGTCTCACTATCCCTAAAAAAAATAAAAAAAAAAAAGAATCCAAGACTTAAAACAGCTAAAGTAACTGAAATTTCATTAAAATGTATATATAGTATATATAGATGCCCTTCAGTTGTTAAGGTAATCTTCACAAAATAATACACTTTTTTATTAAGATGTACCTTGTTGGGCACCTATATTTGCAGTTCAGGCATACTGTATCACTAGTCCTATGTAATTGTTATCAGTCCACCACGCTTACTCCTCCAGCACGAAACCAGTGTAGCAGAACTACCTAGATCCTAGTTTTTTATTCCAGCACTTCAAAAGGACAGGGAAGGGTGCTAAAAAAAAAATTACACCAGAGATTTTGCTCTTGTCTTCCCAATGAACATAAAAAGCAACTATATTAATTCAGTCTAATATCATATTACCCTGCAAAATAGCTTAAAAACAAAGGGGTTGCACAAGACCTGCATGGCATCAATGCATCACCTAACCAAAAATATGTGTCAACCCATTAAAAGAAAAAAAACAGAAAGGCCACTTTGTCAGCAGACAGCTCTGAATCCAGATACTGTAATTTACCAGTCTTATCTTGGCTCTTGAAATATGCTTCTGCTATATCAGGCCTTAATTGCATCAATGGTGAAAATTCAACCTGAAAATGTCCATTAAGGCAAATCTCCAACAAAATGTTCTTCTTCAGTCCAGTAAAAATATCTTTCTACAGCAAACAACAATGCCCTTGACATTCTGGTGTCTATGAATTGTTGGCACTGGATATTTCCTGATTCATTCTCCTGAGGTTGCCTTTAACTTTGAGAAACTCAGGCTTGTTTTCCTGTTCTTCCTCAATCTTATGTTTTTCCATTTCCATCTGCATGACAAAGGAAAACGATTAGAAAATGAGAACTTGGATGACAAAGCATTCTTTAAAGTGATTGTAAAGTCTGTTTTTTTTCCTATAAAAATAACAAACTTGTTATACTTACCTGCTCTGTTGCAGTGGATTTGCACAGAGAAGTCTGGATCCCCCTCTTCTCGGGTCCCTCTTCTGTGATCCTGGTCCCTCCTTTCCGTTCAGTGCCCCCCACAGCACGCAGCTGTCCATTCAGACACAGAGCCCTGACCCAGCCCAGCCCCCTCTCTCTCCCGATTGGCTAGCTGACCTTGACAGCAGCGGCAGCCAATGGCACCGCTACTGTGTCTTAGACAATCAGGAGGGAGAATCTTGGATGACTGAGACACTCGTGCACATCGCTGGACAGAGAGGGACCTCAGGTAAGTGTTAGGAGGGCTAAGGGGGGGCTTCTGCACACAGAAGGTTTTTTTATCTTAATGCATATAATGCATTAAGATAAAAGAAAAACCCTTCTGACTTTACAACACCTTTAAAGAAAGTAAGCACTGCATGACAGCAGTAAATATAAGTGTAAAGCATGGTACAGAGTGTTAAAAGAGAAATTCAAGAATTTAAAAAAAAAAAAAAAACAACACATATTCACCTAGATGGCTGCAGCATCGATCCCAGCTGCAGCTGTCGCCCGACGCCTTCAAGACTGGGAACTGAGTGATCAAACACAGCCGATTGTCTAGTTCTCTGACTTCAGTGAGCAGAGAGCCAATGGCTCTCTGTTCTGCCCCTCAATCGCTCACCGGAGCTCTGGCCTGTGGAGGGGGTGAGATTGGCTGGCTCAGTCTCCCAGAGGCTTCTTGAGAGGCTGAGCTAGCTGCCGGTCCAGGTATCTATAAAGCCGGGATCGATCCAGGGCCTGAACTGGCATGAGTGACGTCAGCCAACAGCAGACTTTAGCCCGCATGCTCTGCGGGCAGTGTACAATTAACAAAAGTTTCCTTGCAGTTTTGCAAAGCTGAACTCCAGGATTAAATATTTTTTAAATGAAAAAAGGATGTGTGTGTATTCTTTCTTAAATGGTTTGTTACCCCAACATTTCCTATTTCTGATATGTGCCCGCTGCACCAGGTACTTGTATGAAAGTCCCCTGCTCTTTGTAATGCTTAATTTGTGTGAAACCTCTGGTGTTCCTGCCACTCCCGCTGCTTTCCTATTAAAACCTGACCACATAAAGCAGGAAAACACACCGTGGTCAGTTCTCCCTTAGTGTGCTCCCCCCGCATAGTCATACACTGGGAAGCTTTCCATTTAGATTTGAAACTGAATGGGTTGTTTTACAAGTGATTGTCAAGTCTTTTTTTTTTTTCTATTAAAATAACGAACATGTTATACTTACCTGCTCTGTGCATTGGTTTTGCACAGAGCAGCCAGGATCCTCCTCTTCTCAAGTCCCTGGCTGGAGCCCCTGGCCCCTCCCTCCTGTTGAGTGCCCCCCCCCACAGCAAGCACCTTACTATGGGGGCATACGAGCTGAGCCATAGCTCTGTATATCCATTCAGACAGGGAGCCGTGGTTTGACCCCACTCCCTCTCTCCTTTATTGGCTGACTGACTGACAGCAACGGGAGCCAATGGCACCACTGCTGTGTCTCAATCAGGAGGGAGAGCAATTCATTGACATCGCTAGATTGAGAGGGGGCTCAGGTAAGTATTAGGGGGGCTGCTGCAAACAGAAGGCTTTTTATCTTAATGCATAGATGAAAAAAACAAAAAACCTTCTGCCTTTACAACTACTTTAAATCTTGGTAAGCTTCTTGTAATATGGAATCCAGTTACTACTGCTCTCCTTCCTTGTGTAGGGTGACTGGTCTTGTATCCACCCTTCTGTAGGCCACCTGTAGTGGTTCGTCCTTCCCATAGCTCTGCTCTCTGCAGAGGCTATGCACAGCACAGTGATGATGCACTGCTACATTTACAAGGTAATAAATAAAGACTGTTTATATGAAAGTTTTTTGTGCTAAAAGTTTAGCTTAAAGTATATAATAATTCACTCACTTCTTCAAGTCTTTGATGTCTCTTTTGAAGCTCTATCTCAAAGTCTGACTTTTTTTGTTCAGCTTCTTCCTTTTGCTGTTTGACAACTTGATCCCGTTTTCGCTTTTCCATTACTTTTTGTAATTCTGGTTTGTTCTGGGGTGAAAGGCCTCTATAAGTAACAAACATAAATTAAACAAAAGTTAATCAATGATGTGACCATGTACAGTGGATATAAAAAGTTTACACACCCAGGTTACAATGTCAGGTTTCTGTTAAGTATAAAAAATGAGACAAAGGTAAACATTTCAGACTTTTCCACCCTTAACGTGACCTCTAAACTGTACAACTCAGTTGAACATCAAACTGAAATCTTTTAGGTGGAGAGAAGTAAAAATAAAAAAATAAAAATGTTATGGTTGCATAAGTGTGCACATTCTTAAACTAATACTTTGTTGAAGCACCTTTTGATTTTATTACAGCTCTCAGTCTTTTTGGGTAAGAGTCTATCAGCATGGCACATCTTAACTTGGCAATATTGGCCTACTCTTCTTTGCAAAAAAACTCCAAATCTGTCAGACTGCAAGCACATCTCCTGTACACTGCCCTCTTCAGATCACCCCACAGATTTTCAATTGGATTCAGGTCTAGGCTCAGGCTGGGCCATTCCAAAACTTTAAATCATCTTCTGGTGAAGTCATTTCTTTGTAGATTTTGATGTATGCTTTGGATCATTGTCATGCTGGAAGATGAAGTTCCTCTTCATATTCAGCTTTCTAGCAGAAGCCTGAAGGTTTTTTGCCAACATTGACTGGTATTTGGAACTGTTCATTATTCCCTCTACCTTGACTAAGGCCCCTGTTCTAGCTGAAGAAAAACCCCAAAGCATGATGCTGCCACCACCATGCTTTACTGTTGGTGTGGTATCTTTTTGGTGATGTGCTTTTGGTGCAGTGTTGTTTTTGCACCAAACATATCTTTTGGAATTATGGCCAAAAAGTTCAACCTTGGTTTCATTAGACCATAACACACATTCCCACATGCTTTTGGGAGACTTCAAATGTGTTTTTGGCATAATTTATCTGGGCTTGGATGTTTTTCTTCAGAAGAAAATACTTCCATCTTGCCACTCTACCCCATAGCCAAGACATATGAAGATTGCGGGAGATTGTCACATGTACCACACAGCCAGTACTTGCCAGGTATTCCTGCAGCTCCTTTAATGTTGCTGTAGGCCTCATGGCAGCCTCACTGACCAGTTTTCTTCTCGTCTTTTCATCAATTTTAGGGGGACGTCCAGTTCTTGCTAATGTCACTGTTGTGCCATATTTTCTCCACTTGAGGACTGTCTTCACTGTGTTACATGGTATATCTAATACCTTGGAAATTCTTTTGTACCCTTCTCCTGACTGATACCTTTTAACAATGAGATCCCTCTGATGCTTTGGAAGCTTTCTGCAGACCATGGCATTTGCTGTAGGATGCGGCTATGAAAATGTCAAGACCGACCTACTAGTACAGCTGAACTTTACAGGCACTTTAAATGATGTCAGGTGTACAATGAATTCTATTTAACATGAGTTTGAATGTGATTGCTTAAAAGGGTTTATTAAGGTAGTTCTAACAATTACTGCCAGACCCTCTGCTAGGATAACATGTAGTATGTGTGTGTCGTTTTTTTTTTTAATTCATCTTCTAAAATACCTTATTTCTTCTCCTTCGGACGTCTGCCGGGTGGTCATGTGACCTCTCTCTGTAGCACATAGATTGGAGGAAGAGAGTGACGGGCGGTCCTATGACCTCTGATCCGCAAGAAGAAATTAGCTATTTAGAATATAATTTAAATAAAAAAAAAAAGGCATACACTATATACTACATGTTTTCCTAGCATAGGGGCTGGCATTGTTAGCAGTAATATTTGCACTGCTCAGAACAGTGCTAGAAGAGAAGGGGAGGGGGGGCCACACATAGTGCTGACAGGCAGGGAGGGAGGGGGGGGAGAGCAGAGAGGAGAGCTGCGAATGACGGAGTGTAAACTGACCACGGTGTCAGGGCTCAGCACCCATGATAAACCATGGTCAGTTTACAGGGAGGAGGGCAGAACCAGGCAGGGCCAGCCAGGTATTTTGAGTGATAGAAGGGGCCAAATTACACAGCTCAAGCACTGTGCTGTTAGTCATGCTTTTTTTTTTTTTTTTTTTAGGGTAACAAACACTTTTATTCTGAGCACCGCTACATCCCTAGTTATAAGAGGGTGTGCACCTGACTTTTTAACAGGGGTGTGTAGACATTTTGTATCCACTGTATACACACATAAAAAAAGCTGTACACAATCTTGTAATCTTTACAAAGTTGATAATTTCCACTAATGGCAGAATAAAATATTATAGCTTCAGTAAATTGCAAAATAAACAAACAAAAAAAAAATACATTTGAGTACTTGGTCATCTCACAAATGTCTTTTCCCTAAAAACTGGATTTTTGACTTACCGTAAAATCCTTTTCTCTTAAGGTTGACGGATGCTGTTCTCTGATCCATATCAGTAGGGTTAAACTGTCCACTACAGGAGTAGGACACTAGGCAGAAAAAAAAAAAGTTCTGGCTTCGCCTATGGGCAGTCCCGGAGGGTACACCCTCTCTCTTCCAGCTTCCAGTTTTGTATCAAAACAGTGTCAGAAAGTAACACCAACCCAACTCAAAATAGAGGGGCAGGTACTGAGTCCGTCAATGAACTTAAGAGAAAAGGATTTTACGGTAAGTCAAAAATCCAGTTTTCTCTATCGTTCATTGGCTGACGCTGTTCTCTGATCCATATCAGTAGGGATGTCCCAAATCAGTGCCATAAAATGAGGGGTGGGAACAGCAGAAAATAAGTCCCCAAGGCTAAACATAGCCAACCAGGCAACATAGGACTCAGCAGACCAAAAGATTAGGCCCACCTGAAACAAACAGTAAACACCCTCAACGAAGGCCAAAAGCCCTCCAGACAGCAGACAGCAAAACTTTGCGGCCCAAAGAGGCACCTGCAGATGCCAGCACATCCACCTTATAAAATTTGGTAAAGGTGTGAACAGACTACCTAACCGTCTTGCAACCTGGAGCACAGATGCCTGCCAGGCGAAAAGCCCAGGAAGCACTAGGCGCCCGAGTAGAAGGCACCGAATCAGGGAAAGGTAGGACCTGACACTCAAATGAATAAGCTTGCACCACCGTCTGTCCGATCCATCTGGAAATAGTCGCAGCAGATGCAGGCAGTCCTGTTCATGGGCCCTTCATAAGTACAGAGAGCGAACCGGACTTACCAAAAAGACTCAGTAGTCGCCAAGTGCACCTTGAGTGCACGAACTCTATCCAGAGTATGCAATGCACATTCCTTAGGATGTGAGGGCTTAGGACACAAGATGGTAATACAATGTCCTCATTCAAGTGACACTAGAAACCACCTTCTGAGGGAAAGACGGATCCGGACGAAGTACCACTTGTCTCCGTGAACCAACATATAGGGAAAACGACAGGACAATGTCGCCAGTGCCGACACCCTGCACGCAGAGTGACAGCAACCAAGAAGGCCACCTTCTGTAATAAGGTAGGCAGGGGATACCCTCGAATACTTACAAAAGGAGGTTCTTGAAGAACCGTCTGCACCAAATCAAGGTCCCCAGTTGGTGACGGAGGTTGCACCGGAAGTACCAAGTGTCTCAATCCCTGGAAGAAGTCACGCACCAGGGAACGGGCAGCCAACAGCCTGTGGAAGAAAATTGCCAAGGCCAAAACCTGACCCTTGACAGTACTCGAGGCAAACTTTTGATCAACTCCCTGTTGAAGGAAGCCAAGCTCTGGGCCACAGAGTAAGAGCGAGGGGGAGCCCAAAGAGACTCACACCACGCAATATACGACTTTCTCGCATGATGAAAAAATAATCCAAGAAGTCGCTTCCTACGCTTCAAGCAGGGTGGGAATCACTGAAGCAGACAAACTCCTGTCCTTCAGGACCTGGCTTTCAACAGCCAAACCAGCAAAGCCAGCGACCGTAAAGCCGGATGGAAGATTGGCTCTGGAGACAATAAATCCTCCCTGAGAGGAAGTCTCCAAAGAGCGTCTGCAGGTAGCCTGACCTGACAAACTCGGAGAGGCCTGGAATCCCTTTCGCCTTGATCCTGCGAAGAATTCTTGGCAGCAAATTGAGAGGAGGAAAGGCAGACAGCAGCCGATACTGACCCTGGCCCATCCGTGATCACTCTCACACGACCATGTCAGCCTCAGCATTGTTCACATTGAACTTAGCAAATGTTCTTGCCTAGGCAGAACCCATAGTACCACCATTGCACTCGCCAGAGGGTCCCGGGAGCGGGCCACAAACCTCCAGTAGATGCAACGCCAGCAGGTCCATGTCTGGAGTGCTCCAATGAAGGCAAAACTGCTGGAAAACGGACCAATCCCCTGCATCCAAGGCCTGTCGACTGAGGCAATCTGCCTGCCAATATTTCACACCTGGAAAGGGAACAGCGGAGAGAGCTGGAACAAAGCGCTCTGCTCAACGAAGAATGCCTGTTACTTCCAAGGCCACAAGGACACCCTTGGTGCCCCCTTGATGAATGACATAAGCCACAGTCGTGGCATAGTCGATGGGATGTGCACTGGACAGCTGCAGGTGCCCGATCCAGTGAACTTGGCAAAGCCGGCTAGCTCTCAGCTCCAAGACATTGATTGGTAACCTGGATCCTCCGGCGACCATACCCCCGAAGCAGAGAACCTGCCGAGGACTCCTCCTCACCCGGACAGGCTAGCATCCGCGGTGACAATTATTCAGTAAAAAGGGAAGGAAAGATTTATAGATCAAGACTCCCTGGTCACCCGGCTCAGCCGAATCCGAAAGTCCAGAGAGTTTGGATTCTAGTCCTATTCAAGAAGGATTGCCTTCTGGGGGATCCTCGAGAGGGATTAAGCGAAAAGGACCATCTCCAAAGATGCCACCAACAGCCCCAGAACTCGCAGGCAGGTCCGAAGGGATGCCCATGTGCTGGACAGTAACAGTTGACCCGCAGTCTGAGGTTCCAAGAGTGTTTTCCCATAGGGAGAAAACAGCCTGACTGAGGAGTCCAAAGTCAGGCCCAGATAGTCCAGTCTCATGGAAGGGACCAGGGATGACTCCCAAAACCTGCTATTAAAATGCACTGAAATGCATTCCTACTGGCCCAATACTAGGATAAGCAATCATACTGGCCACTAGGAATCGAAGGGGAAAAGGGGGAACCAGCAAGCTTTAGTGTGATCAGTAAGTGCTGAAGCTTTGCTTTATCAAACCAACAGTGGATATTGAAAGCTGCTGCAGGTATATGCAGGTATATAGTATTCCTAAAATGACAGTCTGTTTAATGTAGCAATGCAGAAGATCTGCAATTTAAAAAGGGTCAGCATTCATTAGTGTGCGGTCAGCTTTTGTGTTTCCATCTGACAGCAAAAAATATCAACGTGTACATGACATTGCATTCACCTCAGAAGTGACAGCTGGTAAGCAAAACGTAGTATCAGATAAAGGTGAGGTTGGCAAATAAGCTCTATGAACACAGAACCCAGAGATCATGAAAAGCCTATTGTATGACTTGGTTAAGCTTTTCCTGTGTGAACAGTATACTAAAACCATACCTTTTTTGGTTCATTATTAATTCTCGGTGAAGATCCTGATGATTTCTGGAGGTCTTCACTGGATTGACCAGCTTGTGGGGCTTTACTAACTCTGGATTATCGGATTCAATATAGTCTGGTTCAGCCATGATGCTTTTAACAACTGGAAAGTTTTCCCCAAACACGGAGTCAGCTGGAGAATTACCTGTAGCAAAGAAAATGATAATCATTAAAATGGCATCATAAATACGCATAAGATACTATCAACTGTATTCTCAATATATCTCCTTTATCATAATATGGCAAATTAAGTGCAGACATTATCTAAATCAGCTTTACAAGCAGGTAATCCTGTCAGATACATGAGAAAAACAGACCACAGATTATAGCCTTAGTAAGTTACCTTCCAAAAAATTCAGCAACAGGAACAAAGCTTACAGGTCTAGAGACATTGATATTATATAACTTGTTGCCCTGCCCACTAAACCTAAAAAAGGACCAAGAGGACCATAAGGCCTGAAAATCCACCTGGTAAAACTTAGCAAACCTGTGCGCAAAAGACTAGGTGGCAGCTTTAAACCTGGGAAGCCAAGGCCTGATCATGAAAAGCCTATGAAGCAGCAACAATTCTGGTGTAGTGAGCCTTCACAGCAAGGGAATAACCTTCCAGC
This sequence comes from Pelophylax lessonae, assembly GCF_965119305.1. NCBI lineage: Eukaryota > Metazoa > Chordata > Amphibia > Anura > Ranidae > Pelophylax > Pelophylax lessonae. The sequence continues at coordinate 178,490,830 of NC_138771.1, forward strand.
CTGAATAACTATTTGCTGAATTCACCTAGCGATTGTGGGTTGAGAGGCAAGGTGACTTGCATGTTTCTAAGTACATTCAGGCAGTGGAAAGCAATCTCCTTAGGATACTTAAGAGCCGAAAAAAAAGGAAGGCTCCACTATGTTCTGATTTAAATAAAATACGGAGACCACAGCGATGGGTAAAGAGGATTTCCAAGGTCTCAAGAAAAAACTTGTGCTTGTGGAATAAACAGTTCCTTACAGGATAAGGATAATAATCCTCAGGGCAATGGACTTTTCCAAACCTGACTCAAGTAAGGATAGAACTGAGTACTTCCCAAGATGAAGCTTGCTCTTCTTGCACCAAGGAAAATATGCTTTCCATGAGCAGTGGTGCAGTTTATAGGATGAGGGCTTTCTGGCCTTTAGCAAGGTAGGAATCACATGATCCAAAAGACCCCTGTCCTTCAGGACTTTGGCTTTCAACAGCCAAGCTGTCCATGCCAGCGAATTTGAAGCAGGATGAGAGAGAAGGTCCAGATAATCTAGTAGGGCCCATGAAGAGTATACTAGGAGTCTAACTACATCCAAGTATTATGCCCAACTGGGCCAATTTGGTGCAATGAGAATCACTGGTATGTCTTCCTTCTCTGTCCTCCGAACCATAAGTGGTAGGTGTTAGAGAGAGTAACTTATAAATCAGGCTGAACTGAATCCACAAAGTGACTAGGACTCCGAAGACCAAAGAATCCCTGGACACAAATCTGTCCAGCTTGTGGTTGAGTTTGGATGCCAGCAGGTCTACATTTGGCTCCCATACAAGAGGCAAAGTTAGTGAAACCGCTCCAGGTGGAGACCACTCTCAGGGAAACAGCTGTTGGCAGCTTAAGAAGTCTGCCTGCCACATTCACTGCAGACAGGATCGGAACATGAAGTTCTGCCCAAGTCCGAATTAACTCTGCTTCTCTGAGAGCAAACCCAACAACACCTCTATTATTTACACATGCGACCAACATGGCTTTGTCAGACTGGACCCTGCCTGGCAGTCCCAGGAGTTGAGGGGGGGGGGGGGGTTGGGAAAGCAGTGCTGAAGGGTAATCCAAATTGCCCTGAGTTTCTTCACTTCACCTGAACGGACAGGCAATCCAGGACACTGTCCCAGCTGGAATCTGTTGTCAGAATCTTTACCACCACTGGGAGAATGACTTCCCTGATTCTGGCGCAGGGTTGGAGAGCAAGCCATCAATCCAAGGCTAACTTGATTGCAGTGCTCAGATGTGGGGGTTGATCCAAGAACAGGGTCTGTTCCTCCAATGCTGTCCGTATGTAGCTGAAACAGTTTTGAATGTTCACGCAGGAGCAGATTGGCCAAACACCCCAGAATGGAATCCACCAGGCTGGCAGAAATGCCAACATTAGGGGCAAGGACCTTTGTAAATACTCCTGGTGACTGGACCAGGCCAAAGGGCAGGCTTTGGGGGACCATTTGTGTGGAAGAAGGAGCATGCAGTTGCAAGGGATACTTTTAAGTAAAATGTCTTTTTTACTTGTACTGTAGGCTTAAACAACCATTTATCCACTGCAAGGAATTTTTTTTAGTGCCCTGTAGTGCAAATGAGATGGGAATCCTACATTGTACAAGTTCCCATTACGTTAAACTCTGAAACATATTTTAACTCTATACCCAAATAACAGACATGACTGTTTGCAGTGAAGCCTGCAAGAATAAAACTCAATCAAGCATATTCAACAACCAGATGTTTGCAATTACTGAAACAGGAAGAGAAAACACCCTAAGCAAAAGATGCAGAGGGTACCCAGGAAAAACAAGCATTCATCGAATAAATATATTTACTCCAAATATTTAATTGACAAAACCCCTTATTACAATGCAGGAAATATACAGTAATCCTTATAATCAAGGAAATATGTTTCAATCATGATGTTGTAATTCTCTGATCATTTTACTAGTGGATGTATAATATATCTTCTATAATGAACATCCATTTAAATATATACAATTGATGACAAAAACTAGAAATTACCAGAATCACATTTTTCTTTTCAAGGATGAATTATAGTTCTTATAATATATATTTTTATTCCTTTTAAAGCAGGGTTGTCCAACCTGCGGCCCTCCAGATGTTGGAGGGCTACATCTTCCACACTCCCTTGCCAGCCTCTTAGCTGACAGAGTAGTATGGGAGATGTAGTCCTGCAACATCTGGAGGTCCTCAGGTTGGACACCTCTGTTTTAAAGGGTGGATTTCTCCTTTTTAAGATGAGGGGGAAGGCAAGTGTTAGGTACATCCACGTAACGCCAGGTACTTCAACTGACTGTTGTTGGCCCAGGGAAAGACTTGTTCCCTACCCATCCACCCCACCCCCTCCTTTCCCAAGCCTACTCACTGTCATCTTCAACTTTTCCTGCATTTCTGCTTTTTCTTGTGCTTTTCTTCGTGTTCTTCCCTATACTTGTTGTTCATCTACTACACTGGTGGACCCTCAAGCTTGAATTGCCTACATTCCCGATTAGATATCAAGAGGATGCCCTAATATATACTAAGATCTACCTTGAGTTCTGCTTACCCTAGTTTCTCTAGGAGCTTTTCATGTCCCCTATCATTTTGATCACCCTAATCTGTTCTTCACTAGAAGTGCTCTATGGTACTGAATTTGCAAAGCTTATCTAGAGGTTTTTGTCCCCTGGGTTACCATTGTAATCTGCGCATTTCTCTTGAACTTATGTGAATGATTGTGCCCATGTATTTGTAAACGGTCTCGAGGACTTTGTTTGATATATACACATAGATTGATAGATACACACACATTTACACATATATACCGTACACACTCACCGGCCACTTTATTAGATACAACTGTTCAATTGCTGACAGGTGAAGACGACTTGCTGAAGTTCAAAGCGAGCATCAGAATGGGGAAGAAAGGGTATTTAGGGGCTTTGGACTTGGGATGGTCGTTGGTACCAGACAGGCCGGACTGAGTATTTAAAAAACTGCTGATCTACTGGGATTTTCATGCACAACCATCTCTATGGTTTACAGAGAATGGTCTGAAAAAGCGACAGTTGTGTGTACAAAAATGTCTTCTTGAAGTCAAAGGTCAGGGGAGAATGAGCGGACTGGTTTGGGATTGTAGAAAGGCAACAGTAACTCAAAAACCACTGGTTACAACCAAGGTATGCAGAATACCATCTCTGAACGCACAACACATCTAACCCTGAAGCAGATGGGCTACGGCAGCAGAAGAGCACACCAGGTGCCACTCCTGTCAGCTAAGAACAGGAAACGGGGGCTACAATTCACACAGGCTCACCGAAATTGGACAATAAGATTGGAAAACGTTGCCTGGTCTAATGAGTCTTGATTTCAGCTGCGACATCCAGATGGTAGGGTCAGAATTTGGCATAAACATGAAAGCATGCATCCATCCTGTCTTGTTTCAACAGTTCAGGCTGCTAGTGGTGTTAGTTTATTGGTCTGGGGGAAATTTTCTTGGCACACTTTGGGCCCCTTACTACCAAGTGAGCATTGGCCTACCTGAGTATTGTTGCTGACCATGTCCATCCCTTTATGACTACAGTGTACTCATCTTCTGATGGCTCCTTCCAGCAGGATAATGCACCATGTCACAAAGCTCAAATCATCTCACCACTGGTTTCTTGAACAGGATAATGAGCTCACTGTACTCCAATGGCCTCCACTGTCACCAGATCTCAATCCAATAGAGCACCTTTGGGATGTGGTGGAAAGGCAGATTCGCATCATGGATGTGCAGCCGACAAATCTGTAGCAACTGCGTGATGCTATCATGTCAATATAGACCAAAGTCTTATGTTTCCAACAACTTGTTGAATTTATGCCACAAAGAATTAAGGCAGTTCTGAAGGCAAAAGGGGGTCCAACACGGTACTAGCAAGGCATACCTAATAAAAGTGTCCAGTGAATGTAAATATACATATACACACACAGTATTTGTGCATTAAATATTCATATTTTAAAAAAAATGAGGTTGTTGGTTCTCTTGTTAAACCATTCTTCCATCTCCTATGAGCTGCTTTACTTCGTAACAAAATGGAGGAACAGGCAGTATGCCATAAGAAAAAAAATTTGCTTTTAATTGGCACAATAAAACCAGAATACTAAAAGGTAACTTTTTAAAACAGAAGTGCTCAACACAGATATGGATAACTACATGCGGGGTGATTGGAAGCTTATAGAAAAACATACAATGCCATTTGCATCTAGTGTTCATGTAAAAAGTTAAGTGGAGTATCTACACAGGAGCCAACAGCAGTTCTCGAGTCAAACCATCAAACCATAATCAATACCTATAGTGACAAGAGCTGTCAATACACTGACTAAATACTGGACACACCTATAGAAAAGAATGTCTGACGTACAATGGGTGTTAAGCATGTGTACTGACAGCAGCTGTCATTGCAGACATCAATGAGAAATAAAATAACCCCCTGTAGTCAGGTTGCCATGACCACTCGACACTGTCAAGAGGCAGTCAATGTGTCCGTGGCCTGAAAGTCAATAACTCAAGAGTAATTTACCAAGGGTTGCATTTATAATAGCAACAGAAGAACATTACAGGCAGAAAACTGGCAATTCTAGGTAGAGGGTAAGCCGTTACAAAACATTGTTACAAAGTCCTAACTGAAGGAAGGAAACTGTTGAGACATTTTCAAGTCTGTTGAAACCCGCATTAAAAGCATCCTACTTTCTGGCACAAAAGAGCATGTAGGCCATACCAGCAAAAAACAAAACAAAAAAACATAATACGAGATCACTGATGGTTGTCAGCAACACACATATCATGTTTTTAAAGTGAACCCTGTAGCACTGAAAGAGATTAGAATCTATAGGCAAAGGGTAACTGGCAGGGATCCACAGCTAACAGTCCAAACACATCTCTTCAGCACACTTTGGGGACAGGAACACAAAGTTTACATCTCTTTTAAGGCCTCATTTACATAGTTACATAGTTAGTGAGGTTGAAAAAAGACATCAGTCCATCCAGTTCAACCTATGATGTGTGTGTGTGTTTGCTTTTAACCGTACATTGTATACCCCTGTATGTTGTGGTCTTTAAGGTGTCCATCTAATAGTTTTTTGAAACTATCAATGCTCCCAGCTGATACGACTGCTTGTGGAAGAGAATTCCACATCCTTACCGCTCTTACAGTGAAGAACCCCTTACGCATTTTAAGGTTAAACCGCCTTTCCTCTAGTTTTAGTGAGTGGCCACGTGTCTTATTGTATCTCCTCTCTCTGAATAGTTTGTTCCTTATGCTAGGGTCGCCAGTACAGTATTTGTACATGGATATCATATCCCCCCTCAATCGTCTCTTCTCCAGAGAGAATAAGTTCAGTGCTTGTAGTCTTTCCTCATAGCTGATGTCCTCCATTCCCCTAATTATTTTTGTTGCCCTTCTCTGGACTCTTTCCAATTCCAGCACATCCTTCCTGAGGACCGGTGCCCAGAACTGGACAGCATACTCCAAATGTGGCCGGACCAGAGTCTTGTAGAGCCGGAGAGTGTGATTTGTTGCTCCCAGGAGTCTCAGGTGTTTGTGTACAGCCACGGGCAGCAAGCTGTACATATCAATGACATTCTGACAAACGCCAAAGCTGCACACATATCTGATGAGCGGCCTGGGACACAAACGGTCTGCGTCTACAATCCGTCAGCCTGTCATTGATTTGTACATACAAACCTGCGACTCCGGCGCACAGAAATTACCCCTCTGAGGCTGTGAGAATGAGGCCTAAATTTACTGGCTACAGTGGTTCCTATAAACTGGGGATCGTTGACTTAAGGCTACGTTCACATGTGGGCGCAGCTGATCACGGGCAGAATCACCGCAATTCTGCCCACGATCCGGAAATCATTGCAAATCACGGGATGCCTGTGCGATGCCCGTGATTTGCAATGCCCCCCCAAATTCTGTGCGATGTTGTGATTCCCGGTAACATCGCGCAAACAGAATCGCAAGAAGCATGACGCACAAAAGAAGCTCTTGTACCTTTTTTGGGCGTCATGCGTCCCGCGATTCTGTTTGCGCGATGATACGGCAGGGCGGAAATCGCGGCAACATCACACAGCGTTTGGGGTGCCATTGAAAATCACAGGCATCGCACAGGCGTCCCGCGATTTGCAATGATTTTCGGATCGCGGGCAAAATTGCGGTGATTCTGCCCGTGATCCGCTACGCCCATATGTGAACGTAGCCTAAATATAGGGTGCCTGAAGAGCAACATCTGACATTTCCAAAGAGTTCCATAATATTAGTTTGTAAATGTGGCATCATTATTTGTTAAAGAGGAGTTCCAGCCGTTTTTTGTGTTTATTAACCACTTCTGGACCAGAAGATTTCCCCCCTCAATGACCAGGCCATATTTTGTGATTCTGCACTGCGTTATTTTAATGGACAATTGCGCGGTCGTGCGATGCTGTACCTAAATAAAATGGATGTCTTTTTTTTCCCCACAAATAGAGCTTTCTTTTGGTGGTATTTGATCACCTCTGCGATTTTTATTTTTTGTGCTATAAACACACAAAAAAGCGACAATTCTAAAAAAATAATATTTTTCACTTTCTGCTATAAACATTCCCAAAAAAAAAATATAAATTTTTTACCATCTTACGCCAATTTGTTTTCGGCTACATATTTTTGGTAAAAAAATAAATAAAAAAAAAAAAAAAAAAAAAATCGCAATAAGCGTATTTTGATTGGTCTGCGCAAAGGTTATCGCATTTACTAACTTTTTTTTTTTTTTTTACTAGTAATGGCGGCAATCTGCAATTTTTAGCCGGACTGTGACATTGCGGTGGACAGATCGGACCCCTGACTGACATTTTTGACACTTTTGGGGGGGGGGGACCAGTGACATTACTACAGTAATCAGTGCTAAAAATATCCACTGTTACTGTAATAACGACACTGACAGGGAAGGGGATAACACTGTGGGTGATCAAGGGGTTAAATGTGTACCTAGGGGCGTGTTTCTAACTGTAGAGGGGTTGGGCTTGTGAAATGATTACAGAGACCTGTGATCCTATATAGAAGGATCACAGGAGCTCTGTGATCATTCCAGAGAGAAGAAGAACGGTCAGCTGTATTTACAACAGCTGACCGTTGTTCTCTCTCAGCGGGGAGCGATCATGGGTGGCACGCAGCAATCGGAGCCACCTGCCCCATGCGTCGGAGTCCCCCCTGCCAAGTGGAGGCGGGAGGATGCCGCCAGCGGTGCGCGCTCGCCCCCCAGCTGCAGGCATGCGACCGACTTAGACCTATGTCGTTTTGCGCAGGAGGGCCGCCCTGCCGGAGCAAATCTGAGGCGGGCGGTCTGGAACCGGTTAAAAGTCAGCAGCTACAAAAAGTGTAGCTGCGGAGTTTCAGGCTGGGTTCACACTTAATGCAGGCCGTGGCTCACAGCAGGAGTCAAGTGCATCCCTGTTCTCCATTTCAGGGATGAATCAGGCCTGAATTTTTGCCTGAATTCAAACCTGAAACTGAGCCAAAGACGCACAGGACCCCTGTGCAAATCTGCTCCACAGCAGCCATGGAGAGGTGTGAACCGGCACTATTGAGAGCCGGTCAAAATCTCCTGTCATGCAAATTGGATGCGGAGAAACCCGCAACCAATTTGCATAAGTGTGAACCCAGCCTTAATAAACACACACTCACCTGTCCCAGGATCCAGCAATGTGGCTGCCTGAACCCTCGGTTCTCTCCCTCTCTTCTCCCTGGCACTGGCATTACAAGTGTGGGCACCTGGCTGTAAAAGCTTACGGCTTCACAGCCAAAAGCGCACTGCGAATACGCGATGTGCGTTGCGCCTCCTCAATGGTCGGGCAATCTTCTGGGACCTATGAAGTGTCCCAGAAGATTGCAGGGAGGGGGAGAGGAGAACTTCCGCTCAGATTGCCTTGGTGGCCCGACCGAAAGGAGGAGATGGTACCTGTCAAAACCAGGTCCCCCCCCCAAAAAAAAATGACATGCCAAAATGTGGCATAGGAAGGGGGGTGGGGGGGATGTGTAAAGTGGAGCTTTCCCTTTTGGGTGGAGCTCCGCTTTAATAGGCTATTAAAATAAAAGGGTTTTACCTTTTTTTTTTTTTTTTTTTGGACAAACCAATGCCAAATTTTAATTATTTTCTTTTAGCTTTGCCGCGGCTCCCACACTGGCTTTATGACAAAGATGTCAAAAAATTTTGATGCATTGTGTTGCTGCAGAGCATTCTTATGGGCTCACAAAATGATCAGTTCAGCTACTGGGCTTAGCGCTGGACAATGACTGTCACTAACCAATGCTACTGACACCATCTGTATCTGATGACAAACTTCTAATGACCATAGATAGCGTTATATCCAGCAGGGGCGGACTGATCATTCGGGCACTCGGGCATTGCCCGAGGGCCCGGCGTCAGAGGGGGGCCCCATGAGAGGGTCAGTCCGTCCGTCCCTGGACGGGAAGTGGCCACTGCATACCTCCTGTCACAAGGGACAGCTGGCGAGAGAGCTGCAGATTGCAGAAAAGTTTTTGCAGAGCCTCGTGTGCAGCAGGTCAGTCAGTGTGTGTGTACTATCACACACAGCGCTGCCAAAGGGAGGGGGAGGGGGCACACGGGACATCTGCAGCCCGGTGTCCCACTGGCAGCTATCATCCTCCTGTAAGACACCTCTCTCCCCACTGGCAGCCCGCACATCTTACTGAGCATCCCCCGCCCCCTTCGGATGTAAACAGACAGAAGGAACCCGGGAGGAGGAAGATTTCACTGCCAGAGCCGCGCTGAGGATCTGAGGTCTGTGTATAGTTATAGATACAGTGGAGGGGGGGTCACGGTAACCAGAAAGGGGGGAAGGGCAAGTAGCACACATGATGGAGTGATGGGGGGGGGCTAGAGGATATGTATTGGGGGTGCTTTGGGAGGAGAGAGTACTTCTGCTAGTGGGGGGAGGGGTGTCATCTCTCCTTCCAAAGCACCCCCCAATACATATCCTCTTACCCCCCTCTCCCCCAAATCAAAAGATGCTGCATCCCTCTGTGCCCTCCTCCCTCAGTGTCCCTCTGTGCCAGCGTCCCTCTGTGCCCTCCTCCCTCAGTGTCCCTCTGTGCCAGCGTCCCTCTGTGCCCTCCTCCCTCAGTGTCCCTCTGTGCCCTCCTCCCTCAGTGTCCCTCTGTGCCCTCCTCCCACAGCGTCCCTCTGTGCCCTCCTCCCTCAGTGTCCCTCTGTGCCCTCCTCCCTCAGCGTCCCTCTGTGCCCTCCTCCCACAGCGTCCCTCTGTGCCCTCCTCCCTCAGTGTCCCTCTGTGCCAGCGTCCCTCTGTGCCCTCCTCCCACAGCGTCCCTCTGTGCCCTCCTCCCTCAGCGTCCCTCTGTGCCCTCCTCCCTCAGCGTCCCTCCTCCCACAGCGTCCCTCCTCCCACAGCGTCCCTCTGTGCCCTCCTCCCACAGCGTCCCTCTGTGCCCTCCTCCCACAGCGTCCCTCTGTGCCCTCCTCCCTCAGCGTCCCTCTGTGCCCTCCTCCCACAGCGTCCCTCTGTGCCCTCCTCCCTCAGCGTCCCTCTGTGCCCTCCTCCCTCAGCGTCCCTCTGTGCCCTCCTCCCTCAGCGTCCCTCTGTGCCCTCCTCCCTCAGCGTCCCTCTGTGCCCTCCTCCCTCAGCGTCCCTCTGTGCCCTCCTCCCTCAGCGTCCCTCTGTGCCCTCCTCCCTCAGCGTCCCTCTGTGCCCTCCTCCCACAGCGTCCCTCTGTGCCCTCCTCCCACAGCGTCCCTCTGTGCCCTCCTCCCACAGCGTCCCTCTGTGCCCTCCTCCCTCAGCGTCCCTCGGTGCCCTCCTCCCTCAGCGTCCCTCTGTGCCCTCCTCCCTCAGCGTCCCTCTGTGCCCTCCTCCCACAGCGTCCCCCTCTGCGTCCCTCTGTGCCCTCCTCCCTCAGCGTCCCTCTGTGCCCTCCTCCCTCAGCGTCCCTCTATGCCCTCCTCCCACAGCGTCCCTCTGTGCCCTCCTCCCTCAGTGTCCCTCTGTGCCCTCCTCCCTCAGTGTCCCTCTGTGCCAGCGTCCCTCTGTGCCCTCCTCCCTCAGTGTCCCTCTGTGCCCTCCTCCCTCAGCGTCCCTCTGTGCCCTCCTCCCTCAGCGTCCCTCTGTGCCCTCCTCCCTCAGCGTCCCTCTGTGCCCTCCTCCCTCAGCGTCCCTCTGTGCCCTCCTCCCACAGCGTCCCTCTGTGCCCTCCTCCCACAGCGTCCCTCTGTGCCCTCCTCCCACAGCGTCCCTCTGTGCCCTCCTCCCACAGCGTCCCTCTGTGCCCTCCTCCCTCAGCGTCCCTCTGTGCCCTCCTCCCTCAGCGTCCCTCTGTGCCCTCCTCCCTCAGCGTCCCTCTGTGCCCTCCTCCCACAGCGTCCCTCTGTGCCCTCCTCCCACAGCGTCCCTCTGTGCCCTCCTCCCTCAGCGTCCCTCTGTGCCCTCCTCCCTCAGCGTCCCTCTGTGCCCTCCTCCCTCAGTGTCCCTCTGTGCCAGCGTCCCTCTGTGCCCTCCTCCCACAGCGTCCCTCTGTGCCCTCCTCCCTCAGCGTCCCTCTGTGCCCTCCTCCCACAGCGTCCCTCTGTGCCCTCCTCCCTCAGCGTCCCTCTGTGCCCTCCTCCCTCAGCGTCCCTCTGTGCCCTCCTCCCACAGCGTCCCTCTGTGCCCTCCTCTCTCAGCATCCCTCTGTGCCCTCCTCCCTCAGCGTCCCTCTGTGCCCTCCTCCCACAGCGTCCCTCTGTGCCCTCCTCCCACAGCGTCCCTCTGTGCCCTCCTCCCACAGCGTCCCTCTGTGCCCTCCTCCCTCAGCGTCCCTCTGTGCCCTCCTCCCTCAGCGTCCCTCTGTGCCCTCCTCCCTCAGCGTCCCTCTGTGCCCTCCTCCCTCAGCGTCCCTCTGTGCCCTCCTCCCTCAGCGTCCCTCTGTGCCCTCCTCCCACAGCGTCCCTCTGTGCCCTCCTCCCACAGCGTCCCTCTGTGCCCTCCTCCCACAGCGTCCCTCTGTGCCCTCCTCCCACAGCGTCCCTCTGTGCCCTCCTCCCACAGCGTCCCTCTGTGCCCTCCTCCCTCAGCGTCCCTCTGTGCCCTCCTCCCTCAGCGTCCCTCTGTGCCCTCCTCCCTCAGCGTCCCTCTGTGCCCTCCTCCCTCAGCGTCCCTCTGTGCCCTCCTCCCACGGCGTCCCCCTCTGCGTCCCTCTGTGCCCTCCTCCCTCAGCGTCCCTCTGTGCCCTCCTCCCTCAGCGTCCCTCTGTGCCCTCCTCCCACAGCGTCCCTCTGTGCCCTCCTCCCTCAGTGTCCCTCTGTGCCCTCCTCCCTCAGTGTCCCTCTGTGCCAGCGTCCCTCTGTGCCCTCCTCCCTCAGTGTCCCTCTGTGCCCTCCTCCCTCAGCGTCCCTCTGTGCCCTCCTCCCTCAGCGTCCCTCTGTGCCCTCCTCCCACAGCGTCCCTCTGTGCCCTCCTCCCACGGCGTCCCTCTGTGCCCTCCTCCCACGGCGTCCCCCCTCTGCGTCCCTCTGTGCCCTCCTCCCACAGCGTCCCTCTGTGCCCTCCTCCCACAGCGTCCCTCTGTGCCCTCCTCCCACGGCGTCCCCCCTCTGCGTCCCTCTGTGCCCTCCTCCCACAGCGTCCCTCTGTGCCCTCCTCCCACAGCGTCCCTCTCTGCCCTCCTCCTACGGCGTTATGTGTACACTGCGGCTTTTCCCATAATACTGACATCTGTATACTTTGGTGGGGACAATGCTGCTTACATTGGTGGTCAGTGGGAAGAATGTCCCTTCCATTGGTGATCAGTGGGAAGAATGTGCCTTGCATTGGTGGTCAGTGGGAAGAATGTCCCTTACATTGGTGGTCAGTGGGAAGAATGTCCCTTACATTGGTGGTCAGTGGGAAGAATGTCCCTTACATTGGTCATCAGTGGGAAGAATGTCCCTTACATTGGTGATCAGTGGAAGAATGTTCCTTACATTGGTGATCAGTGGGAAGAATGCTCCTTACGTTGGTGGTCAGTGGAAGAATGCTCCTTACATTGGTGGTCAGTGGGAAGAATGTCCCTTACATTGGTGATCAGTGGGAAGAATGTCCCTTACATTGGTGGTCAGTGAGAAGAATGTCCCTTACATTGGTGGTCAGTGGGAAGAATGCTCCTTACATTGGTGGTCAGTGAGAAGAATGTCCCTTCCATTGGTGATCAGTGGGAAGAATGTCCCTTACATTGGTGGTCAGTGCGAAGAATGTCCCTTACATTGGTGGTCAGTGGGAAGAATGTCCCTTACATTGGTGGTCAGTGGGAAGAATGTTCCTTACATTGGTGGTCAGTGGGAGGAATGTCCCTTACATTGGTGGTCAGTGGGAAGAATGTCCCTTACATTGGTGGTCAGTGGGAAGAATGTCCCTTACATTGGTGGTCAGTGGGAAGAATGTCCCTTACATTGGTGGTCAGTGGAAGAATGTTCCTTACATTGGTGATCAGTGTGAAGAATGCTCCTTACATTGGTGGTCGATGGGAAGAATGCTCCTTACATTGGTGGTCGATGGGAAGAATGCTCCTTACATTGGTGGTCAGTGGGAAGAATGCTCCTTACATTGGTGGTCAGTGGGAAGAATGCTCCTTACATTGGTGGTCAGTGGAAAGAATGTCCCTTACATTGGTGGTCAGTGGGAAGAATGTCCCTTACATTGGTGGTCAGTGGGAAGAATGCTCCTTACATTGGTGGTCAGTGGAAAGAATGTCCCTTACATCGGTGGTCAGTGGGAAGAATGTCCCTTACATTGGTGGTCAGTGGGAAGAATGCTCCTTACATTGGTGATCAGTGGGAAGAATGTCCCTTCCATTGGTGGTGAGTAGGAAAAATGCTCCCTACAGTGGTGGTCTTTTTTATTTAACCGTTCAGCTAAGAAGACATTTGTTGCTCTTGTTATATTGTGTTAATTTATGAAAACCTTAATTCTGGAAATGTACCTTTGTTGCACTTTATTTAATGTATGTGACTAACACGTAATATGGACAGTGCAAGATGTAGGCGGGCTTTGTGTGGGTGTGGCTTGAGTGTGGACGGGGACACGGGGCCCCATGATCTCTTATTGCCCGGGGGCCCCATGAGTTGTCAGTCCGCCCCTGATATCCAGTGTTGGGGTAGTTACTCAAAAAATGTAACTAGTTACTTCTGTAAATTGTAATGAGATTACTTTACTAGTTACTGCATTTGAAAAGTAACTTCACTACTTATTACTTTACTTTCCTCTTTTTAATTGACAGTGTAGAAGAAGATACATGACACTCTTTCTGCATACAGTTTATTGAATAAACACAGGCTTTGGGAAACATGAGAACAAAACCTGAAAAAACAGAATAAAACATAAAGTGCAACAAAAAGTCATAAACTTCATCCATCTCTATTCTTCGAAATAACAATTGTATCACACGGCTTGGGTAACGCAGGAAAGCGCGTTCCTATAGCCTAGTAAAGTAGTGTAGTTACCTCCTATAGCCTAGTAAAGTAGTGTAGTTACCTCCTATAGCCTAGTAAAGTAGTGTAGTTACCTCCTATAGCCTAGTAAAGGAGTGTAGTTACCTCCTATAGCCTAGTAAAGGAGTGTAGTTACCTCCTATAGCCTAGTAAAGGAGTGTAGTTACCTCCTATAGCCTAGTAAAGGAGTGTAGTTACCTCCTATAGCCTAGTAAAGGAGTGTAGTTACCTCCTATAGCCTAGTAAAGCAGTGTAGTTACCTCCTATAGCCTAGTAAAGGAGTGTAGTTACCTGCTATAGCCTAGTAAAGGAGTGTAGTTACCTCCTATAGCCTAGTAAAGTAGTGTAGTTACCTCCTATAGCCTAGTAAAGTAGTGTAGTTACCTCCTATAGCCTAGTAAAGTAGTGTAGTTACCTCCTATAGCCTAGTAAAGTAGTGTAGTTACCTCCTATAGCCTAGTAAAGTAGTGTAGTTACCTCCATTAGCCTAGTAAAGGAGTGTAGTTACATCCTATAGCCTAGTAAAGGAGTGTAGTTACCTCCTATAGCCTAGTAAAGGAGTGTAGTTACCTCCTATAGCCTAGTAAAGGAGTGTAGTTACCTCCTATAGCCTAGTAAAAGGAGTGTAGTTACCTCCTATAGCCTAGTAAAAGGAGTGTAGTTACCTCCTATAGCCTAGTAAAGGAGTGTAGTTACCTCCTATAGCCTAGTAAAGGAGTGTAGTTACCTCCTATAGCCTAGTAAAGTAGTGTAGTTACCTCCTATAGCCTAGTAAAGGAGTGTAGTTACCTCCTATAGCCTAGTAAAGTAGTGTAGTTACCTCCTATAGCCTAGTAAAGTAGTGTAGTTACCTCCTATAGCCTAGTAAAGGAGTGTAGTTACCTCCTATAGCCTAGTAAAGTAGTGTAGTTACCATAGCCTAGTAAAGTAGTGTAGTTACCAATATTAGTATTGTAACTAGTTACTTTACTTTGTTACCAAAAAAAGTAATGTAGTTACTGTAATCAGTTACTTTGTAACTAGTTACCCCCAACACTGGTTATATCCCACCACAAATGACCTTCTACCAACATGATACAACCGCAAAAAAGATTGGAGATAACGCAACTAACAATGGAGAGTGGTTAAATGCCTAAATAAAAAATAGACTATTTTTCATTTAGAAGCTGCTTTACTTATTCATAAAGAAAATATCACTACCATTGGGTGATCACCACCAAGAAGCTTCCTTTGTGCCAACGGAGCGTCGTTCAATGTTTATCACTACCTCTGCAATTTTGCCCAAGCTGTAGAAAACTGCTTAGAATGGCATCATCCTTGCCAAAAGTGATACAGCCATCCATTTAAATAAGTATTGAAACGAATGTGACAAGTGAAAGAAGAGGTAATGGGTACATGAAAATATTTTAATTACATTAAAGAGGAGCATCAGCCAGGTTTCCAAAAATTGAAAAAGTCAGCAGCTACAAAAACTGTAGCTGCTGACTTTTAATAAATAAGACAATGATCCAACGCCATCCTCACCTAGGCCGGTTCAATCATCTAGATATAGATCTATATATCTCAAATATGGCAGAGAAGGGGATAGGAGGATGAAAAGTGTAATCTTCCAGTTAATAGGGCTCATAGGTGTGCACAGCCTATTGCATTAGGGTGTGCACCTCAAAAGCTCAAGAACATATGCGTGTGTGCGCATGTGTCAGTATGGGAGTGGACGGTGTCCATAGTTTTTTATTTTTATTATATTCTTTTTTTATTACTTTTTACAATTTTATTTCATTTTTGTTTCAGAATTTTGTTAGGGGGCTTTGGTGAAATATCAGGGGTCCAAACAAGGGGAATCTGTGCCACACGGGGTGATTAGGGTGTGCCCAGGCACACCTGGCACCCCCCCCTGCGCACGCCTATGATAGGGCTGAGGGACCTGTCTTATGCACCCATCAAAAGTGTTGGCTATGCCCATGCTTTCCTACCCCTGCGTGATTTGCAGTGGCTGTATTATAGCTTCTATGAATTAGAAATGATGAATGGAGGACAGGCAGATAAATAAAAAGGTCCTCCTCCATTCATAGAGGGGAATTTATCAAAACTGAAACAGACAGACTCTAGAACAGCTGTGCATGGTAACCAATCTGCTTCTTTCATTTTCAAAGCTTAACTGAACAAGCTGAAGATAGAAGGCAACCGCTTGCCATGCACAGCTACTCCAGATTCTATCTTGTCTGGTTTTGATCAATTTCCCCATAGAGCACCTTTCATTTACAGAAGTCATAGTACAAGTTCTATGAATGGAGGTGGTGGGCAGAAAGGGTGAGCATAGTAAGCAGTCTTGATTAGTGCATATGACAAGGTCGCTCGGCTCTATTAATTCTGGTTGCACTGGAAGATTACAGCCGCAGAAGCAGGGGGACCAGAGGAGAAAGACTTCAACTAAAAAGAAGGAGACAGCAGCACAAGGAACACATCACATTTATAATAAGTAATACACCTTATGTTAATTTTTTTTTTTTTTTTTCTTTTTACTAAACGCAGGCCTTCACAAAGAGATATACAAGATAAACTTTTAGAAGATAAAATGAAAGTGTAGAAGTAGTATACAGGTAAAAAAAGAAGTACCGGTATTCCCTTTTACCTAAATATTAACCAGGTCCCTGGCTTGTCAACCTCCAACATATGTTATAAAACCATATCCAAAACTGCAGCACATTTTTTTTTCTTTTATAGAAATTTAAGAGATGCCTGGATTATTTAATTATGTTGTCTTTATTTGCATATTAAATCATTATCAAGCAATATATATTGCTAAGTTTTCACCAAGTTCTATAGTCTCCTATACAGGTGATGGTCAAGGCTTGTGTTTTTTCCCCTAAAAATAATAAATAGGTTATACTTACCTGCTCTTTACAATAGTATTGCACAGAATGGCACCACTTGTATTGGGGTCCCCCGCCAGCGCTCTTTGCTCCTCCTCCCCTCCAAGTGCCGCTATAGCAAGCCACTTGCTATAGGGACACTAGCGCAAGCTCGATCCCGACCCAGGCTGTGTGCGACTATAGACACGCTCAGCACAGCTCAGCCCTGCCCCCTACTCACAGGATTTGATTTACAGCAGCGGGAGCCAATGGCTACTGCTGCTGTCTCAGTCTGTGTGAAGAGAGCGAAAGCAACACTGTTTTTCTCTGGCACAGCGCTAGATCGAAATAGATAAGTATTCAGGGGGATGTTGATCACAAAAATTTTTAGACCCTAATTCAGAGAATGCGTTAAAAAGTGGTTGTAAACCCTTACAAACACCCAGTGAAGGGAGTTTCCTCAGGTGATACTCAGAGATGAAAACACATCCTACTTTTCAAGTTGTACCTGTCTATCTGCAGCCTCTTTCCTCTACATCCATTCAAAGTGCAGAATTTATAAGCTTGTCAAAAAAAAAAAAAAAAGGAGGACGGAGAGCTGAAGGTACACTCTGCAGAGCTGATTGGAGGAAAGAGACAACAAAACACACACACACGGACAGGGCTGAGGCTATCAGGTCCCTCCCTTGTCACCATTTTTGTCTTGGTGTCAGTTAAAATTAAGTGATTCATGCTGATAGAGCAGCAGACAGAAAGGACACTTTTTAAATGAGACAAGTACACACTATAGAGGGATATGCTTTGTTCATATTTCATGTCTGAAGTTTACAACCAATTTAAAGTGGTTCTAAAAGGCAGAAGTTTTTTTATCTTAATGCATTCTATGCATTAGGATAAAAAAAACTGAGTGCAGCTCACCCTCAGCCCCCTAATACATATCTGACTCCCATCTCGATCCAGCGATGTTGCACAAGAGTCTCCGCTGTCTGGGACTCTCCCTCATTGGCTGAGTCAATCAAAGTCAGTGAGCAAATAAGGAGAAAGAGGACGGGGCCAAACCGCGGCGACACAGAGCAGTAGCTCGGCTTGGGTGCCCCCATAGCAAGCTTCTTGCTTTGGGGGGGGGGGGGGCTCAGCAGGAGGGAGGGGCCAGGAGCGCTGACGATTGACCCGAGAAGAGGAGGGAGGGGCAAGGAGCGCTGGCGATGTACCCTGAGAAGCGGAGGGAGGGGCAAGGAACGCTGGCGATTGACCCGAGAAGAGGAGGATCTGGGCTGCTCTGTGCAAAACCATTACACAGAGCAGGTAAGTATGACAGGTTTGTTATTTAAAAAAAAAAAAAAAAACAAACAAGACTAATTATCCCTTCAAGGTTAAAAAAAAACCTTATGCCTTTACAACCATTTGAAGGTTCATCCTTGAATGAAAACAACAAGCCATAACAGAATCTTCTGTTCTGAGTACTTACTTCCTAAACAGAGCCAGTAAGATGCTTTTACATTGTCAGAGGAAACTACTAGCTCATTTTCTCACAGTTACTACGAGTCTCTAATAATGACTTCCTGGTAATAACGACAAACAGATCACCACAAAACCACTCCTAACTGAAAGACGACACAGGAGGAAAAAAATAAAAAAATAAGAGATGGCGCGCAGGGATGATGCCAAGTGTGCGCAGACCAAATGAAAAAGCAGTAATGAACATTTGATAGGATTTTAAGATGTCAGACACAAAGATAATTACATATATGGGGTTTAACCACCTCCTTCCTAAGCCTATTCTGACACTTCGCTCCTACATGCAAAAATCTACTTTTTTTTTTGCTAGAAAATTACTTAGATTACATTATATTATATAACACACACACATATTATATATATATATATATATATATATATATATATATATATATATATATATATATATATATATATACACACACACACACACACACATCATTATATTTATTTTACATACACACACATACATACATATATATATATATATATATATATATATATATATATATATATATATATATATATATATATACACATATATATACACACACACACATGTGTAGGGGAAAGCAGGAGTAGGTGAGCAGGTCTCTCAGGTGGGCTGGTGGACTGTGGGGAGAAGTTAGCCTGGAGGAATAGTGGAAAGGGACCACTGTAGCCAGGTGGGTTGGCAGTAATTTATATTGTCCCTGGAAGCGCTTGTTAATCGGGCTGTCGATAAATGTTACGCAGAAGTAGTGCAGCTGAATGGGAGACTTATTCCAACTCTGCTACTGTGGCCTTAAGTTTGAAATTTCCTTTTTTAATTTCTTGTAATTATCTCTATATTGAGTAGACTCTATAATCTTCCAAGTAGGCAAGATTAATTATGCAGAGTGGGCGGAGCTTCGGGGGAAGTGGGTGTGGTAATTGATAGCTGTGCTGCAAAGTGCCCCAGGAAATTTCTTTTAAATGTTGGCAACTATGCAGTAGCCACAGGAGTGATACAAGCTGGACACTAAAATCCTGCTGCACAGCTAAGGAGCCTCGGGTTCCTGCCCGTATTGGGCCATTGGTTCATATGACTGTGTAACTGTCAGGTATACACAGTGTTCCAGCTAGGTTCTGCAAGCGTGTGCTGGATGGAAAAAGAGGAGCTGTATATAGAGAGACTGTATATAGTAAAAGTTGTTGAAGTCAAATTGCCTACCATCCCTATCCAAGTTATTGTCCTTAACCACTTGCCAACTGCCTAATGACTATTTACGTCGGCAGTCAGCCCCTCACAGGCAAAGCGACTTAGTACTACGTCGCTAGCCTGTGAGGCTCTAGGGAGCGAGCGTGTGCCGCCGGAGGCACTCGCGGTTGTCCGTTACAGCGGGAGAAAAGCAGGCGGCTAATGTAAACAAAGCCTCCTGTTATTCTCCCCTGTGTAAGAATTGAGATCATACGGTTCTGCTATGTAGGACCGTTGATCTCTGTTCTTACACCTCAAGCCACATCCAATCACAGTTAGAAGCACGCCCCTAGGGACACACTTAACCCATCCCTCGCAAAAAAGTTAACCCCTTCACTGCCAGTGTCATTTTTACAGTAACAGTGCATATGTATAGCACTGATTACTGTAGTAATGTCACTGGTAACCCCAAAAGTGTCAAAAATGTCAGTCAAGGGTCCGATCTGTCCGCCGCAATGTCGCAGTCCCGCAAAAAAAAAAAAAAAAAAAAAAAAAATCGCAGATGGCTGCCATTACTCGTTAAAAAAAAAAAAAAAGACAAAAATCTTTCCCTTAGTTAGTAAATGCAATAACTTTTGCGCAAACCAATCAAAATACGCTTTTTGCGATTTTTTTTTTTTTACCAAACATATGTAGCATAAAACAAATTGGCCTAAAATGTTAAAAAATTTAGATTTTTACATTTTTTGGGGGGGAATTTCATATAAAAAAATGTGAAAAATATTGCTATTTTTGCAAAATTTACGCTATTTTTTTGCTTATAGCGCATGATCAAAAAAAAAAAAAAAAAAAATCACACAGGTGATCAAATACCACCAAAAGAAAGCTCTGTTTGTGGGGAAAAAAGGACGTCAAATTTGTTTAGGTATAGCGTCGCACGACCGCGCAATTGTCCGTTAAATTCACGCAGTGCCGAATCGCAAAATAGGCCCTGGTCAGGAAGGGGGGGTAAAATCTTTCGGGGCTTAAGTGGTTAATAAAACAAACAAAAAAAAGTCCCAGACTGCTCTCTGACTCAGGAGTGCCTGTGACAAATTGGTGTGCCTGGCTGTGCAGGGTGGGGGATCCTAGTTTACTTGTGGCTCTTTAGGGGGTGCGCTACATATACATTTGCCCATTAGCACACTTTTTTTTTTTTTTTTTAAGGAAAGAAAATAGACGGAACCTCCTTTACATGTACTAAATTTAGCATCATCATGAAAAGTAGGTGCAGTCCTATTTCTTCCTCTGAAGTAGCCAATAAATCCTAGGGCATCAAGTTTCTTAAAGACACTCAGCTCACAGGATATGCATATATAAGTAACAAAGGTCTGCTTTATTCATTAAAATCTAATGCGCCATCATTGTAGAGCCAAAATGAAGGTTAATTAAGCCTTATAATACAAAACATCAAAGGCTTCTCTCTCAGCTAAGCTCAGCATCAGGCCTACAAGCTCTGCAGAAAGACTCTGGGGAGGACATCAAAATGAAAGACAGATTCCAGGTTACAATATAAAATCTGAGAAGGAAATGATAACCTAGTCTGGCCAAATCCAATGTCAGCTTATAAATGCATACAATATTCATTAGCTCCTAAGAAAACATCTTTATATAACACCACTCAGAAGCAGCAAAGGTCCAGCTCAGAAATTGGTGCAGAATATTGAACATTTTTTGTACTATGCATTAAGCTGTCACACAGGAACCATACCGCATCTTACAATTTGATGTTTCCAGTATCAGTTCCTATATACCCCATGCCTAACATTTACTGTAATACTTCATAGCACTTTGTTCTAACTTCCAGGTTCCATAATGGGCACGAAAACCTTGCTAGATGGGATGTGGGGGGAAAAATAAAAAACACCCTCAACTGTTGTATAGTGTATAAATACAGATGTCTATGTTTTGCAACAGTCAATGGAACAATTAGCAGTGCCTAATTTGCCTATCGCTGGTCTCAATTCCTGCTAGCTCAGAAACTGGCAATGACACAATATAACGGAAGCATGAGTAGGAAGAATGAATAAAAAAAAGGGAAGATGACAGTTCTGTACTGGGTGTCATCACTGATAAGTGGTGACACATACAGAGCCACTTAAGGATAGCTGGGCCCAGGGGGTAGTGGTATTCATTTAGGTGCAGTATTAAGAGTAAATTGTAAGTATTTTTTTTTTCTTGAACTGTACTGAAGCCAATACGATCTGTGTAATAAGACTTCTTACCCTCCCAGAGCACCAGGGGTATGAATGGCATAGCACTTCCCTCAGATGCCAGCTTTCCCTGATCTTCAAAGAATTCCTTCAAGCAATGTAGAGGAGGAGATTAGGCAAAAATGTCATATACCGTAGGTAAAAGGAAATCTGGATAAAGCAACGGCAACAGATTTGCAAATATGCATTGCATGCATAATTTACTTTAAAAGTGGATGTAAAGGCAAGACATTTTTTTTATCTTAATGCATTTCCTGCCTTAAAGCAGAGCTATAGGCAAAACTTTTTTTTTTTTCCATTTTGGATAGAATAAAGCAGGGTTATAAGATTTTTTTTTTTTGCCATATGTATCTTTGCCAGGGAATACATTCCATCTCTTACTCTAGTAAAAGCACCTCATACAGTATAGTAAAACACTGGCAAGGCACACAGTTAACCCTTTGATCACCCTGATGTTAACCCCTTCCCAGACAGTGTCATTAGTACAGTGACAGTGCATATTTATAGCACTATATTAGTGTCACTGGTCCCCAAAATGTGTCAAAAGTGTCAGTTAGTGTCAGAATGTCCGTTGCAATATCACAGTCCCGCAAAAAGTCCTGATCGCCGCAATTACTAGTTTAAAAAAAAAAATGTAAAAAAATAAAAAACAAAATAAAAACAAACAATCCCATAGTTTGTAGATGCTACACTTGACACTTTGTGGGAAGCAGTGATACCAATACAGTGATCAGTGCTAAAAATATGCACTGTCACTGTACTAATGACACTGGCTGGGAAGGGGTTAATCATCTAGGGTGATCAAAGGGTTAAAAGAAGTTTTCTCCCCCCCCCCCCCAAAATCATACTTACCCATGATGCATCTGCCCCCCCACCAACTCTAAGACTGAGATCGCGCTGTTCTCAGTGCTCCATAAGTAGAGACCCGACTGTCAGTCCCCGGCTCACTGTTCTGCCCCCGCAACGCACACTAGAGCGCTGAGCTGTGGAGGGGGCAGGAGCAGGTGGCTCAGACTCTCCATGCCTTGCTGAGAGGTTGAGTCAGGTTCCAGTCCAGGGTTGTGGGTGGATTACAACTTTTTTTGTTGCGATCTTGCCCCAGCCTAGACTGACTCTGTGATGTCAGCCTTTCTGCTGAAAACGGGTCACCAGAGTGCAAAACAAACTGCATTCCTGTGATACACTGGAGAAAATACAGCCAAACGAGCTTTGGCTGTACTTCACCTTTAAATGTGTGCCTAGCCAGCATTTTTGTGTACTACGTACAGTGCTTTTACTAAGGGATTTGATGCATTTTCTTTCCCTGCTTTGCAGAGAGAAGAGAGCCAGAATCTCTTCCCAACAACTGACGGGTGCCAGTGGAAATCCCTTCGCCGGCACCTGCTGATTGGCTTCTGTCTCGACTAATCACAGCAGAAGTGGAGCGCTGACACACATACACGTGATTCTGCACACAACGACCGCCCTGTAGCAGTAAATCTGCCATGGGCAGTTTTGGGAGTGGTTAAGAAGAAAAAAAGATTTTATAACTGCTTTAAGGGCCGGTTCACATTAGTGCCATCGCAGAGATCGCATTTTATTCGGACCGCACTGCTCCTAAATTACATGCGAGCTCTGTATGGTGCAAATTTCAGCCATACACTTTGTATAGCTGAATTCGCACTAAACACGCACATGACCCTTTTTTTTATCCGCAGCAGAATTGGATCACATGGTGGTTCACACTAGTGCGATCAGATTCTGTGCGAACTTGCAGATCGCACTGCGATATGCGATCTCAACTGGGGGTGTCGTTAACTTTTAATTGACACCCCCTGTGTACCGCATATGGCAGTGTGAACTGCCAGGGGTGCGGATGCGATGCGGGAACACGCTGAATATTCGCAGCGTTCCTGCATCGCATAAGTGTGAACCGGGACTTACGGTTTATCTTGACTTACAATGTTAGTGTTTGCATTTAAAAAAAAAATAAAAATAATAAAATATGTTGGATTTCATATAAGATTTTATTTTATATAAAAATTATGTATGTATTTATTTCACTTGTGTTTTAAGTAGACAGGGGTGGTAGCTTACCTGCATTGCCTGCTGGGATAAGCCTGTATGTGAAATTAACAATGCAGGGAAAATTGCTGCAAAGGGGGAACACTAATGAGGGTGGGCACTTTGCCATCTTATTAAATAAAATGGCATGTATGTAAAAAAGAAGGGATGTGTCACAAATGATCCCCACATTTTATTGCACTGACCATTCCATGTCCTTTGACTCACTACAGCTACCCTATGAATCACAAAAGCAGTTTAATATCCCTTCCCTAAATCCTGCACAGCAGGGACAGAAGAGGATGACTTCGCATTCAACATCTGGCTCTTTTGGCACAATATGTAGAGCAGAACATGGGAATCTGTCACTCATTGAACTCCATATTCTCCTATATGCAGCTGCGCCTCAAACAAGCATTCTCCAGTGGCAAGGGGAAAACACGTGGTCTCAATTTTTGTGTCATCAGTAAGAGAAAAAAAAAAAAAAAAAAACCTAGGTCAAGGAATCCGTGTCTTAAAATATTTTTGTTTTTATAGTAAAGAGTACATCAGGAACAAAAGAAGATAAACACACATGGACAGGCAGTGTAAAACAGGAAACAGATTTATGATAACAATTTGAGATTTCGAATCGGATGGTGTTATAAACAGGCAATCTGGTACAATACAAAGGACCGTGCTTATTTACTTGGAGCAGGCCATTTACACGCATTTCTTCTCTTGCAGTGACACTAAAGTCATAAGGGCCTCCTGCACAATGTTAGCCCATTTTAACCTGTCTGCTGCTATTCTTCCATCTATCTATTCCAGTTTTCTTGTGGTCCATTCACACTTGTAGAGAAAAGGGGAAGTAGACGGGTTGGCAGCAGCTTCATTTAGATATCAGGGGACACACATGTTGAACAACATATAGCTTTTGCGCAGGATTAAACCCAATTAATCCATCCACTGTTGTGTTTTAAAAAGATCCGATCTGTTGTATAAAAAAAAAAAAAAAAAAAAAACCTCCATATTTGCCCTTTCTGGAGCACTTGCAACCTGTTGCCCATTCTGTTCTGGTATTGCAGCACCCTTGCGGTCCTTTTTTGGGTGCCGCACCCCTACTTCTTCTGGAGCAGCACATCCTTGCTCCCAATGCTGTGCATTCTGCAAAAACACTGGCTAGGCACAAATTTAACCCTCTGATCGCACTAGATGCTTAAAGGGTAAGTTCACCTTTACAGAAAATCTGTAAGGTGAATTTACACTGGACCCCCTCCTCACTATATCAGAGTCCTGTGATCCCCCGCTGTGAGACATTGGGTCGCCGGTTCACCGGTCTGGGGATTTGAAATCCTTGTGGCTTAATCCTCTATATGAACCCCGCAGCGTGTACAGATAGGATGCATTCTAATTGGTCGGTGCCGTCACATAGATGGCTCTGATGAGTCAGATTCCCATACCTCCCAACTTTTTGAGATAGGAGCGAGGAACACCTATTAGTAAAAGTATGTAGGCATAGGACACACCCCCTGCCATGCCCCCTTAAAGAAGAATTATACAAAAAAATGGTTAGGTAAATCCACAGGTGTTTTTTACCACTATTTCCTTTAGGGCTCTTTCACACAGGCGGACCGTTCAGATCCGCCTGTCCGTTTTTTTGGCGGATCTGAATGATCCCCCCATGCATCCCTATGGGGCATCGGATGTCAGCGGAGACATGTCCACTGACATCCGATCCGTCAAATCTGGATGGATGGAAACCCTATTTTCCATCCGTCCAGCGGATCGGATGAGAACAGACCAACGGTCCGTTCCCATCAGATTCCCCCATAGAGATGTATGGGGAACTGACAGCTGTGTCTCCGCACACAGTGCGGAGAACAGCTGTCATCCTCCTGCTCAGCGTTGGATCGGCAGATGGTTGACGGACACATAGTGTGAAAGAGCCCTTATATTGGCTTTTGCCATTTACAAATGCAGCAATTTAGATATTGGATGAAAGGTTTAGAACTGGGAAACACTTTTTGGAAAGCTAAAAAATGCATTTTATATACAACTATATAGACCAGACCAACATGAGGGACAAATGAGGAGGAAAGAGGGACAGAGGGACTTTGCACCAAATCAGGGACAGTCCCTTGAAATCAGGCCCTGAGATTCCACCTAGCCCGTCCTGTCCACACTGGAGAAGAGGAGAGAAAGCCATGGGGGTTTCAAATCCCTGCACGGGTAAACAGACGTCCCGGTGTCTCACAGGGCAGGGGGGGGGGGGGGGGGTCATGGGATTCCGGTATAACGGGACCAGGGGGGATGAGGAGAGGGTCCAGTGAAAGTTAAACTTATAGATTTTCTGTACTTAAACCCCTTCCAAGCCAGTGTCATTAGTACAGTGACAGTGCATATTTTTAGCACTGATCACTGTATTAGTTCCCCTAGTTCCAAGTTTAGATTTTATTTTTTTTTTTTAAATTAAAAAAAATTATTGCGTATGTTTTATAGCAGAAAGAAAAAAAAAAATTATATATATATATATATATATATATATATATATATAGATTTTTTTTTTTTTTTTCCAAAATGGCCTATTTTTTGTTTCCAAAAAAATAAAAAATGCAGTGGTGATCAAATAGCACCAAAAGAGTTAACGCAATGAAAAAATTGCATGGTCATGAAGGGGGGTAAATCATCCAGAGGTCAAGTGGTTAAGTTATTCTTTTTCAAATCTATATATAAGAAACATTTAAAGGTCTTCTACAATAAACAGCCTTAGGCCAGCCAAAGCCATAGAGAGCAAATTAACTAGATTACTCCGTGAACACAGACAGTTTTGACAGGGAAGTTCCTGCCACCGATCCATTGTGTTCTACTTCAACAGATCAAGTTGGGTACATTCAACCGGCCCATACACAGTTCGAATATCGGCCGGTTAAGCAGGAACCACCTATGGCCGGCTTTAGAACCACAACCTTTTGCGAACCACGTAATGCATATGTGCAGTGGCAAGGAGACTGGACTTTAAAGTCTTTTACATGTCCATGGATGTGGAGGTTTGTGTGTTGAGAGCGCGTGCTCCCAGAGTAAAAGGACTGACAGCTCCCATTCTCAAGTTTTGATCGGAAGCTGGTGGGACCGGCATTTCAGGAATTAAAACTTAACAGAATACAGATAACATATGGAAAAAATCGGAAGCATCTAAAATTCTAATATTCTAGAAAGTTGAGTGCCACTCTACAGGATGCTGATGATATAGCATTCTGATAAGTCATGTAGAGCAGACAAGGAAATTAGGCTGACTTTTACGTCTCTCCTACTTCCTATCCCCATTACAAGAAGCCCCTGAACATGCCACTGTGTGTCCGCAGTACTGTTATGTCGGAATTCATGGGAGGCTGAGAATGGATGTGTGATCAGTCCCAAGGCACACATTACTAGGTCACACACAAAACAGCTTGCTCTGAAAATAGACCAAGTTAATAAGGAAAAGATGTGATCATTGTAGAGAGTCAAACTCCACAGGCCAAATGTCACCAGTTACAAATGTATTATTTTCCTAAGATTTTACAGTTTTATTCTAAGTTTATATAAAACATGTAAATATTGGAAAAAGCTCACTTTGTGGAAACATTTTGAACATGTGCAAAAGAACACAAAGTGCATTGATAATTGGCAGTTTGGCTCCATTCACACTTTGCGTAAGGGGGAACACGTGTTCCGGCTCGCTTTTTTTTTTTCCCCACATAGGGCAGTTGACTGTTGACCCGTTCAGTTGACTGGGCTGCCCTATGCATGCCATAGAAGCTCCCACACCTTTTTTAGGCGTTGGGATGCCATCAACACTTACAGTGCCTTGAAAAGGTATTCATACCCCTTGAAAGTTTCCACATTTTGTCATGTTCCAACCAAAAATGTAATTGTATTTCATTGGGATTTTATGTGATAGACAAACACAAAGTGGCACATAACTGTAAAGTGGAAGGAAAATGATAAATGGTTTTCAAATGTTCTTACAAATAAATATCTGAAAAGTGTGGTATGCATTTGTATTCAGCCCCACTTTACTCTGATACCACTGATAACTAAAACTAAACGAAAATCATAGTAACTAAACTAAATAACTAACTAAAATATAGTGGAACCAATTCCCTTCAAAAGTAACCTAATTAGTAAATAGAGTCCACCTGTGTGAAATTAAAACTCAGTATAAATACAGCTGTTCTATGAAGCCCTCAGAGGATTGTTAGAGAACCTTAGTGAACAAACAGCATCATGAAGGCCAAGAAACACACCCAAAAGGTCAGGGATAATGTTGTGGAGACGTTCAAAGCTTGGGATAATTTTTTAAAGCCTAACCCTGATTTACACGTCTCGGGGAGCACTGTTCAATCCATTATCCGAAAATGGAAAAAAAGAGTGCAGCACAACAACAAACCTACCAAGACATGGCCGTCCACCTAAACTGACACGCTGGGCAAGAAGAGCAATAATAATAAGAGAAGCAGCCAAGAGGTCCATGGTAACTCTGGGGGAGCTGTAGAGATCGACAGCTCAGGTGGGAGAATCTGTCCACAGGACAACTATTAGTCGTGCACTTCACAAATCTGTCCTTTATGGAAGGGTGGCAAGAAGAAAGCCATTGTTGATAGAAAGCCATAAGAAGTCCCGTTTGCAGTTTGCGAGAAGCCATGTGGGGGACACAACAAACATGTAGAAGAAGGTGCTCTGGTCAGATGAGACCAAAATTGAACGTTTTGGCCTAAAAGCAAAACGCTATGTGTAACGGAAAACTAACACTGCACATCACCCTGAACACACCATCCCCACCGTGAAACACGGTGGTGGCAGCATCATGTGGGGATGCTTTTCTTCAGCAGGGACAGGGAAGCTGGTCAGCGTTAATGGGAAGATGGATGGAGCCAAATATAGGGCAATCTTAGAAGAAAACCTGTTAGGCTCGGTTCACACTGATGCGATGCGGGAAGGCTGCGAATTCGCAGCCTGTTCCCGCATCGCACACGCACCCCCGGCAGTTCACACTGCCATATGCGATCCGCTGGGGGTGTCAATGTAATCTTAACGACACCCCCAGTTTGATCGCATATCGCAGTGCGATCGTGCAGTTCGCACAGGATCGGATCGCACAAGTGTGAACCGCTGTGCGATCCGATCCTGATGCGGCAGCAAAAATGCCTCCTGTGCGTGTTTGCTGCGGGTGCGATGCGAATTTAGCCATACAAACTGTATGGCTAAACTCGCACCGCACAGCTGATCGCATGTCATGTCGGAGCAGTGCGCTCCGACATGACATGCGAACCCCGCACACGCAGTAGTGTGAACCGGGGCTTAGAGTCTGAAGACATTATTATCATTTGAAATACGTTTACACATCCAATATCTATTTATTCACCATTTTATAATATTTATTTATTCATTCACTTATTTATATGTTGATCACATTGGCACGTTTTGCACGGGAACGCTGCGAATATACAGCATGTTCCCGCATCGCATGCGCACCCCTGGCAGTTCACACTGCCATAAGCGATACGCTGGGGAAGTCAATTAAAAGTTAACGACACCCCCAGATCAGATCGCATATCGCAGTGCGATCTGAAAGTTCGCACAGAATCGGATCGCACTAGTGTGAACCACCATGCGATCCGATTCTGCTGCAGACCAAAAAAAGGGTCTTGTGCCGGTTTCAGTGCGATTGCGGTGCGAATTCAGCCATACAAACTGTATGGCTGAATTTTCACCGCACAGAGATTGCATGCAATTTTAGGAGCAGTGCGCTCCGAATTACATGCGATCTCTGTGATCGCACAAATGTGAAGGGCACTTAATCATATGATTGACTGTCATTTTTTTTATATATTAATTTGATTATTATTTACATTTAATACCGACTGTATATTGCACATTTATATATAAGCTTGGAGCACTTTATATTGCGCGACACTATTTAATTTAGTTATATACACCCATGAGAGGAAAGCTGTATTTGCTGCAATCCCCAAAGAAAAGTGCTAGACCTGTTTAGCTCGCAGGAACAACATTTATTAATGTGCTGTATTAAAAGGGATCCCATTCCTTTGAATGGAATGCCAAATGCATGGAATGTGAGTTACTGTGCATTGTGCTGTGCTTTTATTTGTTTGCATTGCTTTAGAATGTTTGGGTGCCACTCTAAACACCAGGTACAGCAACATACCTCAGAACACGTCTTGCAGTATTTCACGTAACATGTTTTGTCGCATTGCTCAAACACATAGATCTGAATGTTCCCTCAATGTTAATGTCCTAAAAACTCTTTGCCATTTGTAGTTGTTAATAATATATACTGTATAAATGGGGGTTGATGTTTTTTTTACCTGCATCCCATGTTTCCTAATTAGTAACTAAATACTTTCACCACCTGGTAGAAAAAAACTATTTTTTAGGTGGTTTATCTTGTATTAATTTGATCCGTGTACTTATTCAACAAGGTTGCTGATAAACAGTCAGCCATTAGAAGAAGAAACTACGTACTAGGTCTGAGATACAGGAATGAACAGTAGGAACAGTCACTTAAAATTCCTTAAAAAGGAAAAGTTTGTGGTTTGCAAAAAAATAAATATCTCTACTCACCTCTATGCTGCAGCTGTCCCACCTCAGCTCTAAGACCAAGAACTGAGCAATAACATGATCGCTAATCACTCAGTTCTCAATCTGTCTTGAGTGGAAAGCGGTGACTGTCCGTCACCGCTCTCCACTCTGCTCATGCAGCACTCACTGACAGCAAAAGGGGGTGGGTACTGCTGGCTCCAGCTTTTAGACACACTCTGGGAGGCGGAGCCACCTGTCAAGCGGGCAGCTGGGTGGGTCTTGATAAAATTGTCAGGATCCTATCAGAGCTTGGAGCAGCTCTGCCACATCAGCTAATAACAGATGACTAAGCTCCGAGGGGTGGAGCGAAATGCCTTGGAGGCATGGCCTGGTCGGAGTCCAGGCTGAGGTTGCCACACATACACACCTGAGGAATGTCATGAATGTGCGGCAATAGGGAGACTTTCTCTTCACTCTGAGCCATTGCAGGAACCAGGATGAGCTCCCTACCGAGCCAGCACTCCCAGTGGTGGAGATAATAGGACTTGAATACCCTCCAATAGAGTCTGAGCGGCACACAAAGCAGGTCTTTGGTCACAATCAGCAAATATTGGGCTGAAGCTGCTATAATAATGGGACAAGTCACATGGATAAAATCTTTATCTGTAGAAAACACTAGTTTTGAACCTTAATGCCAATCGAAAAAATAAAATAAAAAAAAAAAAAACCTTGCTTGCCCAACTCAGCCCAAATAGATCTATATATATATATATATATATATATATATATATATATATATATATATATATACACACATATACATATACATATACACACATATACATACATACATACACATCACAAGTAAAAGTAATGTTAACATTTTTAACAAATCAATGGGCACATAGCTGAACTGTGTATATTGTTCTAATCCAGAATGTGTACAAAGTCCACTGCCCTGAAGCGGTTAAAGTTCTACAAAGCAAAGGGGGAAAGTCCAGAACTGTCAAGCATGTTCAATTCAAGGTCGCTGGAAATCAATTCCATCAAACTATACACAAACACAAGCTGTCTGCCAACAAATTCAATTAGCAGAAAACAAGCTCCAAAACATAGATAGCTCCCAACACACACCAACATGCTAAGTGTTATTAAAAAGAACCCTACAATGCAAAAAAAAAAAAAAAAGTGCATCAAGCAGATCTATATTATACAAAACTAAACAAATTCACACACATTATAGTATAAAAAGGTGAGCAATGCAGAGCAAAGCTCAAAAGGATTTAAAAAATGGGGTTTCTATATGTTGAAGAAAAGGTCTAACCTTCTCTATATATCAGATAAAGCAAGGAATCAACACACACATAAGCTTTGAACAAGATGGATACTATCTGCATTACAGAAGACCAAAATTAGGTTTTAATAGCAAAAGCGGCACTCCACTCTCTTGGCGCACAGACTTCTAGTTCCCGACTGAACCCTTAAACTCTTGCGACTAAACTCAAGATGGCATCTTTACAATCAAACATTCCAAGTATTTTCCAGTCTAATTTATCCAAACTATATCAATCCCCTGAAAGCTTTAATAGATAGCGGAAAAATTCTCTCTTTGCGGGCCTAAACCTTACATCCACCCCATCGCTCTTCATCCACTACTTGAGCAAGAGACTACCCAATTTGAAGTCTGCTATTAAGTTGCTCAAATTCTGGAACAAATCTGGGCGCTATGTTTTACAGACATTTACTCCAAAGAAGTTGGGAGGACTTACTGGGTCCATTTCTTGCACAAGCCTTGAAAAGTATTCACAAAAAGGTGCCTATTTTACTAAAGAATCCTTCACTGCATCCATAAGTATGATACCAAAGCCTAAATACACACGATACTTCTTGCCTGAACTCTTGTACGATTACTCTTATAAAAAATTGATATGAAGTTGCCTAGTAAAGAACCTCGCCATACGGCCTAATACAGGTTTACCAGTCTCTTATTATTAATAACTAAGCAAAAGGAAAAAGGGATCTTACCACCCCCAATGGCCTCCTCCTTGGAGCACCCTTCGTTCCCTTCAAGAGACTTTCTCCCTCCATTTTCCTGGTGGAGCAGACATTACTTAACCTCTGTTCAAAGCCTATTGGTACATGGAAAACTTTTTGCAGGAACATCACAACATCCCTTCCAGAGAAATATTCAAGTTTAAAAAATGTATGAATACACTGATATCCACCCTACACAGACAGTCAGACAGACAGACCGACAATCTTCAAACTCTGTATTTGAACAAATCCTGTGATCCTTATGCTAATGACATATTATCATACAATTACTCTCAATTATCACTTAATTAAAGTGACTCCCTCCCTGCCTACACTTTGAGGTGGGAGGCTTTTCTCTAAACGTAAGTCCCTATGGGAAGACTGGGACTCCATATGGGCTGAAGTTGCTTAAAGCTCAAGCAATGTAATAGCACTAGAAGCCAATTACAAATTTTTGCTGCATTAGTACCGTGCACCGGCATACAACGAAAGCCATCCCTTTCCTAAATTGGAGCTCCACCCAAAAAAGGGAAACTCCACTTGTTCGCACCCACCCCCCTCCACTGCGACATTTTGACACTTTTTTTTTTGGGGGGGGGGGGGGTACTTGGTTTTAATAGGTACCCGCCTCCCACTTCTGGGTAAGATCGCTACATGGCAATCAACATATTCAGCCCCTCCTCCTTCTGCCCATTGCCTTCTGGGACGTGTGTTGGTCCCAAAAGGTGTCGGGACCATTCAGAAAGCGCAGCGCAACTCAGGCATTCACAGTAGGAAACAGGCTGCGAAGCCTAAAGGCTTCACTGCTGGTTTCCCTTACTTGCAATGCCAGCACCTGAACCCAAAGCCGATGGACGAATCGGCTTAGGGTGCTGACATCATGGGATGCCTGGACAGGGAAGTTCCCTTATATTTAAGGTCAGCAGTTACAGTATTTGTAGCTGCTGACTTAATTTTTGTTTTCAGACGGAGCTCCACCTTAAACCCCCCATCCCACACTGCTTTCGAGGCTGTTCCTGCCCTTGCACCTTTGGACATACAGGTCCTTTTAAAAAAATTAGCATATTGTGATAAAGTTCATTATTTTTTGTAATGTACTGATAAACATTAGACTTTCATATATTTTAGATTCATTACACACACAACTGAAGTAGTGCAAGCCTTTTATTGTTTTAATATTGATGATTTTGGCATACAGCTCATGAAAACCCAAAATTCCTATCTCAAAAAATTAGCATATTTCATCCGACCAATAAAAGTGTTTTTAATACAAAAAAAGTCAACCTTCAAATAATTATGTTCAGTTATGCACTCAATACTTGGTCGGGAATCCTTTTGCAGAAATGACTGCTTCAATGCGGCGTGGCATGGAGGCAATCAGCCTGTGGCACTGCTGAGGTGTTAGGCTGGCCATACACTATACAATTTTCTTGTTCAACTTTCCTTTAGATTTACCAAAACCATGTAATATAGGGTCAAACCTAAACACTTTCAATTTGTATGCAGTCAGGCAGGCCCATGCACTACATAGTTTAAGGTAAATCTAAAGGAAATTGAATAAGAAAATTGTATAGTGTATGGCCAGCCTTATGGAGGCCCAGGATGCTTCGATAGCGGCCTTGAGCTCATCCAGAGTGTTGGGTCTTGCGTCTCTCAACTTTCTCTTCACAACATCCCACAGATTCTCTATGGGGTTCAGGTCAGGAGAGTTGGCAGGCCAATTGAGCACAGTAATACCATGGTCAGTAAAACATTTACCAGTGGTTTTGGCACTGTGAGCAGGTGCCAGGTCGTGCTGAAAAATGAAATCTTCATCTCCATAAAGCTTTTCAGCAGATGGAAGCATGAAGTGCTCCAAAATCTCCTGATAGCTAGCTGCATTGACCCTGCCCTTGATAAAACACAGTGGACCAACACCAGCAGCTGACATGGCACCCCAGACCATCACTGACTGTGGGTACTTGACACTGGACTTCAGGCTTTTTGGCATTTCCCTCTCCCCAGTCTTCCTCCAGACTCTGGCACCTTGATTTCCGAATGACATGCAAAATTTGATTTCATCCGAAAAAAGTACTTTGGACCACTGAGCAACAGTTCAGTGCTGCTTCTCTGTAGCCCAGGTCAGGCGCTTCTGCCGCTGTTTCTGGTTCAAAAGTGGCTTGACCTGGGGAATGCAGCACCTGTAGCCCATTTCCTGCACACGCCTGTACACGGTGGCTCTAAATGTTTTCTACTCCAGACTCAGTCCACTGCTTCCGCAGGTCCCCCAAGGTCTGGAATCGGTCCTTCTCCACAATCTTCCTCAGGGTCCGGTCACCTCTTCTCGTTGTGCAGCGTTTTCTGCCACACTTTTTCCTTCCCACAGACTTCCCACTGAGGTGCCTTGATACAGCACTCTGGGAACAGCCTATTCCTTTAGAAATGTCTTTCTGTGTCTTACCCTCTTGCTTGAGGGTGTCAATGATGGCCTTCTGGACAGCAGTCAGGTCGGCAGTCTTACCCATGATTGCGGTTTTGAGTAATGAACCAGGCTGGGAGTTTTTAAAAGCCTCCGGAATCTTTTGCAGGTGTTTAGAGTTAATTAGTTGATTCAGATGATTAGGTTAATAGCTCGTTTAGAGAACCTTTTCATGATATGCTAATTTTTTGAGATAGGAATTTTGGGTTTTCATGAGCTGTATGCCAAAATCATCAATATTAAAAACAATAAAAGGCTTGCACTACTTCAGTTGTGTGTAATGAATCTAAAATATATGAAAGTCTAATGTTTATCAGTACATTACAGAAAATAATGAACTTTATCACAATATGCTAATTTTTTTAAAAGGACCTGTATATAGTGGCACTGCTCGAAGGGTAAAAGATTTTACACTCAGGTCTAACCAGTACTCTCTATGGTTTTTGGCAAATCTATCCTAAAGATTCTTATTAAGTACTGCTGAAAAAAGGGCAGGCCTACTGTTGAAATTATCAATTTACAAACTGCACATTCACATTTTTGAGATGGCTAAAACAATAGAGGAAGCTTAGAAAATATCTTTGTTTTCTCTTTCTCAATGCCAGGAAAAGGGTCAATCAAACCATGCTCCTTGCAAAACTCACAGCAATGCAGGCTGACTCGATGGCTTAATATCATCAATGCTGGGCTTCCTGGATAGAGCATTATCTCCCATTACCTCTTAACGCATTATAGGCAACTAGTGCCTCTTCAACTCTTGATATCGGTTTCTCTTCCCCTTTTTTTTCCCTTAAATTCTGTCTTCTCTTTTTGTTTTCTACCTTCATTTTCCTTTAACATGTATGTGTCATATTAGACTCCTTTGTCTAATGAGAGTCTACTGTCTTCATTACAAAAAGGTATTTTGGTTCCTAAGACTTTATTCGGAATCAAAAATTTGTACTTATAACTGTGTTATATGTCTCAACCTTTTTGTACAATGTCCCATACCATACCAATGCATTTTGCATATGCAATCTAGGTCTTGCAAAATTCAAAAATAATTTATTGAAGGAAAAGAACTCCAAAAATGTTTTTGTATTTATTTGGGATTAACTGATGCAACAGTATTATTCTGGACCATCTACTAACCAGTGTTCTGCCTAAAATGCCCTTCAACAAGGACTACAGAGACGAGAGCAGTTTCATGCATATCACAGTCAAAATGATAGGTTTGAAAAGCAGATACCCATAAATATCTTCTGCTCTGACATGATTTGCTTTGGTTTAATTTGAGGGACATTAGTGTGTGTGTGTGTGTGTGTGTGTGTGTGTGTGTGTGTGTGTGTGTGTGTGTACCAAGGAAGTTCACACAAATGCTCAAGTATGCACGAAGTCCATGCTTCCTCACATGGACCCTTGCATCAAACATATTCTGCCATTGGGTGACCACTGATGATGCACATGCCCACTGGAATTAGGGTCTTTTCACACGGGCTTTCCGATCATGTCTGCCTGTCATTTTTTAGGTGGACCTGACTGGAAACTCCAGTAAGTCTATGGGCAGGTGGATGTAAACTGATGTGCACCCATTTACATCCCTTTATCTTTGAGTCTGTCCAGGTCCAGAAAAAAAAAATTTAGACTGGACTTTTTTCCAGACCTAAACATGATGATGAATTG
This sequence comes from Pelophylax lessonae, assembly GCF_965119305.1. Taxonomy (NCBI): domain Eukaryota; kingdom Metazoa; phylum Chordata; class Amphibia; order Anura; family Ranidae; genus Pelophylax; species Pelophylax lessonae. The sequence goes on from NC_138771.1 coordinate 178,526,862, forward strand.
GAGGTAGCCTAATAATTTTTGGTACAGAGACATACAAAGTCTCTTTTGTGTGCCAAGTCTCCTTGGGACTAGAAATCTCATAGGCCTCCTGGAGACCACAATTAGGCAAGCTTGGGAATGTGCAGTAGACTTAAGTGACCAGTAGACCACTCCAAAATATTGGGCGACTCCCTAGTTTCCCCAGTGACTTGACAAATCTGCAGTTGGAATCTTACTACTTACGAAGGACAACCTTTTAATGTTTCCTATTCACCATTAAAAAGAATGTATGCCAGGCATAGTTTTTTAACAATAGATCTGCCAATGCAAGAAACTGACAGCAATATATGTGTCCTCAATTCACTGTTCTATGGTAACAAATTAAAAAGAAAAAAAAAAAAAAAATGCAAAGAGTTTTTATACCACAAAACTGGCTAAGCTAATACAAATACAATTTGCCTCAATGTTCTCTGACTCAGGAGTAAAAGGAATTTTAACTTTAACTAGTAAGCAAAGCACCAGGGATAAAATACTTTGCAATACATCAGTTAAATCCCCAAAACTAATAAGATCAATATCCTTCCCGGCAGTTACCGGGAAGAAGTTCAAGAAGGACGGAAAAAGTTAGTCATGACAGAACAACATTAAAATGTGAACTAAACTCTTACTCACAAAATTAACAGGAAACACTTGGTATCTGCATTGTGTTAGATTAGCCTCTGAACTTCAAAAAGAAAGTGGAAAAAGCCACTTTTCTGTTCCTACAATAAACTTGTGAAAAAAGGTCAGCATCTGCAAGTAATCTTTTCTATATCAAAATGTTACGCTACATATACACATTTGCCGATATCTACAAACACAAAAATGTCTGTATTTAGAAAATATTAAATATATAAAAACATATAAAAATCGGGACTAGTTCACCAAGGTGACTTTGAAATAATCCCAAATGAGAAATAATTGTTTTTGTGACTTTCATGCCCGTTTTTGGTTTTTCAAAAGTGCCCATAGACACTCAATGCCAGTTCTGTGTACAAGCTCCTGTCTATTACATTTGAGAGAGTACAGAGCAGCAAAAATACTCAGGGATGGTAGGATTATGCTTCTACATTCAACTACCCATGCAAGTCACAGAGGTATAGTTGGGGAATCCAAGTCCAGGTTGTGGCAAAGAAGAGTCTGCATCTGCAAGGAGCCCTGTTTTGCAAAGAGGTCTTAGTGAGTTGGTTCCAGCAAAGGGCCGTAAGTGCTCATTCGCACCAATCTGCATTGGCTCAACACAAGGGCATAAAGAACACAATTGGTGTATAATTGCCGTTCCCACCATACACGTGCATTGCGTAAAATTGCAGGGTGTCTGAATATCAGAACTTGCTGCAGTGCATAAAGTAAAATTAGGATTTTTTGGTAATTTTAAACAAAGAAAAAGTAAACAGTGTGATATTCTGCAATGATGCATCATACTTACAAAGCGTACACGTTATACACGGAATAATCTTTAAGAGCCCATTGTAAGGGGTTAGCTCGGTAGCGGGTGTGGGTGACCCCTTGGGTGGGTTCGTTACACAGAGAGACAGCCGAGGAGTGGTTGAAAACAACGGTCTATGGTTTATTCTTCCAATTTGCTGGAAACAACAAGTGCAAGCATCCAAACAGCATAAATCAAACAAACATAAAATAAACCCTGGCCACTTGGGGCGTCTACCTTCACAACACAGGAACCTACCTATGGTGTCTGTCCCAACCTACTGCTGGGCAGACACTGCTGGTCATACAGCAGAAGACCAATAGTCTATTTGTTTTCTTTTCACACAGAAAAAGTCAACACCACCTCACCTTCAGAAGTCTCTCAGCTCACTGCTCTCCTTAACGCACAAAGCCTCAGGATGCAGCAATCAGTAGTCATCCTCTGGATAACTTATAGAGGCCTTAATTGCCTCATTCTGAATAGCTGAAGCTTTCCAACGTCCTTAAACCTTTCTGGCTATCTCTGCAGCCGACACCTGATAGTAATTGGTGAATTGTCTAAACAAGGCAGAAATGTATCTCCTGTCTGTAACAACACCCACAGATTTACCTGACTTCCTGTCACACCATTTAGAATCTGTGTGGGCCCATCCATTGTGACTGGAACTCCAATGTGCTTCCAATACACACTGTGAATGGCATCCCGATGTACTGTACAGAAGTAGCAAATGCACAACAAAGAGAAGACACATATACCATGCGTTGTCATGTGCTGAGGTGCATTCAAAAGAAAAGGTATATGTAGTTGGCCTTAGCTGGTCCATTGAGATGGGTTAATAAACTGCAACATAAAAGTAGTAACATCTGAATGGGCCATAAAGGTCTGATTTTAAAAGCAAGAAGTCTTTTAGGGTCAGGGTACTCAGGCCTTTGTTCAAACTAGAATGGATTTTCTTCCCATACAAGTGATTGGGAATGTGAAAGGCAGCTTGATGCAGCCTAGAAAAAGGTAAAATGCAGGTCAAATGCATCTGCTAGGAAATCAGATGGAATACAGAAGCATCTCAAAGTGATATCAAACACAAGTTGAAGATAAATCCAAGGCCATGCTGCATTTGTTCATCCACAAAAGGCTTTAAAATTGTCAGCAGACTATAGGTGTCAGCATTCTAAAAGGTCTATATGATGACACCCTCTGATATATCCCCGAATGAGTCATCAGTCATAGGAGAGAGTGCTGGGACAACAGCCCACCCTCCCGCCCTAATTGAGTTCCATGGCGAGTGGAGATTAAGGTTTTTTTTTTTTTAAAGATTCTATCATGGCAGTCGGCGGGGTACAAGGTCCTGTTATGGGTTTTTGTTTTTTGAGAAAAAAGAAAATGTACATTGGTAGGGACCCATCTTGGATACTACTCTCATTATTATGGTTGGTAGTACCTGTGTGTAGTTGTTTGTCTCTGAGTCAGTGTTCGTTGCGGCTGGAGGCTTAAAAAAGATTCAGTAGTCACACAGGTACAAATAGTTGATGCCCACAAGGACCTTGTAACTCCTATGATGGGGTACAAGGCCCTGCTATGGGTTTTTTGACTATAAAGCATATGTACATTGGTAGGGACCCGTCCTCTGTATGGCTCCCATTAATATGGTTGGTGGTACCTGCATGTAGTTGTTGGTCTCCGAGTCAGTGTTTGTTGCGGCTGGAGGCCTAAAAATATTCAGTGGTCACGCAGGTACAAGTAATGTCCACAAGGACTTTGTGACGCCTATTTTTGGCGGAATGTACTGGATGTTCATATGTTGCATATTTTTATAAGTTATTTATAATTAGTTAATAAAAGGCTGCTATGGCCATTGTACTCCATCCTGAATCTCGTGTGGTTAGTCTTGAAAACTGGTTATTAGAGGAGTGGTGGTCAAGCAGTTGGGAGAACAAGACATCTTTATACCCTAGTAATGCCAGGCCTAAATGCAAACTGCAAATGTAGCTAGGAATGATGGCATACAATTAAAAGGCACATAAACTCTCATTCACATTCCTTGCGGTTTGCCATGCCGCTGTCACCTCTTAAGAGAAATCGAATTGGCGTATTAAGGTCTTCCAGATGCTAATGTAAACTTTAAAAGCCTAGCCAACATGCCGTTAAATAATGACCTAGGATATACATTCATTTAAAAGCATTACAGTGGGTGACAAAGCAGATTCAACAAAACAATTTATCAATACAGTCATTTTAGATGCATGAAAGAACCAGAAAAGGTCAAAGATAACCATTTTAGGTTTCATCTTATTTTATTGTTTTTTGTTCAATATGACAAGTCATACAGAAACAAAAAAGAAAGTGAACAGGGTACATATCAAGTATCAGCATATGTGCAGAAGGCCTGCTCGGTGTTCGATAGCCATTTTAAATTACTGAGCGGGAGTGTAGATACAATGATGCTGCAGACACACAATTTTCATTTTTTTTTTTTTGGTACTTGCAGATGGTGTCGAGGTTTAAAAAGCCAATTCCAACGTTCAGCCCACGTTTCAGGTTACACCCCCTAGTAGGAGTGTAACATAAAACATGGTCAGCATGCCTGGGATTGTGGGGTTCTTCACCCCACCAGCTTATGTGATATTTGAAATCAGCTTGGCTGTGCAAGGCTCCGCATCGGCTTGGCTGTGCCATGTTGGCAGATGAACTGTAGTTCTCAATGCAGCAGAAGTGCAGTCACATCACTGCACTTACAGTTTATTAATACTGTATGCCTTCCAGCGCCATAGCTGAAGGTGCGTTCCTCTGTATGGGCCAGGTCACGGCACCTATGATCCACTGACTGCAAAGCCTTGTTGGCTCAAATTAAAAAAAAAAAAAAAAAAAAAAAAAAACACACACACAACATTCACTTTTTTTGCCAAATGGGTGCATTTATCTTTTGCCATTGAAAGGTGGAATTCTCTTTTAGCTAATATAAGAGATTTAATTATGGGCTACCTGTAACATTTTCTTCCTGTCATAGGTAAGGTTGCTGGATAAATGTATTTTGAAACACCAACACACAAAAAAGGAATTTTATAGTCAATAGAGCACTCTTCTTATAGGGATCGCTCAGCTCCTGCATCCTCTCTCAAAGTGCCCTAAACGTATACATATGGCAGAAAGAGCTTTAATCAACGACCACCTCCTGATTCCAACAGTGCTGGACAGTCTTTGAAACTATGTGCTTGGGGAATGGAGACCCAAGGAAGATTTAAAAGTGAATTGGGAATCCGGAAGCAATTGGGAACTAAGGACTGAAAGTGACTTCAGTGATTGGAAATCAGAAAACGGGAGACAGAGAATGCCTGGAATGATAATCTAAGAAAGTTTGTTTGGACTTCCCTGACGTGTGCTTGCAGAGCGTGAAGTAAAAGTATTTCTCTGTAAGAGAAAAGAATGAAAATTAAGGCTCGGTTCACACTAATGCAACCTGAAAGTTGTGCAACTTTTCCAGGTCGACTCCCTGGAGACTTAGGTACTACTTTAATGCGACTTTAGAAGCGACTTTCGGGAATGCCTGGGTAATCTTCTTGTAATGTCGGATCCAAATCACATCAATATAGAAGAGGATCAGATTTGGAGGTAACTTTTATTAAAGTCTATGGGCACAAGTCAGACAGAAGTCGCCTTGAAGTAGTACAGGAACCTTTTCTAAAGTCTGAGCGACTTCAGTAGTGCTAATTAGGACAGCTCTCATTTACTAACAAGGGATTTCATATGTCATGCAACATGGGGTCTCGCAGTTTGAACCAAGCCTAATAAAGAAATGAAAGATAGATACATGTCCTGGAGAAACTATTGAATCTTATACGTTTTTAAGTGGACAGAACATTTACTTTATTGGAACAGTTATAGAAAATTACTTCTATTACTAGCCCATCATAGGACAGGTAGCCACCTTTACAATAGGTAATTATATACATCTTCCTTTTACAGGGTACCGTATTTTCCGGCGTATAAGACGACTGGGCATATAAGACGACTGCCCCTAATTTTCTTCTACCAGTAATACTTATACTTAGGTTAACTTGGAGATATTATACTCGGCGTATAAGACGACCCCCCATTTTTGGGGAATTTTTTTGAGGTTCAAAAGTAGTCTTATACGCCAGAAAATACAGTATTTAGAAAAGGATTTAGAAGGAGGATGGGAGCAGGTTTAGTTCAGAAAAGCCTGAATTTCTACTTTAACCACTTTAATACTGGACATGTTTCCTCTTCCTGCCCAGGCCAATTTTCACCTTTCAGAGCGGTCACATTTTGAATGACAATTGCGCAGTCATGCAACACTGTACCCATAAGAATTTTGTATCACTTTTTTCACATGAATAGAGCTTTCTTTTGGTGGTATTTATTCACCGCTGGGTATTTAATTTTAAAAAAATGTAACATTTTGAAAAAAAAAGAATAATACGTTTTTCTTAGTTTCGGTTATAACATTTTGCAAAAAAAAAAAAAAAAAATGGTCTTCAATAATTTAGGTCAAAATGTATTCTGCTACATTTCTTTGGAGAAAAAAATAACCCAAAATCGGTGTTTATTATTTAGTCTGTAGGGAAGTTATAGAGTCCACAAACTGTGGTATATACAGTAAAACTTGATAAATCCTGATGTACCGATGGTCTGTCTCGTTTCTGGAGGCCTGAAAACCAGTGCAGTACAGTGTTATCATATACAGTATCTCACAAAAGTGAGTACACCCCTCACATTTTTGTAAATATTGTATATCTTTTCATGTGACAACACTGAAGAAATGACACTTTGCTACAATGTAAAGTAGTGAATGTACAGCTTGTATAACAGTGTAAATTTGCTGTCCCCTCAAAATAACTCAACACACAGCCATAAATGTCTAATCCGCTGGCAACAAAAGTGAGTACACCCCTAAGTGACAATGTCCAAATTGGGCCCAGTTTGCCATTTCCCCTCCCCGGTGTCATGTGACTCATTAGTGTTACAAGGTCTCAGGTGTGAATGGGGAGCAGGTGTGTTAAATTTGGTGTTATCGCTCTCACTCTCCCATACTGGTCACTGGAAGTTCAACCTGCCACCTCATGGCAAATAACTCTGAGGATATGAAAAAAAATAATTATTGCTCTTCCTAAAGATGGTTTAGGCTATAAGAAGATTACCAAGACCCTGAAACTGAGCTGCAGCACAGTTGAAAAGAACATACAGTGGTTTAACAGGACAGGTTCCACTCAGAACAGGCCTCGCCATGGTCGACCAAAGAAGTTGAGTGCACATGCTCAGCGCCATATCCAGAGGATGTCTTTGGGAAATAGATGAATGAGTGCTCCCAGCATTGCTGCAGAGGTTGAAGGGGTGGGGGGGGGTCAGCCTGTCAGTGTTCAGACCATACGCCGCACATTGCATTAAATTGGTCTGCATGGCTGTCGTCCCAGAAGGAAGCCTCTTCTAAAGATGATCGACAAGAAAGCCCACAAACAGTTTGATGAAGACAAGCAGACTAAGGACATGGATTACTGGAACCATGTTCAGTGGTCTGATGAGACCAAGATAAATTTATTTGGTTCAGATGGTGTCAAGCGTGTGTGGCAGCAACCAGGTGAGGAGTACAAAGACAAGTGTGTCTTGCCTACAGTCAAGCATGGTGGTGGGAGTGTCATGGTTTGGGGCTGCATGAGTGATGCCGGCACTGGGGAGCTACACTTCATTGAGGGAACCATGAATGCCAACATGTACAGTAATGTGACATACTGAAGCAGAGCATGATCCCCTCCCTTCAGAGACTGGGCTACAGGGCAGTATTCCAGCATGATAACGACCCCAAACCTCAAAAGACAACCACTGCCTTGCTAAAGAAGTGGAGGGTAAAGGTGATGGGCTGGCCAAGCATGTCTCCAGACCTAAACCCTATTGAGCATCTGTGGGGCATCCACAAATGGAAGGTGGAGGTCGCTAACATCCACCAGCTCTGTGATGTGGTCATGGAGGAGTGGAAGAGGACTCCAGTGCCAACCTGTGAATCTCTGGTGAACTCCATGCCCAAGAGGGTTAAGGCAGTGCTGAAAAAGAATAGTGGCCACACAAAATATTGACACTTTGGGGACACGGACTGGTGACAGTATGTAAAAGAAATAAGAATTAATCATTTTTTTTTTCTTTTCTATTACATTTTTATGATGATTTTTTACTAACACACTGTGACCAGAGCAATACAGTGTTACCATCGTAATAACCATTTTTACCGAATTAAACTGCTTCATTCAGTATCTTTTGTTATGATTAGCTGTGATTGGACAAAGCTAATTACATGGTACAGATGGGCTGTGATTGGCCCTGTCTGTATCATATGATCACTATGACCAATCACAGCTAGCAACACAATTGTATACAATGGATAGCATGAAAGGAAGCCATCCATTGTTTACATTTGTTATGTCATCTGCTGTGATTGGTCACAGCGATCACATGGTACTGGCAGCGGGCTGGTCCAGTGGACACCTCCAGTTACAGATTGTGCCGCTGGCAGGCCCTGCAGCCGCGCGAGAGACGCGTTCTGGGAGGACATCATATGACGTCCTCCTAGAACAACAGTGCTCCCGCTCGGCCATCATTGTACTATAGGCTGGGCAGAATATTTTGCTGCTGCAAATATTATGAGGGCAACAGTGCCAGCATGTAAAATCTGTGGTTTCCATTTTCACTCCTGACTGCCGACTTCATTGTAGAAGTGAACCGCCCAATGACTTCTAAATCCTGAGGTCGGTGCATTTTTCCATTGCAAAATAAATAAAAATTAAAATTCCAGTAATAAATTTTGTTTATAATACAATTTTCCATAAAGTGCAGTTTAACAAAATATTGAGATGTTGATTTCCATAACAGACAGACAGAAACAAGCAAATAAAATGTGCTTTATTGCCAATAATTTTGCTGCGCTTGAGGAAGACAGGTAATACGCATTTAAATGCCTGCGGCCTGATCAGTAAAAGCCTGATTCATTATCTTATCAGACTTCTATTCAAATGGAAAAAAAATCTTGAAAACATATCACCATCAATGAAATGGCATACTGATCTAAAAAATATTGGTTAGTACCAGCATCTGACTTAAAACATAGATACAACTACAGGGATAGCAGCTATGGGCAGCTCATGCGGAGGTGGAAAATGTCCATTGGAATATAAGAAACCGTAGCGTCCAACAATAAAAAAAAATTCTGTTATCGGTTAACTTTTGCAGCAGATGACCATAAGTATCTTGCAGATAGATAATCATAAAGTTTCTCATATTGAACTGTTCTATTCCTACTAAATCAGCCAAAGGTCGAGCTGTGGTTGGCCCTGTTGGCACCACAAAATTTGATTGACAAATGAAAATGTCGGATGGAAAATTGTTGACCGAACATCAAAACAGGTGCAGTCACTGTTCGGGTATTTAGAGAACCATGAGTGTTGTGGCTATCTGAATACAACAGGTGAGATTCCCCCATCTACACAGTTTTAGCGTGGATGGGAAATTTGTTTAACTCAAAGGGCTAAATGGTTTCAATTGTGTATGGCTAGCCTTTCCTCTGTAACTACATGGCTTTATTTCCATCTTCAAAATCCCCTGCACAGTAGTAGTACTCAGACTATTATTAGGAGCCAAGGTAGAAAACTACCTGATCAGGAAATTAGGAACACCATCACAAAAGCAGGCCTAAACTCAAATGTTCTAAACTCAAATCTTATTCATAAAAAAGGACACTGTTACTTTGCCCATTCCGAGCAATATGACAGTGCACCTAAAAGCCCACTGCCAACAAGATATACTCCCCTTACTTACTCCAGCTAAGCATCCTTGCTTCTTTGCTCTAACAGGCCTAGGTTTCTGGGCATAGGTAAACGTGTCCTCCACCATATGACAGTGCCTTGGTAAGCTTTGACATTGCCCTTTGTGTGTGGTGGACTCTTGCAGCAGGGATGCAGCAAATTACTGTTGATTGGCAAGAATCTCTTGTTGGGGTTGTCTGAGGGTACCGTCACCCTGACCGGACAGGCTCAGAGTGTTGCTTTGATGAGAAGGCCTCATCAGGCAACAATCTAGTGCAAATCTTACTAAACGATCAAAGATTTCCAACCCCCCACACGTACGATTCTGCACTTATATTTTCTTTTTGCATGTTTATAAAAAGAAAAAAAACTAAAATTTAAATTGGCACCTTAACCACTTGCCAACTGCCTAACGACTATTTACGTCGGCAGTCAGCCCCTCACAGGCAAAGCGACGTAGTACTGTCGCTAGCCTGTGAGGCTCTATGGAGCCGGCGCACTCCCGCTTGCTCATGGACCCCCCTCCGCACGAGTGAACGGCGGACCCGATGTCCGCCGGTCACTCACGATCGTCGGTTACACCGGTGTTCTAAAATTTAGTCGGACCCGTGAAAATTCCGGATCCTCGTCACTTCCGGTTATACTACGTCACCACCAGCTGGAGCGACAGCTGTTGCGAGCCCCGGTGCGCATGCGCACAAGAAATTTTCCAGGTCAGATGGGATTTTAAGACTTTGTTAAAAGCTGACAGAGGAGGAGGAGGGGCTGAGGTAGGACGACAGCACCGCCGCGGGAAAATTTTACAACACCGCCGCATCATCGAGCAAGGAACATGTTGCAGAGCTAGGCGGGAAGGAAGTGAATATATATAATTTTAGAACACCGCCTGAGGTCCCTAGACTTTCGCCCTCACATAGAGCCACTTCCGCCTGTTCTCCCGAAACTTCCGCCCTTACTGACACATACCTCCGCCTGAGGTCCATTGACTTCCGCCCTCACATAGAAGTGAATTCCGCATTCTCTATGGAAACTAATAGAGAATTAGTTAATAGAGAACCCCTCTAAGTCAGCTCTGCAACATGTTCCTTGCTCGATGATGCGGCGGTGTTATAAAATTTTCCCGCGGTGGTGTGGTCGTCCTACCTCAGCCCCTGCTCCTCCTCTCAGTCAGCTGTTAGCAAAGTCTTAAAATTTCATCGGACCTGGAAAATGTATTGTGCGCATGCGCACCGGGGCTCCCAACAGCTGTGGTGGTGACGTAGCGTCACCAGAAGTGGCGAGGGTCCGGAATTTACACGGGTCCGATTCAATTTTACAACACCGGGAGAAAGGCAGGCAGCTAATGTAAACAAAGCCGCCTGTCTTTCTCCCATGTGTAACAGCACAGATCATACAGTCCTGCTATGTAGGACCGTAGATCTCTGCTGTTTCACACACAGCCACATCCAATCACAGTAAGAATCACGCCCCTAGGGACACACTTAACCCCTCCTTCTCAAATAAAGTTAAAAAAGCCAGTGTCATTTTTACAGTAACAGTGCATATGTATAGCACTGATTACTGTAGTAATGTCACTGGTACCCCCAAAAGTGTCAAAAATGTCAGTCAAGGGTCCGATCTGTCCGCCGCAATGTCGCAGTCCCGCAAAAAAAAAAAAAAAAATTGCAGATCGCCGCCATTACTCGTTAAAAAAAAAAAACAATAAAAATGACAAAAATCTTTCCCTTAGTTAGTAAACGCAATAACTTTTGCGCAAACCAATCAAAATACGCTTTTTGCAATTTTTTTTACCAAACATATGTAGTAGAAAACAAATTGGCCTAAAATGTTAAAAAAATTTAGATTTTTACATTTTTTTGGGGGGGGGGAATTTCATATAAAAAAAATGTGAAAAATATTGTTATTTTTGCAAAATTGTCGCCCTTTTTTTGTTTATAGCACATGATCAAAAAAAAAATAAATAAATAAAAATCGCACAGGTGATCAAATACCACCAAAAGAAAGCTCTGTTTGTGGGAAAAAAAGAATGTCAAATTCGTTTGGGTACAGCGTCACACGATCGCGTAATTGTCCGTTAAAGTCACGCGGTGCCAAATCGCAAAATAGGCCCTGGTCAGGAAGGGGGTAAAATCTTCCGGGGCTTAAGTGGTTAATACTTAAGTGCATCAGCGCAGCTTATAAATCTAGCTGCCATATTATGGTAAATCGGTCTCAAATACAATTGTCCTTTTTTTCCTTCACTGCCCTGTCTTTCTTACAAGTATGTGCCACAGGTTATCCTATCAGCATGCATAATAACCACATAAATGCTATTAATTTGCTTGCAGTTTGTAAATGTTAACAAGTATAATAAATATCTGGAATCAGCACAACGGATCATTCCTCCTAACATTTTATGAACGTTTTTTGCATTAGCCTCAGCAGTTGACTGATACATGAACGTTATATTATGTGGCTTCAACATTCAGTTCAAGGATTGTAATAAGAACGCAACCCCCAAAAATCAATGTATACATTTTTAAACTACTTCAATATAAGATGATCTGTAATACATCATGAAAATAGCTATCTTTTGTTTCATCATAAAAGCATTTAGGCCCTAGATTAGAACAAGGTGTTATTGATTGTAAAGGATATGTATTACCAAGTAAAGAGCATCTTCCAGAAATAAAAAGGTTCTCCTTGGCATGATCAATAGGTATTTTGGTGACAAGTCACCATGGACAAATCATAGTTTTCCATAAATATTCAATAGGAAAAATGTATCTGTTGGGATAAGAAAAAAAAAAAAAGGGGGGGGGGGAATTTCTGTAGTATAAAAAAACGTTTAAAAAAATATTGTGTCCCGCAAAAATACAACATGAATCAATCATCCATGTTATAGTCATAAAATGTACCATAAAGAAAATGGTACACATGCTACTTATTTATAAATAAGTAACCAAACAGGAAATATCTTCTAGAACAGAGGGGTCATTGTGACCTTCTCTTAACATTGAAGGCTCAGCAATTTGTCTGCTGGCCTGCAGCTGTATATTAAAGCACCTCATCTAAAATGCATCCAATTAATGGGTGTCAAGGGCCATCATAAAGAACCAAGTTAAGCCAACTCTATACATCTAGTCAGCTGTTCACGTCATGTTAAAGGGATTGTAAAGCCAGGAGGTTTTTTTATCTTAATCTATTCTATGCATTAAAATAAAAATAAAAACCTGTGTGCAGCAGCCCCCCTAGTACTTAAAGGAGTTGTAAGGTCAGGAAGGTTTTCTTTATCCTAATGCATTGTACGCATTAAGATAAAAAGCCTTCTGTGTGTAGCAGCCTCCCTTGCACCCCCTAGTACTTACCTGTGCCCCCTCTTGGTCCAGCAATGTCCACAAGTCCCCCGGTCATCCTGGGACTCTCCCTCCTGATTGGCTCCCATAGCTGTCAAAGTCAGTGAGCCAATCAGGAGAGAAGGGGCAGGAGACAAAGAGCTGCAGCTTGGCTCAGGTGCCCCCATAGCAAGCCGCTTGCTGTGGGGGCACTCAATGGGGGGGGGGGGGGGGGGGAGCAGCAGGAACGAGGGACCCGAGAAGAGGAGAATCTGGGCTGCTCTCTGCAAAACAAACAGCATAGAGGAGGTAAGTATAATGTGTTTGTTATTTTATTATTTTGTTATTTTTTTTTAACAAAACTTTACAATCACTTTAACTGAGCCCATCTTTATCCAGCAATGTTACAGGAGTTTCTCAGCTGCCCGGGACTCCCCTCTTCATTGGCCAAGACAGCAGTGAGGCGCGATTGGCTCCCCGCTGCTGTCTAAGTAAGCCAATCAGGAGAGAAAGGGGCGGAGCTGGGTCGCGGCTCCGTGTCTGAAAGAACTCAGGGAGCGGAGACTCGGCTCGGGTGCCCCCATAGCAAGCTGCTTCCTGTGTGGGCACCAAATAGGAGGGAGGGGCCAGGATCACAGAAAATGGACCCGAGAAGGATCTGGGCCACTCTGTGCAAATCCAACTGCACAGAGCAGGTAAGTATAACCAAAACTTTACAATCACGTTAAGCTTTTTTATCATTTTTATTTTAGTAGCCCAAGTAAATACATAACATTACCAAAAATGTGAGGTTAACAGTTAAAGGTATCTTTTGATTTAACTGTATAGAGGTTATTGATCTGAGCTGCATGTCCTGCCCCCCCCCCCCCACCTACATCCATATTTTACTTTACTATGGGTGGATCCATATAAACTGAACAGCAGCTGCTTGTCTGCTGCTCACTGTAAACAGCTGTAGCTTATCCACAAATATAATCACTATATGCATTAGTCATTTCTAGAACTGATGTCAATACAAAGTAAATGCCGCAGCCTGTAGAGTAAGGCTTCATGCGCGAGGGGCTGAAACTTCGATCTCTCTGTGCCTGTCACAGAACCATTCCCCTACACAGTTAGTAAGCATTCTTGGGTACACATTAACCCCTTTGATCACCCCCAGTGTTAACCCCTTCCCTGCCAGTGTCATTTATACAGTAACAGTGCATAATATTTAGCACTGATTACTGTATTAATTACACTGGTCCCCAAAAAGTGTCAAATGTCAGTTCTGGGCCCGATCTGTCCGCCGCAATGTCGCAGTCCCGCTAAACATCGCTGATCACCACCATTCCTAATAAAAACAAAAAAATAAATAAAAATTCCAAAAGTCTATCCCGTAGTTTGTAAACGATATAACTTTTGCCCAAACCAATTAAAATACGCTTTTTGGGATTTTTTTTTTACCAAAAATATGTAGCAGAATACAAATTGGCCTAAACTGATAAAAAATTTAGATTTGAAATTTTTTTTTATTGGGAATGTTTTATAGCAGAAAGTAAAAAATATGGCGTTTTTTTTCAAAATTGTCGCTCTTTTGTTTATAGCACAAAAACCGCAGAGGTGATCAAAACCACCAAAAGAAAGCTCTATTTGTGGGGGGGGGGGAAAAAAAGGACATCAATTGTATTTGGGTACAGCATCGCACGACCACGTAATATCATGGGTCATTAAGGGGGTAAAACGTTCCGGAGCAGAAAGTGGTTAAAAAAAAAAAAAAAAAGAAGGACTTAACAATCACTTTAACAACTTCTTATATAATTTCCATAATAAGAGATTAAAGAGAAATTGGATGACAAGGGTGAAATTTTTTTTGAATGCCTGTGGCAGGCTGTTACTATATTGTTGTATAGGAAACATATTTTAGTTTTACATGAATGTGGGGTTCTTGGCTCTTCTGTTTAAGACACACTTATTAATTATAAAAGTTTTGGCTTTACAAAACATTTGTCTTAAAATATGTTATTTGCCGTATTTTACACAATAGTCTTGTGTAATAGCTCATCTGGCTGCAACAATATTTCCAGCATGTGACATTGGTCAAATTCTTGTCATGTTTTTTTGTGTAAATATCACAAGGTCCCATATCAAGCCATGTACAAGTAAACAGCACAATGGTTTGTCATCTCATGTAGTTCTTTGGAGACCCCTGCTTTAGAAGTTTTTCCTAAGGTTCCAAACAGGGGGCCCAATGTCAGCGGGAAAAAGCAATGACCCATCTTTGGTGTGCGTGGGAGGAATTTTGCCCCATTATTGGTGTCATTGGGCCCCATCGTTGGTGTCATTGGCAGGAATTGGGCCCTATCTTTGGTGTCACTTTAGAGAAACTGTGCCCCATTGTTGGGGTCATTGGGAGGAACTGTGCCCTATCGTTGGGGTCAGTGGGAGGAATTGTGCCCCATTATTGGCATTTTTGGGCCCCATCATTGGTGTCATTGGGCCCCATCGTTGGAGTCATTGGGAGGAATTTGGCCCCATCTTTGGTGTCACTTTAGAGGAACTGTGCCCCATTGTTGGAGTCATTGGGAGGAACTGTGCCATATCGTTGGGGTCAGTGAGAGGAATTGTGCCCCATTATTGGCATTTTTGGGCCCCATCATTGGTGTCATTGGGAGGAATTGGGCCTCATCCTTGGTGTCATTTTAAATTAACCGTGCCCCATGGTTGGTGTCATTGGGAGAAGTGGTGTCCCATCGGGCTGGATAAAAGCAAGCAAAGGGCTGCATGCATCTGGCCACTGGGCCGCAGTTTGGAGACCACGGTTAATAAGCATCTAAAGCAAACCTATAAAAAAGGTGTTAATCACTTCTAAAATGTTAACTGCCAAAGCACTACTATATATTTATTTTTCTTAAAGTAGCTGAAACCCTCAGTGAACATAATGAGGTCTTCTGAAAAATCTCTTTCAGTGGAGCCTTTTGTTTCATGTTTGACATACGCAATCCCCAAGTACCTCTGGCTGTACACAAGATCAGGCCACCCACTTCTGCTCTATGACTGACAGCCTGATCTGCAACATAATTTCACTCTGGTGAAGGCCACATTTGGGTGTTCCAGGTGGGTGTCAACAGCTCACATTGTAAGCAATAAAGGAAGCGGTTCTCCTTTTTTCATACAAAAAAAGAAAGAAAAATTCTCACATTCCAAGCCTAGGTTTACACTTCTCCATTTCTTTGCGTTGCGTTGCATTGATGCACATTATGACACTGTGGGAGTTATTTACTAAAGCTGGAGTGTGCAAAATCTGCTGCAGCTCTGCCTAAAAACCAATCAGAATCCAGGTTTTATTGTCAAAGCCTAATTCATTAAGCTGAAGTTAGAAGCTGATTGGCTACCATGCACAGCTACACCAGATTCTGAGTGCACCAGTTTTAGTAAATCTCCCTCATATTAACATGTGCTGCTATAGGGGTACTAGTACTCCCAAACCCCCTCTGTGTGTCCACAAACACACAAAGCATGGCTCAGCCCCACCCCCTGCTCACTGGCTGTGATTGACAGCAGAGGCGGTTATCTCTGAGCCAATGAGCAGGGAAAGAGCTGCTGCTCTCATGCAAATTGCTGGATTGAGATCTGGCTCAGGTGAGTATAAGGAGGGACGGGGGGAGGAAGATGCATGCATAGAATGAAAGGAAAAGGGGAACAGTAATAAGCCCCCTTTTCCTCATGAGAGAGTGGCTGGGGTAGGAAAATAGTCCATAAGGTAATATTTCCCTCCTTTTTTTCCCTCAGGTAAAAAGGGAGGGATTTTCAAGGTATCCTGAGGGAATAGCTGTAGTGGGCGTGGCGTTGCAGGGGTCAGAGCACCTATAGGAATAGGTTTAGTGTAGAAGCTTCTAGAGCCCTCCGAGACCCTATATAAAGGTGGAGCTCCCCTCAGAGGGGCTCATTCGCCTCAGAAGATTTAGCAGTGCGAGTTCCCCATTCCCTCCCTTGTCGCAGCTGTATATTATGTGGTGGATCACCTTTGCTATAGCAAAGGGGGACGGTTTTTCTTATATTTGAGTGGAAGTTGATGGTTTTAAATGTGATTTTATTTATCCGGCCTGAGCCGTGGTGGCTAGCCTGTTGAGAGTGTTAATGTCTTATTATATATTTATTTATTGAAAGTTTTAAAAACCAGTAATAAATGGCGGCGGCCTATATTTTTCCAAAGAACACAGGTGTCTGCTTTTTATTTAAGTGAAGTGTTAATAATATATTGGATCCTGCCTACTGTCCCATGCATTAAGGTAAAAAACCTTCTGCCTAGGGATGCACCGAAATTTCGGCCACCGAAATTATCGGCCGAAAATGAGCCTCTCTCATTTCGGCCGATAATGGGTTAACAGTGCCGAAAATAAAAATGGCCGCCGTGGGGAAGGAGGAGGGCGCAGCGCAGCGCAGGGCAGGGCAGGTTTCAAAAGTCCCGCCTCTGGCCGGCCGTCCGCCTCTTAATAATGTCCCTACTACTCTGTGCATTATGAATGGACATACTAGGCGGGGGGCGGGGAGAGCGGCCGCTATAGAGAGAACTATTGTGATCCTTCACTGTCAGCTCCTCACGTCTATGTATGAATGAGAACTGAACTGAGCTGACACCGGGTGGGGGGGCGGGCGGAGCGGCCGCTATTAGCTGTGACTATGTGAGAGCTTCTCTTCCTTGTCAGCGGAGATACGTGCCTGTCAGGGAAGTGAAACTCTCACATAGTCACAGCTAATAGCGGCCGCTCCGCCCGCCCCCCCGCCCGGTGTCAGCTCAGTTCAGTTCTCATTCATACATAGACGTGAGGAGCTGACAGTGAAGGATCACAATAGTTCTCTCTATAGCGGCCGCTCGCCCCGCCCCCCGCCTAGTATGTCCATTCATAATGCACAGAGTAGTAGGGACATCATTGAGAGGCGGTGCCGCCGGCCAGAGGCGGGACTTTTGAATGCAGGAGAGGACACCCGAGGAGGAGGACGCTGAGGCAGTGGGGGAGGGGGGAGGGGAGCTGAGGCAGCTTACCAATGCTATTAGTATTATGAGGCATGAGGGGTTAATGTATTGTCACTGCTGGTCACTCATCTATTAGTGACTGACCAGTGGCAGTTAATTAACCCCTTTTGTGCTGCATTAGTGCAACCAGTGTCAGTGTTAATTAACACTGGTTGCACTAATGCAGCACAAAGGGGTTAATTACCTGCCACTGGTCAGTCACTAATAGATGAGTGACCAGCAGTGACAATACATTAACCCCTCATAATACAAATACCATTGGTAATTAAATTAACCTCTTGCCAACCCATCACAGTACATATACTGTGACAGGGTGGCAGCGACAGGTGTAGGTGTACGTCGCTGCCTGTTTTTGGTTTATGTCCCTGTTCTATCCATTTCAAATTTTTTTGGGGGAAAAAGTCATTTTCGGTTTCGGTTTCGGTTTTCGGCCAAGGGCATCCTGCATTTTCGGTTTCGGTTTCGGTCCAAAATTTTCATTTCGGTGCATCCCTACTGCTGTGCAAATACGGTGTGAGAAAGTATTGCAACAATCTCCATTTTATTCTGTCACATATGAGCGTTTTGCCACCTAAAGCAAAAGGCCTGAAGCTCAAAAAAAGTACATTAGCTTCTTTTTTGGCAGATTACAAGCAATTTTGTTAGATGTCAATGCCTACTTCCAAACACCTGCAAAAAACGCCCACAAAAACGCCTGAAAACGATACGATAAGGTGTGAATGGAGCCTTAGGCCCCTTTCACACGGGCGGTGTGCCCAACGGAGTCAGTTCTGCTCAGCGGGGGACCGATCCACCGATCCCCGCTGAGCAGGCGGATGACAGCTCTGTCTCCGCTCTCCTATGGGGAGAGCGGATGAGAACGGACTGCCTGTTCGTTCTCATCCGATCCCATCTGATAAGATCCTCCAGACGGATGGAAAATAGGGTTTCCATCCGTCCGGATTTCAGGGACCGGATCGGAATCGGATAGCAGCGGGTGTCAGCGGAGATATCTCCGCTGACACCCGCTGCCCCATAGGGATGCATCCAATCAGGTCCGTCTGAAAAACTGACAGGCGGATCGGATCGGATTGCCCGTGTGAATGGAGCCTTAGGGGATGTCTCCAAACCTAGGGGAAACCCCCTCTTAACAGTTGTCAGCAGAACAGGTGTCCACATAGTTAGATCTACCTTCCCTCTATGTTCCTTTGACAATTTTAAAACTTATCAAGAGTTTCTGTACTGGAATTATTGGTCCCTAAGACCAACAGGGAGGCTGAATCTTCCCAATTGGGACACAGAAAGAAATAAATACCTCCGAGAGGTTCTAATTATTTCAAATTCTGTCCAAAACTAGAAAAAGAAAAATATGGCTTACCATACACTTTTTTTTTTTTAAAACCCTGCCGGAGCATGTCGGGGCATTTTGGGACTTTTGGTTCAGCTGGTTTTATGACCTTGGTTAGTGATGGTGTATGGTAATCTGTTTTGCGGGTTGCTGATAATCTATTCTTTGCTTTTCTTTGTAACACTAAATAACTTTTCCAGCCTGTTCTACTAGTCACACTTTGTGCAGACTCCAGAATGCCAACACTGCAGTGGAAACTTCCCGTAAGCTGATGTTGCCTAGATGGAGTGCACTGTTTCCACTGTGGACTTTAATGTTGATCATATTAGAAGACAGAGATGTTGTTGTTACTCCGCTGTATTTATCTTCCCATTACGCATTCATTTTTGCACATTTTAACTTCCATTGTGGCCTCTTCTAGAAAAAATAGGCTAGCAACAAAAGGAGTAACAAATTGGCTATAAACACAAATGACATTTATATGTATTTCTCAGGGACTTGAAAAATAAAAATAAATGTCAGCAAGTTGTAAATGATTAAACCATAACCCACCCTGCTATACCCATACATCTCATCCTGGATTGCAGTGATCTGCGAAATCTATTCTGCTTCTGGCTGTGGTTATGTAATGTGCTCTGTATACTGTACTCCTTTTCCTTGCAGCATAGGATAATATTTAACTTCTCTGCTGGCACAGTTCATCATGCAGTTGCTTATTTGGATATTCATATTCTGTAGAAGCTAAATTCATCTATCTAGCAATAGCAAACCTGTAGAGATCGAACTACTGTCTGCCATCGCTGAATTTTTAATTGTAGTTGACTGGCTGTCTGTCTCTGGCTATAGTCAGCTCTTGTCACCTCCGTGTTATAGGTCACTTACTGCAGCTTTGCTTTAACCACTTCTGGACCGGAAGAATTTCTTTTACTTTAATGGACAATTGCACATTGTCGTGCAATGCTGTACCTAAATAAAATTGAGCTCCTTTTTTTCCTACAATTAGAGCTTTCTTTTGGTGGTATTTGATCACCTGTGCGTTTTTTTTTTTTTTTTTTTTTTGTGCTTTAACCGCTTGCCGACTGCCGTCAGTAGATTTACTGCGGCAGTCAGCCCCTCACAGGCAAAGTGACGTTAATTAACGTCACTAGCCTGGGAGGGTCTGGGGAGCGCGCGTGGTCACGGACCCCCCCCCCCCCCGCCGCGTGTGACCGGTGGACCCGATGTCCGCCGGTCACTCGGCGATCGTCGGGGGAGAGGGAGAAAGTCAGGCGGCTTGTGTAGACAAGCCACCTGTCATTCTCCTCGGTGTAAAAACACTGATCACACGGTTCTACTATGTAGAACTGTTGATCAGTGTCCTTACACCTCAAGCCACAGCCAATCACAGTAAGAATCACGCCCCTAGGGACACACACAGCCCCTCCCTCTCAAATAAAGTTAACCCCTTCACTGCCAGTGTCATTTTTACAGTAACAGTGCATATGTATAGCACTGATTACTGTAGAAATGTCACTGGTAACCCTAAAAGTGTCAAAAATGTCAGTCAAGGGTCCGATCTGTCGGCCGCAATGTCGCAGTACCGCAAAATAAATCGCAGATCGCCGCCATTATGCGTTAAAAAAAAAAAAAAAAAAGACAAAAATCTTTCCCTTTGTTAGTAAACGCGATAACTTTTGCGCAAACCAATAAGAATACGCTTTTTGCGATTTTTTTTTTTTTTTTTTTTTTTTTTACTAAACATATGTAGCATAAAACAAATTGGCCGAAAATGTTAAAAAAAATTTGATTTTTACATTTTTTTTTGGGGGAATTTCATATAAAAAAAAATGTGAAAAATATTGTTATTTTTGCAAAATTTACGCTCTTTTTTTTTTTTTTTGTTTATAGCGCAAAAAGTAAAAAGCGCACAGGTGATCAAATACCACCAAAAGAAAGCTCTGTTTGTGGGAAAAAAAGGACGTCAAATTCGTTTAGGTACAGCGTCGCACGACCGCGCAATTGTCCGTTAAAGTCACGCAGTGCCGAATCGCAAAATACCCCTTGGTCGTTTAGCAGCCAAATCCTCCGGGGCTTAAGTGGTTAAAACAAAAAAAGAGCAACAATTCTGAAAAAAAAAAAAACCTTTTTTTTCACATTCTGCTATATAACATTCCCAAAATGTTAAAAATCGAAATTTTTTAACATTTTAGGCTAATTTGTTTTCTGCTACATATTTTTGGTAAAAAAAAAAATCGCAATAAGCGTATTTTGTTTGGTTTGTGCAAATGTTATCGTGTCTACTAACTACGGGAAAGATTTGTGTTTTTTTTTTTTTTTGCGGACAGCGACATTGCGGCAGACAGATCGGACCCCCTGCCTCACATTTTTGACACTTTTGGGGGGGGGGGCAGTGACATTACTACAGTAATCAGTGCTAAAAATATGCACTGTTACTGTAATAATGACCCTGGCAGGGAAGGGGTTAACACTGTGGGTGATCAAGGGGTTAAATGTGTACCTAGGGGTGTGTTTCTAACTGTGGGGGGGGGGGGGCTTGGCTTGTGAAATGATCACAGAGACCTGTGTTCCTATATAGAAGGATCACAGGCGCTCTGATCATTCCAGGGAGAAGAACGGTCAGCTGTGTTTACAACAGCTGACCGTCCTTCTCTCTCAGCGGGGAACGATGGCGGGTGTCAGACGGCAATCGGAGGCTCCTGCCCCGTGCATCGGAGTCCCCGCTGACGAGCGGGAGTGCACCGCCGGCGGCGCACGCTCGCCCCCTAGCTGCAGGCGCGTGACTGACGTACACCTACGGCGGTTCACGCAGGAGCGGCTGCCTGCCGCAGTATAACTGCGATGGGCGGTCATTAAGCGGTAATGACCAGGCCACTTTTTGCGATTCGGCACTGCATTACTTTAACTGGCAATTGCGCGGTCGTGCAACGCTGTACCCTAATAAAATTGATGTCCTTTTTTTCCCCACAAATAGAGCTTTTCTTTTGGTTGTATTTGATCACCTGTGCGATTTTTTTTTTTTTTTTTTTTTGCACTATAAACCAAAAAACATCGACAATTGTGAAAAAAAAAAAACTATTTTTCTCTTTCTGCTATAGAACATTCCAAAAAAAAAAAAAAAATATATTAAAACAATTTTTTTCATCATTTGTAGGTCAATTTTGTATTCTGCTACATATTTTTGGTAAAAAAAAAATCCCAATAAGCGTATTTTGATTGGTTTGCGCAAAAGTTATCGCGTCTACAAACTAGGGGAAAAATTTGTCATTTTTATTTACTTATTTTTTTTTACTAGTATTGTCGGCGATCAGCGATTTTTAGTGGGACTGTGACATTGAGGCGGACAGATCGGACCCCTAACTGACCTTTTTGACACTTTTGGGGGGACCAGTGACATTACTACAGTAATCAGTGCTAAAAATATGCACTGTTACTGTAATAATGATACTGCCAGGGAAGGGGTTAACCCAGGGATCAAAGGGTTAAATGTGAGCCTAGGGGGTGTTTTCTAACTGTGGGGGGATGCGCTTGTGAAATCAACACAGACCTGTGTTCCTAAATAGGAGGAACACAGGAGCTCTGTGTTGATAGCAGACCGCCGTTCTCTCTATAAAAAAAAGAACATCCATTTGCAGAAACCTGGCGCCGTATATAGGCGGCGGCTGGTCGGCAAGTGGTTAGTGTAACTAAACCCACAACAGTAAAATCAAAGTTTAGAGGCAGAAAAAAAAAACCCCACTGCCATTGTGCACCTAAATGCATTTAAATATGTGTTAATTTAGTGCTTTAGCATTAAAATGTCACTAAACCCACAACAGTAAAATCAGTCTGTATATGCAGTAAAGCATGTTGTTATACTCACTGTGGAGCCTAAGGTGTTAATCCTGTGCATTGTGTAAAAAGGCTGTTTGATTCTGTCTTCTCTGATCCTCCCCTTCTTCCACAGTCCCCAATCCATCTCCTGATTGTACAGAACCTTGGGAACATGCTCAGTTTGTTGTGTATTGCTAGAGAGTATTTTTTTTTTCTTGGGAGGGTGCATGTGATCAGCACAGGGCCAATCAGCATTGCATGGGATCAGCACAGGGCCAATCAGCATTGTCCAGACAGAAGGTCAGGGGGTCATGCAGCCTCATAGGACAGTCAGAGTAGAATGAAAACCCCTCCTTCAAGCTTTAACCAGAAACTGATCGAAGTCACATCCTTTTGCTGATGAGAAAAGGTATTTAGCAGGTTATAATTACTAAAATAATTGCATTTCCATGTTCTGTGTACTGTGGGAGACCAGATATAGTGAATGCAGAGTCCTGGGTTTAGTAACACTTTCATTCAGATTTGTAGCATGGAGAGCTGTGGCTCCTCTTGCTATAATGTATGAATAGCATACTTGCATATTATGGCAGATCTACCCTTGGGCATGCGTTCCACCAACACTGCCAGCTACACATTTTCTGTCCCCCTGCCATCTTGCCTGCCACTTCTTCTGGACCAGGGTCCTCTGTTATCCTCCATCCTTGGGCAGCCATTGATAGCATCTGTTTTGCCAAAACCTGGCTACGTTCTCAGTGTCCTAAAGATCCCGAGAATAGGCCAAGTTTGTAAACTGCACTGTTCACCTGCACCAAGCAATCTGCACCAAAAAAATAAATGCTGAGAGAAAGGAGTTTTGTTTTGTGCAGAAGAGACATGCAAAATCTTTTCTGTAGTCCATAGCAGCCATGGGATTAAGGTTCATTAGACTGGATTCCTTTAATAGCTTAATTCCAGGAATCCAGACACTTTCTAAACTGTCCTGGATTACTAGGGGTTAAAGTGAAACTTCACTGAAAAAGCTTGTTTGCACCCCCCCACACACTTTTTTGGGGGGAGGAGGCAGCGGGTACCTGGATTTGACAGCAGGTACCGGCTTCTACTTCTGGTCAGATCGCCGTAGCAATGTGTGCGGAGGTTCACCAACCTCCTCCTCCTTCCCCCACAGACTTCTGGGACACATCACAGGTCCCAGAAGAATGTGGGACCATTCACAAAGCACAGCACGGCTCGCAGATGGGCACTAGACAACCGGCTGTGAAGGCTTCACTGCCCGGTTTCCCTTACCTAAGATAATGGAGCCTGCTCCTCAAGCTGATTGAAAAATCCGGCTCGGGTAAGGACATTGCTGGATCCATAGGCAGGTAAAGGCCCGTACACACGAGTCGAAATTCGGCCGGGAATTTTTGTCCGACTGATCTGCCGATTTTCGGCTTGTTAGTATGATGTTCCTGATTTTTTCGGCCGACTTTTCGGCCAAAAAAATCCTGGTGTGCAGGCTATAAAATTTTTGTCGCCCATCAAAACAACGTCCGATTTTCGTCTCATTAGTACAGATTTCGATGGGGAAAAATCTGATGAGCAAGACTAGGCATGCTCAGAGATGAAAGAACACAAACAAAGCAATCCAACACATAACATCACTCTCGAAGTAGAATTCTGTCGTGCGGGAAAATTCGTGTGCAGTCTAACCAACAGACACCACTCTGGACAAAAGACGGACGACCAGTCGGCGGAAATTCGTTGCGTGTATACGAGGCTTTAGTGTCCTTCTATTAAAAGTCAACAGCTACAGTATTTGTAGTTGCTTACTTTTAATTTTTTGGGGAGACTAGAGCTTTTCTTTAATGAGATTCATAAAACCTTGTCGCTTTAATTCTACAACTTTTTTTTTTTTTTTTTTTTACTGAACACCAGGAGTACGGCTATTGCTATACTTCCATTGCTTCGACACTTGACTTTCTGGTCTCTGAAGCTGCAGAAGCACTCTGCCCACCCCTTCCCCTTCTCCTGTCAAATCAATGTAGGGGTTGAGCTTTCTGGAGGAAGCTGGGAGCAACTGTGAGGGGTGTGTTATCTCCAGGAGGCTCGGAGCTTTGCAGGGGCAATGTGGGAGACTCTTGGTCCTGTGTGCACTGGGGGGACACTGTTGGAAATTGGGGGGGGGGCTGGAGGCTCTGCAGCAAGTTAGGGGGCACTGCTGGGTGCTGGGTAGTACTTCAAAGGTTGGGGCACTGTGGGCGCTGAGGGCTGGTAGGGGGTGTGGGGCACTTTGGCCCACTATGGGAGGCTCTTTGGGAGGTTGGAGAGCACTGTGGGTGGCTTGGGGATCTGCAGCTTGCTGGGGGTCCAGAAGGTGGGAGGCTGCGACCCATAAGGCCCCTTTCTCACATACCGTCCGTTCAGTTCAGTCACGTCAAAATGTATCCGTTTTTCATCCGATCTGTTTTTTTGACGGATGAAAAATAGGGCATTCATCCGTTCAAAAAAACGGACATTGACGGAAGCGGATGAAAACGGATGTTAACTGATGATCATCCGTTGTCATCCGTTTTTACATAGAGATACATTGATGTCCGTTTTTCAGCCGTCAACGGATGGATGAAAAACGGACAAACGGACAGCATGTGTGAAAGGGGCCTTAGTGAGTGACGGCCTTGTGATTGAGAACCACTACATTATACCTCTACATGAATTCGGCCACATGATATTCAGTGTGCTGCTGTCTGTTATGTTAATATAACCTCTAGGTGGTATTTATGACTTGCTATTACGTTATCAAGCTTATTCATGAAAGTAGTGCAAGAAGAGAGCTATATTGGAAAGTGGAGTAACTGTGTCCATTTCATAATTTACAGTATGGGGCATTTTGCTACTGGGGGTCCAGAGGCCATTCATTTCTTTTTATTAAAGCATTTTTACTATTGTACTGTTTTTAAATACTGCATAACAGAAATTTGTGTGAGATTTGTTCTCTGGAGAGCAGCTCGTGTCTGGCCATCAGCCTGACCACAAGCCATATTTAATGCTGGTCTTAAGAATGCCATACCAGACATAGCAGGACAGAGCGGAACGCATTCTGCATAGTAAATTGGCTTAGAAAATCAAAATCATGCTGCCTGGCAGTAGAAGATACAGCAGTGTGATACCCATGTCATTTACACAGCTGTCTTTTAAGCTGTGCTTTTCTTTCACTTTTCTTTTCTCCCAATACAAAGTTGTCCAAGTTTCACCTTCTGCCCTTTTAAGGTGGGAGCAGAACTTTATTTTTATAGTGTACATATCAAATAATTTGTTTTTGGCTGGAATTCAGCTTTAACCACTTAAGCCCCGGAAGATTTTACCCCCTTCCTGACCAGGGGGTTTTTTGCGATTTTATTTTTTTTTTATTTTTTTTTTTTTTACTGCGTGACTTTAACGGACAATTGCACGGTCGTGCGACGCTGTACCTAAAACAAATTTTTTTCCCCCCAGATAGAGCTTTCTTTTGGTGGTATTTGATCACCTGTGCGATTTTTTTTTTTTTTTCTTTTGATCATGCGCTATAAACAAAAAAAAAAGCGTCAATTTTGCAAAAATAACAATATTTTTCACATTTTTTTTATATGAAATGTAAAAATCAAAATTTTTTAACATTTTCGGCCAATTTGTTTTATGCTACATATGTTTGATAAAAAAAAAAAAAAAAAAAAAAAAAAAATCGCAAAAAGTGTATTTTGATTGGTTTGCGCAAAAGTTATCGCGTTTACTAACAAAGGGAAAGATTTTTGTCTTTTTTTTTTTTTTTATTTAACGCGTAATGGCGATCTGCGATTTTTTTTTTTTTTTTTTTTTGCGACATTGCGGCGGACAGATCGGACCCTTGACTGACATTTTTGACACTTTTGGGGTTACCAGTGACATTTCTACAGTAATCAGTGCTATACATATGCACTGTTACTGTAAAATTACACTGGCAGTGAAGGAGTTAACTTTTTTTGAGAGGGAGGGGTGGTGTGTGTCCCTAGCGGCGTGATTCTAACTGTGATTGGCTGTGGCTTGAGGTGTAGGAACAGTGATCAACGGTCCTACATAGTAGAACCGTATGATCACTGTTTCTACACAGGGGAGAATGACAGACGGCTTGTTTACATCAGCCGCCTGCCTTTCTCCCTCTGCACCGACGATCGGCGAGTGACTGGCGGACATCGGGTCCGCCGATCACATGCACGGACTTGCTGGGGAACGAGCCGGGGCGGGAGCGCGCCTCTGCGCGCGCTCGCCCGCTATTGGCTCCCAAGCTAGTGACAGGCTAGTGACGTATATATACATCACTTTGCCTGGCCGGGGCTGACTGCCGACGTAGACCGTCGTGCGGCGGTCAGCAACCTGTTAAGTAGTAATGTATGAGGAGTACAGTTTTTAGGCTTGTTAAAAAAGTTTAAGGACTGAAACACATCAATGGGTGCCTTGTGATAAGGCAACTTAACCTAGGGGGCTGTGTTGGGTTATTCTAAGGGCAGAAGTAGGGATGCACCGAAATGAAAATTTTGGACCGAAACCGAAAATGCAGGATGCCCTTGGCCGAAAACCGAAACCGAAACCGAAAATGACTTTTTCCCCCAAAAAAATTTGAAATGGATAGAACAGGGACATAAACCAAAAACAGGCAGCGACGTACACCTACACCTGTCGCTGCCACCCTGTCACAGTATATGTACTGTGATGGGTTGGCAAGAGGTTAATTTAATTACCAATGGTATTTGTATTATGAGGGGTTAATGTATTGTCACTGCTGGTCACTCATCTATTAGTGACTGACCAGTGGCAGGTAATTAACCCCTTTGTGCTGCATTAGTGCAACCAGTGTTAATTAACACTGACACTGGTTGCACTAATGCAGCACAAAAGGGGTTAATTAACTGCCACTGGTCAGTCACTAATAGATGAGTGACCAGCAGTGACAATACATTAACCCCTCATGCCTCATAATACTAATAGCATTGGTAAGCTGCCTCAGCTCCCCTCCCCCCTCGCCTCAGCGTCCTCCTCCTCGGGTGTCCTCTCCTGCATTCAAAAGTCCCGCCTCTGGCCGGCGGCACCGCCTCTCAATGATGTCCCTACTACTCTGTGCATTATGAATGGACATACTAGGCGGGGGGCGGGGCGAGCGGCCGCTATAGAGAGAACTATTGTGATCCTTCACTGTCAGCTCCTCACGTCTATGTATGAATGAGAACTGAACTGAGCTGACACCGGGCGGGGGGGCGGGCGGAGCGGCCGCTATTAGCTGTGACTATGTGAGAGTTTCACTTCCCTGACAGGCACGTATCTCCGCTGACAAGGAAGAGAAGCTCTCACATAGTCACAGCTAATAGCGGCCGCTCCGCCCGCCCCCCCACCCGGTGTCAGCTCAGTTCAGTTCTCATTCATACATAGACGTGAGGAGCTGACAGTGAAGGATCACAATAGTTCTCTCTATAGCGGCCGCTCTCCCCGCCCCCCGCCTAGTATGTCCATTCATAATGCACAGAGTAGTAGGGACATTATTAAGAGGCGGACGGCCGGCCAGAGGCGGGACTTTTGAAACCTGCCCTGCGCTGCGCTGCGCCCTCCTCCTTCCCCACGGCGGCCATTTTTATTTTCGGCACTGTTAACCCATTATCGGCCGAAATGAGAGAGGCTCATTTTCGGCCGATAATTTCGGTGGCCGAAATTTCGGTGCATCCCTACACAGCAGTCTTACAAACGCAACTTTTTTTGGAAAAAATACATTTTTTTGAATAAAAAAAATAAGAAAACAGTAAAGTTAGCTCAATTTTTTTCTATAATGTGAAAGAGAAAATTACACTGAGTAAATGAATACCAAACATGTCATGCTTCAAAATTGCGCACACTTTTGGAATCGTTTTTTTTTTTTTTTTTTACATTTTTGTATTGCTGGCAATTTAAAGGTATTTTTTATTTTCTCTATAAATGCCAGTTTTGCTGCAGCAGGCTCTATACACAGTACAGTTGCGCCACAAAGGAATTTTTAATTTTTATTGTTTCATTTTAATCATAATTAAAAAATCACTGCTCTTTCAAAAACCATCTTTTTTTAAAAAAAAAAAAAAAAAATTTACATTGATACATGTCCCCCAGAGCAGCACCCGGGCCCCCATGCCCTTTTTATGGCCAAGAACTTCCATATAAGCCTTCAAAATGGGGTTCGGTTCGAACTTCTGTGATGTTCGAGAGTTCCGACACGAACAGAAGCAAACCAGGGGTGTTCGGCCTAACACTAATATATACCGTCTAGCCATATACAGTTCATGTGACTCCCTGCCAGAATCCTTTGTGTCTATAGCACGATTCATGCAGCAAGGTGGCACTGCAGCCATACACACCACTTCTGCCAGTAAATCAATTTCATCACATAATTAGACTGTTCCTAGAGATAAGCCAAAGTCTGCAGGCACTTATCTTTAGATATTCTCACAACAACTTCAACACTGTTCTATCTAGAATTTCAAGCACAAGCTGACAATAAACAATATCCTTATTCTCCAAAAATAAAAATAATCCGCACACATTCACCACTTAATGGCTCTGTAACTAAAAACGCATGTGCAAAAACATGCAAATAAGCAACTGAAAACACTGCCATTCAAGTGTAAATGTAGTTTAACTAATGGGCTGGTGTCTATTGTGTACAAACAGTGTCTTGCGTTGTTACATTGTAAAAGTTATTGTTTTGTATTTTGTTTTTTAAACTTTATTGAAATATCACAAAATTACATTTCATTCCTTACTATGCAAGGTAACCAAACAGTGACATGATGTTGGATTTGTTACATTGTGGAAAAATCCACTGCAACTCATCTCAAAGGCAACGTTGTGGTATAATCAGGGCACATAGAAAACAATTACTTTCTATGTACCCTAGTAGGGAGCCAGCGTTGATCGGTGCAAATTAAAGCAGGTCACCACACAAGCAATATACCCTTAACATGGGGAGAAACTTTACCCCCCCCCCCCAACCCCTCCCTCCCAGCAAAGCATCTTGTCCCAATTTTGATGAGCATAAGGGCCTCTTTCCAACAAACCTGGCTTGGTGTTTATGGGGGTCTGTAGGAGGGTGGCTTATTGGAATCTGTAAGAGGAGTCATGAGAGAGACAGTATGGTCTCAACTGAACCCTGATCTCAACATCATTGATTTGGTCTGGGATAACATAAAAAGAGACAGAAGCAAATATGGTTAGCTCTTCTAGATCAGGTGCTCCAAACTTTCTAAACAAAAGGGCAGTTTACTGTTCTTCAGACTTTAGAGGGGCTGGACTGTAGTCAGTGGGAGAAGAAAATGTCTTGGTGTCAGTGGTAGTAAACAATGCCAAATCTTGTGCCAAAAAGTGGCAGGAAAAATTTCCAATCATCGGTGTCAGTAGTAGGAGTAATGCCCCAGTGTTGGGGTAAGTAGGAGCAATGGTGTCAGTAGGAGGAACAGTGGCCCGTCAATGGTGTCAGTAGGAGGAACAGTGGCCCGTCAATGGTGTCAGTAGGAGGAACAGTGGCCCGTCAATGGTGTCAGTAGGAGGAATAGTGCCCCATCACTGGTGCTATTAGGTGGAATAATGCCCCATCACTGGTGCCAATAGGTGGAATAGTGCCCCATCACTAGTGCCAATAGGTGGAATAGTGGCCCATCACTAGTGCCAATAGGTGGAATAGTGGCCCATCACTAGTGCCAATAGGTGGAATAGTGGCCCATCACTAGTGCCAATAGGTGGAATAGTGGCCCATCACTAGTGCCAATAGGTGGAATAGTGGCCCATCACTAGTGCCAATAGGTGGAATAGTGCCCCATCACTAGTGCCAATAGGTGGAATAGTGCCCCATCACTAGTGCCAATAGGTGGAATAGTGCCCCATCACTAGTGCCAATAGGTGGAATAGTGTCCCATCACTAGTGCCAGTAGGTGGAATAGTGCCCCATCACTGGTGCCAGTAGGTGGAATAGTGCCCCATCACTGGTGCCAGTAGGTGGAATAGTGTCCCATCACTGGTGCCAGTAGGTGGAATAGTGTCCCATCACTGGTGCCAGTAGGTGGAATAGTGTCCCATCACTGGTGCCAGTAGGTGGAATAGTGTCCCATCACTGGTGCCAGTAGGTGGAATAGTGTCCCATCACTGGTGCCAGTAGGTGGAATAGTGTCCCATCACTGGTGTCAGTAGGTGGAATAGTGTCCCATCGTTGGGGTCAATGGGTGGAGGGGCGCCCATAATTGGTATCAGTGAGAGGTAAAGTCCTTGTTGGTGTCAGTGGCAAGAATTATGCCCCCATTAATGGTGCTAAGAGGAAGAATACTGCCCCAAGAGCCGTATAAAGGCAAGCAAAGGGCCACATCTGGCCCCCGGGCTGAAGTTTGGAGACCATTGTTCTAGATGTTTGGGAAAAAAAAAAAAGTTGCTATTTGTAATCTGAAACCAAGAAAAAAAAAAAAAAAAAAAAGTGCACATATATGCATTGCAACCACGATCACTGGATCGTGGGTGCAAACCCAGGCTTCTGCATACACTTCCTCTTGTTCCACGTCCATACTGAAATAGGGCCTTCAGTTGGAGAGCTGGAGGAAGAGTCAATAGACTATGAGTGCGGTGATCTCAGCACTCACATTCCACTGAGTACTACTACTGCAGAGGTAAATTGGAAATGTAGCCCATTCATTCACAGACTTCTGTGAGCGAATGAAGGAATGAAAGCAGCTGTCAGGAAAAAGAACCCTAAATATGCGTGCAACCTGGTACAAAAAGTGAACCCACTAAATATTGGTGTAAATATACGTGATTTAAGTTTTTTCCCCAATGTGTGCACTTTGTAGGTGGTTAAATCGATAACAATACAATGAATAGTTTTTTTTTTTTTATTCATTAAAAGCAAAGGTGCGTTTTTCCTTACAATAATAATGTATAGTAATAAAACGAATGATTTAGCCTACATTTATACTTTGGATTATGTTCAGGGAAGCTAAGGTCATGTTCATCTCCCCACTGTACAGAACTGCACCTGCAACCAATGGAAGCCACCTGTTTGTCTAGCATTATGTATAAAGAATATTGACAGATGCACCAGAGGGTGCCCATCCCATTCAAGGACTCCAACGGAATGCGTATTGTTTACTTTTAGTCAATAGTTTGATCAGACAAGGCACAGGCAGAAAAACACACCTACCTACTGTACAATGTAATTAATCACTTCCCTGGCCGAACATACTGAACAAATTACTATTGCATAAACAAGCTTTAAAAAAATAATAATGTAAAAAAAACGACATCAGTCATTGCTCTAGTCTAGTGGTACTGAATTGGCTCAGCACCGCAGTGCTGTTTTTTGCAAAGATCTTCTCTCCTGTTGAAGTCGGAGGTATTTACTGTCACATGGGAAAGATTCTCCAAATCACTTAGGACCCATTCACCCCAGTGAGCTGCGATCATGCACATTATATGCACTCATTGCAAATGGAACCCCTACGCACCTGCATCGTAGTGCACTGTGAAGAAGGAGATCACGGTGCACGCACATTTTTTGGTTTATTGTGGTGTATTAGGCAGCCCGCTCACTATTGGCACTGATCACTGTATTAGTACCACTGGTGATGTCAGTGGCAGTTTGTCAGTTCCCACCCAGTTTCAGTTAGCGTCAGATTAGACGCCGCAGTTTCGCAATCCCATTATAAAAGTCGCTGATCACCACCATTCGTAGCATAAAAATTAAAAAATAAAAATTCCAGTATCTATACACCATAGTTTGTGGGGGCTATAACTTTCACGCAAACCAATCAATAGACACTTATTGGGTTTTGTTATCAAAGACATGTAGGAGAATACATTTTGGCCAAAATTTATGAAGAAATAAGATTTTTTAAATTTTTTTTTTTATTGGATATATTTTATAGCAGAAAGTATAAAAAATTGTTTTGTTTTTCAAATTTTGTCTTTTTTTTTTATTTAGATAGCAAAAAATAAAAAACCCCAAAATAAAACTATTTGTGTTTAAAAAATGATATAACTTTTGAGTACAGTGTTGCATGACCGCGCAATTACCAAGTAAAGTAGCGCAATGCTAAACAGCAAAAAATGGCCTGGTCATGAAGGGGGTAAAATCTACCGGAGCTGAGGTGTTTAAAAAAATCGCTGTGCAAGCAGGCCCAATCATTTTTATGGAGCACTGCAAAGTATAGACGTACCGCACCAATGTGAGTGGCATTCTTTGTAATGGAAGGTACTCTGATTGGAAGAGCAGCAGATGATCTCCATACCTCCAATCACACAGCAACTTGCATTTAGGCCTCATGCACGCTGGACATTTGGCCTTCGCTCCTAGATGCCTTTCCTCCTTGGAGTAGCGTGTAACGGGTTTATGGGGTGTCAAGCACTTGGACGTTAATTCATTTCATTGGTCAGACTAAATTTATTCTGACCATTGAAAAAAATGTAAGTGTTAATAAACCCAGGACTCTGCATTCACTATATCTGGTCTCCCACAGTACACAAAACATGCAATTATTTTAGTAATATTAAACTGCTAAATACCTTTTCCCATTAGCAGTATATAGCCGTCTTGTGACTTCTATCAGTGTCTGGTTAAGCACTGATTAAAGCTTGTAGGAGGAGTTGTTATTCTCCTCTGACTGTCCTATGAGGCGGCAAGACCCCAAACTCCGCCTGGTCAGTGCCGATCACATTCACCCTCCCAAAAAAAAAAAAAAAATCTCTAGCAATACACACCAAACTGAGCATGCGCAGAGTGCCCCCAAGGCTCTGTACTTTCAGTAGATGGATTGGGGACTGAAAGAAGGGGAAGATCAGAGAAGACAGGATCAAAAAGCCTTTTTACACAATGAAGAGGATAACCCTCTTGGGTTCCACAGGTAGTACTGCATATACAGACTGATTTTACTGTTGTGGGTTTATTAACACTTTAATGCTCAAGCACTTAAAATGCCTAGTGTTAAATGCATGTTTACACGCATTTAGGTGTGCAATGGCAGTGGGGGCCTCTTTCTGCCTCTAATCTCCCTTGCCCAGGGGCATTTAGAGGCAGGAAAAAAAAATAAAAAAAGTCAGATGCCCCTAAAAGCACAGTTTAAAAGTATATATATATATATATATATATATATATATATATATATATATATATATATATATATATATATATATATATATATATATATATACAGTTAAACCTTGGATAGCGAGCATAATTCGTTCCGGAAACATGCTTGTAATCCAAAGCACTCTTATATCAAAGCGAATTTCCCCATAAGAAATAATGGAAACTCAGATGATTCGTTCCACAACCATTTATTCATAAATCCTTCAATTTATAGTCCATATAAAAAGATTATAGCATTGCGATAGGTTATATAACCATAAAATGTCCATCCACAAATAGCCGCTTCCACAAGGGGATTAGAAGCAAAATCCAGCAGGAGCTACAGAGTATCAAAGAGAAGAGAGGCGCCTCTAAGTGTAGCAATATGGTTCCATTTAATGAAGGTTTCATGTTTAGCAACTCAGAAGGTTGATGAATAAAACAGGCACATCTAAGTATGCAGGCATCCGGGGTAAAGCTGTCCACATGGACTATCTTCTGCACCGCCGGCTGCCAGTCTGTAATCCTGACCGGGAAGACCACCCTGCAGTAAAGCGATCTGAAAGCGAGGGGCAACATGGAAGGGACGACGTAGATGACGGTGTGGAGGATGGTCCTATGTGGACAGCTTTACCCCGGATGCCTGCATCCTTAGATGTGCCTGTTCCAATCATCAACCATGTGAGTTGCTAAATGTTGAACCTTCATTAAATGTAAACATATTGCTACACTTAGAGGCGCCTCTCTTCTCTTTTATACTCAGCTGTGACTTGAGGCTACTTGTATATCAAGACATCGCTTGTATACCAAGTCAAAATTTATTTGAAAATTTTGCTTGTCTTGCAAAGCGCTCTTAAACCAAGTTACTCTCAAACCAAGGTTTTACTGTATATATATATATATATATTTATTTTTTTTTAATTAAAAAAAAAAAAAGCAAGAGGTTTACTGAATGGAGGAGCTGGAGTGCAAGCAGCCCACTGATCTGAGCACTGCAGCCTGAACCAACACCCAATGAGGCTGCTCATTTATGTCTAGGATACCATAAAAGTATTTACTTACCTGATCGTTATGTCCTTTGAACAATTATTCCATCAAAATTCAATCATTACATTAAGGCAAAAAATAGTGCAGGAACTATTGGTTGTTAACCACTTATTTATTAAACCTTTTATTTTTATACTTTACTTTAAAAAAAAAAAAAATGTTTTTGATCACTTTTATTCCTATTACAATGAATGTGAACATCCCTTGTAATATAAATTAGCAGGACAGGTCCTCTTTAAATGCGAGATCTGGGGTCTAAAAGATCTCACATCTACACTAAAAAGCAAAGCATGATGAAAAAAAACAATGGGCCCCCTTTAAGACCGTATAACGTCGCTCCGGTCCTCCAAGGCCATAGAGTCAAGTGGGGGCCAGCTTGCCCTCACTAGGCTTCCTGCCTAGGAAGGAAAACGACCGGATCGTTTTCCCCGCCACCGACGGCTCCGGTAAGTGGGGAAAACGACCAGGAAGCAGCGGGAGGGGGCTCTGCCGCTAAGACCATTTTTATGTAAAAGAGGACCGCCTGCCCTGTAAAAAATGATCTGCTGCCATAACCCCAGTATTTAATGTCAAATTAGCGATCTAAAACTACAGCGGGCGGTCCGGAAGTGGTTAGGGAGCGGTATCCCTGACTATGGACTACGGGATTTGTAGTGTACATGACCACAACTCACCTCCACCACTTGTTCCAAACAAATGGAAGTGGGAGGAGAGGTTTGGGAGCTCACAGACCTTATTATAAAGGAGGCAGAAATGCACAGCAAGATACGATTTAATGAGAAATAGATTACAGGGCCATTAGCTAGTGGATGTGTATGGATTAATTTTGGAGAAGAAGGGTGTCATTCAAAGTCACTTTAAGGCCCCTTTCACACAGTCCGTCCGGACAGACTCCGTTTATCTCAGCAGGGGATCGATCCGCCGATCCCCCGCTGAGCAGGAGAATGACAGCTGTTCTCCGCGCTGTGTGCGGAGACACAGCTGTCAGTTTCCCATACATCTCTATGGGGGAATCGGATGGGAACGGACCGTCCGTCCGTTCTAATCCGATCCGTTGGACGGATGGAAAATAGGGTTTCCATCCATCCAGATTTGACGGATCGGATCAGATGTCAGCGGACATGTCTCTGCTGACATCCGATGCCCCATAGCGATGCATGGGGGGACCGTTCAGATCCGCCAAAAAAAACCGACAGGCGGATCTAAATGGTCCACCTGTGTGAAAGGGCCCTTAGACTAAATGTATAGTCTTCTTTCTGGGAAGTGCTTTTTTGTTGTCTGGCTGGTCCCTAAACCAGTGGCCCCTGCCTCCCTGTTTGCTGGTGTCTCCTTTGGCTTGCCAGCTGAGGCTGGGTGCGTCCATTCAAACACACAGGGGTTGATTTACTAAAACTGGAGAGTGCAAAAATCTGGTGCAGCTCTGCATAGAAACCAATCAGTTTCCAATTTTTTTTTTGGTCAAAGCTTAATTGAACAAGCTGAAGTTAAAGTGGAGTTCCACCCTAAATTTATACTTACCTCCATCTTCTCGCTCTGGGTCACCTGAAAAGCAAAAGGATAATCGCAATTTTTTTTTTTACTTACCTTGTATAGAAGAAAATATACTTACCTTACTTCCTTCTTCCTCCCCTCGGCGGCCACGGCGATTCGTCACTTCCTGGCTTTGCAATGATTCCTGGGAGCTGAACGTCATCGCTCCCAGGAATTAATGCGCCTGCACTGGCCCCAACGTCAGTTCCGGTGCGCGCGCGTCATTCCCTTCTAAACAGCTTCTGGGCATGCCCAGAAGCTGTGGAGGGATGACGCGCACGCAATGGAAGTGACGGCGGGGCCGGTGCAGTGCATTGTGGGACCGAAGAAGACGGAAGAGGACGCAGAAGAGGATCGCGCTGGCTTCAAGCTGCCCACACCTGAGATGGCAGCGCTGGACAAGACTTTTTCAAGGTAAGTATTTCTCCTAAAAGGTAAGTGCAACCCGGGACAGATCAGAGGCTAGCCATTGTGGAATGTACTAGCCCTGATTGTCCCGGGGGTATTTTTATTAAAAAAAAGTATTCCCAGGGTGGAACTCCGCTTTAAAAGCCGATTGGCTACCATGCACAGCTGCACCAGATTTTGCACTTCCCTGTTTTAGCCTAGGTTCACACTGAAAAAGTTGGAAATTGTGCAATTTCAAACCGGCATTTCAGTGCGAGATCGGGGGCGGTTTGAGAGACATCTGTGTGGGTTCCTGAGCAGATGTCTATTAAAAATCGCCCCCGAAGTCTCCAAAAGTAGTGCAGGAACTCGCACAAAGTCAAACCCGCATTTCAGTGCAAGTTCGGGGGCGACATGAATGAAATTTGTGCCGGTTCATTGAAATCGCCCCCGAAGTCACCAAAAGTAGTGCAGAAACTACTTTTGGAAATCAGTGTAGCACCGAAAAGTTGGTGTCGCACCAATTGGGACAGTGTCGTTGCCAGCAATAGGCTGCAATTTGGCATGTCAAATTGCACCGATGTGAACAGGGGCTTATGCTGGGTTCACACATGTCCAGCTGCAGTTTGCAGTCCGGAGCAGTTCTGTTCACCGGTTCAGGGGCAAATTTGTGCCTGAATTCGCACCTGAAGTGGACCCAAAAAGGCACAGGACCCTTTTCAAAAAAATGCACTGCGGTCACCCTGGACACGTGATACGCCTCCATTAAGAGCTGGTCATATTCACGTTATGTGAAATCGGATGCATTTACAAAAATGCATCCAATTCACATATATGTGAACCCAGCCATAGTAAATCAACCCCCTTGTGCCCAGCAAGCCACGCCCCTTATATAGGTTGCCAATGTGCATCTCCCTTCTAGTCCAAAAAGATAAACAAACGGCTCCCCACAATGTCCAGGACTCTCCACCCATGTGCGTTTACATCTGTTTACATTACTCATTTCAAGTATTTAGTGTCGGTTCACATTGGTGCAATGCGGGAACCGCGCCAATCCACTGTGGGTTCCCGCATCGCCCCCGACCCGCAGGCTGTTCACACTGCCATATGCAAACTACTGGTAGCGTCAGTACAAAGTTAATGACACCCCCAGATTAGTTTGCATATCGCAGTGCGAACTGTCAGTTTAGACATGAATCGGATCGCATGCTGTGAACACCCATGCGATCCAAATCTGGTGCGGACCCAAAAAAAAGGGTCCTGCGTGACTTTGTACCGAATGCGATGCAAATTCAGCCATACAATCTGTATGGCTGAATTCATATCGCACAGACATTGCATGTGATTTGCAGAGCAGTGCAGTGCGAATCACATGCAATGTCTCACATTGTATATTTGTGAACCGGCAATAAGTTCCGGTTCACATTAGTGCAATGTCAGACATCTCATGTGATTCGGAGCGCACTGCTCTGAAAATCGCATGCGATGTATGTGTGATGCAAATTCAGCTATATAGATTGTATGGCTGAATTTGCATTGCATTCTGACAACTCGCACAGGACCCTTTTTTGGGTCCGCAGCAGAACCCAATCACGTGGTGGTTCACACGCGATATGCAAACTGATCTGGGGGTGTCGTTAACTTTGTATTGACACCCCCAGTGATTCGCATATGGCATGTGAACTGCCTGCGATTTGAATACAATGCGGGAACCCGCAGTGGATTTGCAGGGTTCCCGCATCGCATGTATGTGAACCGGCACTTACCCCCAACAAATTACATTTACATCAGTCCCTGCCCTGAAGGAGCTTACAATCTAAGATCCCTATCTCCCATGTATACATACTAGGACCAGTTCAGACAGGAGTCAATTAACCTACCAGCACGTCTTTCGAGAATGGAGAGAAACCAGAGTACTCGGAGGAAACCCCCATAAACACAGGGAGAACATGCAAACTCCATGCAGATATTGTCCTGACCAGTAAAGCCACAGCTAAACTGAACGACCCAAAAGCAGTCTGAATAAAATTATTGAGAAATCATTATCTGCATTTATTTAGGTACTGAAATGTTCTATAAAATAAACGCAGGATGACACTGCACTTGTGAATGAGGCCCAAGTCAGTGAATGAGGCCCAAGTCAGTGAATGAGGCCCAAGTCAGGCCCCAGTCAGTGAATGAGGCTCAAGTCAGGCCCCAGTCAGTGAATGAGGCCCAAGTCAGGCCCCAGTCAGTGAATGAGGCCCAAGTCAGGCCCCAGTCAGTGAATGAGGCCCAAGTCAGGCCCCAGTCAGTGAATGAGGCCCAAGTCTGGCCCCAGTCAGTGAATGAGGCCCAAGTCTGGCCCCAGTCAGTGAATGAGGCCCAAGTCAGGCCCCAGTCAGTGAATGAGGCCCAAGTCAGGCCCCAGTCAGTGAATGAGGCCCAAGTCAGGCCCCAGTCAGTGAATGAGGCCCAAGTCAGGCCCCAGTCAGTGAATGAGGCCCAAGTCAGGCCCCAGTCAGTGAATGAGGCCCAAGTCAGGCCCCAGTCAGTGAATGAGGCCCAAGTCAGGCCCCAGTCAGTGAATGAGGCCCAAGTCAGGCCCCAGTCAGTGAATGAGGCCCAAGTCTGGCCCCAGTCAGTGAATGAGGCCCAAGTCTGGCCCCAGTCAGTGAATGAGGCCCAAGTCTGGCCCCAGTCAGTGAATGAGGCCCAAGTCTGGCCCCAGTCAGTGAATGAGGCCCAAGTCTGGCCCCAGTCAGTGAATGAGGCCCAAGTCTGGCCCCAGTCAGTGAATGAGGCCCAAGTCAGGCCCCAGTCAGTGAATGAGGCCCAAGTCAGTGAATGAGGCCTAAAGTCAATGCCAGATAGTCCAAACTCAGGACACTGAAATTGAACAACTCCTGGAACTAATGAGCTCACTAAACAGGTCTGCGGAGGGTGTACGATGAGGTGTATAGTGCTGCACAGATTGATTATTTCATGGAATGAGCTCCTTTATTACCACTCTTATATTATGCTTTTAGGATGATTCAATATAACATAGCGTGGACTATAATGCGTTTCCTTCACCAGATAAAGCTGAGTAATGCTATAGGTTTTTTTTTTTTTTGCACTGCCTACAAAACAGATTACTTGCAGCACTCACACAATGCTAACAACGAACAATAGAGTATACATTTAGGAAAACCTAAATCAAACAGGTCACATAAAACCTAAACAAAATAAAGAGAAGAGAACAGATTGGCTACAAATAGTGAGCCGTGTTTACATTACTGCACATGGCCTACGATGGGAAAGCCTGAGAACCCCAGACACAGCAACATGATTAGCATCCAGCATGGCTCAGCCACACTCAGGGGCCTATTCACACCGGGCGCTATTTAGCAGTCGCTTTTCACTGGAAACATTACTAATGGTTCAGTCTATTTTAAATATTTCCCTGGGATTTTTTTTCCCCAGATTTCTGCTAAAAAGAGAACTAAAGCCTTCTGCTGCTTTTACAAAATAAAAAATTCCAATGAAAAAAACTTGTTTTATTCATTTGCATTACTATGATGGTTTTAATAACTTAAAAAATATATAAAATAATAATAAAATGTAATAAAACACATGAGGTCGATAATAATCATTATTATACTATATCACGGGTCTCCAAACTTTCTAAACAAAGACTTTAGGGGGGCCAGACCAGGGCCAGTTGGGGGGGGAGAAAATGTTCCGGCATCAGTGGGGGTAAATATTGTTCCATCTTTGGTATTGGGGGAAAAATTAGTGCCCCATCCGTGGTGCCAGAGGGAGGAACAGCGCCCCGTCCGTGGTGCCAGAGATGGAACAGCGCCCCGTCCGTGGTGCCAGAGGGAGGAACAGCGCCCCGTCCGTAGTTTGGTGCCAGAGGGAGGAACAGCGCCCCGTCCGTAGTTTGGTGTCAGTGGGAGGAATAGTACCCCTAGGGCCGGATAAGGGTATGCAAAGAACCACATTAGGCACCAGGCCACAGTTTGCAGGCCACTGTTTTATACTATCATTATTATTGATAATAGAATAATAATAAAACTACTAATAATATATTAATAACCTATTAGTAATTGAAATATTAAACTTCATTAAAATCAATTAATAATAGTATAACGATCCTACTAATTCTAATACATTATATTAATTTATGATAGGATATTATGGATAATATCACTAATTGGTTTTAATAAAATTATATTTACATTAGTTATGACACTACTTCAAATTTCTTAGAAATAATTTCATGACCTCATTCAAAAAAAAAAAAAAACAGACCTCTGCTTTTTTTTTTTTTTTTTTTAGTTTCGCCTTTCAGTCTGGACAATTGTTGAAGTTCTTTATTCCATAACAGAATAGCAGCAACTGGTAGAGCTGTCACAATGTGTGCGATCACTTGACTGTCACACTGCAGACCTATTTCCTATATGGTAACACGTTACCGTTACAGTCATCAGAACAATGGCGGGGGGGGGTCTGCATGGGATTTACTGTGCATCATCCACAAATAACAGCAAATGCAGATAATAAAACAGACCCAGGGGGGGATCATTTCTGAGTCTTTAGCAATGGCTCAGTATCCACATCCTTAAACCCCTGGAGTGATCAGAAGGTGGCCCAGATGGCACAATCTCTCCTGATAATATCTACACATCACAAAGTTCCCCAGATTGACACAGAGGCCACAACTGTACACAAGTCACCATGTGCAACACAACATATCACACACAATGTGCTCCCCTCTGCCAGCAGCATGCTTCCCACTGATCAGACCTCTATAGGGGATCCCACTGATCTATAGAAGATCACACTGCTCAGAGCTCTATAGGGGATCCCACTGATCAGAGCTCTATAGAGGATCACACTGAGCTATAGAGGTTCATACTGATCAGAGCTCTATATAGGATCCCACTGATCTATAGAGAATCCTACTGATCTATAGAGGATCACACTGATCAGAGCTCTACAGGGGATCCCACTGATCAGAGCTCTATAGGGGATCCCACTGATCAGAGCTCTATAGGGGATCCCACTGATCAGAGCTCTATAGGGGATCCCACTGATCTATAGAAGATAACACTGCTCTATAGGGGATCACACTGCTCAGAGCTCTATAGGGGATCCCACTGATCAGAGCTCTATAGAGGATCACACTGAGCTATAGAGGTTCATACTGATCAGAGCTCTATATAGGATCCCACTGATCTATAGAGAATCCTACTGATCTATAGAGGATCACACTGATCAGAGCTCTACAGGGGATCCCACTGATCAGAGCTCTATAGGGGATCCCACTGATCAGAGCTCTATAGGGGATCCCACTGATCAGAGCTCTATAGGGGATCACACTGATCTATAGGGGAATCACACTGATCAGCGCTCTATAGGGGAATCACACTGATCTATAGGGGATCACACTGATCGGAGCTCTATAGGGGATCACACTGATCTATGGGGGTTTACACTGATCTATGGGGGATCACACTGATCAGAGCCCTATAGGGGGTCACACTGATCTATAAGGGATCACACTGATTAGAGCTCTATAGGGGATCACACTGATCTATGGGAGATCACACTGATCAGAGCCCTATAGGGGATCACACTGATCAGAGCCCTATAGGGGATCACACTGATCTATGGGAGATTACACTGATTAGAGCTTTATAGGGGGTCACAATGATCTATAGGGGATCACGTTGATCAGAGATCTATTGGGGTCACACTGATCAGAGCCCTATAGGGGAATCACACTGATCTATAGAGGATCACACCGATCAGAGATCTATAGAGGATCACACTGACAATGCACACTCATTGTTTTCTTTAGCACTGATCCACAATCAAAACATGGCAAAGAGCAGAAAACTCCAATACTTCTAATGCATCCCCTCCTTGATGAAATATCAATGATCTCAGGCAAAACACAAAGAGGCTTGTCCTTTAGCCGATCTCGATGAATGATGAACTTGCTAAGCATGGTATGGAGAAGGAGATGTGGCATGTGCTGTGAAAGTTGCAGCCAGACATACCTTGCCTGCAGCCAGCGCCCTTCCCTTGGATTGCCTGTGTTCCTTAGTCCAGTGTCAGCATGGAGAGTCCTTGTATGAGGTTGCACCCTGGGGTGTCTGCTGTGCCTGGACAGCTCTCAGCCCCTCTCTGCCTCTCACTAACCTCTTACAGCTCAGACTGGAGAGGGGTGGAGAGGGAAGTTCTAGCCCACACCAAGCCCCTCCCTCCTCTGATCAGCACACAGGCAGCTTGTAGTGGTTCCCATGCTCTGCCTGTTTTGTTTGTTGAGATGGACTGTAACTAATTTAGTTCCCTGTAATCTGTACACACACACACACATGCTTTCATCTGATCAGAGCTGGGAGAGCCATGCTGTGCCTCTGACAATTCAAGGGCTGAGAAATGTTACTTTTCTCCATGGAAATTTGTATCCAGATTCTATTAAGGGCACAGGACAGGAAAAAAACGCTGCATTTAGATGTAGATTTGTGCGCATGTGAACGCAGACTATGAGCCCATTCACTGTATGAATGAAACAGAATTGTAAACAATGTGCGCATCTAAACGCGCGTATTTTCTGCAGGATCTTCTGCCAGCTGTGCCAGTAAGAACATGCGTTCATACAGAAAATACACATATGTCTCTGTGAATGGGCACTAAAGTTGTGCAGTGCTGGTCCATTCATTTAAAGGGGTTCCAAAGCCTTAAAGAAGAACTATGGGCAAAACTTCTTTTTTTCATTTTGGATAGAGTAAGGGAGGGTTATAACCCCAGTCAGATTTTTTTTCCGCCATATTTGTCCCATTGCAGAGATTTACCTTCACTTCCTGTCCCATAGCCAAACAGGAAGTAAGAGGAAATCCCTACTAATTAAAGCGATTGTAAAGTATATTTTTTTCCTATAAAAATAACAAACATATTATACTTACCTGCTCTGTGTAGTGGATTTGCACAGAGCAGCCCGGATCCCTCTTCTGTGATCCTGGCCCCTCCCTCCTGTTCAGTGTCCCCACAGCAAGCAGCTTGCTATGGGGG
Organism: Pelophylax lessonae; assembly: GCF_965119305.1. Classification (NCBI taxonomy): domain Eukaryota; kingdom Metazoa; phylum Chordata; class Amphibia; order Anura; family Ranidae; genus Pelophylax; species Pelophylax lessonae. The sequence goes on from NC_138771.1 coordinate 178,570,697, forward strand.
CACCTGAGCCCAGTCACAGCTCCCTGTGTCCATTCAGATACAGAGCCTTGTCCCAGCCCCACCCCTCTCTCTCCTGATTGGCTAGCTGACTTTAAATGACAGCAGCGGCAGCCAATGGCACCGCTGTTGGGTCTCAGCCAATCAGGAGGGAGAATCTCGGATGGCTGAGACATTCATGGACAACGCTGGACAGAGAGGGACCTTAGGTAAGTATTAGGGGGTGCTGGGGTGGCTGCTACATACAGAAGGCTTTTAATCTTAATGCATAGAATGCATTAAGATAAAAAACAAACTTCTGACTTTACAACTTCTTTAACCACTTACCGCATACTAACGTAGGTCTACGTCAGTAAACTTTGCGGTAGTGTACCGGGATGATGCCTCTAGCTAGAGGCACCATCCCGGTACCGTGGTTTAGAGCCGACGGTTGGCTTTCCGTCGGTACCGACCGATGCGGCTCGGGAGCCGCTCGATCGGTACCCGGGGGGGCGGGAGGGGACGTCCCCCCCCCTCCCGCCGCCTTCCGTGGCTTTGCCCGGGGCTCCCGTTCCACCGGGAGCCCCGAGCACCCAGCCGGCACGTCCGCCGGCTGGATGGAGTCCCGATGAATGCCGGAAACGGCATCGATCGGGTCTCCGATGACGTAACCCGGAGGCGGCGTCCATGACGTCACTTCCGGGTTACTGTGCTGCAAAAGGCGGCAAATTTGAAAAACGGCTGTATGCAAAAATGCCGTTTTCGGCGTTTTGCATACAGGGAAGTGTAGTGGAGGGGTCTAGGGTCTTTTAGACCCTCGATCCCTCCATAAAGTGTACCTGTCACTACATATTGGTGTCACAAGGGATGTTTACATTGCTTGTGACAGCAATAAAAGTGATCAGATTTTTTTTTTTTTTTTAAAACTTTAATAAAGTTAAAAAAATAAATAAAATAAATGGGAAAATAAAAAAAAAAAAAAATTTAGCCGCCCCCGTCACCGTTAGCTCGCGCACAAAAAAAAACGTATACGGAAGTCGAGCCGCAAATGAAATCGCTGTTCAAACCACACATGTGAGGTATCGCCGCGATCGCCAGAGCGTGAGCAATAATTTAAAAAAAAGAGCTACACTCTAACTCTAAACTGGTAACCGTTACATAAATTTAAAGCGTCGCAGATTGAGATCTCTTTTGACCGTAGTTTGTCGCGATCCCACGGGGGGGCGCAATTTTAAACCGTAACATGTTGGGTATCTATTTACTCGGCGTGACATGTTCTTTCACAATATACAAAAAAAATGGGCTAACTTTACTGTTTAGTATTTTTTAAAATTAGTGAAATGTGATTTTTCAAAAATTTTCCAAAAAAATGGCGCTTTAAAGACCGCTGCGCAAATACCGCGTGATAAAAAATATTACAATGACCGACATTTTATTCTCCAGAGTCTTTGCTAAAAAAATATATATAATGTTTGGGGGTTCTAAGTAGTTTTCTAGGAAAAAATACTGATTTAAACTTGTAAACAAAAAGTGTCCGAAATAGGGCTGGGGCTTAAGTGGTTAAGGGAATTTCTTGGGTACCCCCGGGTCACCAGGAATAGTGTCCTCATTGGAAGATTTTTCCCTCTAATACCTTTATGGGGACAACCCAAAATATGGGGTTTTCTTTCACTTTCACTTTTAAAGCGGTTGTAAACCCAAAGTTCAAAAAAAAAAAACCTGCAAGACAAAGACATAATGAGCTAGTATGCATAGCATACTAGCTCATTATGTATTACTTACCTTAGAACGAAGCCCCGACACGGACCCCCGGACATCGCTGCGGGCGCTGCCATGATCCCTCGCCGTCTCTTCCGGGTTCGGCAGCTCCGGCGCGGTGATTGGCTGGAAGAGACGGCTCCGGCGCGATGATTGGCCGGAGCCGCGATGACGTCACTCCCGCGCATGCGCGCGGGAGTGATTTTCCGGCAAGCTCCCGGCAAATAGATTGAAGGTCCCTCCGGACCTTCAGAGCGCATGCGCCGCTCGCGCGAGCGGCTGCATGCACTGTAAATATCTCCTAAACCATGCCGGTTTAGGAGATATTATTTGTACCTACAGGTAAGCCTTATTATAGGCTTACCTGTAGGTAAAAGAGTAAAAAAGCGGGATACTACCGCTTTAATGAGTATGGTAAACAGGAAAAATAGAGAGGGTGAATCTTCTTAACGGGGGGGGCACAGACTGCAAATAAAAACTGATGGCGTTCTAACCCCTCTCCACTCCATCCAAAACAAAAAAAAAAGTTTTGCCTCTAGTTATACTTTAGTCCGGGTTCACATATGTGCGATGACAGACATCACATGTGATTCGGAGCGCACTGCTCTGCAAATGACGTGCGATGTAAATTCAGCCATACAGATTGTATGACTGAATGCGGATCACATTCGGACACAACTTGCACAGGACCCTTTTTTGGGTCTGCACCAGTATCTGATCGCATGGGTCTTCCCACCTATGCAATCCAAATCATGTCCGAACTGACAGTTCCCACTGCGATAGCAAACTGATCTGGGGGCGTCGGTAACTTTGTATTGACATCCCCAGCGATTTGGATATGGCAGTGTGATCTGCCTGCGAGTTTAATGCAATGCGGGAACCCGAAGTGGATTCGCAGGGTTCCCGCATTGCATATGTGTGAACCGGGACTTAAGGTTTTTCACCTTAATGCATTCAATGCATTTAAAGTAACACTAAAGTTTTATTTTTTTTGTTTAAAAATAATAAACATGTCATACCTGCTCTGTGCAGTTGTTGTGCACAGAGTAGCCCAGATCCTCCTCTTCTTGGGTCCCCCATGGGCGCTCCTGGTCCCTCCCTCCCGCCAAGTGCCCCCACAGCAAGCAGCTTGCTATGGGGGCACCCAAGCAGAACCGCAGCTCCGTCTGTCCATTCAGACATGGAGCTGTGGCTTGGCCCCAGCCCCTTCTCTCCTCATTGTCAAACTGTCTTTGATTGACAGCAGTGGGAGCCAATGTTGCAGCTGCTGTGTCTTAGCCAATCAGAAGGGAGAGTCGCTGGACTTCGTGGCTCCCATACAACATCACTGGATCGAGATGGGGCTCATGTAACTATTAGGGGGGCTTTTTATCTTATTTAGGGTTTCTTTTTAATCATAGTGTATGGAATGTATTAAGAGTTAAGATTAAAAAAAAAAAAAAAAACCTTCTGCCTGTAGAACCACTTTAAGGTGAAAAACCTTCTGTGCTGTAGCTGCTCCCCAGAGCCCCCCCCCCCTTTTCCTTACCTGAGCCCTATCCAATCCAGAGCTGTGCTCCCACTGCTGTCTCTATCCCCATTGGACAGATTGATAGCAGCAGGAGCCCTTCCCACACAGCAGCTAAACTCTCCATGCAGCTGCATCAGATCTGACCCCTGCTCCTCCACTGCTCTTACCTGTGTACAAACAGACCCCCCCCCCCTATCTGCTCACCTCCCGGTCTCAGCCCTCCACATAGTCAATTTTTGTCTCTGCCTCTCCTCCACTGAACAGCAGCAGGAGCAGCAGTGAGATCGTCCAGCAGGGGGCGTCGTTATCCGAGCCTCCAGGCTGTTTCTCAGCCAGCATGAAATGACCTGTCTACATTAATCTGGCCCTGAATCCGGGGACAAAACTGGGGACAGACTTGGTTTGGTGACAGTGTCCTCAGTCTGGGGACTGTCCCCGGAAACGGGGAACATCTGGTCACCCTACTCTATGCCCTAAGCACAAAAAAGTACAGGAGCTATTGTTGAGGGTATTTGGTCTTTAATAAGAGCTCCTGTAGATGTGCTTTTTCACCTGAGGAACTCCTCTCCTCCTAAAGAACTCCTCCCCTCACCTTGCCCTACCCGGGAAACAAATTCCTGAAGCTTGATACATGTGCAAAACAGCTGTAATAAGCCTGAATAAAATTCTTAATCACCAGGAATACGCTCTGCTCAGGTATGAATGCAGGCTAAAGGCACCTAATGACTTCTACTGCACCTAATAACTTCCACACCACCCTTAAGGTACCAACCCTGCCATGTATCCTGGGCACCACTTACCCTTCTGCTGGCCTAGGACAGGTATGGTGAGTGTCAGTGGTGAGAGCAGAACATGAAAGTGGTGAGGGTTATATCAATTCAGGGTTTAGCTTTGCTGTGGATGGGGATAGAGCTGATCAAGCAATATATGTGCTTGATCAGCTTCTTTGGGGTCCAGAGGTGACATTAGAAATTTAATAGACCCTCAATGTCTATTTAAAGTCCCAGTTCATGAAGCGTAAACGTTCTCCCTCGTAGTGGGGCTGAACCCACACTACAGGGGGTTAACGCTGGCCATAGATGGTTCGAACCCCATTCGGTTCAGCAGGGACTGGCCGAGATTCCAACCATGTATGGGCAGGCTGATTGTACCTAAGTAGATTGACTGAACAACTTGGATACAACCAGCCTGTCGGATTTTTCATGCAATTATTGCGGGCAGCTATAGCCACTAACAATAATCACTAATAATAGCTCAGCAGGAGGGATTCCCATCAACACTTAGGGCTCTTTCACACGGTCCGCCTAAGTAGGCGGATCCGTGTTGCTCAGCGGGGATCGATCCGCGATCCCCACTCAGCCGGCGGATGACAGCTCCGTCTCCGCTTGCAGAGCGGAGAGGGAGGTGTCTCAGCCCCCGCTGCCCTCTATGGGGGATCGGATGAGAGCGGACCGCCTGTCCGCTCTCATCCGATCCGATCTGATCCGATTACTGAACGGATGGAAAAATAGGGTTTCCATCCGTCCGGATTTCACGGACAGGATCGGATACAGATGGCAGCGGGTGTCAGCGGAGGTGTCTCCGCTGACATCCGCTGCCCCATAGAGCTGCATGGAGGATCCGATCAGATCCGCCTAAAAAACTGACAGGCGGATCTGATCGGACCGCCCGTGTGAAAGAGCCCTTACTATGTTGATGGGGGAGTCGAGCATTTTTCTTGGTTGCAGGAAAATAATTGCTCCATCTATGGTCAATTTAACTGCAAAGGATCAGGTAAGTAAATATTCTTTTTGTTCCCCCAGAACAAAACAAGCATTTAACCCCTTCAGTGCAGCATTCCAGCATCCTTTCCTAAAGGGATGATATTTTTAGTTGCCCAAAGTTGTTCTGTAAGGAGAAGCTGTCATGTCAATTCTGCTATTACATTGGGGCTATTAGCAAATCTTCCTAAGAGTCAATTCACACTTGTGCAACTTAAAAATCGTGAGATTTCCATTGCGACTTTTGGGTCTTGTATAGATTTTAAGAGAAAGCCCATGCCAAAATGTAAAAAAAAAATGTTGTGGGCCCCCCCAATTCCTACCAGGCCTTTATCCAAACATGCAACCCAGCAGTTCAAAAAAGGGGGGGACAAGCGAGCGCCCCCCCCCCTCCTGAACCATACCAGGCCACATACCGCCTGCCCCACCCCCTCAAAACCCCTTGTCCCCATGTTGATGGGGACAAGGGCCTCTTCCACACAACCCTGGCCGTTGGTTGTGGGGGTCTGCGGGCAGAGGGGTTTATCGGAATCTTAAAGCCCCCTCTAACAAAGGGGGCCCCCAGATCGTTACCCTCGCCCCCTTCCCCATGTGAATCAGTAAGTGGAAAGTTTTTTTTTTCATTGCAGGCATTTTTTTCACAAGTCGCATGTATATCATGCAGATGTAACTTTCATGCAACTTTTGAGGGCTTACATTGAAGTCTATGGCCCTACAAGTTGCATGAAAGTCTGACTAAAGTAGTGCAGGACTTTAAGTTGAACAGATATGAATGGTACTCATTGGGATACATGTGGTGCAACTTGGGGTCCAAAGTTGCATGACACATGGTACAAGTGTGAATGGCGCCTAACGGGAACACAGAAAGCAATAAAAGTCTGATGGGGACTCTAACCCCTAGCAAGTCTATCCAACTTTAAAACAATAAAAAATTCTCTTTGGTTATACTTTAACCACTTGCCGACCGGCTGCCATACTTATACAGCGACAGGTCGGCTCTGTCCCGCGAAACGACATACCTGTACATCATTTGGCGGGATAGCTAGTGGGGGCGCGCGCACGTGCTGATTGGAGACAGAACGGCGGTCTGCAGATGTAAACACTGCAGACCGCTGTTCTGTCAGTAATGAACACAGGTATCCTGTATTCCTCCTATTTAGGAACACAGCTTTCTGTGTTCATCCAGCAAGCCCAACCCCCACACAGTTGGAAAACACCCCCTAGGGACACATTTAACCCTTTGATCGTCCCTGGGGTTAATCTTTTCCCTGCCAGTGTCATTAATACAGTAACAGTGCATGTTTTTAGTATTGATTACAGTAGTAATGTCACTGGTCCCCCCCCAAAAGTGTCAAAAATGTCACTTAGGGGTCTGATCTGTCTGCCACAATGTCGCAGTCCCGCTAAAAATTGCTGATCGCAGCCATTACTAGTAAAAAATAAATAAATAAATAGAAATTACATAAATCTTTCCCCTAGTTTTTAGACGCGATAACTTTTGCGCAAACCAATCCATATACACGTCTTGGGATTTTTTTTTTTTACCAAAAATATGTAGCAAAACACATATTGGCTTAAAATGATGAAAAATTTTAATTTTTTATTTTTTTATTGGGAATGTTGGGAATGTTATATAGCGGAAAGCAAAAAAAAATTTTTTTTTTCTGAATTGTCACAAATCGCACAGGTGATCAAATACCACCAAAAGTAAGCTCTATTTGTGGGAAAAAAAGGAAAATAATTTTATTCGGGTATAGCATTGCACAAACGCGCAATTGTCAGTTAAAGTAATGCAGTGCCGTATTGCAAAAAATGGCCTGGTCAATAAGGGGGTAAAACCTTCCAGTCCAGAAGTGGTTAAGCAATGTATAGCAGTCAATCACTTTGCAATTGAATAATGTGCTAATATTTGTGAATTCTAATCTCCAGGCAAAAAAAAGCAGTTGTATATTTGGTAACCACCAATTGCCACCTTTCAGTGGTCCCTATACGTGGGATTTAACGCCCGGGAGGTGGTGTGGCTTCTGTATTGGCTCTCACATCGGTCACATTATTGGGAGCCTATCCCCATGGTTCCCGATCAGAAGCCTTGACCAGGAACTGTTAAGGACAGTTCTTTTAGCATGCAGAGAGCGAGCTTTCAGAACACAAAGCTTATGTCACCGTGGATGCATAGGTACAGTGGCTGGGCATTTAAGCCCCCTAAATGTGTGCTCCCGCATGAAACTACAATTGTACATGCAGCTGTTCAGAGCACCGCACACACAGGCGATGGGAGAGGGACACAAATTAAAGGCATCTCCTCCACATACAGCCATTGTAGTTCCAATTGGGAGCCTGCAGGTTGAAGTGATTCCTATGGAACTCCATAGGTCCTGGTAGCAGTGTGGCAGGGCGGCCAGGGGACAGTTTCATAAGAAAGCTTAGAGGAGGACATTTATTTAAAAAATAAAAAAACAGAAAATGCATGTAGATTATTAGTATCAGATTTATGATTCTAATTTTTGATCTGACACCCAGGGCTGCTGTTAGAAATTGCGGGGCCCCGTACAGACTACCTGGCAGGGCCCCCCCAAGAAAATATTAAAGATATATTTAGCTAAAATTACAACAAAATCACTATTATCAGACACAAATATAACATAACTCGCATAATTCCAGCTAAATCTAAAAAAACAAAAAACAAACTATGTTAAATAAAAAAGAAGATGGGATGAGAAAAATATACAGGCTGGGCAGTTGGAGCTCAGTGATCAGAGAGACAGAGAGAGAGAAACAAAGTTACAATTTACAAACTAGAAAAAAAAGTTCGTCGAGACAAACTTTAAGTTGGCTTGAGAAAGCCTGACCAGAAAGTTTGAAAAGTTTAGATCGATCGATCGATAGATAGAAAAGGTTTGAAGATCGATAGATAGATAGATAAGGTTTGAAGATCGATAGATAGATAGAAAAGGTTTGAAGATAGATAGATAGATAGATAGATAGATAGATAGATAGATAGATAGATAGATAGATAGATAGATAGATAGATAGATAGATAGATAGAAAAGGTTTGAATTTTTTTTTACCGCCCCCCACCCGCGGTCTGTCTATCTGCCTGTCTGGCTGGCTGCCTTGCGACAGCAATATAAGTCATCGGATTTGTTTTTGTTTTTTTAAAGACAAGCTAAATAGAAAAAAAAAAAAAAAAAATTTTACCGCCCCCACCCGCGGTCTGTCTGCCTGTCTGTCTGCCTTGCGACAGCAATAGAAGTCATCGGATTTGTTTTTGTTTTTTTAAATACAAGCTAAATAGAAAAAAAAAATTTTTACCGCCCCCCACCCGCGGTCTGTCTGTCTGTCTCTCTGTCTGGCTGCCTTGGGACAGCAATATAAGTCATCGGATTTGTTTTTGTTTTTTTAAAGACAAGCTAAATAAAAAAAAAAAAAAAAAAAAAATTTTACCGCCCCCCATCCGCGGTCTGTCTGTCTGCCTGTCTGTCTGCCTTGCGACAGCAATATAAGTCATCGGATTTGTTTTTGTTTTTTTAAAGACAAGCTAAATAGAAAAAAAAAAAAAAATTTTACCGCCCCCACCCGCAGTCTGTCTGTCTGTCTGTCTGTCTGTCTGGCTGCCTTGTGACAGCAATAGAAGTCATCGAATTTGTTTTTGTTTTTTTAAAGACAAGCTAAATAGAAAAAACAAAAAAAGCAAAAAAAAAATTTTACCGCCCCCACCCGCGGTCTGTCTGTCTGTCTGTCTGTCTGTCTGCCTTGCGACAGCAATAGAAGTCATGGGATTTGTTTTTGTTTTTTTAAAGACAAGCATGATTATCAAAGTTACTAGCATGTTGATTGAGTCTAATGGGATTTGGAGCTTGGGTCATCTGAACATCCTGTCAATGAAAGTCTATGGGCATTTTTTGGGTTTTTAATTTTAATTTTTAAGAAAACCGTAACTCAAACCAGTCTGAAAAGATATAGCACACCGAGTCAGAACAGTATGAAGGTCTGTGCCGAGTTTGGAGTATGTAGCTTGAACGGTCTAGGAGGAGATAGTGTCCAAAAATTTACCGGCCAGAAAAATAATAATAAGAAGAAGAAGAATAATAATAAGTTTAAATACAATATCAGTAAGTTGGCTGTTCCAAGCCAACTTAATAAACTCTGAGCAGAGATAAGTGCTGGGAGGGGGGCCCACACAGGGAGGGGGATTAGTGAGGGACGACTGTCTCTTTCTCAACAGATAAAAGCTGATAGCAGGGAGAGGGACAGATCAGATTCAGGTGCTGGAGGAAGATTTCTGTATTTGTTGTCCATCACTAATCCCCCTCTCTGTGTGGGCCCCCCTGTGTGCTCAGGCCCCCTACAAGAGGGCTGGTGGTCCCCCCCTATCAGCGGCCCTGCTGACACCCCTCACCTAGACACAAAGTGAGGGGAAAATCCTTCATGGAGTCCACAATAAACAGAGGATTTAGGCCTTCATGAATTTAAAATGTTGTTTAGAGAAAATGTGTTTTTATAATTGCCTCTAATTTTGGGTGGGATGTTCCTTTAATTCCTGTTTGTCTGACACCCATAGGTGTGCGCTGGGTGAGTGTCAGGTGTGCCTGGGCACACCCCAATCACTAAATGCGGTGCCGATTCCCCCTGCTGCCCATGCTTCCCCCGTGTTGTGCTGCTGGCTTCATTCCCCTTCGCCTCTGCGAGGGATGTTTCAGGATAGAGAGCGGGGGAAGGGGCTAGAAAATATGTCTTTACCAGTGCCTTCCTTTTTTTAAATGAACACAGCAATTACACTTACTCACTGTGTTCATTCATAACCGAAGCATAGTAAACTGTGTTTACTATGCTTGAGTCTATAAATGAATCAGAAGCCGCTCAGCACAGAGCACTTACCATTCATTGACTGTCTAGTGCAGCTGAGTCTGCAGAGAAAGGCATGTGTGCTTAAGCGGCGGAGTGCACACCCTAATGCAATAGGCTGCACACACCTATGCTGAAACCCATCAAGTGGTCAGTAATTGATGGCATTGACTAGGGATGCACCGAAATTTCGGCCACCGAAATTTTCGGCCGAAAATGGGCCTATCCCATTTCAGCCAAAAATGGGTTAAAATTAATGGCCGCCGTGAGGAAGGAGGAGGGCGCAGCGCTGGTTTGAAAAGTCCCGCCTCCCTGTGATGTCCCTACTACTACTACGATGTGTATGAATGAACTGAACTGAACTGACCTGACAACGGGCGGAAGGGCAGGCGAGCAGCCGCTAATAGCTTTAACTATGTGAGCGCTTCACTTCCCTGTTATGTATGTATCTCCTCTGACAGGGAAGTGAAGCACTCACATAGTTAAAGCTATTAGCGGCCGCTCGCCCGCCCTCCCGCCCGGTGTGTCAGTTCATTCATACACATAGTCGTAGCAGTAGTGACATCACCGGGAGGTGGGCCGCCGGAAGGACACCGGAGGAGCAGAGTGTCTGACAGGAAGGACACTGAGGAAGGGGGGGGGGGAGCTGAGGCAGGGGGGGGAAGCTGAGGCGAGGTTACCAATGGTATTAGTATTATGCAGCATGAAGGGGTTAATATATTGTCACTGCTGGTCACTAATGCATTAGTGACCGACCAGTGGCAGTTAATTAACCCCTTTGTGCTGCATTAGTGCAACCAGTATCAGTGCAACCAGTGTTATTTAACACTGATACTGGTTGCACTAATGCAGCACAAAGGGGTTAATTAACTGCCACTGGTCGGTCACTAATGCATCAGTGACCAGCAGTGACAATACATTAACCCCCTCATGCTGCATAATACTAATACCATTGGTAATTAAATTAACCACTTGCCAACCCATCACAGTACATATACTGTGACAGGGTGGCAGCGACAGGTGTACGTCGCTGCCTGTTTTTGGTGTATGCCCCTCTTCTATCTATTTTAAAATTATTTGGGGGAAAAAGTCATTTTCGGTTTTCGGTTTTCGGCCAAGGGCATCCTGCATTTTCGGTTTCGGTTTCGGCCCAGAATTATCATTTCGGTGCATCCCTAGCATTGACACCTATGCTGACACCCATCAAGTGGTCAGTAAGTGATGGCATTGACACCTATGCTGACACCCATCAAGTTGTCAGTAAGTGATGGCATTGACACTCACACTCATCAAATAGAAAGCAAGTTAAAAGAAATCTCCCAACACAGGGGCACAGCAATAAAAAGTTGACTGAGGTTCTAAACTCTTCACACTCTACAGCAAAGTTTTGGCTAACGTTAAGCTTTAAAGTCTGGCTGCAGCCAAAATTACAAACAGGAAATTGGCACAAAGGACATAACGTATAGTTAGTAGGATTTGTCCCTTGTGCTGATTCCTCTTCTGTTAGTGAAAATCCTCCTATGTCCTGTCCCCCCTCCACTACCACCATAATCCTATGGTTTGGCAGGGAGTTAATACAATTACAAGCTTCCAGAAAGCTTGACTATGCCTTCCCTTTCCACCTAGCTGCTACATTCATAGAATGGAACAGGATCTATGAATAGAGGGGTGGACCGATCACTCCTTCTCCTGTGCTCCATTTATAGAAGCTGTTTCATTCAAAAAAGCTGTAACACAACCATGAATGGCAGAGCTGGGTGGAAAGGCAGGCATAGCTGGGCTCTCTTGATCAGGGCCTGTGACAACCCATAATTGTATTAACCCCCCCCCCCCCCCCGCCTCACTAGAGAATTACAGAGGCAGGACAGAGAAAGATTTTCACTTAGTCTCCGTTTTCACTACCGCGGCTACGAAGTCGTGCTACTTCTAGCGCGACTTCGTAGTGAAAGTAAACTGCGGCTTTCAGTGTGACTTGTCCCTCATTATAGAGGAAAGTCGCACTGAAGTCGGCTCAAAAGTAGTGCACAAACTACTTTTGAAGTCGCCGCAACTGAAGTCGCGGCAGGGAAAACGGGCCCGATTGAAACTAATGGCTTTTGACTTGCTGTGCGACTTGACATGTGTCAAGTCGCACTAGTGGAAACCGGCCCTTACAGAAGAAGAATCAGCACAAGGGACACATCCAACTGTCTGTAAGTTATGTCCCTGTTTATGATTTTGCTGCATTTACAAAAGCTACACACTTTAATCTAAAGGAAATTGTACAGATTATAATGGTTGTGGGCTACCTACTGCTAAACAGTCCTGGGAAGGTCATGTATTAGGGTTGAGCGGACACCTAGATGTCCGTGTTCGACGGGTTCGGCCGAACTTTAAAAAAAAGTCCGGGTCCGTGTCCCGGACTTTTACCGAACTTTTCCCGGACACCGAACCCCATTGAAGTCAATGGGGACCCGAACTTTAAGGCACTAAAATGGCTCTAAAACACCAAAGGAAAGGGCTAGAGTGCTGCAAATGGCAGCAAAACGTAATTAAGAGCATGGCAAGTGCTCTGCAAACAAATGTGGATAGGGAAATAACTTAAAACAACAAAAAAAAACAGAAAAATAAAACAATGTTCTTCTTCATCTCTGAAGGACGAGGCCCATATGGAGTAGGAGGGAGGTTGAGGTGGTGGTGGATGTGGCGGTGACATAGGCGTGCGCACAGGGTGTGCTGGGTGTGCCTGGGCACACCCTAATCACCTAGGGCACATAGCATTGCCAGTGAGGAGATGGGAAAGATCTCCCTGGGACCTGCTCTGCTCTATTTCTCCTTGCCTACAGGTACATGGCCCCGATACATTACTCTCCCTGCTGGCAAACACATGCATGTGTATTTCAACTTTGGGGTGCACACCTTAATGCAATAGGCTGCGCACACCTATGGGCGGTGTAGGTGGAAGCGGCGGTGGAGGAGGACCAGGGCCGGATTAACAGCATCATGGGCTTGGTGCTGAGGATTTTGAAGGGCCTTAAGGGCCGTGCCTTGCCATGCACCCAGAGGAGGAAGGGTGCAGCCATGCATGCCTAATTCAACATGGGATGCTGTCTCTGAAGCCCATAAACACATCCATGCATCGCCAACTGTCCCTCCTTGTCCGGCCTTCACGCTGTGTGGGGAGGTTCTGAGGGTGCTGCCTGGGGAAGCGAGCATAGAAGCCAGACTTCTGTGTTTACAAGTGACAGAAGAGCGGTAACAGTGAATATGGCCAACCCGGGGCCTATATAAAAGGTAGGGGCCTGGAGCTGCAGCTCCAATAGCCCCTACATTAATCTGGCCCTGAGGAGGAGGACGAGGTAGCCAACACTGCTTCTTTTCAAAAATTTTAAATGAGGGTACACCCCAAAAGAGTGAGAAAGAGCAAAAATGGAACAATGGGTGGGTAAGGTCGGTATCCATTGCTATTCTGCATAAGGTACGGAAAAGTCCCGTGGGATCCATGCCTGGTTCATTTTAATGAACGTGAGCTTGTCCACATTGTCTCTGGACAGGCGGCTGCGCTTGTCTGTTATAACGCCCCCAGCCGTGCTAAATACCCGTTCAGATAATACACTGGCTGCAGGGCACGCCAGCACCTCCAAGGCGTAAAGGGCAAGCTCAGGCCATGTGCCCAATTTGGAGACCCAGAAGTTGAAGGGGGCAGACCCGTCATTCACTACATGTAGGCGTGTGCACACATACTGCTCCACCATGTTGGTAAAATGCTGCCTCCTGCTAAGACGTTCCATCTGAGCTGCTGGTGCTGCTGTTTGTTGTGGCGTGCTGACAAAGCTTTTCCACATTTCGGCCATGCTAACCCTGCCTTCTGAGGTGCTGGCGGTGCCCTGGTTGCGTTGGCGACCTCCTCCTCCTCCTCCTCTGCCTTGTGCTTCCACTGTGGCCCCGCTGTCAGATGGGAATGCCAGCAGCATGGCGTCTACCAGCGTGCGCTTGTACTCGCGCATCTTGCGATCGCGCTCCAGTGAGTGAATTAAGGACGGTACGTTGTCCTTGTAACGGGGATCCAGCAGCGTGGCCACCCAGTAATCAGCACAAGTTAGAATGTGGGCAACTCGGCGGTCGTTGTGGAGACACTGCAGCATGTAATCGCTCATGTGTGCCAGGCTGCCCAGAGGCAACGAAAGGCTGTCCTCTGTGGGAGGTGTATCGTCCGTGTCCTCTGTATCCCCCCAGCCACGCACCAGTGATGGCCATGAGCTGGCCTGGGTGCCACCCTGCTGTGAACATGGTTCCATCTCCTCCTCCAGCTCCTCCTCCTCCTCATCCTCCTCATCCTCCAGAACTGTGCCCCTGCTGGACAATTGCGTCCCTGGCGTTTGCGTGTGCAGGAACCCACCCTCGGAGCCCCTTGCGAATGACTGCCCTGAAAGCCTTGGAAATGTTACCTCTTCATCCTCCTCCTCCTCCTCATCCTGTGCCACATCCTCTTCCATCATCTCCCGAATTGTTTTTTCAAGGAGGCATAGAAGTGGGATAGTTAAGCTGAGAACGGCGTCATTGCCACTGGCCATGTTGGTGGAGTACTCAAAACAGCGCAACAAGGCACACAGGTCTCGCATGGAGGCCCAGTTATTGGTGGTGAAGTGGTGCTGTTCCGCAGAGCGACTCACGCGTGCGTGCTGCAGCTGAAACTCCACTATGGCCTGCTGCTGCTCGCACAGTCTTTCCAGCATGTGCAAGGTGGAGTTCCACCTTGTGGGCACGTCACATATGAGGCGGTGAGCGGGAAGGCCGAAGTTACGCTGCAGCGCTGCCAGGCGAGCAGCAGCAGGGTGAGAACGCCGAAAGTGCGCACAAACGGCCCGCACTTTCTGCAGCAGCTCTGACATATCGGGGTAGTTTTTAAGGAACCTCTGCACCACCAAATTCAGCACATGCGCCAGGCAAGGGATGTGCGTCAAACCGGCTAGGCCCAGAGCTGCTATGAGATTTCGCCCGTTATCGCACACCACCAGGCCGGGCTTGAGGCTCGCTGGCAGCAACCACTCATTTGTCTGCTGTTCCATGCTCCTCCACAACTCCTGCGCGGTGTGTGGTTTGTCCCCCAAACAGGCAAGTTGTAAAACTGCCTGCTGTCGTTTACCCCTGGCCGTGCTGAAGTTGGTGGTGAAGGTGTTACGCTGTCCGGATGAGGAGGCGGTAGAGGATGAGAAAGCGGAGTAGGAGGAGTTAGGAACAGGAGGCAAACTGAAGCGCCCTGCAATCCTCGGTGGTGGAAGGACATGCGCCAAATTGCTATCCGCCTCAGGCCCATCCGCCACTGCATTTACCCAGTGTGCCGTTAGGGAGATATAACGCCCCTGACCGTGCTTACTGGTCCACGTATCCGTAGTTAGGTGGACCTTGGCACAGATGGCGTTGCGCAGTGCACACCTGATATTTTCCCCCACTTGGTTGTGCAGGGAAGGGATGGCTTGCCTGGAAAAGTAGTGGCGGCTGGGCACGACGTACTGTGGGACAGCCACCGACATAAGGTTTTTAAAACTGTGCGTCTCCACCAGACGGAATGACAGCATTTCAAAGGCCAATAATTTTGAAATGCTGGCATTCAGGGCCAGGGATCGCGGGTGGGTAGGGGGGTACTTCCTCTTCCTCTCAAGTGTTTGGGAGATGGAAAGCTGAACGCTTCCACGGGACATTGTGGAGATGGTTGTTGGTGACCCAGGTGGTGGTGTTGCTGACAGATCGTCTGTTTGCGGGGTGGCAGGTGCCGGTATCACTACAGATGTGGCTGGAGCGGCCGAGACTGCAGCAGAAGAGGAAGCAGGATGAGCCAGAGACGTTTCTTGGTTTTGAAGGTGTGTACTCCACTGCAGCTCGTGCTTTGCACTTAGATGCCTGATCATGCAGGTTGTGCTCAGGTTGAGAAGGTTTATGCCTCGCTTCAAGCTCTGATTGCACAGGGTGCAAACCACTCGTGTCCTGTCATCAGCACATTTTCTAAAGAACTTCCACGCTAGAGAACTCCTTTGAGCTGACTTTGGTGCGCTCGTTCCCTTGCTGCGTTGGGCAGTAGCGGGCGTAGTGTCTAGGGCACGGCCGCTCCGCTTCTGCACCCTGCTCCCTCTTCTGCTGTGCTGGTGGCTCTGTGCGACCACCGCCTCTTCCTCCAAACTACTCAGGTCACCTGCATGACGTTCATTCCATGTGGGGTCGAGGACCTCATCGTCCTCCACATCATCTTCCACCCAGTCTTCACCCCTGCCCTCCTTGTCGGTCTCCACAATGCTGAACGCCGCAGCAGTTGGCACCTGCGTTTCGTCATCATCGGAGACGTGCTGCGATGATCCTTGCATGTACTCATCTTGAGAAATAAGTGGTTGGGCATCGCTGCACTCAATCTCTTCCACTTCTGGGGCAGGGCTAGGTGGATGGCCCTGGGAAACCCTGCTGACAGAGTCCTCAAAAAGAATAAGAGACTGCTGTATGGCTTGGGGCTCAGACTGCTGGCCTGATTTGCAAGGGGGTGAGGTGAAAGACGGTTGGACATTGGCTGCAGGTGCCAACTCTGACCTTTCTGCAGTAGACTGGGTGGGAGACAATGTGAAGGAACTGGAGGCACTGTCAGCAGCAAACCAATCTACTATCGCCTCAACTTGTTCTGGCCTCATCACTTCTAGGGGCGTTTGATGCCCTACCAAATACTGATGCAGGTTCTGTCGCCTACTCACACTTGAGGAAGGTGTTTCACTTGTGCGTGTAGCTGGCACAGATCGACCACGTCCTCTCCTTGCAACAGGAGCTCTACCAGCAGCACCACGACCCAGGCCACGGCCCTTATTTGACGGTCTCCTCATATTTCTGTAATTTAAGATCTTGCCCTAGAAAGGTTTTTATTGAATAGCGGAATAGGAAATATGATCCAAAAAAGTGTATGTATCTCGCACGTACAAAACCACACTAGGCCCCAATTACTATTGTTTCTACCCCTAAAAGGATGGATGAGGAGTAGGAGGAGTATGGAACAGACAGCACCCTCAAATCTTCAGAAGTATGAGATGAACCCCAAAAACTTGGAAAGGTGGATCTCACACGTACCGACACAGACTATCCCGCAATTCAATTGATCCTCAAAGGTTTTTATTGAATAGCGGAATAGGAAATATGATCAAAAAAAGTGTATGTATCTCGCACGTACACAACCACACTAGGCCCCAATTACTATTGTTTGTACCCCTAAAAGGATGGATGAGGAGTAGGAGGAGGAGTATGGAACAGGCAGCACCCTCAAATCTTCAGAAGTATGAGATGAACCCCAAAAACTTGGAAAGGTGGATCTCACACGTACCGACACAGACTATCCCGCAATTCAATTGATCCTCAAAGGTTTTTATTGAATAGCGGAATAGGAAATATGATCAAAAAAAGTGTATGTATCTCGCACGTACACAACCACACTAGGCCCCAATTACTATTGTTTGTACCCCTAAAAGGATGGATGAGGAGTAGGAGGAGGAGTATGGAACAGGCAGCACCCTCAAATCTTCAGAAGTATGAGATGAACCCCAAAAACTTGGAAAGGTGGATCTCACACGTACCGACACAGACTATCCCGCAATTCAATTGATCCTCAAAGGTTTTTATTGAATAGCGGAATAGGAAATATGATCAAAAAAAGTGTATGTATCTCGCACGTACACAACCACACTAGGCCCCAATTACTATTGTTTGTACCCCTAAAAGGATGGTTGAGCAGTAGGAGCAGGAGTATGGAACAGGCAGCACCCTCAAATCTTCAGAAGTATGAGATGAACCCCAACAACTTGGAAAGGTGGATCTCACACGTACCGACACAGACTATCTCGCAATTTAACTGATCCCCAAAGGTTTTTGATTAAATAGCGGAATAGAAAATATGATCCAAAAAAAGTGTATGTATATCACACGTACACAACCACACTAGGCCCCAATTACTATTGTTTGTACCCCTAAAAGGCTAGATGAGGAGTAGGGGGAGTATGGAACAGGCAGCACCCTCAAACCTTCAGAAGTATGAGATGAACCCCAACAACTTGGAAAGGTGGATCTCTCTCACACGTACCAACACAGACTATCCCCCAATTTAACTGATCCCCAAAGGTTTTTGATTAAATAGCGGAATAGAAAATATGATCCAAAAAAAGTGTATGTATATCACACGTACACAACCACACTAGGCCCCAATTACTATTGTTTGTACCCCTAAAAGGCTAGGAGTAGGGGGAGTATGGAACAGGCAGCACCCTCAAACCTTCAGAAGTATGAGATGAACCCCAACAACTTGGAAAGGTGGATCTCTCTCACACGTACCAACACAGACTATCCCCCAATTTAACTGATCCCCAAAGGTTTTTGATTAAATAGCGGAATAGAAAATATGATCCAAAAAAAGTGTATGTATATCACACGTACACAACCACACTAGGCCCCAATTACTATTGTTTGTACCCCTAAAAGGCTAGGAGTAGGGGGAGTATGGAACAGGCAGCACCCTCAAACCTTCAGAAGTATGAGATGAACCCCAACAACTTGGAAAGGTGGATCTCTCTCACACGTACCAACACAGACTATCCCCCAATTTAACTGATCCCCAAAGGTTTTTGATTAAATAGCGGAATAGAAAATATGATCCAAAAAAAGTGTATGTATATCACACGTACACAACCACACTAGGCCCCAATTACTATTGTTTGTACCCCTAAAAGGCTAGATGAGGAGTAGGGGGAGTATGGAACAGGCAGCACCCTCAAACCTTCAGAAGTATGAGATGAACCCCAACAACTTGGAAAGGTGGATCTCTCTCACACGTACCAACACAGACTATCCCCCAATTTAACTGATCCCCAAAGGTTTTTGATTAAATAGCGGAATAGAAAATATGATCCAAAAAAAGTGTATGTATATCACACGTACACAACCACACTAGGCCCCAATTACTATTGTTTGTACCCCTAAAAGGCTAGATGAGGAGTAGGGGGGGTATGGAACAGGCAGCACCCTCAAACCTTCAGAAGTATGAGATGAACCCCAACAACTTGGAAAGGTGGATCTCTCTCACACGTACCAACACAGACTATCCCCCAATTTAACTGATCCCCAAAGGTTTTTGATTAAATAGCGGAATAGAAAATATGATCCAAAAAAAGTGTATGTATATCACACGTACACAACCACACTAGGCCCCAATTACTATTGTTTGTAACCCTAAAAGGCTAGATGAGGAGTAGGGGGGGTATGGAACAGGCAGCACCCTCAAACCTTCAGAAGTATGAGATGAACCCCAACAACTTGGAAAGGTGGATCTCTCTCACACGTACCAACACAGACTATCCCCCAATTTAACTGATCCCCAAAGGTTTTTGATTAAATAGCGGAATAGAAAATATGATCCAAAAAAAGTGTATGTATATCATACGTACACAACCACACTAGGCCCCAATTACTATTGTTTGTACCCCTAAAAGGCTAGATGAGGAGTAGGGGGGGTATGGAACAGGCAGCACCCTCAAACCTTCAGAAGTATGAGATGAACCCCAACAACTTGGAAAGGTGGATCTCTCTCACACGTACCAACACAGACTATCCCCCAATTTAACTGATCCCCAAAGGTTTTTGATTAAATAGCGGAATAGAAAATATGATCCAAAAAAAGTGTATGTATATCACACGTACACAACCACACTAGGCCCCAATTACTATTGTTTGTATCCCTAAAAGGCTAGATGAGGAGTAGGGGGAGTATGGAACAGGCAGCACCCTCAAACCTTCAGAAGTATGAGATGAACCCCAACAACTTGGAAAGGTGGATCTCTCTCACACGTACCAACACAGACTATCCCCCAATTTAACTGATCCCCAAAGGTTTTTGATTAAATAGCGGAATAGAAAATATGATCCAAAAAAAGTGTATGTATATCACACGTACACAACCACACTGGGCCCCAATTACTATTGTTTGTACCCCTAAAAGGCTAGATGAGGAGTAGGGGGAGTATGGAACAGGCAGCACCCTCAAACCTTCAGAAGTATGAGATGAACCCCAACAACTTGGAAAGGTGGATCTCTCTCACACGTACCAACACAGACTATCCCCCAATTTAACTGATCCCCAAAGGTTTTTGATTAAATAGCGGAATAGAAAATATGATCCAAAAAAAGTGTATGTATATCACACGTACACAACCACACTAGGCCCCAATTACTATTGTTTGTACCCCTAAAAGGCTAGATGAGGAGTAGGGGGGGTATGGAACAGGCAGCACCCTCAAACCTTCAGAAGTATGAGATGAACCCCAACAACTTGGAAAGGTGGATCTCTCTCACACGTACCAACACAGACTATCCCCCAATTTAACTGATCCCCAAAGGTTTTTGATTAAATAGCGGAATAGAAAATATGATCCAAAAAAAGTGTATGTATATCACACGTACACAACCACACTAGGCCCCAATTACTATTGTTTGTACCCCTAAAAGGCTAGGAGTAGGGGGAGTATGGAACAGGCAGCACCCTCAAACCTTCAGAAGTATGAGATGAACCCCAACAACTTGGAAAGGTGGATCTCTCTCACACGTACCAACACAGACTATCCCCCAATTTAACTGATCCCCAAAGGTTTTTGATTAAATAGCGGAATAGAAAATATGATCCAAAAAAAGTGTATGTATATCACACGTACACAACCACACTAGGCCCCAATTACTATTGTTTGTACCCCTAAAAGGCTAGGAGTAGGGGGAGTATGGAACAGGCAGCACCCTCAAACCTTCAGAAGTATGAGATGAACCCCAACAACTTGGAAAGGTGGATCTCTCTCACACGTACCAACACAGACTATCCCCCAATTTAACTGATCCCCAAAGGTTTTTGATTAAATAGCGGAATAGAAAATATGATCCAAAAAAAGTGTATGTATATCACACGTACACAACCACACTGGGCCCCAATTACTATTGTTTGTACCCCTAAAAGGCTAGATGAGGAGTAGGGGGAGTATGGAACAGGCAGCACCCTCAAACCTTCAGAAGTATGAGATGAACCCCAACAACTTGGAAAGGTGGATCTCTCTCACACGTACCAACACAGACTATCCCCCAATTTAACTGATCCCCAAAGGTTTTTGATTAAATAGCGGAATAGAAAATATGATCCAAAAAAAGTGTATGTATATCACACGTACACAACCACACTAGGCCCCAATTACTATTGTTTGTACCCCTAAAAGGCTAGATGAGGAGTAGGGGGGGTATGGAACAGGCAGCACCCTCAAACCTTCAGAAGTATGAGATGAACCCCAACAACTTGGAAAGGTGGATCTCTCTCACACGTACCAACACAGACTATCCCCCAATTTAACTGATCCCCAAAGGTTTTTGATTAAATAGCGGAATAGAAAATATGATCCAAAAAAAGTGTATGTATATCACACGTACACAACCACACTAGGCCCCAATTACTATTGTTTGTACCCCTAAAAGGCTAGGAGTAGGGGGAGTATGGAACAGGCAGCACCCTCAAACCTTCAGAAGTATGAGATGAACCCCAACAACTTGGAAAGGTGGATCTCTCTCACACGTACCAACACAGACTATCCCCCAATTTAACTGATCCCCAAAGGTTTTTGATTAAATAGCGGAATAGAAAATATGATCCAAAAAAAGTGTATGTATATCACACGTACACAACCACACTAGGCCCCAATTACTATTGTTTGTACCCCTAAAAGGCTAGATGAGGAGTAGGGGGAGTATGGAACAGGCAGCACCCTCAAACCTTCAGAAGTATGAGATGAACCCCAACAACTTGGAAAGGTGGATCTCTCTCACACGTACCAACACAGACTATCCCCCAATTTAACTGATCCCCAAAGGTTTTTGATTAAATAGCGGAATAGAAAATATGATCCAAAAAAAGTGTATGTATATCACACGTACACAACCACACTAGGCCCCAATTACTATTGTTTGTACCCCTAAAAGGCTAGATGAGGAGTAGGGGGGGTATGGAACAGGCAGCACCCTCAAACCTTCAGAAGTATGAGATGAACCCCAACAACTTGGAAAGGTGGATCTCTCTCACACGTACCAACACAGACTATCCCCCAATTTAACTGATCCCCAAAGGTTTTTGATTAAATAGCGGAATAGAAAATATGATCCAAAAAAAGTGTATGTATATCACACGTACACAACCACACTAGGCCCCAATTACTATTGTTTGTACCCCTAAAAGGCTAGATGAGGAGTAGGGGGGGTATGGAACAGGCAGCACCCTCAAACCTTCAGAAGTATGAGATGAACCCCAACAACTTGGAAAGGTGGATCTCTCTCACACGTACCAACACAGACTATCCCCCAATTTAACTGATCCCCAAAGGTTTTTGATTAAATAGCGGAATAGAAAATATGATCCAAAAAAAGTGTATGTATATCACACGTACACAACCACACTAGGCCCCAATTACTATTGTTTGTACCCCTAAAAGGCTAGGAGTAGGGGGAGTATGGAACAGGCAGCACCCTCAAACCTTCAGAAGTATGAGATGAACCCCAACAACTTGGAAAGGTGGATCTCTCTCACACGTACCAACACAGACTATCCCCCAATTTAACTGATCCCCAAAGGTTTTTGATTAAATAGCGGAATAGAAAATATGATCCAAAAAAAGTGTATGTATATCACACGTACACAACCACACTAGGCCCCAATTACTCTTGTTTGTACCCCTAAAAGGCTAGGAGTAGGGGGAGTATGGAACAGGCAGCACCCTCAAACCTTCAGAAGTATGAGATGAACCCCAACAACTTGGAAAGGTGGATCTCTCTCACACGTACCGACACAGACTATCCCCCAATTTAACTGATCCCCAAAGGTTTTTGATTAAATAGCGGAATAGAAAATATGATCCAAAAAAAGTGTATGTATATCACACGTACACAACCACACTAGGCCCCAATTACTATTGTTTGTACCCCTAAAAGGCTAGATGAGGAGTAGGGGGAGTATGGAACAGGCAGCACCCTCAAACCTTCAGAAGTATGAGATGAACCCCAACAACTTGGAAAGGTGGATCTCTCTCACACGTACCAACACAGACTATCCCCCAATTTAACTGATCCCCAAAGGTTTTTGATTAAATAGCGGAATAGAAAATATGATCCAAAAAAAGTGTATGTATATCACACGTACACAACCACACTAGGCCCCAATTACTATTGTTTGTACCCCTAAAAGGCTAGATGAGGAGTAGGGGGGGTATGGAACAGGCAGCACCCTCAAACCTTCAGAAGTATGAGATGAACCCCAACAACTTGGAAAGGTGGATCTCTCTCACACGTACCAACACAGACTATCCCCCAATTTAACTGATCCCCAAAGGTTTTTGATTAAATAGCGGAATAGAAAATATGATCCAAAAAAAGTGTATGTATATGACACGTACACAACCACACTAGGCCCCAATTACTATTGTTTGTACCCCTAAAAGGCTAGATGAGGAGTAGGGGGGGTATGGAACAGGCAGCACCCTCAAACCTTCAGAAGTATGAGATGAACCCCAACAACTTGGAAAGGTGGATCTCTCTCACACGTACCAACACAGACTATCCCCCAATTTAACTGATCCCCAAAGGTTTTTGATTAAATAGCGGAATAGAAAATATGATCCAAAAAAAGTGTATGTATATCACACGTACACAACCACACTAGGCCCCAATTACTATTGTTTGTACCCCTAAAAGGCTAGATGAGGAGTAGGGGGGGTATGGAACAGGCAGCACCCTCAAACCTTCAGAAGTATGAGATGAACCCCAACAACTTGGAAAGGTGGATCTCTCTCACACGTACCAACACAGACTATCCCCCAATTTAACTGATCCCCAAAGGTTTTTGATTAAATAGCGGAATAGAAAATATGATCCAAAAAAAGTGTATGTATATCACACGTACACAACCACACTAGGCCCCAATTACTATTGTTTGTACCCCTAAAAGGCTAGATGAGGAGTAGGGGGAGTATGGAACAGGCAGCACCCTCAAACCTTCAGAAGTATGAGATGAACCCCAACAACTTGGAAAGGTGGATCTCTCTCACACGTACCAACACAGACTATCCCCCAATTTAACTGATCCCCAAAGGTTTTTGATTAAATAGCGGAATAGAAAATATGATCCAAAAAAAGTGTATGTATATCACACGTACACAACCACACTGGGCCCCAATTACTATTGTTTGTACCCCTAAAAGGCTAGATGAGGAGTAGGGGGAGTATGGAACAGGCAGCACCCTCAAACCTTCAGAAGTATGAGATGAACCCCAACAACTTGGAAAGGTGGATCTCTCTCACACGTACCAACACAGACTATCCCCCAATTTAACTGATCCCCAAAGGTTTTTGATTAAATAGCGGAATAGAAAATATGATCCAAAAAAAGTGTATGTATATCACACGTACACAACCACACTAGGCCCCAATTACTATTGTTTGTACCCCTAAAAGGCTAGATGAGGAGTAGGGGGGGTATGGAACAGGCAGCACCCTCAAACCTTCAGAAGTATGAGATGAACCCCAACAACTTGGAAAGGTGGATCTCTCTCACACGTACCAACACAGACTATCCCCCAATTTAACTGATCCCCAAAGGTTTTTGATTAAATAGCGGAATAGAAAATATGATCCAAAAAAAGTGTATGTATATCACACGTACACAACCACACTAGGCCCCAATTACTATTGTTTGTACCCCTAAAAAGCTAGATGAGGAGTAGGGGGAGTATGGAACAGGCAGCACCCTCAAATCTTCAGAAGTATGAGATTGTGTTCACTGTACCCCACAAAGATTGAGTTCACTGCACCCCACAATGATTGTGTTCACTGCACCCCACAAAGATTGTGTTCACTGCACCTCACAAAGATTGTGTTCACTGTACCCCCCAAAGATTGTGTTCACTGCACCCCACAAAGATTCTGTTCACTGTACCCCACAAAGATTGTGTTCACTGCACCCTAAAAGGATGTTGTTCACTGCACCCCACAAAGATTGTGTTCACTGCACCCTAAAAGGATGTTGTTCACTGCACCCCAAAAAGATTGTGTTCACTGTACCCCCCCAAAGATTGTGTTCACTGCACCCCACAAAGATTGTGTTCACTGCACCCCAAAAAGATTGTGTTCACTGTACCCCCCAAAGATTGTGTTCACTGCACCCCACAAAGATTCTGTTCACTGTACCCCACAAAGATTGTGTTCACTGCACCCCAAAAAGATTGTGTTCACTGTACCCCCCCAAAGATTGTGTTCACTGCACCCCACAAAGATTCTGTTCACTGCACCCCACAAAGGATTTTGTTCACTGCACCCCAAAAAGATTGTGTTCACTGCACCCCAAAAAGGATTTTGATCACTGCACCCCAAAAAGGATGTTGTTCACTGCACCCCAAAAATGATTTTGTTCACTCCACCCCAAAAAGATTGTGTTCACTGCACCCCACAAAGATTGTGTTCACTGCACCCCAAAAAGATTGTGTTCACTGTACCCCCCAAAGATTGTGTTCACTGCACCCCACAAAGATTCTGTTCACTGTACCCCACAAAGATTGTGTTCACTGCACCCCAAAAAGATTGTGTTCACTGCACCCCAAAAAGGATGTTGTTCACTGCACCCCAAAAAGGATGTTGTTCACTCCACCCCAAAAAGATTGTGTTCACTGCACCCCACAAAGATTGTGTTCACTGCACCCCAAAAAGATTGTGTTCACTGCACCCCAAAAATGATTTTGTTCACTGCACCCCAAAAAGGATTTTGTTCACTGCACCCCAAAAAGGATGTTGTTCACTCCACCCCAAAAAGATTGTGTTCACTGCACCCCAAAAAGATTGTGTTCACTGTACCCCCCAAAGATTGTGTTCACTGCACCCCACAAAGATTCTGTTCACTGTACCCCACAAAGATTGTGTTCACTGCACCCTAAAAGGATGTTGTTCACTGCACCCCACAAAGATTGTGTTCACTGCACCCTAAAAGGATGTTGTTCACTGCACCCCAAAAAGATTGTGTTCACTGTACCCCCCCAAAGATTGTGTTCACTGCACCCCCCAAAGATTGTGTTCACTGCACCCCAAAAAGATTGTGTTCACTGTACCCCCCAAAGATTGTGTTCACTGCACCCCACAAAGATTCTGTTCACTGTACCCCACAAAGATTGTGTTCACTGCACCCCAAAAAGATTGTGTTCACTGTACCCCCCCAAAGATTGTGTTCACTGCACCCCACAAAGATTCTGTTCACTGCACCCCACAAAGGATTTTGTTCACTGCACCCCAAAAAGATTGTGTTCACTGCACCCCAAAAAGGATTTTGATCACTGCACCCCAAAAAGGATGTTGTTCACTGCACCCCAAAAATGATTTTGTTCACTCCACCCCAAAAAGATTGTGTTCACTGCACCCCACAAAGATTGTGTTCACTGCACCCCAAAAAGATTGTGTTCACTGTACCCCCCAAAGATTGTGTTCACTGCACCCCACAAAGATTCTGTTCACTGTACCCCACAAAGATTGTGTTCACTGCACCCCAAAAAGATTGTGTTCACTGCACCCCAAAAAGGATGTTGTTCACTGCACCCCAAAAAGGATGTTGTTCACTCCACCCCAAAAAGATTGTGTTCACTGCACCCCACAAAGATTGTGTTCACTGCACCCCAAAAAGATTGTGTTCACTGCACCCCAAAAATGATTTTGTTCACTGCACCCCAAAAAGGATTTTGTTCACTGCACCCCAAAAAGGATGTTGTTCACTCCACCCCAAAAAGATTGTGTTCACTGCACCCCAAAAAGATTGTGTTCACTGCACCCCACAAAGGATTTTGTTCACTGCACCCCAAAAAGATTGTGTTCACTGCACCCCAAAAAGGATGTTGTTCACTGCACCCCAAAAAGGATTTTGTTCACTGCACCCCAAAAAGATTGTGTTCACTGCACCCCACAAAGGATTTTGTTCACTGCACCCCACAAAGATTGTGTTCACTGCACACCAAAAAGGATTGTGTTCACTGCACCCCAAAAAGATTTTGTTCACTGCACCCCAAAAAGATTGTGTTCACTGCAGCCCAAAAAGATTGTGTTCACTGCAGCCCAAAAAGATTGTGTTCACTGCAGCCCAAAAAGATTGTGTTCACTGCAGCTCACACACAGAAA